>NW_028270154.1:75902575-76514575 GCF_037043375.1 Chiloscyllium plagiosum | reverse complement strand
GATTTCCTTTGGTCTTTCAAACTCCAGATATCTCTGTCTGTTTTATCGAGAATTCTTGAATTGCTGGTGATGTATGTTTGGGACTGACTCATGTAGTATGGACACCAGTGTTAGTCTGTGCATAATCACTCGATGTCTAGGAGGTTACAATGAATTTGACCTCTTGAGAGCCCTCCATGTTAACCAACCCTGGATCATTAGGCCTTTGTGTCTTGTAGCCATTCTAACCATTCTACCACCTTTTTGACGACAGTGGGGAAAGACTCTATATTATTCTCTTTAAATTTAGGAATGAACTGAGCACTTTATAAACATTCAGTTAAGTGATTTGGACTGTTGCTGGGTGGAGAAGAGTTTTTTTTTCTCCAGCAGTTTCCATCTAAGTTTTTTTCTGCGCATCTATCTCCATTTCCAATTTTTGGAGCTGGAAAGCACCTTCCTTCTCTGTCTGTCTGTCTGTCTCTCTTTCTTTGTTTCCTCCCTTTCTCGTTCTCTCATTTTTTTTTTTCCCTCTTTCGCTAAGCTTCATATTTACCTGAAGCTTCTCCAGCTCTAAGTAGGTGAGAGGACTTTCATCTGTTTCCAGCACAAATTCTTCATCTCGAGGGTCTTGTTCTAAGTGCTCACCAACACTTTAAGGATTTCATTCCATTCTGGGTAGTTTACTCGTAATGCCCTGGCTTCAACAGGGTAGCTAACGTTTCAGTGGTTAAACCGTCCTGTTCTAGATGCATATCGAATCAAAATATGCCATTCCTAATGTTAGTAAATTTCGTCGTAGTCATTTATTTTGCTTGACAAATCATTTTGACTATCACTTTGGTTTCCGATTTAGTTTATTTCAGCTCATTTCTTATGTTTCCAGTTTTGGTTGAATTTCATCTCTTGATGTCATAGATTTTTTTCAGACTTGAGGACTCAATTTCTATTACGTACAACTTGAGTTTTAAAACTAATTTCTCTCCTCACCATCTATAAGCAGATTGTGATTTTTTTTTCCCCTTTTTAAAAATGGTGTAGTTCACTATCCCTTCTTTTGTGGACAATGTCTGTGTCTGTATCTCTCTGTCTCTCTATGGGCGGCACAGTGGTTAGCACTGCTGCCTCACAGCGCCAGAGACCCGGGTTCAATTCCCGCCTCAGGCGACTGACTGTGTGGAGTTTGCACGTTCTCCCCGTGTCTGCGTGGGTTTCCTCCGGGTGCTCCGGTTTCCTCCCACAGTCCAAAGATGTGCAGGTCAGGTGAATTGGCCATGCTAAATTGCCCGTAGTGTTAGGTAAGGGGTAAATGTAGGGGTATGGGTGGGTTGCGCTTCGGCGGGTCGGTGTGGACTTGTTGGGCCGAAGGGCCTGTTTCCACACTGTAAGTAATCTAATCTAATCTCTGTGTCTCTGTCTCTACCACAACAGCCCTCCCATAAAGGAATACTAGAAATGTTTCACCTGCTCTTAGGCATGGGGATTGGGGTTGTGTGGGGAGAATTGGAAAGATAACGAGATTTTTCATTAAAAACAACTTCGAGTGCAAAAGTATCATGAATACCAGTTTATCACTTTCTAAGCTTTTAACATTGATTTCAAAAGTCCAAAGCAGAAGGTAATAGTTTGGAATGTCTTTGTGGAGGCTGTTGATTCGCTAGCTGATAGTTCAGGAGTCATTTGCTCTTTGAAATCTCTATGAAGGTCTTCTGAGGGGTATTGCTGAAATTTAATTTCTTCTTTGCTGTTTTGAAAACAAAAATAATGTTGCTTACTTGTAAACTGCACAAAACACAGGTTGCTGGGTGCATCGTACAGGCCAAAGACCTTTCCTTTGTAACCCAGAGTTAGGGGTTTAGTTTTTATCATGAAGCAGCAGTGGTTAACTGCTGATAACTAAATGCATGGTTTAAATGCAGTCGGTTCAGCAATGTTAGTAATCTGTTATGGCGTATTCTCTGAAACAGAACTGCATGCAATGTATATTCTGGTATAATTATGTACTGGAGCACTGTATTAAATTTGCAATTAGTTACAAATCTCTCAATATCAGTCCGACAGATTTATTTGAAAGTACAAGGTTTCTGAGCGCTCCTCCTTCCTTGGCAGTAATGTAATAGAGGAGAAAGTGAGGACTGCAGATGCTGGAGATCAGAGCTGAAAATGTGTTGCTGGAAAAGCACAGCAGGTCAGGCAGCATCCAAGGAACAGGAGAATCGACGTTTCGGGCATGAGCCCTTCTTCAGGAATCCTGAAGAAGGGCTCATGCCCGAAACGTCGATTCTCCTGTTCCTTGGATGCTGCCTGACCTGCTGCGCTTTTCCAGCAACACATTAATGTAATAGAAAACAGTATGATCTATAATATTAATTTGTATATTAAAATCTGTGGGATGTATCCCTGTTAATCTACAAAACAGAGCTTTTGAGGGAGGTTTCCCAGTATAATTTATACAACAGAACTGTGAGTGATATATCCCTGTATGATCTATATAATGCAGCTGTGAGGGATATATCCCACTGTAATCTATACAATAAGAATCTGTGTGAAATATTGCTATTCAATCTATAAAACGGAACGAAGGCTGATTTTTAGAAAACATAGAACATGGATATTGATGAAAGAAAAATACCGTTTGAACTTTTAATCTTGCAGTTATTAGAATCGCAAGAACACCACTGCAAAGGGGGACAATGTTTTGTACTGTTCTGTTTGTTTGAGAAGGGAGTGCAGATCAGCTGCAAGTGGACTTTTGTAAAGATATTAACATGGAGATTGCATCAATTAGATAATGCCTGAGTCGAAACTGGTAAGCATTGTTTAAATTTAAACTCTGTAGTGAAGTAATCACCCTGACGGATGAACCAGAGAACAGCTGTCATTCATTTTGTTGAGTTGCTGACTATACATGTACATTCTGTCTGGAAAATGGTGCCTGGTGTATTAAAGTATGAGCTATAGGGGGAGGTTCAATAGGCTGGGGCTGTTTTTCCTGGAGCCTCAGAGGCTGAGGGGTGACCTTAGAGATTTGTAAAATCATGAGGGGGTAAATAGACAAGGGGTCTTTTTCCCTGGGGTGGGGGGAGTCCAGAACTCGAGGGCATGGGTTTAGGATGAGAAGAGAAAGATATGAAAAGGAGCTAAGGGCAACTTTTTCACACAAAAGGTGGTACCTGTACAGAATGAGCTGCCAGAGGAAGTAATGGAGGCCGGCACAATAACAACATTTTAATGGGCATGTGCGTAGGAAGGGTTTAGAGGGATATGGGCCATGTGCTGGCAAATGGGACTAGATTAATTTCGGATATTTTGTCAGCATGGATGAGGTGGACTGAAGGGTCTGTTTCTGTGCTGTACATCTTTATGACTCTTTGTGAATGCTGAGTATGCTAAAAATGTTTTGTTTTAGGGGTGGCGCATGATGCAGGGGTTAGCACAGTGCCAGGGACCCTGGTTTGATTCTAGCCTTGGGTGACTGTATGCAAACTCCAAAGCAGTTCTCCCTATGTCAAAGTGGGTCCCCTCCGGGTGCTCCGGTCTCCTCCCACAGTCCAAAGATGTACAGGTTATGTGGATTGGCCATGCTAAAAAGGGATATGTAGTTGAGGTGTATTGGCTATGATAAAAGCCATTCCTATGGGGATGAGGTGGGATGCTCTTCGGAAGGTTGGTGCAGATTTAATGGGCCGAATAGCCGCCTTCTGCACAGAAGAAATTCTGAGATTCTATGTTGACAACCAATTTAAGATTGTCAGCCAGGATCACAGTGTAGACCACTAGTGTGTACTGAAAGTCATAAATATTAATAAGGATTCCACTGCCTGTTTACCCTAATGACACTTAGAATCGTAACCAAATTGAATATAAAAAGTACAAGGAATTGTAAGAGCAAAGCGAATGCATGATAGCATATAAGTGGTGAAAATTTGAGTAAAGCTAAAAGACTTTTATTCATGTAAATTGAAAAAGGATAGCCAAATGCATTGCACTGTTAAAGGGAGAGAACTTTAGAATTTGGGAGAAGATTTGTAGCTCGGGTGCTCGTTGTTGTGGTTCTGTTCGCCGAGCTGGGAATTTGTGTTGCAGATGTTTTGTCCCCTGTCTAGACAGGGGTCTAGTGGTCTAGACAGGGGACAAAATGTCTGCAACACAAATTCCCAGCTCGGCGAACAGAACCACAACAACGGAGAGAACTTTAATGAGGTCTTCTGGAGTAAGGGATGAGTTACAGAATAAGTACTTTGTTTCTGTCTCCATTAGAGAAAGAGATACTGTCAATGTGTTGCACAGGAAGAGACAATAGAAAATTGTATGTGGTAAAAATAAGAGTTGCTACTTGTAAGTAGCAAAGTAATCCAATCTGGATGGGGTGTACCATAAGTTACTGAGGGAGTTAATGATGAGACTCCAGCTAAAATATCCTTGGATATGGAGGTGCTGCCAAAGATTGGAGAATAGTAAGTATCATATTCCTGTTGTAAGAAGGGGAGAGAAACGAATATGGTAGCCATAGCCAATTGGTATTGTTTGTTGATTGAGAAACTTTTAGAGAGAGTTAATTGAGACAAGTTTATAGAACAGAGTCACAGAATTCCTGCAGTATTTGTTTATTACAGATTGTTTGACATTTAGAAAATTTTGGACTAAAAGTTAAAATTTTTTTTTAAAGCAAATCATGTTTGACTAACATGATTGAGTTCTTTGAAATAACAAAGAAGGTAAGTAGGTTTGGTGCAGTTAGTGTGTATGAACTTTCAAAGGCATTTAACAAATGATCATAAAATTATATTAGTAATCCTATGGAATTAAAGTGACATTAGCAGATTTTAAAATTAGCAAAGGAACAGAGAATAGAAAGTATTGGTGAAAAATTCACTTCCAGAATGGAGGAAGTAATGTTAGTAGTTATAGCAGTAAAGGTCCACAACTTTCACACACATTTAATAGCCTAAACTTAGGTATGTAGAGCACACCTTCAAACTATGCACGTGAAACATTACTGAGAAAACGAAACATTGGAAAATATCAACATACCAAAGTAGACCGGCTAAGACTGGAGCAGACACATGACAGAAGAATTAAATATGAAATGATAGATTTGGTTGGAAGAATGAGATTGGGCAAAATGAAAAATAAAGTCTCCGTTTTAATAGGTGAAGAGAGACCTGGGTATGAGCAGGAATCTTTGAACTTGGCATAAGTTGAATAGACGTTTAGAAAGAACAGCAAGTTATGCAAAGCCTTCATAAAATATTGGTTCGGCCAATTCAGAATGCCAGACTCTCGAATGGTTGTGAAGACATTAGAAGGTGTAGAAGAGATTACTAGAATGGAAGTAAGGTTGATGGACTTCATTTATGTGGAGAGACTGGGGTCTCTAGAAATTTGCTAGATGCATTCACAATCATCGAAGGATTTTGTGCAGAAGAAACTTAGTCCAAGCAGCAGAAGGGCTGATGGTCATAGAATAGAAAACCTACAGACCATTCAGCCCTTTGAGTCCACACTGGCCCTCTGAAGAGTATCACACCTAGACGTAGTCTCGACCCTTTCCTTTATAACCCTGCATTCCCCATGGCTAATCCATGTAACCTGCACATCTTTGGATTGTGGGAGGAAATGGGAGCATCCAGAGGAAACTCGCGCAGACACAGGGAGAATGTGCAAACTCCACACAGACAGTCAGCCGAGGCTGGAATCGGACCCGGTCCCTGGTTTTGTGAGGCTGCAGTGCTAACCATCACCCTCCCCCCCCCCCCCCCCCCCCCAAAACTGCGAGGCACAGTGGTAAGAGAGATCCAAACAGAAATGACAAATAATTTTTACTCAGCAGTTGTTGTGATCTGGACTGTGTTGTCTGAAAAGATTTTAGAAGCAGATTCAAAGTACCATTCAAAAGAAAATTGAGTAATTGCCTGAAGAAAAAGATTTAGGTTTATGGAAAAAGAGACCAATTTGTGACTAAAAGGACAGCTTGAACAAAGTGTACACAGTGGGATGGACAAAGAGCATTCTTCTGTGATTTTAGAATTCTGTCAATCATAACAACTGTGACATAACTGGTTTAATTTCATATATCATATAAGTTTGTAATATAAATCTTTTTAGTTCTAATAGCAGAATTGTATATCCAAGAATGTGACAGATTAATGATATGCCCCAGTTAATCTGTGGAAACAAATCTGTGCACGATAAATGCTGGATTAATCTATGGAATGAGAATGTGAATGTTATATATAAATATAACCCAAATGAAAGAGCTGTGTGATGTATTTTGGTGTAATCTACGTCACAATGAGATGAGCAAACTGAGTGGAAAGGAAAAGCATGCAATAATCAGGATGTAATCTAGACAGAGTAACCAAACTCTGTGATATATCCCAGTGCAACCACACAATAACCTGTATATTATATAGTATAATGTGATCTATATGTTAGACCTGCATGTGAAATATCTCAGTGTAATAGAGTGTGTGATATATCCCAGTTTAACTGATAAAGTACCTGTGAGTAATAATCCCAGTGTAATCTATGCAAAATAATTGTATGCAATGTACCCCAGTGTGATTTAAGCTTTGAATTATAAATCTGAGTGAGTAATATGCAAAATATCTCAGTGTATTTTATATCACAGCTGAGAAAATGAATGTTAAGGAGTTTACTAGCATAGCAATGTTGGGTTTATAAGCAAAGAAGTTGGACTATTAACACAGAGTCAAAATGACATTTGTGTAGTTAATCAAATAAATGGAAAGAAAAAGCTCGCATGACAGTCAATTGATGTGAAAAGTCAAGAGGTTCACTACTTGTCATCTGGTCTTTTTTTGATTCATTCCTGGAGCGATGGTGTTGCTGGCCGGCCTGTATTGCCTATCCTTATTGCCCACAGGGAAGGGCAATTCGGAGTCAACCTTATGGCCAGATGGGGTCAGGATAGCAGTTTACCTCCCTGAACCCGATAGGGGTTTCCGGACGATCAACAATGGTTTCATGATCATCATTAAACTCTTTTAATTCCAGATTGTTACTGAATTCAAAATCCACCATCTGCCATGGCAGGATTCAAACTCAGGTCCTCAGACCATTACCTGCTTCTCTGAATTAGTTGTCTAGCAAAAAAAATCACTACGCTATTACCTCACCATTGTGCGAAGTAATTTGTGATTTCAGAACTGCAGCAATGTGGTTGATACGTAAGTTCCTTCTTAAATACCCCAGCAAGCCACTCCATTGTATTCAATTGCTACAAAAATCAGACTGAAATTAGATGGATGACTCAGTATTGTCATAGATATCTGATGTAGGCACTTGATCAGATCTCACCTTCTCACTGACATCTGAAACCTGGTGCAAAAATTGAGAGTTTTCCAACAGATTAAAAAGAGCAAAGAAAATTTACAGCCCAGGAACAGGCTCTTTGGCCCTCCAAGCCAGTGATCCAAATCCACTGTCTAAACCTATCACCCAATTCCTAAGCATCTGTATCCCTCTGCTCCCTATCTGTTCCTGCATCTGTCCAGACGCGTCTTAAATGAATCTACCGAGCCTGCCTCTACCACCTCTGCTGGCAACGCATTCCCGGCACTACCACCCTCTGTGTAAAGTACTTGCCGCGTGTAACCCCCTGAAACTTTTCACCTCTCACCTTGAACGTGTGACCTCATTATTGAATCCCTCACCCTGGGAAAAAGCTTATCTCTATCTACCCTGTCTTTACCCTTCATGATTTTTTAGATTTCAATCAGGTTTCCCCCCAATCTCCTTTTTTTTTTCTAATAAAACAAACCTAATCTACTCAACCTCTCTTCATAGCTAGCACCTTCTATACCAGGCAACATCCTCGTAAATCTTCTCTGCACCCTCTCCAAAGCATCCACATCCTTTTGGTAATATGGCCACCAGAACTGTACACAGTATTCTAAATGCGGCCGAACCAATGTCTTGTACAATTTTAACATGACCTGCCAGCTCTTATACTCCATACCCCGTCCGATGAAGGCAAGCACACTATATGCTGCCTTGACCACTCTATCCACCTTCAGGGTACAATGAACCTGAACTCCCAGATCCCTCTGCCCATCAACTTTTCCAAAGGCTCTTCCGTTTACTGTATAGTTCACTCTGGAATTAGACTTCCCAAAATGCATCATCTCACATTTGCCTGGATTGAATTCCATCTGCCACTACTTCGCCCAACTCTCTAGTCTATTTATAGTCTCCTGTATTCTTTGACAGTCCCCTATGCTTTCTGCTACTCCACCAATCTTCATGTCATCTGCAAACTTGCTGATCATACCAACAATACCTTCTTCCAGATCATTTATGTATATCACAAACAACAGTGGCCCCAACACTGACCCCTGTGGAACGCCCGTTCTCCATTTTGAGAAACTCCCTTCAACTACTACTCTGTCTCTTGTTGCTCAACCAGTTCTTTATCCACCGAGCTAGAACACCCTGCACACTGTGTGACTTCATTTTCTCCATTAGTTTACCATTGGAGAACCTTACCAAAAGCCTTACTAAATTCCATGTAAATGACATCTACAGACCTTCCTTCATCTATCAACTTGGTCACTTCCTCAAAGAACTCTATTAAGCTGGTAAGGCACAATCTCCCCTGCACAAAACCATGTTGCCTATCACTGAGCCCATTCTTTTCCAAATCTAAATAGATTCTATCCCTCAGTGCCTTCTCCAGCAACTTTCCCACCACTGACGTCCGGCTCACTGGTGTGTAGTTACCCGGAATATCCTACTACCCTTCTTGTACAGGGGGACAACATGAGCAACCCTCCAGTCCTCCGGCACTTCACCTGTGTTTTAAGATGCTACAAAGATATTTGTCAGGGCCCCAGCTATTTCCTTTCTCGCCTCTCTCTCAGCAACCTGGGATAGATCCCATCCGGTCCTGGGGATTTGTCCACTTTAATATCCTTGAGCCTACCCAACACATCCTCCCTCCTTATGTCAACGTGATCCAGAGTAAACAAACCTCTATCTCCAATCTCAATTCATCATGTCCCTGATGCAAAGTAATCATTGAGAATCTCACCCATTTTCTCAGGTTCGACATACACCTGCCTTATCCTTTAGTGGACCAATCCTTTCTCTCGTTACCCTCTTGCTTCTTATATATGAATAAAAGGCCTTGGGATTTTCCTTAATTCTGCTCACTAAAGTTATTTCATGACCCCTTTTAGCCGCCTGATTCCTCGTTTAAGATTGGTCCTACTCTCCTGATATTCCTCCAAGGCCCGTCCTGTTCTTAGCGCCTGGACCTTATGTACACTTCCCTTTTCCTTTTGGCTAGTTGCACGATTTCTCCTGTCATCCACTGTTCACTAATTTTGCCTTTCTTATCCCTTGTTTTCAAAAGGACATGCCTATCCTGCACTACAATCTATCTTTGAAAGCCTCCCACACATCAAATGTGGACTTCCCTTCAATTAGCTGTATCCAATCCACATTTTGCAGCTCCTGCTGAATTTTGATATAATTGGCCTTTGCCCCATTTGGTACTCTTCCCTCTGGACCACTCTCACCTTTTGTCTACGAGTATTCTAAAACTTAGAATTATTGTCACTGTTCCCAAAGAAATCCCCCCACTGCAACTTCTACCACCTGGCCTGGCTCATTCCCCAACACCAGGTCCAATATGGCCTCTGCCCGAGTTGGACTATTGACATACTGCTGTAGAAAACTTTCCTGGATGCTCCTTACAAATTCTGCCCTATCCAGACCTCTGACACTAAGTGTATCCCAGTCAATGTTGGGAAAATTAAAATCTCCAATCACTGCCACCCTGTTGCCTGTGCATCTTTCCATGATCTGTTTACCATTTGTTCTCCCAACACTCACTGTTGGGAGGCCTGTAGTACAGCCCCAACAATGGAACGGCACCCTTCTTATTTCTCAGCTCTACCCATAATGCCTCACTGCCCAAGCCCTCCATAGTGTCCTCCTTTAGCACAGTCGTGATATCATCCCTGACCAGCAATGCAACTCCTCATCTCTCTTCCTCCCCAAACCTTTACTTCCATCCCTGTCCTGTCTGAAGCATCTATATCCTGAAACATTTAGTTGCCAATCATGCCCTTCCTTTAACCAAGTCTCTGTGAACGCAATAATGTCATACTCCCAGGCACCAAACCAAGCCCTACGTTCATCTGCCTTCCCCACTATACACCTTGCATTAAAGTAGATGCACTTCAGGCCACCAGTTCCTTTTTATGTTCATCTGCTCTCTGCCTATTCTTCCCCTTGGTAATGCTAACGTCATGATCCTTACAGACTCTAGTTTCCACCTCATTGTCTACTAGTCTTCTCTTTTGTTTCTCAGCCCCCACTACATGAGTTTAACCCTCTCCCCAACAGCAGGAGCAAAACCTCTCCCAAGGACATTAGTTCCAGTCTGGTTTAGATGTAGACCATCCAATTTGTAATCATCCCACCTTCCCCAGAACTGGTCCCAATGTCCCACAGATCTGAACCCCTCCCTTTTACACCATCACTCAAGCCATGTGTTCATCCTGCCTAGTCTTTCATTTCTACCCTGGCTAGCACGTGGCACTGGTATCAATCCTGAGATCAATACCTTTTGAGGACCTCCTCTTTAACTTCTCTCCTAGCTCCCTGAATTCTGCTTTCAGGACCTCATCTCGTTTTTACTTATATCCTTGGTGCCAATGTGCACCACGACAACTGGCTGTTCACCCTCCCCTTTCAGAATGCTCTGCAGCCGATCGGTGACATCCCTGACCCGAGCACCTGGGAGGCAACATACCACCCGGGAGTCTTGTTTTCGGCCACAGGACCGCCCACCTACTCCCCTCACAATAGAATCCCCTATGACTGTGGCCCTATGAGTCTTTTTCCCACCCTTCTGAACAGCAGTGCCCGCCACGGTGCCATGATCCTGGCAACTGCTGCCCTCCCCGGTGAGCCACCTCCCCCAACAGTATCCAAAACAGTATACCTGTTTTGGAGGGAGATGACCGCAGGGGACACCTGCACTGCCTTCCTACTCTTTCTCTACCTTTTGGTCACCCATTCCCTGTCTCCCTCAGCAATCCTAACCTGGGGTGTGACCAATTCACTAAACGTGCTATCCACAACCTCCTCAGCATCGCGGATGCTCCACACTGAGTCCATCTGCAGCTCCAGAGCCGTCATGTGGGCAAATAACAGCTGCAGCTTGACACACTTATAGAACGTAGAACATAGAACAATACAGCACAGAACAGGCCCTTCGGCCCACCATGTTGTGCCGAACATTTGTCCTAGCTTAAGCATCTATCCATGTACCTATCCAATTGCCGTTTAAAGGTCACCAATGATTCTGACTTTGCCACACCCACAGGCAGCACATTCCATGCCCCCACCACTCTCTGGGTAAAGAACCCACCCCTGACATCCCCCCTATACCTTCCACCCTTGTGAACGAGTCAAGAACGTCAGCCATGTCCCTGAGCTCCCACATCAAGCAAGAGGCACATTGCCACGGCTCTGAGATCCCCTGCCATCGTAAGCCTTACCTAAAAAAAACCTGTAACAACCTGGCCATACTTGTAGATCATGCCGAGCAACCGATGTCACATGCTGGACCTTCACCATCCTTGGGTCTATCTTGTCCTGTCCTATCCTGATGATGGGGTAAGGTAGCTGGAAAAGCGCAGCAGGTCAGGCAGCATCCAAGGAACAGGAGAATCGACGTTTCGGGCATAAGTCCTTCTTCAGGAATGAAGGGCCTATGCCCGAAACGTCAATTCCCCTGTTCCTTGGATGCTGCCTGACCTGCTGCGCTTTTCCAGTAACACATTTTCAGCTCTGATCTCCAGCATCTGCAGTCCTCACTTTCTCCTCGATGGGGTAAGGTAGTTGGAATGATGAGCCCCTAACAATGACTAATCAAGTCTCATGGTTATAACCAGAGAAAGTCATTTAAGTTTATCTTGTCTGTGTGGGCTGTCTGTTTGTCCCAATTCCTAACTTTTTTTTTTCTGTAAACCCTGTAAATCCTTTCGCAATCAGTACAAAGAAAAGTGTGATGTATTGCAATGAAATTTGTGCAATAGACTTGCATTACGTGTCCAAGCATAATTAATGCAACAATGAGTGATATATTTCAGCCTGATCTGTGCAACAGAATGAAAGACATCCCAGAGTAATCATTTTCCACAGAACTGCAAGAAATATATTCCAGCCTAATCAATACAATAACATTGTGTAATGTACCATAGTACTGTAAGTAATCTATCCCAGTTTAAGAACAATTTGTGATATACCTGACCTAATCTATACAATAGAGCTCTGAGATATATCCTATCTTAATCTATATAATAAAACAGTGATATATTCCATCCGAATTTATAGCACAACTGTAATTAATATCACAGGCTAATATGTACAATGGAACAATGTGTTATATCCTAGCCTGGCCTGTGCACCAGAACAGTGAGTAATAGATCCCAAACTAATCTACTACCCAGAAATATGAATGATATATCCCAACTTGATCAACAGTGAGTGATATATCCTAATGTAATATAAACAACAGAACTGCATGTCAGACATATTCCTGACAGTCAAATTGTTAAATGTAACTCAAATTTTATAGGAAAGAGCTGCGAATGATCTATTCGGTCACAGTCTACATCTTAGAGCTATAAGGGATATATCCAAGTATAATCTATACAACATAGATTATGGATTTTAGTAAGGCATTTGATAAGGTTCCCCATGGTAGGCTTATGCGGAAAGTCAGGAGGCATGGGATAGAGGGAAATTTGGCCAATTGGATAGAAAACTGGCTAACCGGTCGAAGGCAGAGAGTGGTGGTAGATGGTAAATATTCAGCCTGGAGCCCAGTTACAAGTGGAGTTCCGCAGGTTTCAGTTCTGGGTCCTCTGCTGTTTGTAATTTTTATTAATGACTTAGATGAGGGAGTTGAAGGGTGGGTCAGTAAATTTGCAGATGATACGAAGATAGGTGGAGTTGTGGACAGTGAGGAGGGCTGTTGTCGGCTGCAGAGGGACTTAGATATGATGCAGAGCTGGGCTGAGGAGTGGCAGATGGAGTTCAACCCTGCCAAGTGTGAGGTTGTCCATTTTGGAAGAACAAATAAGAATGCGGAATACAGGGTTAATGGTAGGGTTCTTAGTCAGGTGGAGGAACAGAGGGATCTTGGGGTCTATGTACATAGATCTTTGAAGGTTGCCACTCAGGTGGATAGAGTTTGTAAGAAGGCCTATGGTGTATTATCGTTCATTAGCAGAGGGATTGAATTCAAGAGTCGTGAAGTGATGTTGCAGCTGTACAGGACTTTGGTTAGGCTACATTTGGAGTACTGTGTGCAGTTCTGGTCGCCTCACTATAGGAAAGATGTGGAAGCTTTGGAGAGGGTGCAGAGAAGATTTACCAGGATGTTGCCTGGAATGGAGAGGAAGTCATACGAGGATAGGTTGAGAGTTCTCGGTCTTTTCTCGTTGGAACGGCGAAGGATGAGGGGTGACTTGATAGAGGTTTATAAGATGATCAGAGGAATAGATAGAGTAGACAGTCAGAAACTTTTCCCCCGGGTACAACAGAGTGTTACAAGGGGACATAAATTTAAGGTGAAGGGTGGAAGGTATAGGGGAGATGTCAGGGGTGGGTTCTTTACCCAGAGAGTGGTGGGGGCATGGAATGCGCTGCCCGTGGGAGTGGTGGAGTCGGAATCATTGGCGACCTTTAAGCGGCATTTGGATAGGTACATGGATGGGTACTTAATCTAGGTTAGAAGTTCGGCACAACATCGTGGGCCGAAGGGCCTGTTCTGTGCTGTATTGTTCTATGTTCTATGTTCTATGTTCTATATTTGTGTTATATCCTAGTATAATTAATATTACAAAACTGAGTGATATGTAATAATGTAATCTATATAACAATACTGCGTATAAGCTATCCCAAGTACATTACACAACAGGACCATCTTTGATATATTACTGATCGACTATAAATCCAGAAACTGTTCATGTTTGAATCCCACCTTGGCATGGACTTTAACTTCAATTCAAACCTGGAGTTAAGTGTCTAATGATAATAATGAACTATTTGATTGTTTGTTTGAAAAATTCATCTGGTTCACTATTGTCCTCGAGGGAAGGAAACCGCTGTCCTTACGTGGTCTGGTCTACACGTGACTCCAGACCCACAGCAATATGGTGGAATCTTAATTGCAATTCCCTAGCCAGTGATGCCCTCAGCCTTTGAATGTATTTAAAAAAAAATAAAATCTTATATATTCCAATCTAATTTATATAACACTACTGTCTGATATATTTGGCATAATCTCTATCAAAGTCTGAGTTGTCCCAGTGTTTCCTTACCACAACATGTTGGCATTTCAGCATCTCTGGCTTAAGGGGTTCACACTTGACCTCTATCGCTGGTGGACTAAACTGTGATTCACGAACAATGGAGATTGGAACATGAGCCTCTGTATTCACTCAGTAAATAGCAGGTGTGTATTGGCAGTTTACGTACATAACAGTATTCTGGCTAAAAATCTGAGAGTTCACCAATAATCAATTTATTATCCTTCAAGCAGTCTACTGCAAACCATTGCCAAGTGGATTTCGTTGCTATGAATGGTTCTTTGGCTCTAAGAGTCATTGGTCCCCATTCTGTCTAATAGAAATGTGAGTTCTGAATTCCAGTATCCTCCATGTAAGGGGCTTTTGAGTTTATATAACCCAGCATTCTCGATTTATTACAGAACTGAAGGTATATAATCCCAGAATATTCTAAAGAGCAAAACTGTGAACAAGGTATTACAGAACATTCATCGATTATATTCCACATATTGTAAAGAACGCAGTGTGTGCTATTTCTGAACAAGACTCAGTAATAAATTTTGAATGATATATCCCAGGCACGTCTATATAATGCAGAAATGTGTGTTAATGTATCCTAGTGCTATTATAGCAGGTAAGGTCAGGGTTTGACAACTGCTATCTCAAGTATGTTTGACTAACTACTGTGTCTAGTGGGCATAATTGTACTTGGCTAGCCAGGGAGAGTGGACCCATGACTTAAAATTTGAGGATGATAACTTGCGTCAATAACTCAAACTATTTAAAGTATTAAATATTTATTTAGAGTCCGGTTTACCTGCATACACAAGTCTCATCATGTCACACAGTTTAACAATTGGTGGACAAAGAGTAGAATGCACACAACAACAATTTAGTTAAAACTCTGTAAATTCATCAACAAACTATTGTCCTTGAAGCAGCCAGCTACAGTTCAATGATGGGGAAAGATTCAATAGCACCTGTGGTTCAATGACAACTATGGGTCCTCAGAACTAATCAAAAGAATTATGAATGATACATTTACAATATGTTCCATATAACAGGATAGTGGTTGGGCTATTCCAATAAACTCTGTATAGCACTACTGTGAACATTATAGCCCAATATGCCTTTCAGAGTTCAGTTCTATAAGATATGTCCCAAAGTATTCTATTTCTGAAAATAGTGACTAATATGTTCTGGTGCAATCTTCATCACAGAATTATGTTTGTTAAATCCCCAATTAAGTGCATGGGAGATATTTACTGGAAATTGGGAACCTTTTATCTCAAGTACTTTTCTACTGACTGTTGACTTTGTCAGAAGTCGCACAACACCAAGTGATAGTCCAACAGGTTTACTCAAAACCATAAGTTTTGGAGAGCTGTTCCTTCATCTGGGGAAGTGTCTATAGTGTCGCGATAGAAGCTGGAGGTCCCCTGTACAATGGGTTTCAAGATGCCCTCGACATAGCCAGAGAGGTTCTCTCACAGGGTCCCATTGTCTGATGCAATGGGACGTCCAGGTGTGTTGGTTTTGTGTATCTTTTGGAAGGCAGTAGAAGTCCCCAGTGAAAGAGGTACATGGAATGAGGGCGCTTGGGATACTCTGAAGGACTGGATCAGTTTGCTGAGTTGACAGCTGTGTTCTTTGGTCGGATTGGTAGGTAATTGTCTGTCAGGTTTCTGCTTATTCAGTTGTCAGTACACTTTTTCTTGCAGTCGTCTGTTCTATTCTGTCTGACGATGGCTCCTCCTTTTTTGTCTGATGGTTTGGTAGCAATGTTACAGCTGGTCTTGAGAGCATGGATGGCGTTGGGTTGTGTTAGTGTTTGGGTGCCATTCTGGGCTATCTTGTGAGTACAGCAGATGAATCTGGTGTTGATACATCTCCTGACGGTTTACACATTCATGTCAATCCAAAGACAGTGGCCTTCCAGAGGGATCCAGTTCGTCTCATCCTTCTCTGGTTGCTCCACTGCGCATCTCTCTGTTGACTGTTCCGGTTCACTGGTTATCTCATTGGGCTTGCTGCTGAGACCTTGCAACTTGTGGAAGAATCCCCAGAACCTCATTCGCCTGATGAATTCCTCTGCATCTGCCCCGAGATCGCTGGGGTCCATTTTGGTATTGGGGCAGGAATTGAGACCTTGGTTGAGAACTTTGATTTTGCCTATTGAAGGGTGTGGTCAGACAAGTTGACGATGAATTTCCCTATGATGGTACCGGCTTCAACTGGGGGAGGCTTGGTTACTGCTGGTGGTGATACTGAATTTCTCAGGTTTCCTGTTCTTGGTGTGTATGTAGGTAGCGTATTCCATTGCCTCATCTGTTTAGCAGTGTCTCATAGCTGGTCCACTGTATCCTGAGTGCAAGCTGAGAATATGGACTCTCTATCTTGATTTGATTTACAATGCCCGCTGTAGAGGTGGTGTACAAGATGATTGAGGAGTGTGTGAGAGGTGCAATGGCAGAGTCCCTCCGCGTAGTCTGTATTGTAGGCCAACTTGAGTGGGACTGTGATCTGTAGTCCTTTCAGGATCTTCTTTCTTGTGTCTCTGCAGAAACTTGATGTCTGTGTCAATATACACTATCTTCTTGGAGACCCTTTCCATTTTGAGCCGGTCGTTTGTGGTGTCGATGGTAGCCATGATCTGGAGGGGCCAGTGTTGGACTAGGGTGGACAAAGTCAGAAGTCAAATGACACCAGGTTAGAGTCCAACAGGTTTATTTGAAGTCACAAACTTCACCTTCACAAAGGAGCAGTGCTCCGAAAGCTTGTGATTTCAAATAAACCTGTTAGACTCTAACTTGGTGTCATGTGACTTCTGACTTTGTCCACCCTAGTCCAACACCAGCATCTCCACATGTTGTCTTTATGGAGAGAGTGAGCTTTGTTAGCCAATGATAGTACTGTCAGTTATCATTTGCATTTAAGATTCATCATCATCATTTTAAGGTTCTGTGCTTATTGATGTTTAACAGTAATTAATATACATCAGCAACTAATTGCTACAACAGAACTGCAATTGTTATTCCCTCTATAATACATATCACATTTTTGCAACATGATTAGGACAAATGTATCATCGTGTAATCTTTATAACTGCTGAACTGCGCAGCATATAGGCCCAAATCTTTGTAGCAACCGAGAGCCACTCCATTGTTGCAAAAATAGCTGTGGAGGGTGAACTCTGAATCCCTGAACTCAAGCAAACAATCCTCTCCCCAGGGATATTTTCACAGTGGGCGAAATGGAGCAAGTTCCAAAATGCACATCGGTTAGTCATGGGGCAGATGACCCTATAAAACAACAGCTCCATGTAGTCAAGTTTGATTTTCATTAACCTGGAACAATACAGTAAATGGAAAAGTCCTGGGGAAAATTGATGTACAGAGAGATCTGGGTGTTCAGGTCTATTGTTCACTAAAGGTGGTAATGCAGGTCAGTAGGGGTGGTCAACAAGGCATACGGTATGCTTTCCTTCATTGGACGGGGTATTGAGTACGACAGTCGGCAGGTCATGTTGCAGTTGTATAAGCCTTTGGTTTCGCCACATTTGGAACACTACGTACAGTTCTGGTTGCCACGTTACCAAAAGGATGACAATGCTTTGGAGAGGGTGCAGAGGAGATTCATTTGGATATTGCCTGGTATGGAGGGCGCTAGAGATGACGATAGGTTGAGTAGATTAGGAATATTTTCATTGGAAAGATAGGGGTTGAGGGGGACCTGATTGAGGCCTACAAGATCATGAGAGGTGTAGACAGGGTGGATAGCAAGAATTTTTTTCCCCCAGAGCAGAGGACTCAATTACTAGGGGTCCATGAGTTCAAAATGAGAGGAGAAAAGTTTAAGGGAGATTATACGTGGAAAGTTCTTCACGCAGAGGGTAGTGGGTGCTGACTGAGTTGGTGTAATGGGGAGCAGATATGGTGGCTCAGTGGTTAACACTGCTGCCTCACAGCACCAGGGACCTAGGTTCGATTCCAGCCTCAGGAGACTGTGCAAACTCCACACAGACATTCTCCCCGTGTCTGCGTGGGTTTCCTCTGGGTGTTCCAGTTTCCTCCCACAACCCAAAGATGTGCAGGTTAGGTGAATTAGCCATGCTAAATTGCCCCACTGTGTTTAGGGATGTGTAGGTTAGGTGCATTGGTCAGAGGTAAATATAGAGTAATAGGCTAGGGGACTGGGTCTGGGTGGGATACTTTTTGGAGGGTCAATGTGGACTTGTTGGGCCGAAGGGATTCTATGATTCTATGAATCCGTTTGAGGTAATTGAGTATAAAGATAGTTTTAGCAATAGCTCCCTATGAAAGGCTGAAGTTAGACCACAGCTGGAGCACTGTGAACGGTTCTGGTGCCTTCATCTAAGGAAAGGTATCCTGGCATTGGAGACAGTCCAGAGAAGTATCGCGAGGTTGGTACCCGGAATGGAAGCACTGTCTTATGAAGAGAGGTTGATCAAGTTGGGCCTCCGTTTGTTAGAATGACCGAGCAACCTCGATTGGCCAAATGGCCGACATCTGCTCCTTTGTGTTACAGTCTTATCGTCCTGGAGATTGTTTGTTTGTTTGTTTGTGTTTAGTCTCATTATTTTCACTATTACATTTTTTTTTGCTATATCAAATAAGCCCCACCACCTGATGTATATTTTGCTCAATCTCTAGTATTTTATTCTCATCTTCTTCTGTGAAGACTGTTACAAAATAACAGTATTTAGTGAACTACCAATTTCAGATTCTCAATCGTGATCTTCTTCAGTAAGAGACTTGCATTGTTCTTAGCTACTATGTTTTTTTTAACATACTTGGAAAGAGCTTACTTTTTTTCTTGTCTCTCCCTTCTGAAGTCATTATTATTTTCTTGGTGTCCATTTGGTGTTCTTTTATATATCTTCTCAATTATTAAATCAATCTTCTTTGTATTTGTATTACTGTTTATTTTAATTCTACAATTTTCTCGTTCACTGAAAATATTTAATTACACAAGTCAAATTCTTCCCCTTTGGGTTTGAACAGATCTTACAATCAATCAAATTTCTCTTTGAACACTTCTGAATTTTGTGCTTTTATCCTTGAATAAAAAGTTCTGCCCAGTGTACCCAACAATTTCTGTCTCATCCCTCAAATCCATATTGCTTAAATTTATGAGCTTCATTTAGATTTCTCCCTCTCTGATTTGAAATTGAATTTATCTTGTGGTCACCATCATTGAGATGTTCCCTTGTCAGATTATTGGCTTGGCTCGTTACTGATTCCTAAACTGATATAACCAGTCCATTTATTGGTTAAAGCACACACAGTTCCATTTTGGGACTTGGGCTATTTTTCTTTTCCTACTTGATGTGGAAATTAAAATCTTCCATTCCAATTATCACCATTCTACTTTCAGACCAAGCTCAAGTCAGGACCATTCCTGATATTTATAAATGACCTGGACTTGGGTGTACACCGCATAATGTCAACATTTGCATAATGGCACAAAACTTGAAAATATCACGAACTGTGAGGAGAACAGCAATGACTTTCAAGAGTACATGTATAAAGTGGTGGGAACAGGGGCAAATAGCAGATGAATTTTAATATCATGCAATGGAAAGTGATAAATGAAGATTGAGCAGAAGGTATAATTCTAAAGAGGTGATAAAGCCGAGCGACCTGGGGTTACACATGCACAAACCATTGAAGGTGGCAGGAAGGGTTGATTTAAGTGATTAATAAAGCAAATAGGATTTTAGTCTTTTTAAGGGAATTGACTACAGAATTAGGGAATTTGCAGTGTACCGATATCAAACATTGGTTCAGCCTTAACTGCACTATTGTATCCAATTCTTAGGAAGATTCTGAAGGGTTTAGCAAAGGTGCAGAGAAGATCCATGCAAATAGTTTCAGGGAATAGAAACTTTGGTTTTGTGGATATAATCGAGAAGCTCGGCTGTTATCCTCGGAGAAGATGAGATTTGGTAGATGTACTGGAAATAATGAGTGGTCTGGACAGAGCAGACTTTCAGAAGAATGGAGAATTAGATTGCACCACTTTTAATACAATTGACTAAAGTAGAAATGAAGAATTAAGTTAAACATTTCACACAACAAGTATCTGAAATACAGTTCCTGAGAGAATAGTGGAGACAGGTTTAGTTATGGCTTTCTAAAGAGAATTAGACAACTTTCTGAAGGGAAATACTTTTGCCAAAGTGTAGGAGAAAGGTGGGAAGTGAGACTCTGAGTTGCTCTTGCAGAGAGCCAGAATTGGACGCGTCAGATTTAAATCATTTCCTTCTGCTCATTAACCATTCTAAGATTCATTACTTTATCACTGCTATTGAATGGTCTGTAGGCACCAAAGTCATGCATGCTATTGTATTCCCCAATTTCTCCCTAGTGTGTCCACTATTTGTACACCCTACAGATATCCTCTCTTTCTAAAGCTGCAATATTGTGCTTGATCAATATTGTTACTAATCCCAGCTCATTACTCATCACTAAATCTAATTTGGCCATTTCCTTTGTTGCTTTATTAATACGGCAGCTAAGAATCTTCGGCAACTAAGATGGATCGGTATCTAAAGTTCATCGACATCTAAAGTTCAGCAGGAACTAAGGTCCATCGGCTGCTAGGATACATCAGGAACTAAGGGTCATGGACAGAAAAGGTGCATCAGGGATTAAACTTCATTGGCAACTAAGATATAACAGGAGTTATAGTTCATTGGCTGCCGAGTCACAGTCCAAGTCATCCCAACTTGGAAATGCACCACTGTTCCTCCATTATCACCATGTTAAAATCCTGGGACTTCCTTCTTAATATGGTTATGGGTTTAAATACATCACCCATGGACTGCAGTATTTCAAGGATCTGGTTCATCACTATCTTCAGAACACTTTAGGATAGGTAGTAAATGGTGGTCCTCCCAACAATGTTTATATCCCACGGACAAATATCTTTGAAAATCCTAAACTACATCAGAAACTAAAGATAATTGACAACTAAGATTCACCATTTGCTCAAGCTCATTGGCAATCTAAGGTTTATTGTCATCTAAGCTTCCTCAGCTCAAAGGTTTATTATGAATCGAGGTGCACTAACTGATCAGGATATTCAGAAATTCTGTTCATTGAAGACAGGATTGTCAAAAACTCAGGTTCATCGGTAATAAAGTTCATCAGCAGCTAAACCTTCCTCTGCTGTTTCAGTTCATTGGCTCAGTGTACCTCACTTGATTTCTTTTTTTTCTCTTAGTGTATGATCTGCATAGAAGAATTGCAATATACATCCCAGTATAATTTCCAGAAGAGAAGTTGTCGGAAATATCACAGTTTAATCTACATAATAGTGCTCTGAGTGTTATATCCCCATCATCTCTGTTGCAAATGGTTGAATGAATTATCCCGATATAATGCTGAAATCGTCTTGCACATGTTGGCTAATTTAAATGGGACTATTCCAACGCTGTCCTGCCAATCTTCCCTCTTCCACCTTTCTATTCACCTCCAGTCGCCCACACCCTGCTTCTCCTATTCTAACTTGTATCATGTCCCTTTTACTTTTTGGTCTTTTGCCCAATGACATACATCCAGCAATGCCTCAGTTTTCAATTCTCATCTTTTATTTTCAAATGCTTCCATTGCGAAACCTACTCTTTCTGAGATTGTGTTACACCTTTCTGAGATTTCTGCACTCGTCTAACCATCTCTACTTGATATTTGAAGGCCTTATAATCACTGAATTCCTTTCATGAATACTCCTGAAGATCACCAATAACTAGAACCTTAAGTGGATGAATCACATAAATTTTCCGGTTTCAAGATGTGTGTGATCGCCTCTGACCGTACAAAGACGTGTTGGTATTTACCAATATGGTGACGGACTGTCTAGAGTGCATGCAGTTCTGGCAATGCTGAAGGAGCTCGACACTATGCAGGACAAAACAACCTGGTAGATTGGCCCCCCCATTTGCCACCTCAGGCATTGATTCCTGTCCTCATGGTGCACCGTGACTGCAATGAGTACTACTTTCAAGATGCACTGTATTAACTTGACAAAGTTTCTTCGGTAGATAGGCAAGAGGCTGGAAGAACATATCAAGTCAGGCACCGTCACGAGGTGCAGAAGTCGACGTTTTAGATGTAACCCTTCTTCATTTTTCAAATTTTGCAACTTCTACGACCTGCAAACTCCCTGACAAATCACAGCTTGGATGGCAGAGGGCAGAGGGCTTCCTTCGCCAGTACTGGGCCACAATTCTGGAGCTTCTGACCTAACAGTGCATTGAGTGCTTACAAAATGCAGTGGTTCGCCCTCTGCCATCTTCTCATGGACAGTTTGGAATGAGCAATAAATCACACAAAGTCACATCCCAATAACATGGACACATTTTAAAAATAGGTTGACATCTCAAACCCCAATTTTAATAGACCTATCAGTAAATGCCAGAGCCCTAAGCTTTGAAATTTCTCTTCGCCACTCTCACCCTCTTAACACCTACATTTAGACCAAGTATTTTCTTGATTGCCCAAACGTAGCACTCGGTGCCAAATTTTGTTGAGTAATGTATCAGTGAAACATCTTGATGTTTCACTGTGTTAATACACAACTGCTAATTGTTGTAGTCATTGATAGACTATCTGGGATTTGTACATCTCAAAGGACTAAGGCAGATCTATAACGGTGCAATCCATATATTAGATCTGTGCAACTCAAATCCCAGGGTAATCTGTAAAGCAGAACTGTGTGAGAGAGATCCATTTATTGATATATGTAAGAAAACCATGAGCAATAAATCTGTGTATTCTGTCTAACAGAATGTGAATGGTATATATCCCAATGTAACTTGTACAATAGAACATGATAGAATGTCACATCTTGTAATCTGTGTAACATAACTATGACTGAAATGTGACAAAGCAATCTTTATTAGCGTAAGTCTGTGTGAAATATTGAAATATAAGCTATATAATAGAACTATTAGTGACATGTCTGAATAAAATCAATAACTAATTGTAAGTAAGATATCCCAGTACACTTTATAATGCAATAACTTGAAGGCGCCGGAGTTGGACTGAGATGGACAAAGCTTAAAAATCACACAACACCAGGTTATAGTGCAGCAGGTTTGTTTGGAAGCACTAGTTTTCGAAGCCCTGCTTCTTCATCAGGTAAGGAGCGGCACACTGAAAGCTAGAGCTTCCAACTAAACCTGTTGGACTATAACCCGGTGTTGTGATGTTTAACTTTATAATGCAAGATAATGTTTGAGATAACTCCGTCTTAATGTCTGTGATGCGATCAGGGTTTAAGAACTCGAGGTGGTTTTACTGATTTGAGCTGATTTATTTTTCTTTTTCTTTATTCATTCATGGGACATGAGTATCGCTGACTAGGTTAGCATTTATGGTCTCGGGGGGGGGGGGGGGGGGATCAAGAGCCACATTGCTGTGTGTCTGGATAGTTCATGCAAGGATGGTAGGTTTCCTTCACTAAAGGAAATGAGAGAACGAGATGGGTTTTTTGCAATGGTCGAAAATGGTTATGTACTGACTAGCTTTTTAATTACACCCACCTCTCCAGATGTTTGTTGAAATCAAATTTCATTTGAACGCATGACCCCAGTTGGCATTCATGACTACTAGGAGAAGGTGAGGACTGCAGATGCTGGAGAGTCAGAGTTTAAAAAGTGTGGCGCTGGAAAAGTACAACAGGTCAGGCAGCAAAACAGAGGAGCAGGAGAGTCAAAGTTTCGGGCAGGAATGTGATGAAGCCCAGTAATCTCAGCACCGTCCGTCTGCTTTCCCAGATTCCAGTGATTCATTAGTTCGGAGGGCGAAATCATGCTCCAGGCTCAAGTACAATCCACCACCTCAGTAATTGAACTAGTTTAATACAAATCTTACATTATGTGGTTTCATCCATCAAAAACCAGATTTATAACAGAAAAGTATAGATTTGACAGCATTAACAAAGCCAGCATGTATAATATCAGCAACAATTGATCTACTGTCTGCCAATTGGGCAGCTAAGATCCATCAGCAATTCAATCTTGTGTATTTTAGATTTTTCACAGTTTAGATTCATCACCATTCATTTGTCTGCGTGTGTTTCCTCCGGGTGCTCCGGTTTCTTCTCTCAATCCAAAGCTGTAAAGGTTAAGCCGATTGGCATGGTAAATTGCCCATAGTGTTAGGTACATTGGTCAGGAGTAAATATAGGGGTAGGGGAATGGGTCTGGGTCTAGGTGGGTTACTGTTTGGAGGGTCGGTGTGGACTTGGGGCTGATGGGCCTGTTTCCATACTGTAGGGAATCTAATCTAATGTAGGTAAATTGCTGATAGGATTGATTGGCAACAAACAGTCATCCACTTTTAAGGTTCATTGGTAACTTATATTCCTCAGCAACTTGGATTTATAGGATTTCAAATACATCCATCCCTAACATGACCGCAGAGGTTCATTGGCAGCTAAAAGGTTAATTGGTAACAGCAACTAAATGTCATGGATACATCATCTTTATCATCCATGCACAACAAAGATTAATTGGCATCCCATTTAACAACTATGAATGTCCTTTGGCTGCTGGATTCCTTGGCAGTTAGGTTTAAGCAACAACCAATCGTCACCTTTGACATTCTGGTAGCTAAGATTCATTGGTAGCAAAGGTGTCTCAAAAGCTAAAGTTAATTGACATCTAGGGCTCATCAGCACTAAGAATCATCAACAGTAAAGATTCAAAGGCGGTTATTACAATTTAAAACTCATGAGCATCTAAAAAGCATTGACAGCTAATAATAGTCCACACAAAGGACCAATGGCACCTAGTATTCCCTGACAACTAATGTTCATCGACAGCTAATGTTTGTCAGCAGCTAGTTTAGGATTATTGTTAGTTAAGTTTCATTGACAACTAGGGTTCATTGGTCATGAATTACGTTCATTGCATGCTAATTCCAAACTGCAGTAAAGTTTGCTGCTGATTGAGCTTCATTAGTAGCTGCAGAACATTTGTTGAATTTGCCTGAAGCATTTGATTTATATCTCCTTCTAATTTGCAGTTGTGTTGTATCATATCCTGCAACGTAACCTCGTTTTTCAATTTGCACAATCAGCTCCATTAAAGGTGCCGTTTGTCTCCACTTCTTGTTATCTCCGTCTTGTTTTTCCGTGTCATTGTGGTCGCTTTCTTTTCTGCAACACCTGTCTAATTCTAAGCGATGGCCCCCATTGTGCTTAGAACCGTTAACAGTTTCAGCAGGAAATTGTCCATTAAGAAGAAAGGGGCACCGTTCATCCATGACTCTGTTTCAACACTAGAGATAGTGTCTTCTGCAAGAAGGGGGATCAAGTGACCTGTTATGCTCTGCTCATTCAAACCTTTCTTGTGACCTTAAGCAAAATGATCATGTTTATACTGTAATGTGATATATTTAGCTCATCTATGTGAGTTGTTTGTATTTTCAATGTTAGGCATTTGCATTTTTAAAATATATTTAATTGGTATCCCATAAAAGAGGCATGATAAAAGTTAGAACATGTGACAAGCAGCATGGATGGCAGACTAGCTATAAAACAGAAAACTAAGAGTTAGGCAAAGCTATTCCGAATTGAAGAATGTGGAAAATGCAAAAATTGGTGCTGGAAATACTGCTTCTTCGCATTTATTTTCATGATTTTGACTTTGTAATCAGAACTGCAATCCAAATTTTGCACTTAATACCAAACTGGAGGCTATAATTAGTATTGAAGAACAAATATATAGCTATGCAATATATTCCAGGAAGACGCAAATAAACTTGTAGAATAGCTATGTGATTGGAAAGTGATTTAAAACAGAGAGAAGTGCGTGATGGTACGTTTAGGAAGAATATGGAAGCCACATATTTACCCCCCTGTGATGTACAAGCCTAAATAATGTAGAATGTCTAATGGGTAGAGATCACAAATCACTAAAATTAACAATAGCGGGTAGTGTGACCATTAAAAATAGCAAACAAAGTACTTTTTGTCTTTTGAAGATCTTTACACGACATTGTTTGAAATGTTGGACTTACTCTCCCAGAAGTTGAGCCTACTAGAATAGAAGTATTTAATAGAAATCCAGTTAATGATATGAGGAGAAAGGAACAGAGGATTTTGTTGATAAAGGAATATGAAAGGGACAGGGTTCATGTGGAGCATTTCACATGAGCATAGATAAGTTGGTTTGTACCTTATGTTATACCTAATACATTGTATCTGTTAATAGGAAATTAAGTTTCTATTGTATACATATTTTAGCTAGACAGTTAATTGGGTAATATCTATTAAATCTCTGGTATTTACTGTCAGTGTGGTCCTCAGGATATTTCATAGAACAAACAAATTCCTTATTAATTTAGTGTTTTGTGATGGAGGGAATCCAGAATTAACTTGTCATGTGTATGATGAGGAGAGTAATTGATAATTTCAGGAAAAAGGAAACCGACTATGTATCCCAGAAACTTGCGAAATAAGGCGGGTTTTTCAAATACAAAGTGTTGTCTACATATTAGGTTAAAAATCACACCACACCAGGTTATAGTCCGACAGGTTTAATCACAAGCACTAGCTTTCAGAGTCACAACCACCTGATGATGGAGCGTCACTCTGAAAGCTAATGCTTGTGATTAAACCTGTCGGACTATAACCTGGTGTGGTGTGATTTTTAACTTTGTGCAGCCCGGTCCAACACCGGCATCTCCAAATCTATGTATTAAACTGCATTTGGTATCTTCTTGAGTTTTCTGCCTAAAGGTAGGCCCAAGTCAGTCTTGGGACCTTTTACCACTGTCTGGGCAAGGAAACCAGTTCCAAATCCACTCCGACCAGAATGTTGATAGAGCTACACTCCCATCCCCTCTCTCCCCTGCCTCCCCAAATATAATCCAGGTTAAGGAGTCTGGGTTGCTGTGACAACACAATTTTACATGCACATTGTAGGGGTGATGGTACAGGGGTAATGTCACTGCACTAATAATTCCGAATCTCAAGCTGATGTTTTGGGTATGTTGGTTCAAATCCTATTATGGTAACTGCTGCAATTTAAATTTGAGGGGGAGTGTGGTGCACCGATAGTGCCCCTATCTCTGGGCCAGAAGGTCCAAGTTCAAGTGTCACAACTCCAGAGGTCTGTCATATTACATCTAAGCAGGTTGATTTAAATTTATCTACAGACTGTAAAAGCTTCAGTGTTTTGTGATCATGACCAACCAAGAATCTCTCCTGGTCTTGCCATCTGTCATTAGCATGTGCTGCAAGTTGGTACATGGACTGATGACAGCCTAAAGGTTATGTATGTAAATGATTCATCCCAGTCTAATTTGTGCCACAGAACTGTAAGAGATTAATCTAAATGTGTTCTAGGTAACATAAAATTATAAATTCTAATTTATATTGTAGAAATCTGGGTGATATATTCCAAAGCATTCTGCATTACGTATGTGTGTATGACATAGCAGTTTAACTTCTATAATGGATCTAAAGATAGTTTATCCTGGTTACAAATGTAACACAGGGCTTTGTGAGATAGATTTCACTTAAAGCAACAGAGCTGTGTGTAATATATTATCAGTATAATCTATCTAACAGGACTGTGTAAATTATGTAGCGCTCTGCAATCTATGAAACAGATATATTCCACTGAGTGATGTATTCCACTATAAATAATATAACAGGACTGTGAATGATATATCCAAATACAATCTATGCAACATAATTTTAAGTCAAAACCAAAGCAAAATACTGCAACTGTTGGAAATCTGAAACGAAAACAGAAACTGTTGGGAATCCCTAGCTGGTCCAGCAGTATCTGTGTATAGAGAAACAGAATTAATGTTTTGATTTGAGTAGAAGAATCATACTTGACGTGAAACATTAACTCTGTTTTGAACTTTGAGTAATATATGTAAGTGCAAACCATGTCATAGAAGAGTGATTAACGTATCAGTGCAATCTGTCAAACAGAAATGAGAATGATCCAGCCCTAATTAACTTACATAGCAAATTGAGGGATACCTCACAAGATAATAATTGTGTAATACTTGATCTATATAATAAAAGTGTGTGTGAAATAGCTATCAGACAATGCTGTGAATGATATATATCAGTACTATCAAAGGAACATTTTGGTGAGCTATTTATTCCAATGTAATCTATACGAAGATTCTCAGTGAAATAAAGCAATGAAATCTATGCAGCAGAGCTGTGTGGGAGATGTCCTAATTTAATTTAAGGGTCTTGTGTTTTTATTTCTGATTTCGATCATCTGTAATGTTTTGCTTTGGTTTTGATGGAATCTTTATATTGAAATCCGTTGTGTTACTTCAGAAGCTCCTAGCACAAGCTGACTGGCTGTTTGTTGCTGAGTCCAGATCGATGTACTTCTAGGCCAAAGCATGAGGTGATCTTCTGTAAAGGTCATATAGATACCTGATGTAGAGCAGTGTGGTCACTATCCCTCCGTTCTAGGTGATGAAAAAAGCACGAGAGGGGAAGAAGCACACGCATGCAATGTCCTTTTGTTTCATTTTGTTTTTGTGATTCTGTCAACTTTGGAGATTATGATAGCAACAGATTTTTATCTTTCGGTAATGGAGTTGGTCCCCTTACCCTGCATTCCCTCTTAAGCCAGGAGGGTACTCACTTCTTATTTCCCTTTTTCTAATTGCTGTAAACTATTAATTTTAATTGACCAGTCAAGGACTGTTATGAGCAGGAACCACTTACCCCGTACCCCAAGCAAGTGAAAGTAACTGGAGAAGGCAGATTGAGAAGCAGTATTTGGAGCAGCAGAAGGATTATCTCATTGGGTGGACAGAGAGCAATGAACTGCCTTGTCTGTCTTTCCCGCTGCCTGTAATACCCTTTTATTCCCTATCTGAATCTATCTGTATGTTTGTAGATGGGAAGTTTATAAAAGGGTTAGAGTTTGAACTAGTAGAGATTCATGAGGCAAAATTGTGCATACTATATAACCATATTTTATAAGTGAGAGTTGTGAATGATCTAATTATCAAAACAGAGAATTGCTAAATTTGTAAATTGTATATCCCTGTGTAATGTATACAATGTTCCAGTGCAATTTATCAATATACTACAGTCAAGAGTGTGGTGCTGGAAAAGCACAGCAGGTCAGGCAGCATCCGAGGAGCAGGAGAATCGATGTTTCGGGCAAAAGCCCTTCATCAGGAATGGACCCCATTCCTGACGAAGGGCTTTTGCCCGAAACATTGATTTTCCTGCTCCTCGGATGCTGCCTGACCTGCTGTGCTTTTCCAGCACCACACTCTTGACTCTAATTGCCAGGATCTGCAGTCCTCATTTTCGCCTCATCAATATACTGCAGCCTAATCTATGTGACAGAAAGCCCAATGTTATCTGTATAACAATAAAATTAGTGAAGTATTCTCACATAACATAAATAACAAAACTGTCATACTTTCCAACATAGTGTATACAATATTATTTTCTTATATGTGATATATGCTGATGTAATCTCTGTAAAATAATTGTGACTGATCTAAACTGCTTTCAACATCCCAATACATTTTCCTGAACAGAACTCATGTAGTCTATAAAATCAAACTCTGAATGATATATTACACAAATCAGTTGTATTCCCTGAAATTTAGATGGTTTAGAGAGTACTTGATCGATTAATTGATCCGTGATTTGATATGGTAGATGGAGAGAAACAATTTTCAGTGCTTAAGGGAGTTTGGAATGAGAGGGCATTAGTTAAAAATATGGCCAGACTTGTCGAAATTGAAATTGGAAAGCAATTCTACACACAACAGGAGGTAGAAATTTAGAATTCCTTTTTTCTCTAATGGCAATTGGTGCTTGATCAATTGCTAATTTAAAATCTGAGGTTTATGGAATTTTGAGAATCAAAGGTATTTACAGGAATGAGGCAAAGGCAGGAATATTAAATGGTGGAACAAACTGGGGGGGGGGGGGTGCTGTAATGGTAAATGGGCCCTTCCTGTTATTTTACTTAGTGTTCGTTAGTGTTCCCATGTAATGTACTTAGCAGAACTATGTATAACATACTGCAGTGTAATTTGAGAAATACTGTATGATATTTTCCAAACTCTTCCGATTGTAATTCATACAACAGAACTGTTAGCGGTAACCCCCTGTGCAATCTGAACTATGAGTGATATTTCTTGTCATTGTCTGTCTATATAATGCAACTCTGAGTGATCCCCCAATATAATTGGTAGAATTGTTTCATAAAAGTTTCTTTTTTAAGTGTTATAACAGAGTTGTGCCTGATTAATGACTCGGAGTAAACATTATCTGAGTGATGCATCTCAGTGTACTTTATATACAGAACAGTTGGTTGTTTATCTCGGTAGAGTATAAAACAAAGTGCAGTTTATTATAAGCCCCAGAGTAATCTTTTTAACAGTGACTTCATTGTTATAATCCAATGCAAGCTAGGCCAGTGAAAATGGTTTAAACAATTCTTTTTAATCCATACAATGGAATCAGAAAGGATACATCTAAGATCTGCTTTGTTCCAAAGTTATGGTAATATATATCAATGTGATCTATGCAAATACATGTTATATCTCAGTTCAATCTATATACCAGAACGGAATGTAATTTATTATCCTGGTGTAATCAATAAAACTGACATGTTAATGCTCAAAAATAGCATCAGCAGTTCTTAGTTTTAGAAATCTGAAACAAAAGCAGAAACTGCTGGAGAAACCGAACAGCTTTAGCAGCATCTGTGGAGAGAAAGCAGAGTTAACGTTTTGAGTTCAGTGAGCCATTTTCAGAACCGTTATGAAGGAGTCCTACTGGACCTGAAAAGTTAACTCTACTTTCTCTCCACAGATGCTGCTAAACCTGTTCGGTTTCTCCAGCAGTTTCTGCTTTTGTTTCAGTGCTCTGTCTCACGTGGAGTTATGGTGCATAAATTCCTGTGATATATTCTAGTGTAAAACACACACGTGGAAGTGTATGATATTGTAATGTATTTTAAAGACCTGCGAGTGATAGATCCCAGTGTAAGATTTGTAACCGAGTAGTGAGGGCTGAGCTAAAATTGCTGAAGCAACTCAGCAGGACTGGCAGCATCTGTGGAGAGAGAACAGCATTAACATTTCAGGTTTAGTGACCTGATGAATGGTCACTGGATTTAAAACATTAACTCTGCTTTTTCTCCAAAGGTGCTGCCAGACCTGCTGAGTTTCTCCAGGAATTACAGCTTTTATTTCGGATTTTTAGCATCCATAATTCTTTTGGCTTTTTTTTGGTGAGGACTGTGCTTGGTATATCACAGTTTATAATCTGAATAACAGAACTCATCAACTTGACTTACGTCGATAGGTTGGAGAAATTGGGAGTGTTCTCCTTGGAAGAGAAATAATTGAGAGGTGGTTTGATCAAGACATTCAAAATCACAATGGGTCTGGAAAGAAAAGGTAAGGAAATACTGTTCTGATTAGTTCAGGATCAAGCCTCAGAGAGCGCAGATTTAAGATAATTAGTAAAATAAACAACATTATCATGAGGAAAATGTTTTTCACGCAGCAGGTGTTGGGACTCTAGTGCACTGCTTGAGAGTGTGGTGACGGAAATTGAATTAAGGCTTTGAAAAGGGAATTAAATGGTTACCTGAAAAAGGACCATTTTCATGGCTACACAGTAAAGGAAGGAGAGTGATACTTGGTGACTTCTTCCTGGAGAGGGACACGTGATCGTCTAAACTGGCTTCCCCCTGCGCTAAAGCCATGGTATATTTTTACGAGACATTAATGCCAGTACAGACAGGTTGCTGGAATCCAAGGTAGACAGCCTCCTGCTTGTCTATAGGCTGGTTGGGTTGGCTACTTTTGTGCTGTAATTCCATATTAGCCTTTGTACGTCAATGTAATCTTTATGGCAAAACCGTGATTTCTTTATCAAAATGAAATCTCTCTCCCGAAGTTGTAATATTTCAGTATAATGTATGTACTACATCTGTGTGTGATATATTACAATGTAATCACAGCAGAGCTGTGAGGTGTATATCCAAAAATATTCCATGTGTATATATAAAATCAGACTCCTATATTCCAGTGTAATTTATCTAATTGAATTGTTTCTGATATTTGGAGAATATTCTGGAAGAATTTGAAGCAGATGGACCAGGTGGCGTATGTCAGTGATTAAAGTGATGAGTTTCTAGACTTGAGGAAACTGAAAGAACTATCCATTACCCATGGGCCAATAGAGAACACAGATCAATCTCCATATCTCCCATATAGTCCCGATGAAAGGCACACTATTGCTGTTTTTGTTAGTGGTTGCACTTATTTGATACCCCATAACAGCTGATACTGTTCAATGGTCAGTACGGAGAAAGTGAGGACTGCAGATGCTGGAGATTAGAGCTGAAAATGTGTTGCTGGAAAAGTGCAGCAGGTCAGGCAGCATCCAGGGAACAGGAGAATCGACGTTTCGGGCATAAGCCTAGATGCCAATCAATGCCCTTTTCCTGTTGGAATGAGTTAAACTTCTCTGTGTTGACCATGGTCTGATCGCATTGGTGATATTACTTAGTTGAATACACTACCAGTCACCTTAGAGGATTCTAGACTCAATTATGGACACGATCTTGCTCAACACAACAGTGTACAATACGTTTGTGTTTTAAGTACAATATATTTGAAAGAGTCAGTATATACTGTCGATTAATGTCTGATAATTATTTATTATGGTAGATTGCAAGCATAAGAAATCTAACCAATCTAAGAGGCATATTATAAGAAGGATCTGCGCACATTTTATTAGAATGGTTCCAGGAATGAGAAACTTCAGTTCTGAGGATAGATTGAGTAAGTTGGGACAGGTCTCCTGACGGAGAAGGCTGTGAGGTGATTTGGTAAAAGTTTTTGAATGAGGTGCAGGCTGGATAGATTAGATAGGGTGAAACCATTTCTGCTCTTAGGAGGATTAAAAGCCAGAGGGCATAGATTTTAAAATGACTTATAAAAGGTGCAAAAGTGACGTGAGAGAAGAAGAATATTATTTAATCAGTAATTCGGTAGAGAAAACGGCCTGAAAGTGTGGTGGAGGCAGGTTCAATTGAGAGAACTGAACAACTATTTGGATAGAGAAAATATGTGAGTATTTGGGAAAAAGCAATGGATTGGCACTAGGTAATGTTCTCATTTGAAGAGCTGGTGCAGACACAGTGGGCCAAATGGCCTCCTTCTGTGCCATTACACTCTGTGACAGAGTGACTCAGAAAAGAATGGAGTTATTAGGGATAGTTAGTGTGGCTTTGTGCAGGGGAGGTCTTGTCTCATAAACGTGACTGATCTTTTGAGGAGCAACAAAGATGATTGAGGGTAGAGCGGTGGGTGTTGGTTATATGGACTTTATGAATGCATTTGACAGTGACCCTCATGGTAGGCTGGTCCAGAACATTAGGTCACATGGGATCCATGGCATGTTGGATTTAAAAAATTGGCTTGGTCAGAGTAGACCGAGAGTTGTTGCGTAAGGGTGTTTTTCCGACTGGAGGTTTGTACCTAGTAGTGTTCTGCAAGGGTTAGATGTGGGATCCCTGTTATCTGTAATATAATGACTTGGATGAAAATGTAGATGATCTGATTAGTAAGTTTGCAGATGAGACAAAAAAATTAATGGGGTTCTGGTAGTGAGGAAAGTTGTCAAAGAATGAAGCAATTTATAGATTAGATGGAAAGTTGGATGGAGAAATAGCAGATGGTGTTTAAAATGGACACCATTTTGTGAAGTGGTGCATTTTGGGAGGACCGATGCAGGAGGGAAGTAAACAGTTCGTGGCAGATCCTTAGGAGCATTGATATATGAAGGATCTTGGGGTCTAAGTCCATCGTTCCCTGAAAGTGGCAGCACAAGTGGATAAGATGGTAACGAAGGCATACAACATGCTCGCCTTCATCGGTCAGGGCATTGAACAGTAAAATTGGCAAGTTGTGTAGCAGTTGTATAAAATTTTTTAGTTGGGCCACATTTGGAGTATTGTGTGCAGGTCTGGTCGCCATATTGTAGGAAGGATGTGGAGGCTTTGGAGAGGGCGCAAAAGAGGTTTACCAGGATGTTGCCAGGGTTAGAGGGTATGAGCTATAAGGAGATGTTGGACAAACTTGGATTATTTGTGTGAGTGTGTCAGAGGCTCAATGGCGTCCTGATCATATAAGATTACGAGAGCTACGGAAGTTGTGGATTGTCCACCCAGGGGAAATATCAGGGGACATATGATTAAGGTGAAAGGGGGAAAGTTTATGGGAGATGTGCAAGGCAATTTTTTTTACACAAGATGATGGGTACCTGGAAAGTGCTGCCAGGGAAGGTGGGAGAAGCAGGTGCATTCACAATGTTTACTAGGTATTTAGACTGAATCGTGAACAGGCAGAGTATAGAAGGATACGGACAATGTGCAGACAGATGGGATTAGTTTAATATGGCATCATGGTCAGCACAGACCTGGTGGGTCGAAGGGCCTGTTCCTGTACTATTCGATGTTCTATGTTTCTGACTTTGGCAAGGTGGTAATATCCATACCTCTGGGCCAGAAGGATTGGGTTTAAATCCTGCCTGCAATGGGGGTGGGGTGGGGGGGTCATACCATCTCCCAAAGAGACAGGTAGAAAATAATTTTCTAAGATATCTTAAAATGATTAAATTTGAAGAATAATCTCTTAAATTATGACAAGCCGTTGTGTTGTTTCACAAGAATTTTCTCTTTCTCTAAGAGCTGACAGATAGCAGCCAAATTCTGCATTTCAGTCAATCCTTTCAATTGACGCACAGACTTGTTTCAGGTATTCCAACTCAGTCCTACTCTTTTGCAATTTAAATGATTTTCTCCAACTGCTCAGGTTGTGAGGGTCCATATGTTTCACCATGTCTCGCGCCCCACTTCAAGACCTTTACTGTACAGGTCAAGCTTGTGTTGACAAATATCATTTTGGTCAATGGATAAGGAGAATCTGTTACAAATGAGTATGTTTCCATTCATTAGGTGTCCATTGTAACATTGTTGTGCTGGGTGGGTGCTACCCAGCCAAAACTTCCTCAATTGCACCTGGATGTCCTATTATGAGCACAGAGTATATCCCAGCTCCCAGATCATGGTATATCTATTAAAATAAGCAATTTGCCAATTCTGGAGGAAGTGAGGACTGCAGATGCTGAAGATCAGAGTCAAAATGTGTGGTGCTGGAAAAGCACAGCAGGTCAGGCAGCTTTGAAGGAACAAGCAAATCAATGTTTCCGGCATAAGCCCTTCATCAGGAATGTGTGAATTTAACCAACCTTACCTAATATCTGATAACTCACTGATTAAAGGTATGTTTTATATTCTTAACTATTCCATCTGGATGTCAAATGGAATATTATTCTTCCCAATTCTGAAGACATTTAACTTGTCCTTCATGACCTGAAGTGAAATGAATCTCTTGTCGGACTATAAGACCTTTAGTGTTGATAGAATTCCGGTTGGAATGCCATGCATCTAGGAATTCTCGTGCGTGTCTCTGTTTGACTTGTCCCGGATGGGTGTGTTGTCCCAGTCGAAGTGGTGTCCTTTCTCATCTGTATGTGAGGATACTAGTGAGAGAGGATCATGTCGTTTTGTGGCTAGTTATGTTCATGTATCCTGGTGGCTAGTTTTCTAACAGTTTGTCCAATGTGCTGTTTGTTACAGTCCTTGCACGGTATTTTGTAAATGACATCGGTTTTGCCGGTTCTCTGTATAGGGTCTTTCAAGTTCATTAGCTGCTGTTTTAGTGTGTTGGTGGGTTTGTGGGCTACCATGATGCCAAGGGGTCTGAGTAGTCTGGCAGTCATTTGAGATGTCTCTGATGAAGAGGAGAATGGTTCGGGTTTCTGGATGTGTTTTGTCTGCCTGTTGGCTTTGTTGCTGAGAAATCGGCGGACTGTGTTCATTGGGTACCCATTCTTTTTGAATACACTGTGTCGGTGATTTTCCTCTGCTCTGCGTAGTTCCTCTGTGCTGCAGTGTGTGTGGTGGCTCATTAGAATAATGTTCTGATGCAGCTCCGTTTGTGGATGTTGGGGTGATTACTTCTGAAGTTCAATATTTGGTCCGTATGTGTTGTTTTCCTGTAGACGCTGGTTTGAGGTTCCCCATTGGCTGTTCGCTCTGTGACATCTAGGAATGGCAGTTGGTTGTTGGTTTTCCTCCTCTTTTTAGTGAATTTTATGCCAGTAAGGGTGTTATTAGTGGTCTTGAAGGTTTCCTCTAATTTGTTGGGATATCTGGTCGGCATGGATGGGTGGGACCGAAGGGTCCATTTCCATGCTGTACGTCTCTATGACTCTATGATCATTAGAAGTAGGAACAGGAGTAGGCAGTTCAGCACCTTGAGCCATCTCTGCCATTCGATTGGATCGTGGCTGATCCAACATTCCATACCTGCCCGTGCTCTTTCCCCATAACCCTTGGTTTCCATACTGATCAAGAATCTATCTATCTCAGCCTTAAATAAACACAAGAACAAGGTTCCACAGCTCTTTGTGGCAAGGTGTTCCAAAGACACTCAACACTCTGAGAGAAGAAATTTCTCCTCATCTCTGCCTTAAATTGGCGCTTCTTTTTTTTCTGAGACTGTGCCGTCTGGTCCTAGACTCTTCCAACTGTTAGAACCAGCCACCTCTTGCAAAATCTTTTGTTACATTTGAGAACAATATTATCTTTGGAGTCGGTCTCTCTGCTTCTGTTGAGAATCAATATTAGGCAGGCACAGAAAGTCAGAGCTCCATTCTATCATCTTCCATTCGGTATTTCCACAATTTTTTTTTTGTGAGCAGCTCAATATATTCTGCAAGTGTGTCTTTCACGAGTGAAACATTGTGGGTTAGTTAGATCTGGAAAATACAGCCCTTGTGAATTTTGAATAAATCATTGCAATCTTCCCTACATCCACGCAATCCAATCTGAGTAATTCTGATCTATACAAGTAGTGGTTAACTATGTCTGATCTCCAGCATCCACAGTCCTCCCTTTCACCTAGTGGTTAACTATGTCTATTGCTATACTCCATTTTTCCATTCAGTTTACCCTTAATATTTTCTCCATTGTATTCTGAATTTACCATTATGCCTTACTTAACCCTTAATAACGCTCTCTCTGAAAATGTTTCTCTCAAAACACCAATGTTAAGCCTCCAGCCAATACACCTCAATCATTGACTCCTTCCTCCGGTCCTGCTTTGAGATGTCAGGGCCAGTGGATCCCCTTCTGCTGTAGAGGTACAGGGGCTGAGAGATCCCTTTTTGATGTAGAGATGTCAGAGTGGGAGATCTCCTTCCCCGTCTGCTATGGGTCTGTCAGTCCAATGTATCCCTGCTGTTGTGAGAGGGTGGGGGATAGGTGGGGAGGAGAATCGAGTTAATCCTTCTGCTGCCATCATGGAGGGATGTTGGATCCTGTGGTGTAGGGATGTTGGATCCTGTGGTGTAGGGATGTTGGATCCTGTGGTGTAGGGATGTTGGATCCTGTGGTGTAGGGATGTTGGATCCTGTGGTGTAGGGATGTTGGACCCGGTGGTGTAGGGATGTTGGATCCTGTGGTGTAGGGATGTTGGATCCTGTGGTGTAGGGATGTTGGATCCTGTGGTGTAGGAACATAGAACATAGAACATAGAAGAATACAGCGCAGTACAGGCCCTTTGGCCCTCGATGTTGCGCCGATCCAAGCCCACCTAACCTATACTAACCCACTATCCTCCATATACCTATCCAATGCCCGCTTAAATGCCCATAAAGAGGGAGAGTCCACCACTGCTGCTGGCAGGGCATTCCATGAACTTACGACTCGCTGAGTGAAGAACCTACCCCTAACTTCAGTCCTATATCTACCCCCCCTTAATTTAAAGCTATGCCCCCTTGTAATACCCGACTCCATACACGGAAAAAGGTTCACACTGTCAACCCTATCTAACCCCCTAATCATCTTGTACACCTCAATCAAGTCACCCCTAAACCTTCTTTTCTCTAATGAAAACAGAAAAGATGTTGGGATGTTGGATCCTGTGGTGTAGGGATGTTGGATCCTGTGGTGTAGGGATGTTGGATCCTGTGGTGTAGGGATGTTGGATCCTGTGGTGTAGGGATGTGGGATCCTGTGGTGTAGGGATGTCAGATCCTGTGGTGTAGGGATGTCAGATCCTGTGGTGGAGGGATTTCGGACCCTGTGGTGGAGGGATTTCGGATCCGGTGGTGGAGGGATTTCGGATCCGGTGGTGTAGGGATGTGGGATCCTGTGGTGTAGGGATGTGGGATCCTGTGGTGTAGGGATGTGGGATCCTGTGGTGTAGGGATGTTGGATCCTGTGGTGTAGGGATGTTGGATCCTGTGGTGTAGGGATGTGAGATCCTGTGGTGTAGGGATGTTGGAGCCGGTGGTGTAGGGATGTTGGACCCGGTGGTGTAGGGATGTTGGATCCTGTGGTGTAGGGATGTTGGAGCCGGTGGTGTAGGGATGTTGGAGCCGGTGGTGTAGGGATGTTGGATCCTGTGGTGTAGGGGTGTTGGATCCTGTGGTGTAGGGATGTGGGATCCTGTGGTGTAGGGATGTGGGAGCCGGTGGTGTAGGGATGTTGGATCCTGTGGTGTAGGGGTGTTGGATCCTGTGGTGTAGGGATGTGGGATCCTGTGGTGTAGGGATGTGGGACCCGGTGGTGTAGGGATGTGGGACCCGGTGGTGTAGGGATGTTGGATCCTGTGGTGTAGGGATGTTGGATCCTGTGGTGTAGGGATGTTGGATCCTGTGGTGTAGGGATGTTGGATCCTGTGGTGTAGGGATGTGGGATCCTGTGGTGTAGGGATGTTGGATACTGTGGTGTAGGGATGTGGGATCCTGTGGTGTAGGGATGTGGGATCCTGTGGTGTAGGGATGTGGGATCCTGTGGTGTAGGGATGTGGGATCCTGTGGTGTAGGGATGTGGGATCCTGTGGTGTAGGGATGTGGGATCCTGTGGTGTAGGGATGTGGGATCCTGTGGTGTAGGGATGTGGGATCCTGTGGTGTAGGGATGTTGGATCCTGTGGTGTAGGGATGTTGGACCCGGTGGTGTAGGGATGTTGGACCCGGTGGTGTAGGGATGTTGGACCCGGTGGTGTAGGAATGTTGGACCCGGTGGTGTAGGAATGTTGGACCCGGTGGTGTAGGAATGTTGGACCCGGTGGTGTAGGAATGTTGGACCCGGTGGTGTAGGGATGTTGGACCCGGTGGTGTAGGGATGTTGGAGCCGGTGGTGTAGGGATGTTGGAGCCGGTGGTGTAGGGATGTTGGATCCTGTGGTGTAGGGATGTTGGATCCTGTGGTGTAGGGATGTTGGATCCTGTGGTGTAGGGATGTTGGAGCCGGTGGTGTAGGGATGTTGGAGCCGGTGGTGTAGGGATGTTGGATCCTGTGGTGTAGGGATGTTGGATCCTGTGGTGTAGGGATGTTGGATCCTGTGGTGTAGGGATGTTGGACCCGGTGGTGTAGGGATGTTGGACCCGGTGGTGTAGGGATGTTGGACCCGGTGGTGTAGGAATGTTGGACCCGGTGGTGTAGGAATGTTGGACCCGGTGGTGTAGGAATGTTGGACCCGGTGGTGTAGGAATGTTGGACCCGGTGGTGTAGGGATGTTGGACCCGGTGGTGTAGGGATGTCGGACCCGGTGGTGTGGGGATGTCGGACCCGGTGGTGTGGGGATGTCGGAGCCGGTGGTGTAGGGATGTCGGATCCTGTGGTGTAGGGATGTCGGATCCTGTGGTGTAGGGATGTCGGATCCTGTGGTGTAGGGATGTCGGATCCTGTGGTGTAGGGATGTCGGATCCTGTGGTGTAGGGGTGTGGGATCCTGTGGTGTAGGGGTGTGGGATCCTGTGGTGTAGGGATGTCGGACCCGGTGGTGTAGGGATGTCGGACCCGGTGGTGTAGGGATGTCGGACCCGGTGGTGTAGGGATGTCGGATCCTGTGGTGTAGGGATGTCGGATCCTGTGGTGTAGGGATGTCGGATCCTGTGGTGTAGGGATGTCGGATCCTGTGGTGTAGGGGTGTGGAATCCTGTGGTGTAGGGATGTCGGATCCTGTGGTGTAGGGATGTCGGACCCGGTGGTGTAGGGATGTCGGACCCGGTGGTGTAGGGATGTCGGATCCTGTGGTGTAGGGATGTCGGACCCGGTGGTGTGGGGATGTCGGACCCGGTGGTGTGGGGATGTCGGAGCCGGTGGTGTAGGGATGTCGGAGCCGGTGGTGTAGGGATGTCGGATCCTGTGGTGTAGGGATGTCGGATCCTGTGGTGTAGGGATGTCGGATCCTGTGGTGTAGGGATGTCGGATCCTGTGGTGTAGGGATGTCGGATCCTGTGGTGTAGGGGTGTGGGATCCTGTGGTGTAGGGGTGTGGGATCCTGTGGTGTAGGGATGTCGGATCCTGTGGTGTAGGGATGTCGGACCCGGTGGTGTAGGGATGTCGGACCCGGTGGTGTAGGGATGTCGGACCCGGTGGTGTAGGGATGTCGGACCCGGTGGTGTAGGGATGTCGGACCCGGTGGTGTAGGGATGTCGGACCCGGTGGTGTAGGGATGTCGGACCCGGTGGTGTAGGGATGTCGGACCCGGTGGTGTAGGGATGTCGGATCCTGTGGTGTAGGGATGTCGGACCCGGTGGTGTAGGGATGTCGGACCCGGTGGTGTAGGGATGTCGGACCCGGTGGTGTAGGGATGTCGGATCCTGTGGTGTAGGGATGTCTGATCCTGTGGTGTAGGGATGTCGGAGCCGGTGGTGTAGGGATGTCGGAGCCGGTGGTGTAGGGATGTCGGATCCTGTGGTGTAGGGATGTCGGATCCTGTGGTGTAGGGATGTCGGAGCCGGTGGTGTAGGGATGTCGGACCCGGTGGTGTAGGGATGTCGGACCCGGTGGTGTAGGGATGTCGGATCCTGTGGTGTAGGGATGTCGGATCCTGTGGTGTAGGGATGTTGGATCCTGTGGTGTAGGGATGTTGGATCCTGTGGTGTAGGGATGTTGGATCCTGTGGTGTAGGGATGTTGGAGCCGGTGGTGTAGGGATGTTGGATCCTGTGGTGTAGGGATGTTGGATCCTGTGGTGTAGGGATGTTGGAGCCGGTGGTGTAGGGATGTTGGAGCCGGTGGTGTAGGGATGTTGGATCCTGTGGTGTAGGGGTGTTGGATCCTGTGGTGTAGGGATGTGGGATCCTGTGGTGTAGGGATGTGGGAGCCGGTGGTGTAGGGATGTTGGATCCTGTGGTGTAGGGGTGTTGGATCCTGTGGTGTAGGGATGTGGGATCCTGTGGTGTAGGGATGTGGGACCCGGTGGTGTAGGGATGTGGGACCCGGTGGTGTAGGGATGTTGGATCCTGTGGTGTAGGGATGTTGGATCCTGTGGTGTAGGGATGTTGGATCCTGTGGTGTAGGGATGTTGGATCCTGTGGTGTAGGGATGTTGGATCCTGTGGTGTAGGGATGTGGGACCCGGTGGTGTAGGGATGTTGGATCCTGTGGTGTAGGGATGTTGGATCCTGTGGTGTAGGGATGTTGGATCCTGTGGTGTAGGGATGTTGGATCCTGTGGTGTAGGGATGTTGGATCCTGTGGTGTAGGGATGTGGGATCCTGTGGTGTAGGGATGTTGGATACTGTGGTGTAGGGATGTGGGATCCTGTGGTGTAGGGATGTGGGATCCTGTGGTGTAGGGATGTGGGATCCTGTGGTGTAGGGATGTGGGATCCTGTGGTGTAGGGATGTGGGATCCTGTGGTGTAGGGATGTTGGATCCTGTGGTGTAGGGATGTTGGATCCTGTGGTGTAGGGGTGTTGGATCCTGTGGTGTAGGGGTGTTGGATCCTGTGGTGTAGGGATGTGGGATCCTGTGGTGTAGGGATGTGGGATCCTGTGGTGTAGGGATGTTGGATCCTGTGGTGTAGGGATGTGGGATCCTGTGGTGTAGGGATGTGGGATCCTGTGGTGTAGGGATGTGGGATCCTGTGGTGTAGGGATGTGGGATCCTGTGGTGTAGGGGTGTTGGATCCTGTGGTGTAGGGATGTGGGATCCTGTGGTGTAGGGATGTGGGATCCTGTGGTGTAGGGATGTGGGATCCTGTGGTGTAGGGATGTGGGATCCTGTGGTGTAGGGATGTGGGATCCTGTGGTGTAGGGATGTGGGATCCTGTGGTGTAGGGATGTTGGAGCCGGTGGTGTAGGGATGTTGGAGCCGGTGGTGTAGGGATGTTGGATCCTGTGGTGTAGGGATGTTGGATCCTGTGGTGTAGGGATGTTGGATCCTGTGGTGTAGGGATGTTGGAGCCGGTGGTGTAGGGATGTTGGAGCCGGTGGTGTAGGGATGTTGGATCCTGTGGTGTAGGGATGTTGGATCCTGTGGTGTAGGGATGTTGGATCCTGTGGTGTAGGGCTGTCGGATCCGGTGGTGTAGGGATGTTGGACCCGGTGGTGTAGGGATGTTGGACCCGGTGGTGTAGGGATGTTGGACCCGGTGGTGTAGGAATGTTGGACCCGGTGGTGTAGGGATGTTGGACCCGGTGGTGTAGGGATGTTGGACCCGGTGGTGTAGGGATGTTGGACCCGGTGGTGTGGGGATGTCGGAGCCGGTGGTGTAGGGATGTCGGAGCCGGTGGTGTAGGGATGTCGGATCCTGTGGTGTAGGGATGTCGGATCCTGTGGTGTAGGGATGTCGGACCCGGTGGTGTAGGGATGTCGGATCCTGTGGTGTAGGGATGTCTGATCCTGTGGTGTAGGGGTGTCGGAGCCGGTGGTGTAGGGATGTCGGAGCCGGTGGTGTAGGGATGTCGGATCCTGTGGTGTAGGGATGTCGGATCCTGTGGTGTAGGGATGTCGGAGCCGGTGGTGTAGGGATGTCGGATCCTGTGGTGTAGGGATGTCGGATCCTGTGGTGTAGGGATGTTGGAGCCGGTGGTGTAGGGATGTTGGATCCTGTGGTGTAGGGATGTTGGATCCTGTGGTGTAGGGATGTTGGAGCCGGTGGTGTAGGGATGTTGGAGCCGGTGGTGTAGGGATGTTGGAGCCGGTGGTGTAGGGATGTTGGATCCTGTGGTGTAGGGATGTTGGATCCTGTGGTGTAGGGATGTGGGATCCTGTGGTGTAGGGATGTGGGATCCTGTGGTGTAGGGATGTGGGATCCTGTGGTGTAGGGATGTGGGATCCTGTGGTGTAGGGATGTGGGATCCTGTGGTGTAGGGATGTTGGATCCTGTGGTGTAGGGATGTTGGATCCTGTGGTGTAGGGATGTTGGATCCTGTGGTGTAGGGATGTTGGAGCCGGTGGTGTAGGGATGTTGGAGCCGGTGGTGTAGGGATGTTGGAGCCGGTGGTGTAGGGATGTCGGATCCGGTGGTGTAGGGATGTCGGATCCTGTGGTGTAGGGATGTCGGATCCTGTGGTGTAGGGATGTCGGACCCGGTGGTGTAGGGATGTCGGACCCGGTGGTGTAGGGATGTCGGACCCGGTGGTGTAGGGATGTCGGACCCGGTGGTGTAGGGATGTCGGAGCCGGTGGTGTAGGGATGTCGGAGCCGGTGGTGTAGGGATGTCGGATCCTGTGGTGTAGGGATGTCGGATCCTGTGGTGTAGGGATGTCGGATCCTGTGGTGTAGGGATGTCGGATCCTGTGGTGTAGGGATGTCGGATCCTGTGGTGTAGGGATGTGGGATCCTGTGGTGTAGGGATGTGGGATCCTGTGGTGTAGGGATGTTGGATCCTGTGGTGTAGGGATGTTGGATCCTGTGGTGTAGGGGTGTTGGATCCTGTGGTGTAGGGATGTTGGATCCTGTGGTGTAGGGATGTTGGATCCTGTGGTGTAGGGATGTTGGATCCTGTGGTGTAGGGATGTTGGATCCTGTGGTGTAGGGATGTGGGATCCTGTGGTGTAGGGATGTTGGAGCCGGTGGTGTAGGGATGTTGGAGCCGGTGGTGTAGGGATGTTGGATCCGGTGGTGTAGGGATGTCGGAGCCGGTGATGTAGGGATGTCGGAGCCGGTGATGTAGGGATGTCGGACCCGGTGGTGTAGGGATGTAGGACCCGGTGGTGAAGGGATGTAGGACCCGGTGGTGTAGGGATGTCGGTCCCGGTGATGTAGGGATGTCGGTCCTGGTGGTGTTGGGATGTAGGACCCGGTGGTGTAGGGCTGTCGGACCCGGTGGTGTAGGGCTGTCGGACCCGGTGGTGTTGGGATGTAGGACCCGGTGGTGAAGGGATGTAGGACCCGGTGGTGTTGGGATGTAGGACCCGGTGATGTAGGGATGTAGGACCCGGTGAAGTAGGGATGTCGGTCCTGGTGGTGTTGGGATGTAGGACCGGGTGGTGAAGGGATGTAGGACCCGGTGGTGTTGGGATGTAGGACCCGGTGGTGAAGGGATGTAGGACCCGGTGGTGTAGGGATGTAGGACTCGGTGGTGTAGGGATCTAGGACCTGGTGATGTAGGGATGTCGGACCCGGTGTTGTTGGGATTTAGGACCCGGTGGTGTAGGGATGTAGGACCCGGTGGTGTAGGGATGTAGGACCCGGTGGTGTAGGGATGTAGGACCCGGTGGTGTAGGGATGTAGGACCCGGTGATGTAGGGATGTCGGACCCGGTGTTGTTGGGATTTAGGACCCGGTGGTGTAGGGATGTAGGACCCGGTGGTGTAGGGATGTAGGACCCGGTGGTGTTGGGATGTAGGACCCGGTGGTGTAGGGATGTCGGAGCTGGTGGTGTAGGGATGTAGGACCCGGTGGTGTAGGGATGTAGGACCCGGTGATGTAGGGATGTCGGACCCGGTGTTGTTGGGATTTAGGACCCGGTGGTGTAGGGATGTAGGACCCGGTGGTGTAGGGATGTAGGACCCGGTGGTGTAGGGATGTAGGACCCGGTGATGTAGGGATGTCGGACCCGGTGGTGTAGGGATGTAGGACCCGGTGATGTAGGGATGTCGGACCCGGTGTTGTTGGGATTTAGGACCCGGTGGTGTAGGGATGTAGGACCCGGTGGTGTAGGGATGTAGGACCCGGTGGTGTAGGGATGTCGGATCCGGTGGTGTAGGGATGTAGGACCCGGTGGTGTAGGGATGTCGGACCCGGTGGTGTAGGGATGTCGGACCCGGTGGTGTAGGGATGTCGGAGCCGGTGGTGTAGGGATGTCGGAGCCGGTGGTGTAGGGATGTCGGAGCCGGTGGTGTAGGGATGTCGGAGCCGGTGGTGTAGGGATGTCGGAGCCGGTGGTGAAGGGATGTCGGACCCGGTGGTGTAGGGATGTCGGAGCCGGTGGTGTAGGGATGTCGGATCCGGTGGTGTAGGGATGTCGGACCCGGTGGTGTAGGGATGTCGGAGCCGGTGATGTAGGGATGTCGGACCCGGTGGTGTAGGGATGTCGGACCCGGTGGTGTAGGGATGTCGGACCCGGTGGTGTAGGGATGTCGGACCCGGTGGTGTAGGGATGTCGGAGCCGGTGGTGTAGGGATGTCGGAGCCGGTGATGTAGGGATGTCGGACCCGGTGATGTAGGGATGTCGGAGCCGCTGGTGTAGGGATGTCGGAGCCGGTGGTGAAGGGATGTAGGAACCCGTGGTGTAGGGATGTAGGACCCGGTGATGTAGGGATGTAGGACCCGGTGAAGTAGGGATGTCGGTCCTGGTGGTGTTGGGATGTAGGACCGGGTGGTGTAGGGATGTAGGACCCGGTGGTGAAGGGATGTAGGACCCGGTGGTGTAGGGATGTCGGTCCCGGTGGTGTAGGGATGTCGGTCCCGGTGATGTTGGGATGTAGGACCCGGTGGTGAAGGGATGTCGGACCCGGTGGTGTAGGGCTGTCGGACCCGGTGGTGTTGGGATGTCGGAGCCGGTGATGTAGGGCTGTCGGACCCGGTGATGTAGGGATGTCGGACCCGGTGGTGTAGGGATGTCGGTCCCGGTGGTGTAGGGATGTCGGTCCCGGTGATGTTGGGATGTCGGACCCGGTGGTGTTGGGATGTAGGACCCGGTGGTGAAGGGATGTAGGACCCGGTGAAGTAGGGATGTCGGTCCTGGTGGTGTAGGGATGTCGGACCCGGTGGTGTAGGGATGTCGGTCCCGGTGATGTAGGGATGTAGGACCCGGTGGTGAAGGGATGTAGGACCCGGTAGTGTAGGGATGTAGGACCCGGTGGTGTAGGGATGTAGGACCCGGTGATGTAGGGATGTCGGACCCGGTGTTGTTGGGATTTAGGACCCGGTGTTGTTGGGATTTAGGACCCGGTGGTGTAGGGATGTAGGACCCGGTGGTGTAGGGATGTAGGACCCGGTGGTGTAGGGATGTAGGACCCGGTGGTGTAGGGATGTAGGACCCGGTGGTGAAGGGATGTAGGACCCGGTGGTGTAGGGATGTCGGACCCGGTGATGTAGGGATGTCGGAGCCGGTGATGTAGGGATGTCGGACCCGGTGGTGTTGGGATGTAGGACCCGGTGGTGAAGGGATGTAGGACCCGGTGGTGTAGGGATGTCGGAGCTGGTGGTGTAGGGTTGTTGGATCCTGTGGTGTAGGGATGTCTGAGCCGGTGGTGTAGGGCTGTCGGAACTGGTGGTGTAGGGATGTCGGAGCTGGTGGTGTAGGGATGTTGGATCCTGTGGTGTAGGGATGTTGGATCCTGTGGTGTAGGGATGTCGGACCCGGTGATGTAGGGATGTCGGACCCGGTGGTGTAGGGCTGTCGGACCCGGTGGTGTAGGGATGTCGGTCCCGGTGGTGTAGGGATGTCGGACCCGGTGGTGTACAGGTGTTGGACCCGGTGGTGTAGGGATGTTGGATCCTGTGGTGTAGGGTGTTGGATCCTGTGGTGTAGGGATGTTGGATCCTGTGGTGTAGGGATGTTGGACCCGGTGGTGAAGGGATGTAGGACCCGGTGGTGTAGGGATGTCGGTCCCGGTGGTGTAGGGATGTCGGTCCCGGTGATGTTGGGATGTAGGACCCGGTGGTGAAGGGATGTCGGACCCGGTGGTGTAGGGCTGTCGGACCCGGTGGTGTTGGGATGTCGGAGCCGGTGATGTAGGGCTGTCGGACCCGGTGATGTAGGGATGTCGGACCCGGTGGTGTAGGGATGTCGGTCCCGGTGGTGTAGGGATGTCGGTCCCGGTGATGTTGGGATGTCGGACCCGGTGGTGTTGGGATGTAGGACCCGGTGGTGAAGGGATGTAGGACCCGGTGAAGTAGGGATGTCGGTCCTGGTGGTGTAGGGATGTCGGACCCGGTGGTGTAGGGATGTCGGTCCCGGTGATGTAGGGATGTAGGACCCGGTGGTGAAGGGATGTAGGACCCGGTAGTGTAGGGATGTAGGACCCGGTGGTGTAGGGATGTAGGACCCGGTGATGTAGGGATGTCGGACCCGGTGTTGTTGGGATTTAGGACCCGGTGGTGTAGGGATGTCGGACCCGGTGGTGTAGGGATGTTGGACCCGGTGGTGTAGGGCTGTCGGACCCGGTGGTGTAGGGCTGTCGGACCCGGTGGTGTAGGGATGTTGGATCCGGTGGTGTAGGGATGTCGGATCCTGTGGTGTAGGGATGTCGGACCCGGTGGTGTAGGGATGTCGGACCCGGTGGTGTAGGGATGTCGGACCCTGTGGTGTAGGGTTGTCGGACCCGGTGATGTAGGGATGTCGGACCCGGTGGTGTAGGGATGTCGGACCCGGTGGTGTAGGGATGTCGGACCCGGTGGTGTAGGGATGTCGGACCCGGTGGTGTAGGGATGTTTGACCCGGTGATGTTGGGATGTCGGTCCCGGTGATGTAGGGATGTCGGACCCGGTGGTGTAGGGATGTCGGATCCGGTGGTGTAGGGATGTCGGATCCGGTGGTGTAGGGATGTCGGACCCGGTGGTGTAGGGATGTCGGAGCCGGTGGTGTAGGGATGTCGGATCCGGTGGTGTAGGGATGTCGGACCCGGTGGTGTAGGGATGTCGGAGCCGGAGATGTAGGGATGTCGGATCCTGTGGTGTAGGGATGTCGGACCCGGTGGTGTAGGGATGTCGGACCCGGTGATGTAGGGATGTCGGAGCCGGTGATGTAGGGATGTCGGATCCTGTGGTGTAGGGATGTCGGACCCGGTGGTGTAGGGATGTCGGACCCGGTGGTGTAGGGATGTCGGACCCGGTGGTGTAGGGATGTCGGACCTGGTGGTGTAGGGATGTCGGAGCCGGTGATGTAGGGATGTCGGATCCTGTGGTGTAGGGATGTCGGACCCGGTGGTGTAGGGCTGTCGGAGCTGGTGGTGTAGGGATGTCGGAGCTGGTGGTGTAGGGATGTTGGATCCTGTGGTGTAGGGATGTTGGATCCTGTGGTGTAGGGATGTCGGACCCGGTGATGTAGGGATGTCGGACCCGGTGGTGTAGGGCTGTCGGACCCGGTGGTGTAGGGATGTCGGTCCCGGTGATGTAGGGATGTCGGACCCGGTGGTGTACAGGTGTCGGACCCGGTGGTGTAGGGATGTTGGATCCTGTGGTGTAGGGTGTTGGATCCTGTGGTGTAGGGTGTTGGATCCTGTGGTGTAGGGATGTTGGATCCTGTGGTGTAGGGATGTTGGATCCTGTGGTGTAGGGTGTTGGATCCTGTGGTGTAGGGATGTTGGATCCTGTGGTGTAGGGTGTTGGATCCTGTGGTGTAGGGATGTTGGATCCTGTGGTGTAGGGATGTTGGATCCTGTGGTGTAGGGATGTTGGATCCTGTGGTGTAGGGATGTTGGATCCTGTGGTGTAGGGATGTTGGATCCTGTGGTGTAGGGATGTCGGACCTGGTGATGTTAGGATGTCGGACCCGGTGGTGTAGGGATGTTGGACCCTGTGGTGTAGGGATGTTGGACCCGGTGGTGTAGGGCTGTCGGACCCGGTGGTGTAGGGCTGTCGGACCCGGTGGTGTAGGGATGTCGGAGCCGGTGGTGTAGGGATGTTGGATCCGGTGGTGTAGGGCTGTCGGACCCTGTGGTGTAGGGCTGTCGGACCCTGTGGTGTAGGGCTGTCGGACCCGGTGATGTAGGGATGTCGGACCCGGTGGTGTAGGGATGTCGGACCCGGTGGTGTAGGGATGTCGGACCCGGTGGTGTAGGGATGTTGGATCCGGTGGTGTAGGGCTGTCGGACCCTGTGGTGTAGGGCTGTTGGAGCCGGTGGTGTAGGGATGTCGGATCCGGTGGTGTAGGGATGTCGGACCCGGTGGTGTAAGGATGTTTGACCCGGTGATGTTGGGATGTCGGTCCCGGTGATGTAGGGATGTCGGACCCGGCGGTGTAGGGATGTCGGACCCGGTGGTGTAGGGATGTCGGACCCGGTGGTGTAGGGATGTCGGACCCGGTGGTGTAGGGATGTCGGAGCCGGTGGTGTAGGGATGTCGGATCCGGTGGTGTAGGGATGTCGGATCCGGTGGTGTAGGGATGTCGGACCCGGTGGTGTAAGGATGTTTGACCCGGTGATGTTGGGATGTCGGTCCCGGTGATGTTGGGATGTCGGTCCCGGTGATGTAGGGATGTCGGACCCGGTGGTGTAGGGATGTCGGACCCGGTGGTGTAGGGATGTCGGACCCGGTGGTGTAGGGATGTCGGAGCCGGTGGTGTAGGGATGTCGGATCCGGTGGTGTAGGGATGTCGGACCCGGTGGTGTAGGGATGTCGGAGCCGGTGATGTAGGGATGTCGGATCCTGTGGTGTAGGGATGTCGGACCCGGTGGTGTAGGGATGTCGGACCCGGTGATGTAGGGATGTCGGAGCCGGTGATGTAGGGATGTCGGATCCTGTGGTGTAGGGATGTCGGACCCGGTGGTGTAGGGATGTCGGACCCGGTGGTGTAGGGATGTCGGATCCTGTGGTGTAGGGATGTTGGATCCTGTGGTGTAGGGATGTCGGACCCGGTGGTGTAGGGATGTCGGACCCGGTGGTGTAGGGATGTCGGATCCGGTGGTGTAGGGATGTCGGACCCGGTGGTGTAGGGATGTCGGAGCCGGTGATGTAGGGATGTCGGACCCGGTGATGTAGGGATCTCGGAGCCGGTGGTGTAGGGATGTCGGAGCCGGTGATGTAGGGATGTCGGACCCGGTGGTGTAGGGATGTAGGACCCGGTGGTGTAGGGATGTCGGTCCCGGTGATGTAGGGATGTCGGTCCTAGTGGTGTTGGGATGTAGGACCCGGTGGTGAAGGGATGTAGGACCCGGTGGTGTAGGGATGTCGGACCCGGTGGTGTAGGGATGTAGGACCCGGTGGTGTAGGGATGTCGGACCCGGTGGTGTAGGGATGTAGGACCCGGTGGTGTAGGGATGTCGGACCCGGTGGTGTAGGGATGTAGGACCCGGTGGTGTAGGGATGTCGGACCCGGTGGTGTAGGGATGTCGGACCCGGTGGTGTAGGGATGTCGGACCCGGTGGTGTAGGGATGTCGGACCCGGTGGTGTAGGGATGTAGGACCCGGTGGTGTAGGGATGTCGGACCCGGTGGTGTAGGGATGTAGGACCCGGTGGTGTTGGGATGTAGGACCCGGTGGTGAAGGGATGTAGGACCCGGTGGTGTAGGGCTGTCGGACCCGGTGGTGTAGGGATGTCGGACCCGGTGGTGTAGGGATGTCGGACCCGGTGGTGTAGGGATGTCGGACCCGGTGGTGTAGGGATGTAGGACCCGGTGGTGTAGGGATGTCGGTCCCGGTGGTGTTGGGATGTAGGACCCGGTGGTGTAGGGATGTAGGACCCGGTGGTGTAGGGATGTCGGACCCGGTGGTGTAGGGTTGTTGGATCCTGTGGTGTAGGAATGTTGGATCCTGTGGTGTAGGGCTGTCGGACCCGGTGGTGTAGGGATGTAGGACCCGGTGGTGTAGGGATGTCGGACCCGGTGATGTAGGGATGTCGGTCCCGGTGGTGTAGGGTTGTTGGATCCTGTGGTGTAGGAATGTTGGATCCTGTGGTGTAGGGCTGTCGGACCCGGTGGTGTAGGGATGTTGGACCCGGTGGTGTAGGGATGTAGGACCCGGTGATGTAGGGATGTCGGACCCGGTGATGTAGGGATGTCGGAGCCGGTGATGTAGGGATGTCGGACCCGGTGGTGTAGGGATGTAGGACCCGGTGGTGTAGGGATGTAGGACCCGGTGGTGTCGGGATGTAGGACCCGGTGGTGTCGGGATGTAGGACCCGGTGGTGTCGGGATGTAGGACCCGGTGGTGTCGGGATGTAGGACCCGGTGGTGTCGGGATGTAGGACCCGGTGGTGTAGGGATGTAGGACCCGGTGGTGTAGGGATGTAGGACCCGGTGGTGTAGGGATGTAGGACCCGGTGGTGTAGGGATGTCGGAGCTGGTGGTGTAGGGATGTAGGACCTGGTGATGTAGGGATGTCGGACCCGGTGGTGTAGGGATGTAGGACCCGGTGGTGTAGGGATGTAGGACCCGGTGGTGTCGGGATGTAGGACCCGGTGGTGTCGGGATGTAGGACCCGGTGGTGTAGGGATGTAGGACCCGGTGGTGTAGGGATGTCGGACCCGGTGATGTAGGGATGTCGGAGCCGGTGATGTAGGGATGTCGGACCCGGTGGTGTTGGGATGTAGGACCTGGTGGTGAAGGGATGTAGGACCCGGTGGTGTAGGGATGTCGGACCCGGTGGTGTTGGGATGTAGGACCCGGTGGTGTTGGGATGTCTGACCCGGTGGTGTAGGGATGTCGGAGCCGGTGATGTAGGGATGTCGGAGCTGGTGGTGAAGGGATGTAGGACCCGGTGGTGTAGGGATGTCGGACCCGGTGATGTAGGGATCTCGGAGCCGGTGGTGTAGGGATGTCGGAGCCGGTGATGTAGGGATGTCGGACCCGGTGGTGTAGGGATGTCGGACCCGGTGGTGAAGGGATGTAGGACCCGGTGGTGTAGGGATGTCGGTCCCGGTGATGTAGGGATGTCGGTCCTGGTGGTGTTGGGATGTAGGACCTGGTGATGTAGGGATGTCGGTCCTGGTGGTGTTGGGATGTAGGACCCGGTGGTGAAGGGATTTAGGACCCGGTGATGTAGGGATGTCGGTCCTGGTGGTGTTGGGATGTAGGACCTGCTGATGTAGGGATGTCGGTCCTGGTGGTGTTGGGATGTAGGACCCGGTGGTGTAGGGATGTAGGACCCGGTGGTGTAGGGATGTAGGACCCGGTGGTGAAGGGATGTAGGACCCGGTGGTGTAGGGATGTCGGACCCGGTGATGTAGGGATGTCGGAGCCGGTGATGTAGGGATGTCGGACCCGGTGGTGTTGGGATGTAGGACCCGGTGGTGAAGGGATGTAGGACCCGGTGGTGTAGGGATGTCGGAGCTGGTGGTGTAGGGATGTAGGACCTGGTGATGTCGGGATGTCGGACCCGGTGGTGTTGGGATGTAGGACCCGGTGGTGTAGGGATGTAGGACCCGGTGGTGTAGGGATGTAGGACCCGGTGGTGTAGGGATGTCGGAGCTGGTGGTGTAGGGATGTAGGACCTGGTGATGTCGGGATGTCGGACCCGGTGGTGTTGGGATGTAGGACCCGGTGGTGTAGGGATGTAGGACCCGGTGGTGTAGGGATGTAGGACCCGGTGGTGTCAGGATGTAGGACCCGGTGGTGTCGGGATGTAGGACCCGGTGGTGTAGGGATGTCGGACCCGGTAATGTAGGGATGTCGGAGCCGGTGATGTAGGGATGTCGGACCCGGTGGTGTTGGGATGTAGGACCCGGTGGTGAAGGGATGTAGGACCCGGTGGTGTAGGGATGTCGGACCCGGTGGTGTAGGGATGTCGGAGCTGGTGGTGTAGGGATGTTGGATCCTGTGGTGTAGGGATGTTGGACCCGGTGATGTAGGGCTGTCGGACCCGGTGGTGTAGGGCTGTCGGACCCGGTGGTGTAGGGATGTTGGATCCTGTGGTGTAGGGATGTTGGATCCTGTGGTGTAGGGATGTTGGATCCTGTGGTGTAGGGATGTCGGACCCGGTGATGTAGGGCTGTCGGACCCGGTGGTGTAGGGCTGTCGGACCCGGTGGTGTAGGGATGTCGGTCCCGGTGATGTAGGGATGTCGGACCCGGTGGTGTACAGGTGTTGGACCCGGTGGTGTAGGGATGTTGGATCCTGTGGTGTAGGGATGTTGGATCCTGTGGTGTAGGGATGTTGGATCCTGTGGTGTAGGGCTGTTGGTCCCGGTGGTGTAGGGCTGTTGGAGCCGGTGGTGTCGGGTTGTTGGATCCTGTGGTGTAGGGATGTTGGATCCTGTGGTGTAGGGCTGTTGGACCCGGTGGTGTAGGGCTGTTGGATCCTGTGCTGTAGGGATGTTGGACCCGGTGGTGTAGGGCTGTTGGATCCTGTGGTGTAGGGATGTCGGACCCGGTGGTGTAGGGATGTCGGACCCGGTGGTGTAGGGATGTCGGACCCTGTGGTGTAGGGTTGTCGGACCCGGTGATGTAGGGATGTCGGACCCGGTGGTGTAGGGATGTCGGACCCGGTGGTGTAGGGATGTCGGACCCGGTGGTGTAGGGATGTTTGACCCGGTGATGTTGGGATGTCGGTCCCGGTGATGTAGGGATGTCGGACCCGGTGGTGTAGGGATGTCGGACCCGGTGGTGTAGGGATGTCGGATCCGGTGGTGTAGGGATGTCGGATCCGGTGGTGTAGGGATGTCGGACCCGGTGGTGTAGGGATGTCGGACCCGGTGGTGTAGGGATGTCGGATCCGGTGGTGTAGGGATGTCGGACCCGGTGGTGTAGGGATGTCGGAGCCGGAGATGTAGGGATGTCGGATCCTGTGGTGTAGGGATGTCGGACCCGGTGGTGTAGGGATGTCGGAGCCGGTGATGTAGGGATGTCGGAGCCGGTGATGTAGGGATGTCGGATCCTGTGGTGTAGGGATGTCGGACCCGGTGGTGTCGGGATGTCGGACCCGGTGGTGTCGGGATGTCGGACCCGGTGGTGTAGGGATGTCGGAGCCGGTGGTGTAGGGATGTCGGAGCCGGTGATGTAGGGATGTCGGATCCTGTGGTGTAGGGATGTCGGACCCGGTGGTGTAGGGCTGTCGGAGCTGGTGGTGTAGGGATGTCGGAGCTGGTGGTGTAGGGATGTTGGATCCTGTGGTGTAGGGATGTTGGATCCTGTGGTGTAGGGATGTCGGACCCGGTGATGTAGGGATGTCGGACCCGGTGGTGTAGGGCTGTCGGACCCGGTGGTGTAGGGATGTCGGTCCCGGTGATGTAGGGATGTCGGACCCGGTGGTGTACAGGTGTTGGACCCGGTGGTGTAGGGATGTTGGATCCTGTGGTGTAGGGTGTTGGATCCTGTGGTGTAGGGTGTTGGATCCTGTGGTGTAGGGATGTTGGATCCTGTGGTGTAGGGATGTTGGATCCTGTGGTGTAGCGATGTTGGATCCTGTGGTGTAGGGATGTTGGATCCTGTGGTGTAGGGTGTTGGATCCTGTGGTGTAGGGATGTTGGATCCTGTGGTGTAGGGATGTTGGATCCGGTGGTGTAGGGATGTTGGATCCTGTGGTGTAGGGATGTCGGACCTGGTGATGTTAGGATGTCGGACCCGGTGGTGTAGGGATGTTGGACCCTGTGGTGTAGGGATGTTGGACCCGGTGGTGTAGGGCTGTCGGACCCGGTGGTGTAGGGCTGTCGGACCCTGTGGTGTAGGGCTGTCGGAGCCGGTGGTGTAGGGATGTCGGATCCGGTGGTGTAGGGATGTCGGACCCGGTGGTGTAAGGATGTTTGACCCGGTGATGTTGGGATGTCGGTCCCGGTGATGTAGGGATGTCGGACCCGGTGGTGTAGGGATGTCGGACCCGGTGGTGTAGGGATGTCGGACCCGGTGGTGTAGGGATGTCGGAGCCGGTGGTGTAGGGCTGTCGGATCCGGTGGTGTAGGGATGTCGGACCCGGTGGTGTAGGGATGTCGGATCCGGTGGTGTAGGGATGTCGGACCCGGTGGTGTAAGGATGTTTGACCCGGTGGTGTAGGGATGTCGGATCCTGTGGTGTAGGGATGTTGGACCCGGTGGTGTAGGGCTATCGGACCCGGTGGTGTAGGGCTGTCGGACCCTGTGGTGTAGGGCTGTCGGAGCCGGTGGTGTAGGGATGTCGGACCCGGTGGTGTAAGGATGTTTGACCCGGTGATGTTGGGATGTCGGTCCCGGTGATGTAGGGATGTCGGACCCGGTGGTGTAGGGATGTCGGACCCGGTGGTGTAGGGATGTCGGACCCGGTGGTGTAGGGATGTCGGAGCCGGTGGTGTAGGGATGTCGGATCCGGTGGTGTAGGGATGTCGGACCCGGTGGTGTAGGGATGTCGGATCCGGTGGTGTAGGGATGTCGGACCCGGTGGTGTAAGGATGTTTGACCCGGTGGTGTAGGGATGTCGGACCCGGTGGTGTAGGGATGTCGGAGCCGGTGGTGTAGGGATGTCGGAGCCGGTGATGTAGGGATGTCGGACCCGGTGGTGTAGGGATGTCGGAGCCGGTGATGTAGGGATGTCGGACCCGGTGGTGTAGGGATGTCGGAGCCGGTGATGTAGGGATGTCGGATCCTGTGGTGTAGGGATGTCGGACCCGGTGGTGTAGGGATGTCGGACCCGGTGGTGTAGGGATGTCGGACCCGGTGGTGTAGGGATGTCGGATCCTGTGGTGTAGGGATGTCGGATCCTGTGGTGTAGGGATGTCGGACCCGGTGGTGTAGGGATGTCGGACCCGGTGGTGTAGGGATGTCGGACCCGGTGGTGTAGGGATGTCGGAGCCGGTGATGTAGGGATGTCGGACCCGGTGGTGTAGGGATGTCGGAGCCGGTGATGTAGGGATGTCGGATCCTGTGGTGTAGGGATGTCGGACCCGGTGGTGTAGGGATGTCGGACCCGGTGGTGTAGGGATGTCGGACCCGGTGGTGTAGGGATGTCGGATCCTGTGGTGTAGGGATGTTGGATCCTGTGGTGTAGGGATGTCGGACCCGGTGGTGTAGGGATGTCGGATCCTGTGGTGTAGGGATGTCGGACCCGGTGGTGTAGGGATGTCGGACCCGGTGGTGTAGGGATGTCGGACCCGGTGGTGTAGGGATGTCGGAGCCGGTGATGTAGGGATGTCGGACCCGGTGATGTAGGGATCTCAGAGCCGGTGGTGTAGGGATGTCGGAGCCGGTGATGTAGGGATGTCGGACCCGGTGGTGTAGGGATGTAGGACCCGGTGGTGTAGGGATGTCGGTCCCGGTGATGTAGGGATGTCGGTCCTAGTGGTGTTGGGATGTAGGACCCGGTGGTGAAGGGATGTAGGACCCGGTGGTGTAGGGATGTCGGACCCGGTGGTGTAGGGATGTAGGACCCGGTGGTGTAGGGATGTCGGACCCGGTGGTGTAGGGATGTAGGACCCGGTGGTGTAGGGATGTCGGACCCGGTGGTGTAGGGATGTAGGACCCGGTGGTGTAGGGATGTCGGACCCGGTGGTGTAGGGATGTCGGACCCGGTGGTGTAGGGATGTCGGACCCGGTGGTGTAGGGATGTAGGACCCGGTGGTGTAGGGATGTCGGACCCGGTGGTGTAGGGATGTAGGACCCGGTGGTGTTGGGATGTAGGACCCGGTGGTGAAGGGATGTAGGACCCGGTGGTGTAGGGCTGTCGGACCCGGTGGTGTAGGGATGTCGGACCCGGTGGTGTAGGGATGTCGGACCCGGTGGTGTAGGGATGTCGGACCCGGTGGTGTAGGGATGTAGGACCCGGTGGTGTAGGGATGTCGGTCCCGGTGATGTAGGGATGTCGGTCCTAGTGGTGTTGGGATGTAGGACCCGGTGGTGAAGGGATGTAGGACCCGGTGGTGTAGGGCTGTCGGACCCGGTGGTGTAGGGATGTCGGACCCGGTGGTGTAGGGATGTCGGACCCGGTGGTGTAGGGATGTAGGACCCGGTGGTGTAGGGATGTCGGTCCCGGTGGTGTTGGGATGTAGGACCCGGTGGTGAAGGGATGTAGGACCCGGTGGTGTAGGGATGTCGGACCCGGTGATGTAGGGATGTCGGTCCCGGTGGTGTAGGGTTGTTGGATCCTGTGGTGTAGGAATGTTGGATCCTGTGGTGTAGGGCTGTCGGACCCGGTGGTGTAGGGATGTAAGACCCGGTGGTGTAGGGATGTCGGACCCGGTGATGTAGGGATGTCGGTCCCGGTGGTGTAGGGTTGTTGGATCCTGTGGTGTAGGAATGTTGGATCCTGTGGTGTAGGGCTGTCGGACCCGGTGGTGTAGGGATGTTGGACCCGGTGGTGTAGGGATGTAGGACCCGGTGATGTAGGGATGTCGGACCCGGTGATGTAGGGATGTCGGAGCCGGTGATGTAGGGATGTCGGACCCGGTGGTGTAGGGATGTAGGACCCGGTGGTGTAGGGATGTAGGACCCGGTGGTGTAGGGATGTAGGACCCGGTGGTGTAGGGATGTAGGACCCGGTGGTGTCGGGATGTAGGACCCGGTGGTGTCGGGATGTAGGACCCGGTGGTGTCGGGATGTAGGACCCGGTGGTGTAGGGATGTAGGACCCGGTGGTGTAGGGATGTCGGACCCGGTGGTGTAGGGATGTAGGACCCGGTGGTGTTGGGATGTAGGACCCGGTGGTGAAGGGATGTAGGACCCGGTGGTGTAGGGCTGTCGGACCCGGTGGTGTAGGGATGTCGGACCCGGTGGTGTAGGGATGTCGGACCCGGTGGTGTAGGGATGTAGGACCCGGTGGTGTAGGGATGTCGGTCCCGGTGATGTAGGGATGTCGGTCCTAGTGGTGTTGGGATGTAGGACCCGGTGGTGAAGGGATGTGGGACCCGGTGGTGTAGGGCTGTCGGACCCGGTGGTGTAGGGATGTCGGACCCGGTGGTGTAGGGATGTCGGACCCGGTGGTGTAGGGATGTAGGACCCGGTGGTGTAGGGATGTCGGTCCCGGTGGTGTTGGGATGTAGGACCCGGTGGTGAAGGGATGTAGGACCCGGTGGTGTAGGGATGTCGGACCCGGTGATGTAGGGATGTCGGTCCCGGTGGTGTAGGGTTGTTGGATCCTGTGGTGTAGGAATGTTGGATCCTGTGGTGTAGGGCTGTCGGACCCGGTGGTGTAGGGATGTAGGACCCGGTGGTGTAGGGATGTCGGACCCGGTGATGTAGGGATGTCGGTCCCGGTGGTGTAGGGTTGTTGGATCCTGTGGTGTAGGAATGTTGGATCCTGTGGTGTAGGGCTGTCGGACCCGGTGGTGTCGGGATGTAGGACCCGGTGATGTAGGGATGTCGGACCCGGTGATGTAGGGATGTCGGACCCGGTGATGTAGGGATGTCGGAGCCGGTGATGTAGGGATGTCGGACCCGGTGGTGTAGGGATGTAGGACCCGGTGGTGTAGGGATGTAAGACCCGGTGGTGTAGGGATGTAGGACCCGGTGGTGTCGGGATGTAGGACCCGGTGGTGTCGGGATGTAGGACCCGGTGGTGTCGGGATGTAGGACCCGGTGGTGTAGGGATGTAGGACCCGGTGGTGTAGGGATGTAGGACCCGGTGGTGTAGGGATGTCGGAGCTGGTGGTGTAGGGATGTAGGACCTGGTGATGTAGGGATGTCGGACCCGGTGGTGTTGGGATGTAGGACCCGGTGGTGTTGGGATGTAGGACCCGGTGGTGTAGGGATGTAGGACCCGGTGGTGTCGGGATGTAGGACCCGGTGGTGTAGGGATGTAGGACCCGGTGGTGTAGGGATGTCGGACCCGGTGGTGTAGGGATGTCGGACCCGGTGGTGTAGGGATGTCGGACCCGGTGGTGTAGGGATGTCGGACCCGGTGGTGTAGGGATGTCGGACCCGGTGGTGTAGGGATGTCGGACCCGGTGGTGTAGGGATGTCGGACCCGGTGGTGTAGGGATGTAGGACCCGGTGGTGTTGGGATGTAGGACCCGGTGGTGAAGGGATGTAGGACCCGGTGGTGTAGGGCTGTCGGACCCGGTGGTGTAGGGATGTCGGACCCGGTGGTGTAGGGATGTCGGACCCGGTGGTGTAGGGATGTAGGACCCGGTGGTGTAGGGATGTCGGTCCCGGTGATGTAGGGATGTCGGTCCTAGTGGTGTTGGGATGTAGGACCCGGTGGTGAAGGGATGTAGGACCCGGTGGTGTAGGGCTGTCGGACCCGGTGGTGTAGGGATGTCGGACCCGGTGGTGTAGGGATGTCGGACCCGGTGGTGTAGGGATGTAGGACCCGGTGGTGTAGGGATGTCGGTCCCGGTGGTGTTGGGATGTAGGACCCGGTGGTGTAGGGATGTAGGACCCGGTGGTGTAGGGATGTCGGACCCGGTGGTGTAGGGATGTCGGACCCGGTGGTGTAGGGATGTCGGACCCGGTGGTGTAGGGATGTCGGACCCGGTGGTGTAGGGATGTAGGACCCGGTGGTGTAGGGATGTCGGACCCGGTGGTGTAGGGATGTCGGACCCGGTGGTGTAGGGATGTAGGACCCGGTGGTGTTGGGATGTAGGACCCGGTGGTGTAGGGATGTAGGACCCGGTGGTGTAGGGATGTAGGACCCGGTGGTGTCGGGATGTAGGACCCGGTGGTGTAGGGATGTAGGACCCGGTGGTGTAGGGATGTCGGACCCGGTGATGTAGGGATGTCGGAGCCGGTGATGTAGGGATGTCGGACCCGGTGGTGTTGGGATGTAGGACCTGGTGGTGAAGGGATGTAGGACCCGGTGGTGTAGGGATGTCGGACCCGGTGGTGTTGGGATGTAGGACCCGGTGGTGTAGGGATGTCGGAGCCGGTGATGTAGGGATGTCGGAGCTGGTGGTGAAGGGATGTAGGACCCGGTGGTGTAGGGATGTCGGACCCGGTGATGTAGGGATCTCGGAGCCGGTGGTGTAGGGATGTCGGAGCCGGTGATGTAGGGATGTCGGACCCGGTGGTGTAGGGATGTCGGACCCGGTGGTGAAGGGATGTAGGACCCGGTGGTGTAGGGATGTCGGTCCCGGTGATGTAGGGATGTCGGTCCTGGTGGTGTTGGGATGTAGGACCTGGTGATGTAGGGATGTCGGTCCTGGTGGTGTTGGGATGTAGGACCTGGTGGTGAAGGGATTTAGGACCCGGTGATGTAGGGATGTCGGTCCTGGTGGTGTTGGGATGTAGGACCTGGTGATGTAGGGATGTCGGTCCTGGTGGTGTTGGGATGTAGGACCCGGTGGTGTAGGGATGTAGGACCCGGTGGTGTTGGGATGTAGGACCCGGTGGTGAAGGGATGTAGGACCCGGTGGTGTAGGGATGTCGGACCCGGTGATGTAGGGATGTAGGACCTGGTGATGTAGGGATGTCGGACCCGGTGATGTAGGGATGTAGGACCCGGTGGTGTAGGGATGTAGGACCCGGTGGTGTAGGGATGTAGGACCCGGTGGTGTCGGGATGTAGGACCCGGTGGTGTCGGGATGTAGGACCCGGTGATGTAGGGATGTCGGAGCCGGTGATGTAGGGATGTCGGACCCGGTGGTGTTGGGATGTAGGACCCGGTGGTGAAGGGATGTAGGACCCGGTGGTGTAGGGATGTCGGACCCGGTGGTGTAGGGATGTCGGAGCTGGTGGTGTAGGGATGTTGGATCCTGTGGTGTAGGGATGTTGGGCCCGGTGATGTAGGGCTGTTGGACCCGGTGATGTAGGGATGTTGGACCCGGTGGTGTAGGGCTGTCGGACCCGGTGATGTAGGGATGTTGGACCCGGTGGTGTAGGGTTGTTGGGCCCGGTGATGTAGGGATGTCGGACCCGGTGGTGTAGGGATGTAGGACCCGGTGGTGTAGGGATGTCGGTCCCGGTGGTGTTGGGATGTAGGACCCGGTGGTGAAGGGATGTAGGACCCGGTGGTGTAGGGATGTCGGACCCGGTGATGTAGGGATGTCGGTCCCGGTGGTGTAGGGTTGTTGGATCCTGTGGTGTAGGAATGTTGGATCCTGTGGTGTAGGGCTGTCGGACCCGGCGGTGTAGGGATGTAGGACCCGGTGGTGTAGGGATGTCGGACCCGGTGATGTAGGGATGTCGGTCCCGGTGGTGTAGGGTTGTTGGATCCTGTGGTGTAGGAATGTTGGATCCTGTGGTGTAGGGCTGTCGGACCCGGTGGTGTAGGGATGTTGGACCCGGTGGTGTAGGGATGTAGGACCCGGTGATGTAGGGATGTCGGACCCGGTGATGTAGGGATGTCGGAGCCGGTGATGTAGGGATGTCGGACCCGGTGGTGTAGGGATGTAGGACCCGGTGGTGTAGGGATGTAGGACCCGGTGGTGTAGGGATGTAGGACCCGGTGGTGTAGGGATGTAGGACCCGGTGGTGTCGGGATGTAGGACCCGGTGGTGTCGGGATGTAGGACCCGGTGGTGTCGGGATGTAGGACCCGGTGGTGTAGGGATGTAGGACCCGGTGGTGTAGGGATGTCGGACCCGGTGGTGTAGGGATGTCGGACCCGGTGGTGTTGGGATGTAGGACCCGGTGGTGAAGGGATGTAGGACCCGGTGGTGTAGGGCTGTCGGACCCGGTGGTGTAGGGATGTCGGACCCGGTGGTGTAGGGATGTTGGACCCGGTGGTGTAGGGATGTAGGACCCGGTGGTGTAGGGATGTCGGTCCCGGTGATGTAGGGATGTCGGTCCTAGTGGTGTTGGGATGTAGGACCCGGTGGTGAAGGGATGTGGGACCCGGTGGTGTAGGGCTGTCGGACCCGGTGGTGTAGGGATGTCGGACCCGGTGGTGTAGGGATGTCGGACCCGGTGGTGTAGGGATGTAGGACCCGGTGGTGTAGGGATGTCGGTCCCGGTGGTGTTGGGATGTAGGACCCGGTGGTGAAGGGATGTAGGACCCGGTGGTGTAGGGATGTCGGACCCGGTGATGTAGGGATGTCGGTCCCGGTGGTGTAGGGTTGTTGGATCCTGTGGTGTAGGAATGTTGGATCCTGTGGTGTAGGGCTGTCGGACCCGGTGGTGTAGGGATGTAGGACCCGGTGGTGTAGGGATGTCGGACCCGGTGATGTAGGGATGTCGGTCCCGGTGGTGTAGGGTTGTTGGATCCTGTGGTGTAGGAATGTTGGATCCTGTGGTGTAGGGCTGTCGGACCCGGTGGTGTCGGGATGTAGGACCCGGTGATGTAGGGATGTCGGACCCGGTGATGTAGGGATGTCGGACCCGGTGATGTAGGGATGTCGGAGCCGGTGATGTAGGGATGTCGGACCCGGTGGTGTAGGGATGTAGGACCCGGTGGTGTAGGGATGTAGGACCCGGTGGTGTCGGGATGTAGGACCCGGTGGTGTCGGGATGTAGGACCCGGTGGTGTCGGGATGTAGGACCCGGTGGTGTAGGGATGTAGGACCCGGTGGTGTAGGGATGTAGGACCCGGTGGTGTAGGGATGTCGGAGCTGGTGGTGTAGGGATGTAGGACCTGGTGATGTAGGGATGTCGGACCCGGTGGTGTTGGGATGTAGGACCCGGTGGTGTAGGGATGTAGGACCCGGTGGTGTAGGGATGTAGGACCCGGTGGTGTCGGGATGTAGGACCCGGTGGTGTAGGGATGTAGGACCCGGTGGTGTAGGGATGTCGGACCCGGTGATGTAGGGATGTCGGAGCCGGTGATGTAGGGATGTCGGACCCGGTGGTGTTGGGATGTAGGACCTGGTGGTGAAGGGATGTAGGACCCGGTGGTGTAGGGATGTCGGACCCGGTGGTGTTGGGATGTAGGACCCGGTGGTGTAGGGATGTCGGAGCCGGTGATGTAGGGATGTCGGAGCTGGTGGTGAAGGGATGTAGGACCCGGTGGTGTAGGGATGTCGGACCCGGTGATGTAGGGATCTCGGAGCCGGTGGTGTAGGGATGTCGGAGCCGGTGATGTAGGGATGTCGGACCCGGTGGTGTAGGGATGTCGGACCCGGTGGTGAAGGGATGTAGGACCCGGTGGTGTAGGGATGTCGGTCCCGGTGATGTAGGGATGTCGGTCCTGGTGGTGTTGGGATGTAGGACCTGGTGATGTAGGGATGTCGGTCCTGGTGGTGTTGGGATGTAGGACCTGGTGGTGAAGGGATTTAGGACCCGGTGATGTAGGGATGTCGGTCCTGGTGGTGTTGGGATGTAGGACCTGGTGATGTAGGGATGTCGGTCCTGGTGGTGTTGGGATGTAGGACCCGGTGGTGTAGGGATGTAGGACCCGGTGGTGTTGGGATGTAGGACCCGGTGGTGAAGGGATGTAGGACCCGGTGGTGTAGGGATGTCGGACCCGGTGATGTAGGGATGTAGGACCTGGTGATGTAGGGATGTCGGACCCGGTGATGTAGGGATGTTGGACCCGGTGGTGTAGGGATGTAGGACCCGGTGGTGTAGGGATGTAGGACCCGGTGGTGTCGGGATGTAGGACCCGGTGGTGTCGGGATGTAGGACCCGGTGATGTAGGGATGTCGGAGCCGGTGATGTAGGGATGTCGGACCCGGTGGTGTTGGGATGTAGGACCCGGTGGTGAAGGGATGTAGGACCCGGTGGTGTAGGGATGTCGGACCCGGTGGTGTAGGGATGTCGGAGCTGGTGGTGTAGGGATGTTGGATCCTGTGGTGTAGGGATGTTGGGCCCGGTGATGTAGGGCTGTTGGACCCGGTGGTGTAGGGCTGTCGGACCCGGTGATGTAGGGATGTTGGATCCTGTGGTGTAGGGATGTTGGGCCCGGTGATGTAGGGCTGTTGGACCCGGTGGTGTAGGGCTGTCGGACCCGGTGATGTAGGGATGTTGGACCCGGTGGTGTAGGGTTGTTGGGCCCGGTGATGTAGGGATGGTGGATCCTGTCCTGCTGTCACTGTGTCAATCTGGTGGATTCTCACCAGCAGTTGATCTGAAGAATCCATTTCCTCCTGTGGTCCTGGTCGAGTTATGGAAGCCAGTTTCCCTTTATACACTGGTGTTTTTTTTGCAGTTCCTTTCTCATGGCACTCCGGATGGACATGTGCTCACTGCACTCCGGAATATGGGCAGGTATTTGCTTAGATCGTTTTCAAGCCCCACAATCCCTGGCCCTTGTGTTGTCTCATAGGGCTGGAGCAGGACATATGCCATTTCCTCCCACACCTCAACAGTTTGTCTTCCTCCCCCATCGCATGCTGACCCTTCCACTTTTTCACTGTCTCTCGAGTTCTTTGTTCCCATGATCCCTCATAACTGTCCCTACCTTGTTCGGATTACATTGACCCCAATCCATGTCTTGGTCCACGGACCATTACCGAGGGCCCCCTACCACTTATTAAACATTAGCTGTTTTTGCCCCATTGTCTTAGCTGAGCATCCTGTTCCACTTCCTCACAAACTGGTTTCTAGCATTTGAATGTAAACAGAAGCCAGTAGCAATTTTGCAGCAACTGACTGCAAGCCTGCGCACGCTCCTCTATCTCTTGCTGATAATTCCATCGTTGCTTACAATAGCAGCCTGAGCCCCACTACCTTCCATCGTTCTGCTTTCGAGAAGGCATCTGTCACAAGTGCCCATCCTTACCTGCCTTTCCATATTCCACTACCTGTAGCATATGTCGTTGTTCACATTTTGAGTGCATCCTTAATACAACTGGGTGCATATATTATACAACCGACCACAATACTGTCCTTGGCCTGTTATACAGTTTCCTCACAACTCAAAACATGGCAATAACTTCATTCATGGATTTATGCTTAAACCAAATGCTTAGACTTGGTATAACATCATATATTATTGTCCCATGTTGAGTACCAACTGTGAAATTTCTGTCTAAAAATTGGTCTCTTGTATTAAGGGCTGTAAGGTGTTTGTTCCAAAGTGTACAGTTTTATCATGCAGTTACAATACGGTAAGAGATGAAAGCAGCAGTATCCGGAGTGAGAGTACAGCATTCAAGGTCTGAAGCCTGTTCTGCTCTTCAATAGGATCATGGCTCATCTGATTGTCACCTTGTGTCCGCATTCCTGCCTATCCCTGATCATCTCTCACCCCTTTAATGAAAATCTATCCACATGTGCCTTTGAAATCTTCAAGGGCTCTGATTTTGAGCAAGACCATTCCAAACACTCGTGATCGTCTGAGAATATGATTTTATTGCCTAATCGCTGTTGTAAATGGGCGACCCCTGATTTTTAAACAGTGGCCCCCAGTAAAATTGTTGAAGCAATTGATTATATAATATACTGAACAAAGTGTTGAGATGCAGTGCTAGTGTTTAACACCAACCAGGTTCTGTGATGAACAGTTTGTGTGTTATCGTGATAAAAGCTAAACAGCCCAGTCTTACAGCATGGATATTCTAAAATCTAATATTTAAATACAGATGGACATTATAGACATCTTTACTCTTGGTGTCCAATCTGCACACAGAAAGCCACATGTCAACCATTTTCTTTACCATTAGGGCTAGCAGTCACTTGTTTTACTCTTCCTTTCAGATAACGTTTTGTACCTGAGACCGCATGTCGTCTTATATACAAGAGGCAAGAAAGGGGACAGGGCACCTGACTGAATATAGCCTGTTAACCTTATTTTGCCTCTCTTATGTTAAATTATGCCTGGAAGCAGATGGATTGGGGTCAGATTGCATTCAATCCAAACCCAATCCGCCAACTTTTTTAGGAGTTAATTGTACCCCAGTATGACTTATGAGATGATGATATTTATTGATGAATCTATATTTAACATCAGTTTAAACAACTTCTTTACTGGAGAGTGTTAACAATGACTTCTTTCTTTACCAAACCTGAGAAAATACCTAGCTTGCACATCTTTTTTATAGAGCACAATAACAAAATTTACAACAGAATTGTGTGTGACATATCCCAGTGTAATCTGTATGATAGAGGTGTGACAGTGTAGTTGTCATGACAGTAAAATATGTGATATAGCTTAGTGTATTCTTCCTAATATATGTCAAATCTAGGACAAATGTTCGGCACAACATCGTGGGCCGAAGGGCCTGTTCTGCGCTGTATTGTTCTATGTTCTATGTTGTTCTATGTTCTAAATCTGATCCAAGATTGTGTTATTGTGTGATTTTACATAATATACTCTGTGATATATCTAACGGTCACTAACACAACAAGAATTGTATGTAGCAGATCAGTGTGAGCTATAGATCGAAATGTAGGTTACATGTTCTTATATAACAGACATTCATTGAAAGTATATAGCAGAAAATGAGGAAAGGATGTGGTAGACCAGTCGAAGTACAGAACTGATAAAGGGTGTCTGAGACCAAAGTCAAACATTCCAGTTTTTTTGAAATTAAGTTGAACTCCCATTCATTTAATAAAAATTATTTGGCTTCTTTATTCCCTATACTCCATTTGTTAGTTGATTAAATTGTAGACCAAATTTTAATAGACTAATTCATTTTGTGTTACACATTGAAGTGTGTAAGTGGTCGGAAATTTCAGTGGTCCAGGATTTAATTGAGAGAGGCCGCACTTCAGATGTGTAAAATTAATAAACTTTTTTGAATGTGTGCAACATAGAAAACTGCTTTCAGGTTAGGGGCAGGAGGACTTAGTGAACTGGGCATCTGAAACACAGTGGTCCCACTACTCCACCTGGTGTTGGAAACGTTGCAAGGTAAAGAGTGGTATAAATACTCTCGTTTTAAAATTCTGTACATCCAGTTGGATTGTGAGGTGTTACTTATTAAGTATCTTCCCGAAGGATCTGAGGCATGACCAGGAAATGTCCTGGAGTTGCGAGATCCTGGGTCAAGATCAATGATTTGTGGGCAAGGACCCTTACAATATAAACGTCATAGTTTAGAGTTTCTAATGTATGGAGTTACAGGGACAGAAAGCCATTCGTTGAATGTTGCTTGTTCTTGACTTGAAGCTAGAAGCTCTCACATCTTAACCAATTTGGAAGCTTCCCCAATCAACAGCAATTCAACTCTGACCAGCTGAAGAATCTAGAGCATTAGCCTCTACTTGACCTGAGGTTTTTGAACTTCATTCCTGGGATGGGGGCGTTGCTGGCTGGCTCAATGTTTATTGCCCATCTCTTTGCTCTTGAAAACATCAGACCATAAGAAGTCGGGATAGGAGTAGGCCATTTGGCCACTTGAGGTTGCTCCACCATTCAATAGGCTGAGCTGACCTTCCTCATATCCACTTTCCAAGTATTAATCTCGCTCCACTTTGAACATACCCAAGGACTCTGCCCTCACAGGTCTCCTTGGCAAGGAGTTCCGAAGTCTTGAGCAGCTTCTTGAACCACTGCGGTCTATTTGGTGCGGGTGTATTCGCAATGCTGTTGGGGAGCGAGGACCAGGATTTTGATCCAGTGACACTGAAACGATGTCGATACATTTCCAAGTCGGGGTGAGAACATGTAGCCTTTGCCGTTCTAGATGCGAGTGGGCTTGGAGTTGGAAAGTGGTGTGTAAGGAGCTTTGATGAATATCTGCAGTGCATCTTGTAGCTGGTCCACACTGTTGTAACTGAAGAGGTGAAGAGAGTGGATGTGGTGTAATTCAAAAGGGCTGCTTTGATGGAGTCAAGCTCCTCAGACACTGCAGTCATACAGCTTTGGTCCAATTTGTTCTGACCAAATTTTCCAAACTAAACTAGCCCCACTTATCTGTGTTTGGCTCATATCCCTCTCATCTTTCCCTATTCATGTACCTGTCCAAATGTCTTTTAAATGTTGTAACTGTACCTTCACCTATCACTTCCTCTGTCAGTACATTCCACATGTCCAGGCAGATAGCGGGTATTCCATCACCCACCTGACTTATTGCATTGTAGATGATGGACAGGCCTATTGGAGTCAGGAGGTGGGTTACTCACTTTAGGATTCCTAGTCTCTGACATTACCACAGTACTTTTTTTGACTAGTCTATTGATATTCTGGCTTCATCCCTAATGAAGGGCTTTTACCCGAAACGTTGATTTTCCTGCTCCTCGGCTGCTGTGTTTTTCCAGCACCGCTCAAATCTTGATTCTGATCTCCAGCATCTGCAGTCCTCACTTTCCACTAGTTAAGGTTCTGGTCAATAGTGACCCCAAGATGTTGATAGTGTGGGAATCTGGTGATGATAATGCCATTGAATGTCAAGGGGCAATAGTTCTGCTGTCTTTTGGTGGAGATGGTCATTGCCTGGCATTTGTGTGGCATGAATGTTTCTTGCCACTTGTCGGTTTAAGCCTGGATATTGTGCAGATCCATTGGACATACAGTCCTTCAGTATCTGAAGAGTTGCAAATAGTGCTGAACATTGTGCAATCACTAGTGAACCCCCCTCCTCCCCCTGCCCACCTCTGACCTTATGATGAAGGTGGTTGGGCCGAGGACACTATCCTGAGGAAGTCCTGGAGCTGAGATGACTGACCTCTGTAACCTCCCTCCTGTTTGCCTGGTGTGACACCAGCCAGCAGAGGGCTTGAGCTGATACTTCTGGATCCCACACTTGGTCAAGCACAGCTGTGATATTAAGGGCTGTCACCCTCAGTTGACCTCTCGAATTCAGCTCTTTTGTCCGTGTTTGAACCAAGGCTGGAATGAGGTCAGAGTTGAGTGGGCCTGGGGGACCCAAACTCCGTGTCACTGAGCAGGTGCTGATTGCTAACGTTGTTAATGACACCTTCCATCACGTTACTGATGATCGAGGGTAGACTGATGGGGGGGGGGGGGGGGTCATTGGTCAGGTTGGATTTGCTTTTTATGTATAGGACACACCTGGGCAATTTTCCACGTTGTCTGATAGATGCCAGTGTTGTAGCTGCACTGGAATGGCTTGGCGAGGGGAGCAGCAAGTTCTGGAGCACAAGTCTTCAGTACCATTGCCTGAATATTGTCAGGGCCCCTCGCCTTTGCAGTGCCGAGTGCCTCCAGCTGTTACTTAATATCACATCGGCTGGAGACTGGTATCTGTGATGCTGGGGACCACTGGAGGAGAACGAGATGGGAAATCCACTCAGCACTTCTGACTGAGGATTGCTGCGAATGCTTTGGCCTTCCCGTTTGCTCTGATGTGCTGGGCTCCTCCATCGTTGAGGGCAGGGAGGTGGTGGAACCACCTCCTCCAGTGAGCTGTTTAATCGTCCATCACCATTCACAACTGGATGTGGTAGGACTGCAGAGCTCAGATCTGATCTTTTGGTTGTGGGATTGTTTAGCTTTGACTATCACTTGCTGTGCTTTTAATTGCAGACTTAAATATCAAGGTGCCAATTTATATATAAAAAAACAAGGAGTCTTCGGGGTTACTTACTGAGTCTTTGGAAAACCAGTAACATGACTGTTGCGCTGTGTCGGTCCCGCAGATACTTGTTCATGAGATAATTCAAGTTTAGTTTGCAGATGAGCTGGAGTGAAGGGTTGTTTGCAAATAGACTGTTGGTTGGTAACAAGTGGCAGATTGATTTATGGACCTGTGACTCCCGATAACAAAGGTCTGCTCATGCCAGTAGCTGTGTGGTTGCTTCTCTGTTAGCTGGACAGCATAGGCCTGTGACCAAGATACAAAGCAGCGTTCAGACCTCAACCAGCTCAGAAACTCAGTTCTCTGCAGTAGGGCACTCTGAGCCTGAAGAGAGCTAGTTCAGCTTTCCTTCAGTAGTTGCTGTTAGCTCTGACTTTTATTTGGTAAGTCCAGGACCTTTTATAAGTGAACCAATGTGCCTGTTACAAACCAATGGATGCATTTGGAGAAGGTAGACTGAGAAGCAGTATCTGATCAGCACACGTATCTTAAGAATAATCTCCGCATTTTGTGAACAGGAACTACGAAACTGCTTTCCCAGATTTTCCATCCCTCCCAAGTACACTTTTTTTGTGTGTGTCTTTGTGTGTGAACTAGGAGAAAGTGAGGCCTGGAGATAAGACTCTAAGAGTGCGGCGCTGGAAACGCACAGCTGGTCAGGCAGCATCCGAGGAGCAGGAGAATCAATATTTCAGGCATAAGCTCTTCATCAGAAATGATTTGTTCCTGACGAAGGGCTTTTGCCTGAAACATTGACTCTCCTGCTCCTCGGATGCTGCCTGACCAGCTGTGCTTTTCCAGCACCACACTCTTTTTGTGTGTGTGTATAAGGGGGAGCTCATACAGGGATTATGTCTTCTGCTGACCTTTCATAGAGCGAATTAATTAATAGTGATTTTTCTTAAGTACAGACACCTGCTGTGTGGTTTTTGTCAACCTGGGTTTGGATGGCAGGAAAATTGAGAAATTTTGTACGTTTGAACAAAAAGGAGAATGTTTGTGACTGCACAGGAATAGTGGGGATTGAGCTCCAATAGGCCAATTCAGTCAGTGTGTGTACACACTGACAGGGCATCTGCTGGTGTGTGTGTGTATACTGACAGCGAAACTGCTGGGGCATGTGTCTGTACACTGACAGGGAATCTGCCTGTCAGGGCCTATGTGTGTACACACTGACAGGGAATCTGCTGGTTTGTGTGTGTGTGTACACTGACAGGGAATCTGCTGGTTTGTGTGTGTGTGTACACTGACAGGGAATCTGCTGGTTTGTGTGTGTGTGTACACTGACAGGGAATCTGCTGGTTTGTGTGTGTGTGTATACACTGATGGAATCTGCTGGGGCATGTGTGTGTGTACACTGACAGGGAATCTGCTGGGGCATGTGTGTGTATACTGACAGGGAATCTGCCTGTCAGGGTCTGTGTGTGTACACAGAGAGTGCATCTGCTGGGGCATGTGTGTGTGTACACTGACTGGGAATCTGCAGGGGTGTGCGCATATGTGTGTACACTGACCGGGAATCTGCTGGTTTGTGTGTGTACACACTGACAGGGAATCTGTTGGTGTGTGTACACACTGACAGGGAATCTGCTGGTTTGTGTGTGTATACACTGACAGGGTATCTGCTGGGGCGTGTATGTGTATACACTGACGGAATCTGCTGGGCCATATGTGTGGATGTGTATACACTGACGGAATCTGCTGGTGTGTGTGTGTATGTGTATACACTGCCAGGGAATCTGCTGGGGCATGTGTGTGTATACACTGACAGGGAATCTGCTGGTGTGTGTGTGTAAACACTGACGGAATCTGCTGGGGCCTGTGTGTGTGTGTGTGTACACTGACAGGTAATCTGATAGGCCATGTGTGTTTACACTGACAGAGAATCTGCGTGTGTGTGTGTATACACTGGCGGAATCTGCTGGGGCATGAGTGTGTGTGTACACTAACAGGGAACCTGCTGGGCGGGTATGTATGCACTGACAGGAAATCTGGTTTGTGTGTGTATATACACTGACACGGCATCTGCTAGTTTTTGTGTGTGTACACACTGACAGGGTATCTGCTGGTTTGTGTGTGTACACGGACAGGGAATCTGCTGGTGTGTGTACGCACTGACAGGGAATCTGCTGGTTTGTGTGTGTGTGTGTACACACACAGTGAATCTGCTAGTGTGTGTGTATACACTGACAGAATCTGCTGGTTTGTGTGTGTGTGTGTGTATACACTGACAGGGAATCTGCTGGGGCTTGCGTGTGTACACTGACAGGAAACCTGCAGGGGCGTGTGTGTGTATACGTGGACAGGGAAATCTGCTGGTGTGTGTGTGTGTGTGTGTGTGTGTATATGCTGACAGGGAATCTGCTGGGGCATGTGTGTGTTCACTGAGAGGGAATCTGCTGGGGTGTGTGTGTATACACACTGAGAAGAAATCGTCTGGTGTGTGTACACACTGACAGGGAATCGGCTGGTTTGTGTGTGTGTGTGTGTACACTGACATGGAATCTGATGGTGTGTGTATACACACTGACAGGGAATCGGCTAGTTTGTGTGTGTGTGTGTGTGTGTGTACACTGACATGGAATCTGATGGTGTGTGTATACACACTGACAGGGAATCGGCTGGTTTGTGTGTGTGTGTGTACACTGACATGGAATCTGATGGTGTGTGTGTATACACTGACAGGGAATCTGCTGGTGTGTGTATACACTGACAGGGAATCTGCTGGTGTGTGTGTGTGTATACACTGACAGGGAATCTGCTGGGGCATGTGTGTGTTCACTGACAGGGAATCTGCTGGGGCATGTGTGTGTTCACTGACAGGGAATCTGCTGGTGTGTGTGCATACACTGACAGGGAATCTGCTGGTTTGTGTGTGTGTGTGTAAACACTGACAGGGAATCTGCTGGTGTGTGTGTATACACTGACAGGGAATCTGCTGGTGTGTGTGTGTGTATATACACTGACAGGGAATCTGCTGGTGTGTGTGTATACACTGACAGGGAATCTGCTGGTGTGTGTGTATACACTGACAGGGAATCTGCTGGTGTATGTGTGTGTGTATACACTGACAGGGAATCTGCTGGTGTGTGTGGAAACACTGACAGGAAATCTGCTGGTGTGTGTGTGTGTATACACTGACAGGGAATCTGCTGGTGTGTGTGTGTATACGCTGACAGGGAATCTGCTGGTGTGTGTGTATACACTGATGGAATCTGCTGGTGTGTGTGTGTGTATACACTGACAGGGAATCTGCTAGTGTGTGTGTATAGGCTGACAGGGAATCTGCTGGTGTGTGTGTGTATACACTGACAGGGAATCTGCTGGTGTGTGTGTGTATACACTGACAGGGAATCTGCTGGTGTGTGTGTGTATATACACTGACAGGGAATCTGCTGGTGTGTGTGTGTGTGTATACGCTGACAGGGAATCTGCTGGTATGTGTGTGTATAGACACTGACAGGGAATCTGCTGGTGTGTGTGTATACACTGATGGAATCTGCTGGTGTGTGTGTGTATACACTGACAGGGAATCTGCTAGTGTGTGTGTATAGGCTGACAGGGAATCTGCTGGTGTGTGTGTGTATACACTGACAGGGAATCTGCTGGTGTGTGTGTGTATACACTGACAGGGAATCTGCTGGTGTGTGTGTGTGTATACACTGACAGGGAATCTGCTGGTGTGTGTGTGTGTGTATACACTGACAGGGAATCTGCTGGTGTGTGTGTGTGTATACACTGACAGGGAATCTGCTGGTGTGTGTGTATGCACTGACAGGGAATCTGCTGGTGTGTGTGTGTGTATACACTGACAGGGAATCTGCTGGTATGTGTGTGTATACACTGACAAGACATCTGGTGTGTGTGTATACACTGATGGAATCTGCTGGTGTGTGTGTATACACTGACAGGGAATCTGCTGGTGTGTGTGTGTGTATACACTGACGGAATCTGCTGGGCTGTGTGTGTGCACACTGACAGGAATCTGCTGGTGTGTGTGTACATTGACAGGGAATCTGCTTGTGTGTGTGTGTACACACTGACAGTGAATCTGCTGGTTTGTGTGTGTGTGTGTGTACACTGACAGGGAATTTGCTGGTGTGTGTGTACACACTGGCAGGGAATCTGCTGATGTTTGTCTGTGCACACAGTGAATCTGCTGGTGTATGTACACACTGATGGAATCAGCTGGTTTGTGTGTGTGTATGTATACACTGATGTAATCTGCTGGTGTGTGTGTACATTGACAGGGAATCTGCTGGGGCATGTGTGTATACACACTGAGGGGGAATCTGCTGGTGTGGGTACACTGACGGGGAATCTGCTGGTGTGTGTGTGCGTATACACTGACAGGGAATCTGCTGGTGTGTGTGTGTGTGTATACACTGACAGGGAATCTGCTGGTGTGTGTGTATGCACTGACAGGGAATCTGCTGGTGTGTGTGTGTATACACTGACAGGGAATCTGCTGGTATGTGTGTGTATACACTGACAGGACATCTGCTGGTGTGTGTGTACACACAGCGTATCTGTTGGTGTGTGTCTGTACACACTGGCAGTGAATCTGCTGGTGTGTGTGTACACACTGACGGAACCTGCTGGGGTGTGTGTGTACGCTGTCAGGGAATCTGCTGGTGTGTGTACACTGACAGAGAATCTGCTGGGGTGTGTGTGGTTATGTGTGTACACTGACAGGGGTCTGCTGGGGTGTGTGTACACTGTCAGGGGTTCTGCTGGGGTGTGTATATACACTGAAAGGGGATCTGCTGAGGTGTGCGTGCGCACAGTGAATCTGCTGGTGTGTGTGTATACACACTGAGAGGGAATCTGCTGGTGTGTGTGTGTGTACACACCTGATAGGGAATCTGCTGGGGTGTATGTGTACACACTGACAGTGAATCTGCTGGTTTGTGTGTGTGTGTGTACACTGACAGGGAATTTGCTGGTGTGTGTGTACACACTGGCAGGGAATCTGCTGATGTTTGTCTGTGCGCACAGTGAATCTGCTGGTGTATGTACACACTGATGGAATCAGCTGGTTTGTGTGTGTGTATGTATACACTGACGTAATCTGCTGGGAAGTGTGTGTGCACTGACAGGGAACCTGCGGGGGCGTGCGCGTGTGTATACACTGAGAGGGAATCTGCTGGTGTGAGTATACTGATAAGGAATCTGCTGGTGTGTGTGTGTCTATGTTTACACACTGACAGGGCATCTGCTGGTGTGTTTGTATACACTGACAGGGAATCTGCTGGTATGTGTGTGTATACACTGACAGGGCATCTGCTGGTGTGTGTGTACACACAGCGTATCTGTTGGTGTGTGTCTGTACACACTGGCAGTGAATCTGCTGGTGTGTGTGTACACACTGACGGAACCTGATGGGGTGTGTGTGTGTGTGTGTGTACACTGACAGGGAATCTGCTGGGGTCTGTGTGGTTGTGTGTGTACACTGACAGGGGTCTGCTGGGGTGTGTGTACACTGACAGGGGTTCTGCTGGGGTGTGTATATACACTGAAAGGGGATCTGCTGAGGTGTGCGTGCGCACAGTGAATCTGCTGGTGTGTGTGTATACACACTAAGAGGGAATCTGCTGGTGTGAGTGTGTGTACACACCTGATAGGGAATCTGCTGGGGTGTGTGTATACACTGACTGAGAATCTGCGGCGGCATGTGTGTGTGTGTGTGTGTACACACTGACAGGGAATCTGCTGGGGTGTGTGTATACACTGACAGGGAATCTGGTGTGTGTGTGTGTGCACTGACAGGGAACCTGCGGGGGCGTGCACGTGTGTATACACTGAGAGGGAATCTGCTGGTGTGAGTATACTGATAAGGAATCTGCAGGTGTGTGTGTCTATGTTTACACACTGACAGGGCATCTGCTGGTGTGTTTGTGTACACTGACAGGGAATGTGCTGGGGCATGTGTGTATACACACTGAGGGGGAATCTGCTGGTGTGGGTACACTGACAGGGAATCTGCTGGTGTGTGTGTGTATACACTGACAGGGAATCTGCTGGTATGTGTGTGTATACACTGACAGGGCATCTGCTGGTATGTGTGTACACACAGCGTATCTGTTGGTGTGTGTCTGTACACACGTAGTGAATCTGCTGGTGTGTGTGTACACACTGACAGAACCTGATGGGGTGTGTCTGTGTGTGTGTATGCTGTCAGGGAATCTGCTGGTGTGTGTGTGTGTACACTGACATGCAATCTGCTGGGGCATGTGCGTGTACACTGACAAGGAATCTGCTGGTGTGTGTGTGTACACTGACAGGCAATCTGCAGGGGCATGTGTGTGTACATTGACAGGGAATCTGCTGGTGTGTGTGTGTGTACACTGACAGGGAATCTGCTGGTGTGTGTGTACACTGACAGGGAATCTGCTGGTGTGTGTGTGTATACACTGACAGGGAATCTGCTGGGGTGTGTGTGTACACTGACAGAGAATCTGCTTGTGTGTGTGTGTACGCTGACGGAATCTGCTGGTGTGTGTGTGTGCACTGAAAGGGAATCTGCTGTGGCGTGTGTGCGTACACTGACAGGGAATCTGCTGGGGCGTGTGCGTACACTGACAGGGAATCTGCTGGTTTGTGTGTACACACTGACAGGGAATCTGCTGGTTTGTGTGTGCGTACACACTGACAGGGTATCTGCTGGTGTGTGTGTGTGTGTGTGTACACACTGACAGGGTATCTGCTGGTGAGTGTGTGTGTGTGCACACTGACAGGGTATCTGCTGGTGTGTGTGTGTGTGTTTGTGTATACACACTGACAATGAATCTGTTGGTGTGTGTGCACTGACAGTGAATCTGCTGGTGCGTGTGTGTACCCTGACATGGAATCTGCTGGTGTGTGTGTGTGTGTGTGTGTGTGTGTGTGTGTGTATACACTGACAGGGGATCTGCTGGTGTGTTTATATACACTGACAGGGGATCTACCGGGGTGTGTATATACACCTGACAGGGGATCTGCTGAGGTGTGTGTGTGTGTGTACACAGTGAATCTGCTGGTGTGTGTGTGTACACTGACAGGGAATCTGCTGGTGTGTGTACACTGTCCGGGAATATGCCGCTGTGTGTGTACACTGACAGGGAATCTGCTGGGGTGAGTGTGTGCACAGTTTATCTGCTGGTGTGTGTGTGTGTACACACTGACAGGGAATCTGCTGGTGTATGTGTGTACACTGACATGGAATCTGCTGGTGTGTGTGTATACACTGACAGGGAATCTGGTGTGTGTGTATACACTGGACAGGGAAACTGATGTGTGTGTGTGTGTATACACTGACAGAGAATCTGATGTGTGTGTATATATACACACTGACAGGGAATCTGGTGTGTGTGTATATACTGACAGGGAATCTGGTGTGTGTGTGTGTAAACACTGACAGGGAATCTGCTGGTGTGAGTGTGTGTACACACTGACAGGGAATCTGCTGGTGTGTGTGTGTACACACTGACAGGGTATCTGCTGGTGTGTGTGTGTGTGTACACTGACAGGGAATCTGCTGGTGCGTGTGTGTGTGTACACACTGACAGGAATCTGCTGGTGTGTGTGTACACACTGACAGTGAATCTGCTGGTTTGTGTGTGTGTGTGTGTGTGTGTGTACACTGACAGGCAATCTGCTGGGGCTTGTGTGTGTACACTGACAGGGAATCTGCTGGTGTGTGTGTGTACACTGACAGGGAATCTGCTGGTGTGTGTGTGTACACTGACAGGGAATCTGCTGGGGTGTGTGTGTACACTGACAGGGAATCTGCTGGGGTGTGTGTGTACACTGATAGGGAATCTGCTGGTGTGTGTGTGTACACTGACAGGGAATCTGCTGGGGTGTGTGTGTACACTGACAGGGAATCTGCTGGGGTGTGTGTGTGTACGCTGACGGAATCTGCTGGTGTGTGAGAGTGTGCACTGAAAGGGAATCTGCTGGGGCGTGTGTGCGTACACTGACAGTGAATCTGCTGGTGTGTGTGTGTGTGTACACACTGACAGGGAATCTGCTGTGTGTGTATACACTGACAGGGTACTTGCTGGTGTGTGTGTGTACACACTGACAGTGATTCTGCTGGTGTGTGTGTACACTGACATGGAATCTGCTGGTGTGTGTATACACTGACAGGGAATCTGGTGTGTGTGTATACACTGGACAGGGAAACTGATGTGTGTGTGTATACACTGACAGAGAATCTGATGTGTGTGTATATATACACACTGACAGGGAATCTGGTGTGTGTGTGTAAACACTGACAGAAGTCTGCTGGTGTGAGTGTGTGTACACACTGACAGGGAATCTGGTGTGTGTGTGTAAACACTGACAGGAAGTCTGCTGGTGTGAGTGTGTGTACACGCTGACAGGGAATCTGCTGGTGTGTGTGTGTGTGTACACACTGACAGGGTATCTGCTGGTGTGTGTGTGTGTACACACTGACAGGGTATATGCTGGTGTGTGTGTATACGCTGACAGGGTATCTGCTGGTGTGTGTGTACACACTGACAGGGTATCTGCTGGTGTGTACACACTGACAGGGTATCTGCTGGTGTGTACACACTGTCAGGGTATCTGCTGGTGTGTGTGTACACACTGTCAGGGTATCTGCTGGTGTGTGTGTACACACTGTCAGGGTATCTGCTGGTGTGTGTGTACACACTGTCAGGGTATCTGCTGGTGTGTGTGTGTACACACTGACAGGGTATCTGCTGGTGTGTGTGTGTGTACACGCTGACAGGAATCTGCTGGTGTGTGTGTACACTGACAGGGAATCTGCTGGGGGGTGTGTGTACACTGACAGGGAATCTGCTGGGGTGTGTGTGTACACTGACAGGGAATCTGCTGGTGTGTGTGTGTACGCTGACGGAATCTGCGGGTGTGTGTGAGTGTGCACTGAACGTGAATCTGCTGGGGCGTGTGTGCGTACACTGACAGGGAATCTGCTGGTGTGTGTGTGTGTACACACTGACAGGGTATCTGCTGGTGTGTGTGTGTGTGCACACTGACAGGAATCTGCTGGTGTGTGTGTACATTGACAGGGAATCTGCTCGTGTGTGTGTGTACACACTGACAGGGAATCTGCTGGTTTGTGTGTGCGTACACACTGACAGGGAATCTGCTTGTGTGTGTGTGTACACACTGAAAGGGTATCTGCTGGAGTGTGTGTGTACGCACTGACAGGGAACCTGCAGGTGCGTGCGTGTGTGTGTATACACTGACGGAATCTGCTGGGTTGTGTGTGTGTGTGTACACTGACAGAGTATCTACTGGTGTGTGTGTGTGTGTACACACTGACAGTGAATCTTGTGTGTGTGTGTGTATACACTGACAGGGAATCTGCTGGTGTGTGTGTATACACTGACAGGGAATCTGGTGTGTGTGTGTGTATACACTGACAGGGAATCTGCTGGTGTGTGTGTAGACACTGACAGGGAATCTGCTGGTATGTGTGTATACACTGATGGAATCCACCGGCGTGTGTGTGTATACACTGACAGGGAATCTGCTGGTGTGTGTGTAGACACTGACAGGGAATCTGCTGGTGTGTGTGTGTGTGTGTATACACTGACAGGGAATCTGCTGGTGTGTGTGTGTGTGTACACATTAACAGTGAATCTGCTGGTGTGCGTGTGTGTGTGTGTATACATTGACAGGGAATCTGCTAGTGTGTGTGTATAGGCTGACAGGGAATCTGCTGGTGTGTGTGTAGACACTGACAGGGAATCTGCTGGTGTGTGTGTGTGTGTATACACTGACAGGGAATCTGCTGGTGTGTGTGTATACACTGACAGGGAATCTGCTGGTGTGTGTGTGTGTGTATACATTGACAGTGAATCTGCTGGTGTGTGTGTGTGTATACACTGACAGGGAATCTGCTGGTGTGTGTGTGTATATACGCTGACGGAATCTGCTGGTGTGTGTGTGTATACGCTAACAGAGAATCTGCTGGTGTGTGTATACGCTGACATGGAATCTGATGGTGTGTGTGTGTGTATACACTGACAGGGAATCTGCTGGTGTGTGTGTATACACTGACAGGGAATCTGCTTGTGTGTGTGTGTGTATACACTGACAGGGAATCTGCTGGTGTGTGTGTGTATACACTGACAGGGAATCTGCTGGTGTGTGTGTAGACACTGACAGGGAATCTGCTGGTATGTGTGTGTGTAGACACTGACAGGGAATCTGCTGGTATGTGTGTGTGTAGACACTGACAGGGAATCTGCTGGTGTGTGTGTATACACTGATGGAATCTGCTGGTGTGTGTGTATACACTGACAGGGAATCTGCTAGTGTGTGTGTATAGGTTGACAGGGAATCTGCTGGTGTGTGTGTGTGTGTATACACTGACAGGGAATCTGCTGGTGTGTGTGTGTACACTGACAGGCAATCTGCTGGGGCATGTGTGTGTACACTGACAGGGAATCTGCTGGGGTGTGTGTGTACACTGACAGGGAATCTGCTGGGGTGTGTGTGTACACTGACAGGGAATCTGCTGGGGTGTGTGTGTACACTGACAGGGAATCTGCTGGGGCGTGTGTGCGTACACTGACAGGGAATCTGCTGGGGCGTGTGCGTACACTGACAGGGAATCTGCTGGTGTGTGTGTGTGTACACACTGACAGGGTATCTGCTGGTGTGTGTACATTGACAGGGAATCTGCTCGTGTGTGTGTGTGTGTATACACTGACAGGGAATCTGCTGGGGTGTGTGTGTACACTGACAGGGAATCTGCTTGTGTGTGTGTGTACGCTGACGGAATCTGCTGGTGTGTGTGTGTGCACTGAAAGGGAATCTGCTGTGGCGTGTGTGCGTACACTGACAGGGAATCTGCTGGGGCGTGTGCGTACACTGACAGGGAATCTGCTGGTTTGTGTGTACACACTGACAGGGAATCTGCTGGTTTGTGTGTGCGTACACACTGACAGGGTATCTGCTGGTGTGTGTTTGTGTATACACACTGACAATGAATCTGTTGGTGTGTGTGCACTGACAGTGAATCTGCTGGTGCGTGTGTGTACCCTGACATGGAATCTGCTGGTGTGTGTGTGTGTGTGTGTGTGTGTGTGTGTATACACTGACAGGGGATCTGCTGGTGTGTTTATATACACTGACAGGGGATCTACCGGGGTGTGTATATACACCTGACAGGGGATCTGCTGAGGTGTGTGTGTGTGTACACAGTGAATCTGCTGGTGTGTGTGTGTGTGTGTACACACTGACAGGGTATCTGCTGGTGAGTGTGTGTGTGTACACACTGACAGGGTATCTGCTGGTGTGTGTGTGTGTGTTTGTGTATACACACTGACAATGAATCTGTTGGTGTGTGTGCACTGACAGTGAATCTGCTGGTGCGTGTGTGTACCCTGACATGGAATCTGCTGGTGTGTGTGTGTGTGTGTGTGTGTGTGTGTGTGTATACACTGACAGGGGATCTGCTGGTGTGTTTATATACACTGACAGGGGATCTACCGGGGTGTGTATATACACCTGACAGGGGATCTGCTGAGGTGTGTGTGTGTGTACACAGTGAATCTGCTGGTGTGTGTGTGTACACTGACAGGGAATCTGCTGGTGTGTGTACACTGTCAGGGAATATGCCGCTGTGTGTGTACACTGACAGGGAATCTGCTGGGGTGAGTGTGTGCACAGTTTATCTGCTGGTGTGTGTGTGTGTGTACACACTGACAGGGAATCTGCTGGTGTGTGTGTGTACACTGACATGGAATCTGCTGGTGTGTGTGTATACACTGACAGGGAATCTGGTGTGTGTGTATACACTGGACAGGGAAACTGATGTGTGTGTGTGTATACACTGACAGAGAATCTGATGTGTGTGTATATATACACACTGACAGGGAATCTGGTGTGTGTATATATACTGACAGGGAATCTGGTGTGTGTGTGTAAACACTGACAGGGAATCTGCTGGTGTGAGTGTGTGTACACACTGACAGGGAATCTGCTGGTGTGTGTGTGTCCACACTGACAGGGTATCTGCTGGTGTGTGTGTGTGTACACTGACAGGGAATCTGCTGGTGCGTGTGTGTGTGTACACGCTGACAGGAATCTGCTGGTGTGTGTGTACACACTGACAGTGAATCTGCTGGTTTGTGTGTGTGTGTGTGTGTACACTGACAGGCAATCTGCTGGGGCTTGTGTGTGTACACTGACAGGGAATCTGCTGGTGTGTGTGTATACGCTAACAGGGAATCTGCTGGTGTGTGTGTATACGCTAACAGGGAATCTGCTGGTGTGTGTATACGCTGACATGGAATCTGATGGTGTGTGTGTGTATACATTGACAGGGAATCTGATGATGTGTGTGTGTGTGTGTATACACTGACAGGGAATCTGCTGGTGTGTGTGTATACACTGACAGGGAATCTGCTGGTGTGTGTGTGTGTGTATACACTGACAGGGAATCTGCTGGTGTGTGTGTGTATACACTGACAGGGAATCTGCTGGTGTGTGTGTAGACACTGACAGGGAATCTGCTGGTATGTGTGTGTATAGACACTGACAGGGAATCTGCTGGTGTGTGTGTATACACTGATGGAATCTGCTGGTGTGTGTGTGTATACACTGACAGGGAAACTGCTAGTGTGTGTGTATAGGCTGACAGGGAATCTGCTGGTGTGTGTGTGTATACACTGACAGGGAATCTGCTGGTGTGTGTGTGTATACACTGACAGGGAATCTGCTGGTGTGTGTGTGTGTATACACTGACAGGGAATCTGCTGGTGTGTGTGTGTGTGTGTATACACTGACAGGGAATCTGCTGGTGTGTGTGTGTATACACTGACAGGGAATCTGCTGGTGTGTGTGTATGCACTGACAGGGAATCTGCTGGTGTGTGTGTGTGTGTATACACTGACAGGGAATCTGCTGGTATGTGTGTGTATACACTGACAAGACATCTGCTGGTGTGTGTGTATACACTGATGGAATCTGCTGGTGTGTGTGTATACACTGACAGGGAATCTGCTGGTGTGTGTGTGTGTGTATACACTGACGGAATCAGCTGGTTTGTGTGTGTGTATGTATACACTGATGTAATCTGCTGGGATGTGTGTGTGCACTGACAGGGAACCTGCGGGGGCGTGCGCGTGTGTATACACTGAGAGGGAATCTGCTGGTGTGAGTATACTGATAAGGAATCTGCTGGTGTGTGTGTGTCTATGTTTACACACTGACAGGGCATCTGCTGGTGTGTTTGTATACACTGACAGGGAATCTGCTGGGGCATGTGTGTATACACACTGAGGGGGAATCTGCTGGTGTGGGTACACTGACGGGGAATCTGCTGGTGTGTGTGTGCGTATACACTGACAGGGAATCTGCTGGTGTGTGTGTGTGTATACACTGACAGGGAATCTGCTGGTGTGTGTGTGTATACACTGACAGGGAATCTGCTGGTGTGTGTGTATGCACTGACAGGAAATCTGCTGGTGTGTGTGTGTATACACTGACAGGACATCTGCTGGTGTGTGTGTACACACAGCGTATCTGTTGGTGTGTGTCTGTACACACTGGCAGTGAATCTGCTGGTGTGTGTGTACACACTGACGGAACCTGCTGGGGTGTGTGTGTACGCTGTCAGGGAATCTGCTGGTGTGTGTACACTGTCAGGGGTTCTGCTGGGGTGTGTATATACACTGAAAGGGGATCTGCTGAGGTGTGCGTGCACACAGTGAATCTGCTGGTGTGTGTGTATACACACTGAGAGGGAATCTGCTGGTGTGTGTGTGTGTACACACCTGATAGGGAATCTGCTGGGGTGTGTGTATACACTGACTGAGAATCTGCTGCGGCATGTGTATGTGTGTGTGCACTGACAGGGAATCTGCTGGGGCATTTGTGTGTGTGTGTACACACTGACAGGACATCTGCTGGTGTGAGTAAACTGACGGGAAACTTGCAGGGGCGTTCGTGTGTGTGTGTACACTGATAAGGAATCTACTGAGGCGTGCATGTGTGTGTACACTGACAGGGAACCTACTGGGGCATGTGTGTGTGTATGTGTGTGTACACACTGACAGGGAATCTGCTGGGGTGTGTGTGTCTGTGTATACACACTGACAGGGAATCTGCTGGGGTGTGTGTATACACTGACAGGGAATCTGGTGTGTGTGTGTGTGTGTGTACACTGACAGCGAATCTGCTGGGGGTGTGTGTGTACACACTGGCACGGTATCTGCTGGTGTGTTTGTGTACACTGACAGGAAACTTGCAGGGGCGTTCGTGTGCGTGTACACTGACAGGAAATCTGCTGGGGCATGTGTGTGTACACTGACAGGGAATCAGCCGGTGTGTCGACGCAATGACAGGGAATCTGCTGGTTTGTGTGTGTGTACACACTGACAGGGTATCTGCTGGTGTGTGTGTATACACTGACAGGGTATCTGCTGGTGTGTGTGTACACACTGACAGGGTATCTGCTGGTATGTACACACTGACAGGGTATCTGCTGGTGTGTGTGTGTACACACTGACAGGGTATCTGCTGGTGTGTGTGTACACACTGTCAGGGTATCTGCTGGTGTGTGTGTGTACACACTGACAGGGTATCTGCTTGTGTGTGTGTGTATACACTGACGGAATCTGCTGGGCTGTGTGTGTGTGTACACTGACATGGAATCTGCTGGGGCGTGTGTGTGTACACTGACAGGAATCTGCTGGTGTGTGTGTACATTGACAGGGAATCTGCTTGTGTGTGTGTGTACACACTGACAGTGAATCTGCTGGTTTGTGTGTGTGTGTGTACACTGACAGGGAATTTGCTGGTGTGTGTATACACTGGCAGGGAATCTGCTGATGTTTGTCTGTGCGCACAGTGAATCTGCTGGTGTATGTACACACTGATGGAATCAGCTGGTTTGTGTGTGTGTATGTATACACTGATGTAATCTGCTGGGATGTGTGTGTGCACTGACAGGGAACCTGCGGGGGCGTGCGCGTGTGTATACACTGAGAGGGAATCTGCTGGTGTGAGTATACTGATAAGGAATCTGCTGGTGTGTGTGTGTCTATGTTTACACACTGACAGGGCATCTGCTGGTGTGTTTGTATACACTGACAGGGAATCTGCTGGGGCATGTGTGTATACACACTGAGGGGGAATCTGCTGGTGTGGGTACACTGACGGGGAATCTGCTGGTGTGTGTGTGTGTATACACTGACAGGGAATCTGCTGGTATGTGTGTGTATACACTGACAGGGCATCTGCTGGTGTGTGTGTACACACAGCGTATCTGTTGGTGTGTGTCTGTACACACTGGCAGTGAATCTGCTGGTGTGTGTGTACACACTGACGGAACCTGATGGGGTGTGTGTGTGTGTGTACACTGACAGGGAATCTGCTGGGGTCTGTGTGGTTGTGTGTGTACACTGACAGGGGTCTGCTGGGGTGTGTGTACACTGACAGGGGTTCTGCTGGGGTGTGTATATACACTGAAAGGGGATCTGCTGAGGTGGGCGTGCGCACAGTGAATCTGCTGGTGTGTGTGTGTATACACACTGAGAGGGAATCTGCTGGTGTGTGTGTGTATACACACCTGATAGGGAATCTGCAGGTGTGTGTGTATACACTGACTGAGAATCTGCGGCGGCATGTGTGTGTGTGTGTGTGTACACACTGACAGGGAATCTGCTGGGGCATTTGTGTGTGTGTACACACTGACAGGGCATCTGCTGGTGTGAGTAAACTGACGGGAAACTTGCAGGGGCGTTCGTGTGTGTATGTGGATAAGGAATCTACTGAGGCGTGCATGTGGGTGTACACTGACAGGGAATCTGCTGGGGTGTGTGTATACACTGACAGGGAATCTGGTGTGTGTGTGTGTGTGTGTGTACACTGACAGGGAATCTGCTGGGGGTGAGTGTGTACACACTGGCAGGGTATCTGCTGGTGTGTGTCTGTGTGCACTGTGAATCTGCTGGTGTATGTACACACTGATGGAATCTGCTGGTTTGTGTGTGTGTATGTATACACTGACAGGGAATCTGGTGTGTGTGTGTGTGCACTGACAGGGAACCTGCGGGGGCGTGCACGTGTGTATACACTGAGAGGGAATCTGCTGGTGTGAGTATACTGATAAGGAATCTGCAGGTGTGTGTGTCTATGTTTACACACTGACAGGGCATCTGCTGGTGTGTTTGTGTACACTGACAGGGAATGTGCTGGGGCATGTGTGTATACACACTGAGGGGGAATCTGCTGGTGTGGGTACACTGACAGGGAATCTGCTGGTGTGTGTGTGTATACACTGACAGGGAATCTGCTGGTATGTGTGTGTATACACTGACAGGGCATCTGCTGGTGTGTGTGTACACACAGCGTATCTGTTGGTGTGTGTCTGTACACACGTAGTGAATCTGCTGGTGTGTGTGTACACACTGACAGAACCTGATGGGGTGTGTCTGTGTGTGTGTATGCTGTCAGGGAATCTGCTGGTGTGTGTCTGTGTGTGTGTACACTGACATGCAATCTGCTGGGGCATGTGCGTGTACACTGACAAGGAATCTGCTGGTGTGTGTGTGTACACTGACAGGCAATCTGCAGGGGCATGTGTGTGTACATTGACAGGGAATCTGCTGGTGTGTGTGTGTGTGTACACTGACAGGGAATCTGCTGGTGTGTGTGTACACTGACAGGGAATCTGCTGGTGTGTGTGTACACTGACAGGGAATCTGCTGGTGTGTGTGTATACACTGACAGGGAATCTGCTGGGGTGTGTGTGTACACTGACAGGGAATCTGCTTGTGTGTGTGTGTACGCTGACGGAATCTGCTGGTGTGTGTGTGTGCGCACTGAAAGGGAATCTGCTGTGGCGTGTGTGCGTACACTGACAGGGAATCTGCTGGGGCGTGTGCGTACACTGACAGGGAATCTGCTGGTTTGTGTGTACACACTGACAGGGAATCTGCTGGTTTGTGTGTGCGTACACACCGACAGGGTATCTGCTGGTGTGTGTGTGTACACACTGACAGGGTATCTGCTGGTGTGTGTGTGTGTGTACACACTGACAGGGTATCTGCTGGTGTGTGTGTGTGTGTTTGTGTATACACACTGACAGTGAATCTGCTGGTGCGCGTGTGTACCCTGACATGGAATCTGCTGGTGTGTGTGTGTGTATGCACTGACAGGGGATCTGCTGGTGTGTTTATATACACTGACAGGGAATCTACCGGGGTGTGTATATATACACCTGACAGGGGATCTGCTGAGGTGTGTGTGTGTACACACTGACAGGGTATCTGCTGGTGTGTGTGTGTGTACACGCTGACAGGAATCTGCTGGTGTGTGTGTACACTGACAGGGAATCTGCTGGTGTGTGTGTGTACACTGACAGGGAATCTGCTGGGGTGTGTGTGTACACTGACAGGGAATCTGCTGGTGTGTGTGTGTACGCTGACGGAATGTGCGGGTGTGTGTGAGTGTGCACTGAACGTGAATCTGCTGGGGCGTGTGTGCGTACACTGACAGGGAATCTGCTGGGGCGTGTGCGTACACTGACAGGGAATCTGCTGGTGTGTGTGTGTGTACACACTGACCGGGTATCTGCTGGTGTGTGTGTGTGTACACAGTGAATCTGCTGGTGTGTGTGTGTACACTGACAGGGAATCTGCTGGTGTGTGTACACTGTCAGGGAATATGCCGCTGTGTGTGTACACTGACAGGGAATCTGCTGGGGCGAGTGTGCGCACAGTTTATCTGCTGGTGTGTGTGTGTGTACACACTGACAGGGAATCTGCTGGTGTGTGTGTGTACACTGACATGGAATCTGCTGGTGTGTGTGTATACACTGACAGGGAATCTGGTGTGTGTGTATACACTGGACAGGGAAACTGATGTGTGTGTATATACACTGACAGAGAATCTGATGTGTGTGTATATATACACACTGACAGGGAATCTGGTGTGTGTGTATACACTGACAGGGAATCTGGTGTGTGTGTGTAAACACTGACAGGGAATCTGCTGGTGTGTGTGTGTACACACTGACAGGGTATCTGCTGGTGTGTGTGTGTGTGTACATACTGACAGGGTATATGCTTGTGTGTGTGTGTATACACTGACAGGGTATCTGCTGGTGTGAGTGTGTACACACTGACAGGGTATATGCTTGTGTGTGTGTATACACTGACAGGGTATATGCTTGTGTGTGTGTGTATACACTGACAGGGTATCTGCTGGTGTGTGTGTGTATACACTGACAGGGTATCTGCTGGTGTGTGTGTGTATACACTGACAGGGTATCTGCTGGTGTGTGTGTGTGTACACACTGACAGGGTATCTGCTGGTGTGTGTGTGTACACACTGATAGGGTATCTGCTGGTGTGTGCACACTGACAGGGTATCTGCTGGTGTGTGTACACACTGACACGTTATCTGCTGGTGTGTGTACACACTGTCAGGGTATCTGCTGGTGTGTGTACACACTGTCAGGGTATCTGCTGGTGTGTGTGTGTACACTGTCAGGGTATCTGCTGGTGTGTGTGTGTGTACACTGTCAGGGTATCTGCTGGTGTGTGTGTGTACACACTGACAGGGTATCTGCTGGTTTGTGTGTGTGTGTACACGCTGACAGGAATCTGCTGGTGTGTGTGTGTACACTGACAGGGAATCTGCTGGTGTGTGTGTGTACACTGACAGGCAATCTGCTGGTGTGCGTGTGTACACTGACAGGGAATCTGCTGGGGTGTGTGTGTACACTGACAGGCAATCTGCTGGTGTGCGTGTGTACACTGACAGGCAATCTGCTGGTGTGCGTGTGTACACTGACAGGGAATCTGCTGGGGTGTGTGTGTACACTGACAGGGAATCTGCTGGGGTGTGTGTGTACACTGACAGGGAATCTGCTGGTGTGTGTGTGTGTGTGTGTACACACTGACAGGGTATCTGCTGGTGTGTGTGTGTGTGTACACACTGACAGGGTATCTGCTGGTGTGTGTGTGTGTGTACACACTGACAATGAATCTGTTGGTGTGTGTGCACTGACAGTGAATCTGCTGGTGCGTGTGTGTGTGTGTGTATACACTGACAGGGGATCTGCTGGTGTGTTTATATACACTGACAGGGAATCTACCGGGGTGTGTATATACACCTGACAGGGGATCTGCTGAGGTGTGTGTGTCTGTACACAGTGAATCTGCTGGTGTGTGTGTGTGTACACTGACAGGGAATCTGCTGGTGTGTGTGTATACACTAACAGGGAATCTGGTGTGTGTGTATACACTGGACAGGGAAACTGATGTGTGTGTGTATACACTGACAGAGAATCTGATGTGTGTGTATATATACACACTGACAGGGAATCTGGTGTGTGTGTGTAAACACTGACAGGGAGTCTGCTGGTGTGAGTGTGTGTACACGCTGACAGGGAATCTGCTGGTGTGTGTGTGTGTGTACACACTGACAGGGTATCTGCTGGTGTGTGTGTGTGTGTGTACACACTGACAGGGTATATGCTGGTGTGTGTGTATACGCTGACAGGGTATCTGCTGGTGTGTGTGTACACACTGACAGGGTATCTGCTGGTGTGTACACACTGACAGGGTATCTGCTGGTGTGTACACACTGACAGGGTATCTGCTGGTGTGTACACACTGTCAGAGTATCTGCTGGTGTGTGTGTACACGCTGACAGGGAATCTGCTGGTGTGTGTGTGTGTGTGTGTACACACTGACAGGGTATCTGCTGGTGTGTGTGTGTGTGTGTACACACTGACAGGGTACCTGCTGGTGTGTGTGTGTACACACTGACAGTGATTCTGCTGGTGTGTGTGTATACACTAACAGGGAATCTGGTGTGTGTGTATACACTGGACAGGGAAACTGATGTGTGTGTGTATACACTGACAGAGAATCTGATGTGTGTGTATATATACACACTGACAGGGAATCTGGTGTGTGTACACACACACACTGACCGGGTATCTGCTGGTGTGTGTGTGTGTGCACACTGACAGGAATCTGCTGGTGTGTGTGTACATTGACAGGGAATCTGCTCGTGTGTGTGTGTACACTGACAGGGAATCTGCTGGTGTGTGTGTGTGTGTGTGTACACACTGACAGGGTATCTGCTGGTGTGTGTGTGTGTACACACTGACAGGGAATCTGCTGGTTTGTGTGTGCGTACACACTGACAGGGAATCTGCTTGTGTGTGTGTGTACACACTGACAGGGAATCTGCTGGTTTGTGTGTGCGTACACACTGACAGGGTATCTGCTGGAGTGTGTGTGTACGCACTGACCGGGAACCTGCAGGTGCGTGCGTGTGTGTGTATGCACTGACGGAATCTGCTGGGTTGTGTGTGTGTGTGTGTACACTGACATGGAATCTGCTGGGGCATGTGTGTGTGTGTGTACACACTGACAGTGAATCTGCTGGTGTGCGTGTGTGTGTGTGTATACACTGACAGGGAATCTGGTGTGTGTGTGTGTGTATACACTGACAGGGTACCTGCTGGTGTGTGTGTTTGTACACACTGACAGTGATTCTGCTGGTGTGTGTGTGTGTGTGTGTATACACTGACAGGGAATCTGCTGGTGTGCGTGTGTGTGTGTGTATAGGCTGACAGGGAATCTGCTGGTGTGTGTGTGTGTATACACTGACAGGGAATCTGCTGGTGTGTGTGTATACACTGACAGGGAATCTGCTGGTGTGTGTGTGTGTGTATACACTGACAGGGTACCTGCTGGTGTGTGTGTGTGTACACACTGACAGTGATTCTGCTGGTGTGTGTGTGTACACTGACAGGGAATCTGCGAGTGTGTGTGTGTACACTGGACAGGGGATCTGCTGGTGTGTGTGTGTACACTGACATGGAATCTGCTGGTGTGTGTGTAATCACTGCCAGGGAATCTGGTGTGTGTGTGTGTACACTGACAGGGAATCTGGTGTGTGTGTGTGTGTGTGTGTGTGTGTACACTGACATGGAATCTGCTGCGGCATGTGTGTGTACACTGACAAAGTATCTGCTTGTGTGTGTGTGTGTGTGTATGTACAAACTGACAGTGAATATGCTGGTGTGCGTGTGTGTGTGTGTATGCACTGACAGGGAATCTGGTGTGTGTGTATACACCGGACAGGGAAACTGATGTGTGTGTGTATACACTGACAGAGAATCTGATGCGTGTGTGTATATATTTACACATTGACAGGGAATCTGGTGTGTGTGTGTGTGTATACACTGACAGGGAATCTGGTGTGTGTGTGTGTACACTGACAGGGAATCTGGTGTGTGTGTGTGTACACACTGACAGGGAATCTGCTGGTGTGTGTGTGTACACACTGACGGCATCTGCTGGTGTGTGTACACACTGTCAGTGAATCTGCTGGTGTGTGTGTGTGTGTGTGTGTGTGTGTGTATATACACTGATGGAATCAGCTGGGGTGTGTCTGTGTACACTGAGAGGGAACCTGCTGGGGCGTGCGCATGTGTGTACGCTGACAGGGAATCTGCTGGTGTGTGTGTGTGTCCACACTGACAGGTTATCTGTTGGTGTGTGTCTGTACACACTGGCAGTGAATCTGCTGGTGTGTGTGTGTACACACTGACGGAACCTGATGGTGTGTGTGTGTACGCTGTCAGGGAATCTGCTGGGGCGTGTGTGTGTGTACACTGACAGGGAATCTGTTGGTGTGTGTGTACACTGACAGGGAATCTGCTGGGGCGTGTGTGTGTGTGTGTACAATGACAGGGTATCTGCTGGGGCGTGTGTGTATACACACTGAGGAAGTCCGGTTTGTGTGTGTACACTGACAGGGAATCTGCTGGTGTGTGTACACTGACAGGGAATCTGCTGGGGCATGTGTGTGTGTGTACACTGACAGAGTATCTGCTTGTGTGTGTGTGTGTACACACTGACAGTGAATCTGCTGGCGTGTGTGTGTGTATACACTGACAGGGAATCTGGTGTGTGTGTGTGTATACACTGACAGGGAATCTGGTGTGTGTGTATACACTGACAGGGTACCTGCTGGTGTGTGTGTGTACATTGACAGGGAATCTGCTCGTGTGTGTGTGTACACACTGACAGTTAATCTGCTGGTTTGTGTGTGCGTACACACTGACAGGGAATCTGCTGGTGTGTGTGTGTGTGTATACACACTGACAGGGTATCTGCTGGAGTGTGTGTGTGTGTGTATACACACTGACAGGGTATCTGCTGGAGTGTGTGTGTACGCACTGACAGGGAATCTGCTGGTGTATGTGTGTACACTGACATGGAATCTGCTGGTGTATGTGTGTGTGTATACATTGATAGGGAATCTGGTGTGTGTGTGTGTATACACTGACAGGGAATCTGCTGGTGTATGTGTGTACACTGACATGGAATCTGCTGGTGTATGTGTGTGTGTATACATTGATAGGGAATCTGGTGTGTGTGTGTGTATACACTGACAGGGAATCTGCTGGTGTATGTGTGTACACTGACATGGAATCTGCTGGTGTGTGTGTATACACTGACAGGGAATCTGGTGTGTGTGTGTATACACTGACAGGGAATCTTGTGTGTGTGTGTGTGTATACACTGACAGGGAATCTGGTGTGTGTGTGTATACACTGACAGGGTACCTGCTGGTGTGTGTGTGTGTGTGTGTGTACACACTGACAGGGAATCTGCTGGTGTGTGTGTGTACACTGGACAGGGGATCTGCTGGTGTGTGTGTGTACACTGACATGGAATCTGCTGGTGTGTGTGTATACACTGACAGGGAATTTGGTGTGTGTATATACACTGACAGGGAATCTGGTGTGTGTGTATACACCGGACAGGGAAAATGATGTGTGTGTGTATACACTGACAGAGAATCTGATGTGTGTGTATATATACACACTGACAGGGAATCTGGTGTGTGTGTGTATACACTGACAGGGAATCTGGTGTGTGTGTGTATACACTGACAGGGAATCTGGTGTGTGTGTGTACACTGACAAGGAATCTGCTGTGTGTGTGTGTATGCGAGTGTGTATACACTGACATGGAATCAGGTGTTTGTGTGTGTACACACTGACAGGGAATCTGCTGGTGTGTGTACACACTGTCAGTGAATCTGCTGGTTTGTGTGTGTGTATACACTGATGGAATCTGCTGGGGTGTGTCTGTGTACACTGAGAGGGAACCTGCTGGGGCGTGTGCATGTGTGTACGCTGACAGGGAATCTGCTGGTGTGTGTGTGTGTACACACTGACAGGTTATCTGTTGGTGTGTGTCTGTACACACTGGCAGTGAATCTGCTGGTATGTGTGTGTACACACTGACGGAACCTGATGGTGTGTGTGTGTACGCTGTCAGGGAATCTGCTGGGGCGTGTGTGTGTGTACACTGACAGGGAATCTGCTGGGGCATGTGTGTGTGTGTGTACAATGACAGGGTATCTGATGGGGCGTGTGTGTATACACACTGAGGAAGTCCGGTTTGTGTGTGTACACTGACAGGGAATCTGCTGGTGTGTGTACACTGACAGGGAATCTGCTGGGGCATGTGTGTGTGTACACTGACAGAGTATCTGCTTGTGTGTGTGTGTGTACACACTGACAGTGAATCTGGTGTGTGTGTGTATACACTGACAGGGAATCTGGTGTGTGTGTATACACTGACAGGGAATCTAGTGTGTGTGCATATATACACACTGACAGGGAATCTGGTGTGTGTGTGTGTGTGTGTACACTGACAGGGAATCTGCTGGTGTATGTGTGTACACTGACATGGAATCTGCTGGTGTGTGTGTATACACTGACAGGGAATCTGGTGTGTGTGTGTATACACTGACAGGGAATCTTGTGTGTGTGTGTGTGTACACTGACAGGGAATCTGGTGTGTGTGTGTATGCACTGACAGGGAATCTGGTGTGTGTGTGTGTATACACTGACAGGGTACCTGCTGGTGTGTGTGTGTGTGTGTGTGTGTACACACTGACAGGGAATCTGCTGGTGTGTGTGTACACTGGACAGGGGATCTGCTGGTGTGTGTGTGTACACTGACATGGAATCTGCTGTTGTGTGTGTATACACGGACAGGGAATTTGGTGTGTGTATATACACTGACAGGGAATCTGGTGTGTGTGTATACACCGGACAGGGAAACTGATGTGTGTGTGTATACACTGACAGAGAATCTGATGTGTGTGTATATATACACACTGACAGGGAATCTGGTGTGTGTGTGTGTGTGTACACTGACAGGGAATCTGGTGTGTGTGTGTATACACTGAGAGGGAATCTGGTGTGTGTGTGTGTAAACACTGACAGGGAATCTGCTGGTGTGTGTGTGTACACACTGACAGGGTATCTGCTGGTGTGTGTGTGTGTGTGTGTGTGTATACACTGACAGGGTATCTGCTGGTGTGTGTGTATACACTGACAGGGTATCTGCTGGTGTGTGTGTATACACTGACAGGGTATCTGCTGGTGTGTACACACTGACAGGGTATCTGCTGGTGTGTACACACTGACAGGGTATCTGCTGGTGTGTACACACTGACGGTATCTGCTGGTGTGTACACACTGTCAGGGTATCTGCTGGTGTGTGTGTACACACTGACAGGGTATCTGCTGGTGTGTGTGTGTGTACACGCTGACAGGAATCTGCTGGTGTGTGTGTACATTGACAGGGAATCTGCTCATGTGTGTGTGTGTACACACTGACAGGGAATCTGCTGGTTTGTGTGTGTGTGTGTGTACACTGACCGGCAATCTGCTGGGGCATGTTTGTGTACACTGACAGGGAATCTGCTGGGGAGTGTGTGTACACTGACAGGGAATCTGCTGGGGTGTGTGTGTACACTGACAGGGAATCTGCTGGTGTGTGTGTGTGTACGCTGACGGAATCTGCTGGTGTGTGTGAGTGTGCACTGAAAGGGAATCTGCTGGGGCGTGTGTGCGTACACTGACAGGGAATCTGCTGGGGCGTGTGCGTACACTGACAGGGAATCTGCTGGTGTGTGTGTGTGTACACACTGACAGGGTATCTGCTGGTGTGTGTACATTGACAGGGAATCTGCTCGTGTGTGTGTGTGTACGCACTGACAGGGAATCTGCTGGTGTGTGTGTGTACACACAGGGTATCTGCTGGAGTGTGTGTGTACGCACTGACAGGGAACCTGCAGGTGCGTGCGTGTGTGTGTATACACTGACGGAATCTGCTGGGTTGTGTGTGTGTGTGTGTGTACACTGACATGGAATCTGCTGGGGCATGTGTGTGTGTACACTGACAGAGTATCTGCTTGTGTGTGTGTGTGTGTACACACTGACTGTGAATCTGCTGGTGTGCGTGTGTGTGTGTGTGTATACATTGACAGGGAATCTGGTGTGTGTGTGTGTGTATACACTGACAGGGAATCTGGTGTGTGTGTGTGTATACACTGACAGGGTACCTGCTGGTGTGTGTGTGTGTGTGTGTGTACACACTGACAGTGATTCTGCTGGTGTGTTTGTGTACACTGACAGGGAATCTGCTGTTGTATGTGTGTACACTGACATGGAATCTGCTGGTGTGTGTGTATACACTGACAGGGAATCTGGTGTGTGTGTATACACTGGACAGGGAAACTGATGTGTGTGTGTATACTCTGACAGAGAATCTGATGTGTGTGTATATATACACACTGACAGGGAATCTGGTGTGTGTGTGTATACACTGACAGGGAATCTGGTGTGTGTGTGTGTACACTGACAGGGAATCTGCTGGTGCGTGTGTGTGTACACGCTGACAGGAATCTGCTGGTGTGTGTGTACACACTGACAGTGAATCTGCTGGTTTGTGTGTGTGTGTGTGTACACTGACAGGCAATCTGCTGGGGCTTGTGTGTGTACACTGACAGGGAATCTGCTGGTGTGTGTGTGTACACTGACAGGGAATCTGCTGGTGTGTGTGTGTACACTGACAGGGAATCTGCTGGGGTGTGTGTGTACACTGACAGGAAATCTGCTGGTGTGTGTGTGTACACTGACAGGGAATCTGCTGGGGTGTGTGTGTACACTGACAGGGAATCTGCTGGTGTGTGTGTGTAGGCTGACGGAATCTGCTGGTGTGTGAGTGTGCACTGAAAGGGAATCTGCTGTGGCATGTGTGCGTACACTGACAGTGAATCTCCTGGTGTGTGTGTACACACTGACAGGGAATCTGGTGGTGTGTGTGTGTACACTGACATGGAATCTGCTGGTGTGTGTGTATACACTGACAGGGAATCTGGTGTGTGTGTATACACTGGACAGGGAAACTGATGTGTGTGTGTATACACTGACAGAGAATCTGATGTGTGTGTGTATATATACACACTGACAGGGAATCTGTGTGTGTGTAAACACTGACAGGGAGTCTGCTGGTGTGAGTGTGTGTACACGCTGACAGGGAATCTGCTGGTGTGTGTGTGTGTGTGTACACACTGACAGGGTATATGCTGGTGTGTACACACTGACAGGGTATCTGCTGGTGTGTACACACTGACAGGGTATCTGCTGGTGTGTACACACTGACAGGGTATCTGCTGGTGTGTACACACTGTCAGGGTATCTGCTGGTGTGTGTGTACACACTGTCCGGGTATCTGCTGGTGTGTGTGTACACACTGTCAGGGTATCTGCTGGTGTGTGTGGTAACAAAGACAGGGAATCTGGTGTGTGTGTGTATACACTGACAGGGAATCTGGTGTGTGTGTGTATACACTGACAGGGAATCTGGTGTGTGTGTGTATACACTGCCAGGGAATCTGGTGTGTGTGTGTGTACACTGACAGGGAATCTGGTGTGTGTGTGTGTAATCACTGCCAGGGAATCTGGTGTGTGTGTGTGTACACTGACAGGGAATCTGGTGTGTGTGTGTGTGTGTGTGTACACTGACATGGAATCTGCTGCGGCATGTGTGTGTACACTGACAAAGTATCTGCTTGTGTGTGTGTGTGTGTGTGTACACACTGACAGTGAATCTGCTGGTGTGTGTGTGTACACTGGACAGGGGATCTGCTGGTGTGTGTGTGTACACTGACATGGAATCTGCTGGTGTGTGTATATACACTGACAGGGAATTTGGTGTGTGTGTATACACTGACAGAGAATCTGATGCGTGTGTGTGTATATATACACACTGACAGGGAATCTGGTGTGTGTGTGTGTATACACTGACAGGGAATCTGGTGTGTGTGTGTGTGTACACTGACAGGGAATCTGGTGTGTGTGTGTATATGCGAGTGTGTATACACTTGTGGTGTAAAATTCCAAGCAGTGGAATGTGGTGAAACGGTTAAAAATTATGTCCCAATACATGTGTGAATCTAACCAGAATGGAGGTGTTGCTTAGTCCCGTGTGAATCTTCTTATCTGTATGTAACCAGAATGGAATGTGTTTTTTAGCCTTGCTCTGCTGTTCACATGAATGTTTATATCTGGAAAAGAATAAAAAGCTGGAAAAGTCTCCAGTTCGGTGAGTCTGCTCCGGGGTTACGTTTAACCGCCGAGCGTGGGTTGTTGGCAACCGCTCTACAAGAACTGACGGCTCCCAGTTTTTGTAACATGTAGAGTGAGCATAAACCAGACCCGTTGTGCGACACTGCGGGGAATAAAATGCCCATATTCTAGCAGTCTCGCCTCTTGGTCGTTTGTTCTGTGTCAGACTACTCTCCTACGAACCTGACCTTGAGAATTTTTTAAAACAACACTGACAGGGAATCAGGTGTTTGTGTGTGTACACACTGACAGGGAATCTGCTGGTGTGTGTGTGTACACACTAACGGCATCTGGTGTGTGTACACGCTGTCAGTGAATCTGCTGGTTTGTGTGTGTGTGTGTATACACTGATGGAATCAGCTGGGGTGTGTCTGTGTACACTGAGAGGGAACCTGCTGGTGCGTGCGCATGTGTGTACGCTGACAGGGAATCTGCTGGTGTGTGTGTGTGTCCACACTGACAGGTTATCTGTTGGTGTGTGTCTGTACACACTGGCAGTGAATCTGCTGGTGTGTGTGTGTACACACTGACGGAACCTGATGGTGTGTCTGTACGCTGTCAGGGAGTCTGCTGGGGCATGTGTGTGTGTACACACTGACAGTGAATCTGCTGGTGTGCGTGTGTGTGTGTGTATACACTGACAGGGATCTGGTGTGTGTGTGTGTATACACTGACAGGGAATCTGATGTGTGTGTGTATACACTGACAGGGAATCTGGTGTGTGTGTACACTGACAGGGAATCTGGTGTGTGTGTATGCGAGTGTGTATACACTGACAGGGAATCTGGTGTTTGTGTGTGTACACACTGACATGGAATCTACTGGTGTGTGTGTGTACACACTGACGGCATCTGCTGGTGTGTGTACACACTGTCAGTGAATCTGCTGGTTTGTGTGTGTGTGTATACACTGATGGAATCATCTGGGGTGTGTCTGTGTACACTGAGAGGGAACCTGCTGGGGCGTGCACATTGTGTACGCTGACAGGGAATCTGCTGGTGTGTGTGTGTGTACACACTGACGGAACCTGATGGTGTGTGTGTACGCTGTCAGGGAATCTGCTGGGGCGTGTGTGTGTACACTGACAGGGAATCTGTTGGTGTGTGTGTACACTGACAGGGAATCTGCTGGGGCATGTGTGTGTGTGTACAATGACAGGGTATCTGCTGGGGCGTGTGTGTATACACACTGAGGAAGTCCGGTTTGTGTGTGTACACTGACAGGGAATCTGCTGGTGTGTGTATACACTGACAGGGAATCTGTTGGTGTGTGTACACACTGACAGGGAATCTGCTGGTGCGTGTGTGTATACACTGACAGGGAATCTGCTGGTGTGTGTGTACACACTGACAGGGAATCTGCTGGTGTGTGTCTGTGCGCACAGTGAATCTGCTGGTGTATGTACACACTGATGGAATCTGCTGGTTTGTGTGTGTATGTATACACTGATGTAATCTGCTGGGATGTGTGTGTGCACTGACAGGGAACATGCGGGGGCGTGCGAGTGTGTATACACTGAGAGGGAATCTGCTGGTGTGTGTACACTAATAAGGAATCTGCTGGTGTGTGTGTCTATGTTTACACACTGACAGGGCATCTGCAGCTGTGTTTGTATACACTGACAGGGAAACTGCTGGGGCATGTGTATATACACACTGAGGGGGAATCTGCTGGTGTGTGTACACTGACAGGGAATCTGCTGGTGTGTGTGTGTACACTGACAGGGAATCTGCTGGTGTGTGTGTGTACACTGATAGGGAATCTGCTGGTGTGTGTGTGTACACTGACAGGGAATCTGCTGGTGTGTGTGTGTACACTGACAGGGAATCTGCTTTTGTGTGTGTGTACGCTGACGGAATCTGCTGGTGTGTGTGAGTGTGCACTGAAAGGGAATCTGCTGGGGCGTGTGTGCGTACACTGACAGTGAATCTGCTGGTGTGTGTGTGTATGTGTGTATACACTGACAGGGAATCTGCTGTGTGTGTATACACTGACAGGGTACCTGCTGGTGTGTGTGTACACACTGACAGTGATTCTGCTGGTGTGTGTGTGTACACTGACATGGAATCTGCTGGTGTGTGTGTATACACTGAGGGAATCTGGTGTGTGTGTATACACTGGACAGGGAAACTGATGTGTGTGTGTATATACACTGACAGAGAATCTGATGTGTGTGTATATATACACACTGACAGTGATTCTGCTGGTGTGTTTGTGTACACTGACAGGGAATCTGCTGGTGTGTGTGTATACACTGACAGGGAATCTGGTGTGTGTGTATACACTGACAGGGATTCTGGTGTGTGTGTATACACTGGACAGGGAAACTGATGTGTGTGTGTATACACTGACAGAGAATCTGATGTGTGTGTATATATACACACTGACAGGGAATCTGGTGTGTGTGTGTACACACTGACAGGGAATCTGGTGTGTGTGTGTGTATACACTGACAGGGAATCTGGTGTGTGTGTGTGTGTGTACACTGTCATGGAATCTGCTGCGGCATGTGTGTGTGTACACTGACAAAGTATCTGCTTGTGTGTGTGTGTGTACACACTGACAGTGAATCTGCTGGTGTGCGTGTGTGTGTGTGTATACACGGACAGGGAATCTGGTGTGTGTGTGTGTATACACTGACAGGGAATCTGGTGTGTGTGTGTGTGTACACACTGACAGTGATTCTGCTGGTGTGTGTGTGTACACTGACAGGGAATCTGCTGGTGTGTGTGTGTACACTGGACAGGGGATCTGCTGGTGTGTGTGTGTACACTGACATGGAATCTGCTGGTGTGTGTGTATACACTGACAGGGAATTTGGTGTGTGTATATACACTGACAGGGAATCTGTTGTGTGTGTATACACCGGACAGGGAAACTGATGTGTGTGTGTATACACTGACAGAGAATCTGCTGGTGTGTGTATATATACACACTGACAGGGAATCTGGTGTGTGTGTACACTGACAAGGAATCTGCTGGGGCATGTGTGTGTGTACACTGACAGAGTATCTGCTTGTGTGTGTGTGTACACACTGACAGTGAATCTGCTGGTGTGCGTGTGTGTGTGTGTGTATACACTGACAGGGAATCTGGTGTGTGTGTGTGTGTATGCACTGACAGGGAATCTGGTGTGTGTGTATACACTGACAGGGTACCTGCTGGTGTGTGTGTTTGTATGTGTGTGTACACACTGACAGTGATTCTGCTGGTGTGTGTGTGTACACTGACAGGGAATCTGCTGGGGTGTGTGTGTACACTGACAGGGAATCTGGTGTGTGTGTATACACTGACAGGGAATCTGGTGTGTGTGCATATATACACACTGACAGGGAATCTGGTGTGTGCGTGTGTATACACTGACGGGGAATCTGGTGTGTGTGTATACACTGGACAGGGAAACTGATGTGTGTGTGTATACACTGGCAGAGAATCTGATGTGTGTGCATATATACACACTGACAGGGAATCTGGTGTGTGTGTGTGTACACTGACAGGGAATCTGGTGTGTGTGTATACACTGACAGGGAATCTGGTGTGTGTGTGTAAACACTGACAGGGAATTTGCTGGTGTGAGTGTGTGTACACACTGACAGGGAATCTGCTGGTGTGTGTGTATACGCTGACAGGGTATCTGCTGGTGTGTGTGTACACACTGACAGGGTATCTGCTGGCGTGTACACACTGACAGGGTATCTGCTGGTGTGTACACACTGACAGGGTATCTGCTGGTGTGTACACACTGACAGGGTATCTGCTGGTGTGTGTGTGTGTACACACTGACGGAATCTGCTGGGCTGTGTGTGTGTACACTGACAGGAATCTGCTGGTGTGTGTGTGTGTACACACTGACGGAATCTGCTGGGCTGTGTGTGTGTGTGCACTGACATGGAATCTGCTGGGGCGTGTGTGTGTACACTGACAGGAATCTGCTGGTGTGTGTGTACATTGACAGGGAATCTGCTCGTGTGTATGTGTACACACTGACAGTGAATCTGCTGGTTTGTGTGTGTGTGTACACTGACAGGCAATCTGCTGGTGTGTGTGTGTACACTGACAGGGAATCTGCTGGGGTGTGTGTGTACACTGACAGGAAATCTGCTGGTGTGTGTGTGTACGCTGACGGAATCTGCTGGTATGTGTGAGTGTGCACTGAAAGGGAATCAGCTGGGGCGTATGTGTACACACTGGCAGGGAATCTGCTGGTGTGTGTGCACTGACAATGAATCTGCTGGTGCGTGTGTGTACCCTGACATGGAATCTGCTGGTGTGTGTGTGTGTGTGTACACTGACAGGGGATCTGCTGGTGTGTTTATACACACTAACAGGGAATCTACTGGGGTGTGTATATACACCTGACAGGGGATCTGCTGAGGTGTGTGTGTGTACACAGTGAATCTGCTGGTGTGTGTGTGTACACTGACAGGGAATCTGCTGGTGTGTGTACACTGTCAGGGAATATGCCGCTGTGTGTGTACACTGACAGGGAATTATCTGGGGCATTCGTGTGTGTACACACTGACAGGGAACCTGCAGGGGCGTGCGTGTGTACACACTGACAGGGAATCTGCTGGTGTGTGTGTGTGTGTGTACACACTGACAGTGAATCTGCTGGTGTGCGTGCGTGTGTGTGTATACACTGACAGGGAATCTGATGTGTGTGTGTATACACTGACAGGGAATCTGGTGTGTGTGTATACACTGACAGGGTACCTGCTGGTGTGTGTGTGTGTGTGTGTGTGTGTGTGTGTGTGTGTGCGTGTTCACACTGACAGTGATTCTGCTGGTGTGTGTGTGTCCACTGACAGGGAATCTGCTGGTGTGTGTGTATACACTGACAGGGAATCTGGTGTGTGTGTATACACTGGACAGGGAATCTGGTGTGTGTGTGTGTGTACACTGACAGGGAATCTGGTGCGTGTGTGTAAACACTGACAGGGAATCTGCTGGTGTGAGTGTGTGTACACACTGACAGGGAATCTGCTGGTGTGTGTGTACACACTGACAGGGTATCTGCTGGCGTGTACACACTGACAGGGTATCTGCTGGTGTGTGTGTGTGTACACACTGACAGGGTATCTGCTGGTGTGTACACACTGACAGGGTATCTGCTGGTGTGTACACACTGACGGGGTATCTGCTGGTGTGTACACACTGACAGGGTATCTGCTGGTGTGTACACACTGACAGGGTATCTGCTGGTGTGTACACACTGACGGTATCTGCTGGTGTGTGTGTGTGTACACACTGACGGAATCTGCTGGGCTGTGTGTGTGTACACTGACAGGAATCTGCTGGTGTGTGTGTACATTGACAGGGAATCTGCTTGTGTGTGTGTGTACACACTGACAGTGAATCTGCTGGTTTGTGTGTGTGTGTACACTGACAGGCAATCTGCTGGTGTGTGTGTGTACACTGACAGGGTATCTGCTGGTGTGTGTGTGTGTACACACTGACAATGAATCTGTTGGTGTGTGTGCACTGACAGTGAATCTGCTGGTGCGTGTGTGTACCCTGACATGGAATCTGCTGGTGTGTGTGTGTGTTTATGTGTGTACGCTGACAGGGGATCCGCTGGTGTGTTTATATACACTAACAGGGAATCTACTGGGGTGTGTTTCTACACCTGACAGGGGATCTGCTGAGGTGTGTGTGTGTACACAGTGAATCTGCTGGTGTGTGTGTGTACACTGACAGGGAATCTGCTGGTGTGTGTACACTGTCAGGGAATATGCCGCTGTGTGTGTACACTGACAGGGAATCTGCTGGGGTGAGTGTGTGCACAGTTTATCTGCTGGTGTGTACACTCTGACAGGGAATCTGCTGGGGCGTGTGTGTGTGTGTACACTGACAGGGAATTATCTGGGGCATTCGTGTGTGTACACACTGACAGGGAACCTGCAGGGGCGTGCGTGTGTACACACTGACAGGGAATCTGCTGGTGTGTGTGTGTGTGTGTGTACACACTGACAGTGAATCTGCTGGTGTGCGTGCGTGTGTGTGTATACACTGACAGGGAATCTGATGTGTGTGTGTATACACTGACAGGAAATCTGGTGTGTGTGTATACACTGACAGGGTACCTGCTGGTGTGTGTGTGTGTGTGTGCGTGTTCACACTGACAGTGATTCTGCTGGTGTGTGTGTGTCCACTGACAGGGAATCTGCTGGTGTGTGTGTATACACTGACAGGGAATCTGGTGTGTGTGTATACACTGGACAGGGAAACTGATGTGTGTGTATATATACACACTGACAGGGAATCTGGTGTGTGTGTGTACACACTGACAGGGAATCTGCTGGTGCATGTGTGTACACACTGACAGGGAATCTGCTGGTGTGTGTCTGTGCGCACAGTGAATCTGCTGGTGTATGTACACACTGATGGAATCTGCTGGTTTGTGTGTGTGTATGTATACACTGATGTAATCTGCTGGGATGTGTGTGTGCACTGACAGGGAACCTGCGGGGGCGTGCGAGTGTGTATACAGTGAGAGGGAATCTGCTGGTGTGTGTACACTGATAAGGAATCTGCTGGTGTGTGTGTCTATGTTTACACACTGACAGTGCATCTGCAGGTGTGTTTGTATACACTGACAGGGAATCTGCTGGGGCATGTGTGTATACACACTGAGGGGGAATCTGCTGGTGTGGGTACACTGACAGGGAATCTGCTGGTGTGTGTGTGTGTACACACTGACACGGAATCTGCTGGTGTGGATACACACTGACAGGGAATCTGCTGGTGTGGGTACACACTGACAGAGAATCTGCTGGTGTGTGAGTGTGTGTGTACACTGACAGGGAATCTGCTGGGGCATGTGTGTGTGTGTACACTGACAGGAAATCTACTGGGGCGGACACGGAATCTGCTGGTTTGTGTGTGCACACTGACAGGGTATGTGCTGGTGTGTGTGTGTGTACACACTGACAGGGTATCTGCTGGTGTGTGTGTGTGTGTATATATACACTGACAGGGAATCTGCTGGTGTGTATGTGTGTACACTGACAGGGAATCTGCTGGTGTGTGTGTGTACACTGGCAGGGAATCTGCTGTGTGTGTGTGTACACACTGACAGGGAATCTGCTGTTGTATGTGTGTACACTGACATGGAATCTGCTGGTGTGTGTGTATACACTGACAGGGAATCTGGTGTGTGTGTATACACTGACAGGGAATCTGGTGTGTGTGTGTGTGTATACACTGACAGGGGAACTGATGTGTGTGTGTATACACTGACAGAGAATCTGATGTGTGTGTATATATACACACTGACAGGGAATCTGGTGGGTGTGTGTATACACTGACAGGGAATCTGGTGTGTGTGTGTATACACTGACAGGGAATCTGGTGTGTGTGTGTGTGTACACTGACAGGGAATCTGGTGTGTGTGTGTGTGTACACTGACATGGAATCTGCTGCGGCATGTGTGTGTACACTGACAAAGTATCTGCTTGTGTGTGTGTACACACTGACAGTGAATATGCTGGTGTGTGTGTGTGTATACACTGACAGGGTACCTGCTGGTGTGTGTGTGTACACACTGACAGTGATTCTGCTGGTGTGTGTGTGTGCACTGACAGGGAATCTGCTGGTGTGTGTGTGTACACTGGACAGGGGATCTGCTGGTGTGTGTGTATACACTGACATGGAATCTGCTGGTGTGTGTGTATACACTGACAGGGAATTTGGTGTGTGTATATACACTGACAGGGAATCTGGTGTGTGTGTATACACCGGACAGGGAAACTGATGTGTGTGTGTGTATACACTGACAGAGAATCTGCTGGTGTGTGTATATATACACACTGACAGGGAATCTGGTGTGTGTGTGTATGCGAGTGTGTATACACTGACAGGGAATCAGGTGTTTGTGTGTGTACACACTGACAGGGTATCTGCTGGTGTGTGTGTGTACACACTGACGGCATCTGCTGGTGTGTGTACACACTGTCAGTGAATCTGCTGGTTTGTGTGTGTGTGTATTCACTGATGGAATCTGCTGGGGTGTGTCTGTGTACACTGAGAGGGAACCTGCTGGGGCGTGCGCATGTGTGTAAGCTGACAGGGAATCTGCTGGTGTGTGTGTGTGTGCACACTGACAGGTTATCTGTTGGTGTGTGTCTGTACACACTGGCAGTGAGTCTGCTGGTGTGTGTGTACACACTGACGGAACCTGATGGTGTGTGTGTGTACGCTGTCAGGGAATCTGCTGGGGCATGTGTGTGTGTACACTGACAGGGAATCTGCTGGGGCATGTGTGTGTGTGTGTACAATGACAGGGTATCTGCTGGGGCGTGTGTGTATACACACTGAGGAAGTCCGGTTTGTGTGTGTACACTGACAGGGAATCTGCTGGTGTGTGTACACTGACAGGGAATCTGCTGGGGCATGTGTGTGTGTACACTGACAGAGTATCTGCTTGTGTGTGTGTGTGTACACACTGACAGTGAATCTGCTGGTGTGCGTGTGTGTGTGTGTATACACTGACAGGGAATCTGGTGTGTGTGTGTGCACACACTGACAGGGAATCTGGTGTGTGTGTGTATACACTGACAGGGAATCTGGTGTGTGTGTGTGTGTACACTGACAGGGAATCTGCTGGTGTGTGTATACACTGACAGGGAATCTGGTGTGTGTGCATATATACACACTGACAGGGAATCTGGTGTGTGCGTGTGTATACACTGACGGGGAATCTGGTTTGTGTGTATACACTGGACAGGGAAACTGATGTGTGTGTGTATACACTGGCAGAGAATCTGATGTGTGTGCATATATACACACTGACAGGGAATCTGGTGTGTGTGTGTGTGTGTGTACACTGACAGGGAATCTGGTGTGTGTGTATACACTGACAGGGAATCTGGTGTGTGTGTGTAAACACTGACAGGGAATCTGCTGGTGTGAGTGTGTGTACACACTGACAGGGAATCTGCTGGTGTGTGTGTGTGTGTGTACACACTGACAGGGTATCTGCTGGTGTGTGTGTGTGTACACACTGACAGGGTATATGCTGGTGTGTGTGTATACGCTGACAGGGTATATGCTGGTGTGTGTGTATACGCTGACAGGGTATCTGCTGGTGTGTGTGTACACACTGACAGGGTATCTGCTGGTGTGTGTGTACACACTGAGAGGGTATCTGCTGGTGTGTACACACTGACAGGGTATATGCTGGTGTGTGTGTATACGCTGACAGGGTATATGCTGGTGTGTGTGTATACGCTGACAGGGTATCTGCTGGTGTGTGTGTACACACTGACAGGGTATCTGCTGGTGTGTGTGTACACACTGAGAGGGTATCTGCTGGTGTGTACACACTGACAGGGTATCTGCTGGTGTGTGTACACACTGACAGGGTATCTGCTGGTGTGTGTGTACACACTGAGAGGGTATCTGCTGGTGTGTACACACTGACAGGGTATCTGCTGGTGTGTGTACACACTGACAGGGTATCTGCTGGTGTGTGTACACACTGACAGGGTATCTGCTGGTGTGTGTACACACTGACAGGGTATCTGCTTGTGTGTACACACTGACAGGGTATCTGCTGGTGTGTACACACTGACAGGGTATCTGCTGGTGTGTGTGTGTGTACACACTGACACGGAATCTGCTGGTGTGGATACACACTGACAGGGAATCTGCTGGTGTGGGTACACACTGACAGAGAATCTGCTGGTGTGTGAGTGTGTGTGTACACTGACAGGGAATCTGCTGGGGCATGTGTGTGTGTGTACACTGACAGGAAATCTACTGGGGCGGACACGGAATCTGCTGGTTTGTGTGTGCACACTGACAGGGTATGTGCTGGTGTGTGTGTGTGTACACACTGACAGGGTATCTGCTGGTGTGTGTGTGTGTGTATATATACACTGACAGGGAATCTGCTGGTGTGTATGTGTGTACACTGACAGGGAATCTGCTGGTGTGTGTGTGTACACTGGCAGGGAATCTGCTGTGTGTGTGTGTACACACTGACAGGGAATCTGCTGTTGTATGTGTGTACACTGACATGGAATCTGCTGGTGTGTGTGTATACACTGACAGGGAATCTGGTGTGTGTGTATACACTGACAGGGAATCTGGTGTGTGTGTGTGTGTATACACTGACAGGGGAACTGATGTGTGCGTGTATACACTGACAGAGAATCTGATGTGTGTGTATATATACACACTGACAGGGAATCTGGTGTGTGTGTGTATACACTGACAGGGAATCTGGTGTGTGTGTGTATACACTGACAGGGAATCTGGTGTGTGTGTGTGTGTACACTGACAGGGAATCTGGTGTGTGTGTGTGTGTACACTGACATGGAATCTGCTGCGGCATGTGTGTGTACACTGACAAAGTATCTGCTTGTGTGTGTGTGTGTGTGTGTGTGTACACACTGTCAGTGAATATGCTGGTGTGTGTGTGTGTATACACTGACAGGGTACCTGCTGGTGTGTGTGTGTACACACTGACAGTGATTCTGCTGGTGTGTGTGTGTGCACTGACAGGGAATCTGCTGGTGTGTGTGTGTACACTGGACAGGGGATCTGCTGGTGTGTGTGTATACACTGACATGGAATCTGCTGGTGTGTGTGTATACACTGACAGGGAATTTGGTGTGTGTATATACACTGACAGGGAATCTGGAGTGTGTGTATACACCGGACAGGGAAACTGATGTGTGTGTGTGTATACACTGACAGAGAATCTGCTGGTGTGTGTATATATACACACTGACAGGGAATCTGGTGTGTGTGTGTACACTGACAAGGAATCTGCTGTGTGTGTGTATGCGAGTGTGTATACACTGACAGGGAATCAGGTGTTTGTGTGTGTACACACTGACAGGGTATCTGCTGGTGTGTGTGTGTACACACTGACGGCATCTGCTGGTGTGTGTACACACTGTCAGTGAATCTGCTGGTTTGTGTGTGTGTGTATTCACTGATGGAATCTGCTGGGGTGTGTCTGTGTACACTGAGAGGGAACCTGCTGGGGCGTGCGCATGTGTGTAAGCTGACAGGGAATCTGCTGGTGTGTGTGTGTGTGCACACTGACAGGTTATCTGTTGGTGTGTGTCTGTACACACTGGCAGTGAGTCTGCTGGTGTGTGTGTACACACTGACGGAACCTGATGGTGTGTGTGTGTACGCTGTCAGGGAATCTGCTGGGGCATGTGTGTGTGTACACTGACAGGGAATCTGCTGGGGCATGTGTGTGTGTGTGTACAATGACAGGGTATCTGCTGGGGCGTGTGTGTATACACACTGAGGAAGTCCGGTTTGTGTGTGTACACTGACAGGGAATCTGCTGGTGTGTGTACACTGACAGGGAATCTGCTGGGGCATGTGTGTGTGTACACTGACAGAGTATCTGCTTGTGTGTGTGTGTGTACACACTGACAGTGAATCTGCTGGTGTGCGTGTGTGTGTGTGTATACACTGACAGGGAATCTGGTGTGTGTGTGTGCACACACTGACAGGGAATCTGGTGTGTGTGTGTATACACTGACAGGGAATCTGGTGTGTGTGTGTGTGTACACTGACAGGGAATCTGCTGGTGTGTGTATACACTGACAGGGAATCTGGTGTGTGTGCATATATACACACTGACAGGGAATCTGGTGTGTGCGTGTGTATACACTGACGGGGAATCTGGTTTGTGTGTATACACTGGACAGGGAAACTGATGTGTGTGTGTATACACTGGCAGAGAATCTGATGTGTGTGCATATATACACACTGACAGGGAATCTGGTGTGTGTGTGTGTGTGTGTACACTGACAGGGAATCTGGTGTGTGTGTATACACTGACAGGGAATCTGGTGTGTGTGTGTAAACACTGACAGGGAATCTGCTGGTGTGAGTGTGTGTACACACTGACAGGGAATCTGCTGGTGTGTGTGTGTGTGTGTACACACTGACAGGGTATCTGCTGGTGTGTGTGTGTGTACACACTGACAGGGTATATGCTGGTGTGTGTGTATACGCTGACAGGGTATATGCTGGTGTGTGTGTATACGCTGACAGGGTATCTGCTGGTGTGTGTGTACACACTGACAGGGTATCTGCTGGTGTGTGTGTACACACTGACAGGGTATCTGCTGGTGTGTACACACTGACAGGGTATCTGCTGGTGTGTGTACACACTGACAGGGTATCTGCTGGTGTGTGTACACACTGACAGGGTATCTGCTGGTGTGTGTACACACTGACAGGGTATCTGCTTGTGTGTACACACTGACAGGGTATCTGCTGGTGTGTACACACTGACAGGGTATCTGCTGGTGTGTGTGTGTGTACACACTGACGGAATCTGCTGGGCTGTGTGTGTGTGTACACTGACAGGAATCTGCTGGTGTGTGTGTACATTGACAGGGAATCTGCTCGTGTGTATGTGTACACACTGACAGTGAATCTGCTGGTTTGTGTGTGTGTACACTGACAGGCAATCTGCTGGGGTGTGTGTGTACACTGACAGGGAATCTGCTGGGGTGTGTGTGTACACTGACAGGAAATCTGCTGGTATGTGTGTATACGCTGACAGGGAGTCTGCTGGTGTGTGTGTGTGTACACTGGACATGGGATCTGCTGGTGTGTGTGTATACACTGACATGGAATCTGCTGGTGTGTGTGTATACACGGACAGGGAATTTGGTGTGTGTATATACACTGACAGGGAATCTGCTCGTGTGTATGTGTACACACTGACAGTGAATCTGCTGGTTTGTGTGTGTGTGTACACTGACAGGCAATCTGCTGGGGTGTGTGTGTACACTGACAGGGAATCTGCTGGGGTGTGTGTGTACACTGACAGGAAATCTGCTGGTATGTGTGTATACGCTGACAGGGAGTCTGCTGGTGTGTGTGTGTGTACACTGGACATGGGATCTGCTGGTGTGTGTGTATACACTGACATGGAATCTGCTGGTGTGTGTGTATACACGGACAGGGAATTTGGTGTGTGTATATACACTGACAGGGAATCTGGTGTGTGTGTGTGTATACACTGACAGGGAATCTGGTGTGTGTGTGTGTACACTGACAGGGAATCTGGTGTGTGTGTGTGTATGCGAGTGTGTATACACTGACAGGGAATCAGGTGTTTGTGTGTGTACACACTGACAAGGAATCTGCTGGTGTGTGTGTGTACACACTGACGGAACCTGATGGTGTGTGTGTGTACGCTGTCAGGGGATCTGCTGGGGCGTGTGTGTGTGTGTACACTGACAGGGAATCTGTTGGTGTGTGTGTACACTGACAGGGAATCTGCTGGTGTGTGTGTGTGTATACACTGACAGGGAATCTGGTGTGTGTGTGTGCACTGACAGGGAATCTGGTGTGTGTGTGTGTGTATGCACTGACAGGGAATCTGGTGTGTGTGTGTGTGTATACACTGACAGGGTACCTGCTGGTGTGTGTGTTTGTGTGTGTGTGTACACACTGACAGTGATTCTGCTGGTGTGTGTGTGTACACTGACAGGGAATCTGCTGGTGTGTGTGTACACACTGACAGGAATCTGCTGGTGTTTGTGTACATTGACAGGGAATCTGCTCGTGTGTGTGTGTACGCACTGACAGGGAATCTGCTGGTTTGTGTGTGCGTACACACTGACAGGGAATCTGCTGGTGTGTGTGTATACACACTGACAGGGTATCTGCTGGAGTGTGTGTGTACGCACTGACAGGGAACCTGCAGGTGCGTGCGTGTGTGTGTATACACTGACGGAATCTGCTGGGTTGTGTGTGTGTGTGTGTGTACACTGACATGGAATCTGCTGGGGCATGTGTGTGTGTACACTGACAGAGTATCTACTGGTGTGTGTGTGTGTGTACACACTGACAGTGAATCTGGTGTGTGTGTGTGTATACATTGACAGGGAATCTGGTGTGTGTGTGTGTATACACTGACAGGGAATCTGGTGTGTGTGTGTGTGTGTGTGTACACTGACATGGAATCTGCTGCGGCATGTGTGTGTACACTGACAAAGTATCTGCTTGTGTGTGTGTGTACACACTGACAGTGAATCTGCTGGTGTGTGTGTGTGTATACACTGACAGGGAATCTGGTGTGTGTGTGTGTATACACTGACAGGGAATCTGGTGTGTGTGTGTGTATACACTGACAGGGAATCTGGTGTGTGTGTATACACTGACAGGGTACCTGCTGGTGTGTGTATGTGTGTGTGTGTACACACTGACAGTGATTCTGCTGGTGTGTTTGTGTACACTGACAGGGAATCTGCTGGTGTATGTGTGTACACTGACATGGAATCTGCTGGTGTGTGTGTATACACTGACAGGGAATCTGGTGTGTGTGTATACACTGGACAGGGAAACTGATGTGTGTGTGTATACACTGACAGAGAATCTGATGTGTGTGTGTGTACACTGACAGGGAATCTGGTGTGTGTGTGTGTGTACACTGACAGGGAATCTGGTGTGTGTGTGTGTATACACTGACAGGGAATCTGGTGTGTGTGTGTGTACACTGACAGGGAATCTGGTGTGTGTGTGTGTGTGTGTGTACACTGACAGGGAATCTGGTGTGTGTGTGTGTGTGTGTGTGTACACTGACATGGAATCTGCTGCGGCATGTGTGTGTACACTGACAAAGTATCTGCTTGTGTGTGTGTGTGTGCGTGTGTATACACTGACAGGGAATCTGGTGTGTGTGTGTATACACCGACAGGGTACCTGCTGGTGTGTGTGTGTGTGTACACACTGACAGTGATTCTGCTGGTGTGTGTGTGTACACTGACAGGGAATCTGCTGGTGTGTGTGTGTACACTGGACAGGGGATCTGCTGGTGTGTGTGTGTACACTGACATGGAATCTGCTGGTGTGTGTGTATACACTGACAGGGAATTTGGTGTGTGTATATACACTGACAGGGAATCTGGTGTGTGTGTATACACCGGACAGGGAAACTGATGTGTGTGTGTATACACTGACAGAGAATCTGCTGGTGTGTGTATATATACACACTGACAGGGAATCTGGTGTGTGTGTGTATACACTGACAGGGAATCTGGTGTGTGTGTACACTGACAAGGAATCTGCTGTGTGTGTGTATGCGAGTGTGTATACACTGACAGGGAATCAGGTGTTTGTGTGTGTACACACTGACAGGGAATCTGCTGGTGTGTGTGTGTACACACTGACGGCATCTGCTGGTGTGTGTACACACTGTCAGTGAATCTGCTGGTTTGTGTGTGTGTGTATTCACTGATGGAATCTGCTGGGGTGTGTCTGTGTACACTGAGAGGGAACCTGCTGGGGCGTGCACATGTGTGTAAGCTGACAGGGAATCTGCTGGTGTGTGTGTGTGTGTACACACTGACAGGTTATCTGCTGGTGTGTGTCTGTACACACTGGCAGTGAATCTGCTGGTGTGTGTGTGTACACACTGACGGAACCTGATGGTGTGTGTGTGTACGCTGTCAGGGAATCTGCTGGGGCGTGTGTGTGTGTACACTGACAGGGAATCTGCTGGGGCATGTGTGTGTGTACAATGACAGGGTATCTGCTGGGGCGTGTGTGTATACACACTGAGGAAGTCCGGTTTGTGTGTGTACACTGACAGGGAATCTGCTGGTGTGTGTACACTGACAGGGAATCTGCTGGGGCATGTGTGTGTGTACACTGACAGAGTATCTGCTTGTGTGTGTGTGTGTGTACACACTGACAGTGAATCTGCTGGTGTGCGTGTGTGTGTGTGTGTGTGTATACACTGACAGGGAATCTGGTGTGTGTGTGTATACACTGACAGGGAATCTGGTGTGTGTGTGTGTGTATGCACTGACAGGGAATCTGGTGTGTGTGTATACACTGACAGGGTACCTGCTGGTGTGTGTGTTTGTGTGTGTGTACACACTGACAGTGATTCTGCTGGTGTGTGTGTGTACACTGACAGGGAATCTGCTGGTGTGTGTGTGTACACTGACAGGGTACCTGCTGGTGTGTGTGTTTGTACACACTGACAGTGCTTCTGCTGGTGTGTGTGTGTACACTGACAGGGAATCTGCTGGTGTGTGTGTGTACACTGACAGGGAATCTGCTGGTGTGTGTGTGTACACTGACGGGGAATCTGGTGTGTGTGTATACACTGGACAGGGAAACTGATGTGTGTGTGTATACACTGGCAGAGAATCTGATGTGTGTGCACATTTACACACTGACAGGGAATCTGGTGTGTGTTTGTGTGTACACTGACAGGGAATCTGGTGTGTGTGTGTGTATACACTGACAGGGAATCTGGTGTGTGTGTGTAAACACTGACAGGGAATCTGCTGGTGTGAGTGTGTGTGCACACTGACAGGGAATCTGCTGGTGTGTGTGTGTGTACACACTGACAGGGTATCTGCTGGTGTGTGTGTGTGTGTGTACACACTGACAGGGTATATGCTGGTGTGTGTGTATACGCTGACAGGGTATCTGCTGGTGTGTGTGTACACACTGACAGGGTATCTGCTGGTGTGTACACTGACATGGTATCTGCTGGTGTGTGTGTGTGTACACACTGACAGGGTATCTTGCTTGTGTGTACACACTGACAGGGTATCTGCTGATGTGTACACACTGACTGGGTATCTGCTGGTGTGTGTGTGTGTACACACTGACGGAATCTGCTGGGCTGTGTGTGTGTGTGCACTGACATGGAATCTGCTGGGGCGTGTGTGTGTACACTGACAGGAATCTGCTGGTGTGTGTGTACATTGACAGGGAATCTGCTCGTGTGTATGTGTACACACTGACAGTGAATCTGCTGGTTTGTGTGTGTGTGTACACTGACAGGCAATCTGCTGGTGTGTGTGTGTACACTGACAGGGAATCTGCTGGGGTGTGTGTGTACACTGACAGGAAATCTGCTGGTGTGTGTGTGTGTACGCTGACGGAATCTGCTGGTGCGTGTGTGTACACACTGACAGGGAATCTGCTGGTTTGTGTGTGCGTACACACTGACAGGGTATCTGCTGGTGTGTGTGTGTACACACTGACAATGAATCTGTTGGTGTGTGTGCACTGACAGTGAATCTGCTGGTGCGTGTGTGTACCCTGACATGGAATCTGCTGGTGTGTGTGTGTGTGTATGTGTGTACGCTGACAGGGGATCTGCTGGTGTGTTTATATACACTAACAGGGAATCTACTGGGGTGTGTATATACACCTGACAGGAGATCTGCTGAGGTGTGTGTGTGTACACAGTGAATCTGCTGGTGTGTGTGTGTACACTGACAGGGAATCTGCTGGTGTGTGTACACTGTCAGGGAATATGCCGCTGTGTGTGTACACTGACAGGGAATCTGCTGGGGCGAGTGTGTGCACAGTTTATCTGCTGGTGTGTACACTCTGACAGGGAATCTGCTGGGGCGTGTGTGTGTGTGTACACTGACAGGGAATTATCTGGGGCATTCGTGTGTGTACACACTGACAGGGAACCTGCAGGGGCGTGCGTGTGTACACACTGACAGGGAATCTGCTGGTGTGTGTGTGTGTGTGTGTGTGTACACACTGACAGTGAATCTGCTGGTGTGCGTGCGTGTGTGTGTATACACTGACAGGGAATCTGATGTGTGTGTGTATCCACTGACAGGGAATCTGGTGTGTGTGTATACACTGACAGGGTACCTGCTGGTGTGTGTGTGTGTGTGTGTGCGTGTACACACTGACAGTGATTCTGCTGGTGTGTGTGTACACTGACAGGGAATCTGCTGGTGTGTGTGTATACACTGACAGGGAATCTTGTGTGTGTGTATACGCTGACAGGGAATCTGGTGTGTGTGTATACACTGACAGGGAATCTGGTGTGTGTGTATACACTGGACAAGGAAACTGATGTGTGTGTGTATACACTGACAGAGAATCTGATGTGTGTGTATATATACACACTGACAGGGAATCTGGTGTGTCTGTGTGTACACACTGACAGGGAATCTGCTGGTGCGTGTGTGTACACACTGACAGGGAATCTGCTGGTGTGTGTGTACACACTGACAGGGAATCTGCTGGTGTGTGTCTGTGCGCACAGTGAATCTGCTGGTGTATGTACACACTGATGGAATCTGCTGGTTTGTGTGTGTGCATGTATACACTGATGTATTCTGCTGGGATGTGTGTGTGCACTGACAGGGAACCTGCGGGGGCGTGCAAGTGTGTATACACTGAGAGGGAATCTGCTGGTGTGTGTACACTGATAAGGAATCTGCTGGTGTGTGTGTCTATGTTTACACACTGACAGGGCATCTGCAGGTGTGTTTGTATACACTGACAGGGAATCTGCTGGGGCATGTGTGTATACACACTGAGGGGGAATCTGCTGGTGTGGGTACACTGACAGGGAATCTGCTGGTGTGTGTGTGTGTACACACTGACACGGAATCTGCTGGTGTGGATACACACTGACAGGGAATCTGCTGGTGTGTGTGTGTGTGTGTGTACACACTGACAGGGAATCTGCTGGTGTGGGTACACACTGACAGAGAATCTGCTGGTGTGTGAGTGTGTGTGTACACTGACAGGGAATCTGCTTATGTGTGTGTGTGTACACTGACGGAAACTGCTGGGCTGTGTGTGTGTGTGTGTGTACACTGACATGGAATCTGCTGGGGCATGTGTGTGTGTGTGTACACTGACAGGAAATCTACTGGGGCGGACACGGAATCTGCTGGTTTGTGTGTGCACACTGACAGGGTATGTGCTGGTGTGTGTGTGTGTACACACTGACAGGGTATCTGCTGGTGTGTGTGTGTGTGTGTATATACACTGACCGGGAATCTGCTGGTGTGTATGTGTGTACACCGACAGGGAATCTGCTGGTGTGTGTGTGTACACTGGCAGGGAATCTGCTGTGTGTGTGTGTGTACACACTGACAGGGAACCTGCAGGTGCGTGCGTGTGTGTGTATACACTGACGGAATTTGCTGGGCTATGTGTGTGTGTGTGTACACTGACATGGTATCTGCTGGGGCATATGTGTGTGTACACTGACAGGGTATCTGCTGGTGTGTGTGTGTACACACTGATAGTGAAACTGCTGGTGTGCGTGTGTGTATATATATATACACTGACAGGGAATCTGGTGTGTGTGTGTATACACACTGACAGGGAATCTGGTGTGTGTGTGTGTGTATACACTGACAGGGAATCTGGTGTGTGTGTGTGTATACACTGACAGGGAATCTGGTGTGTGTATGTGTGTATACACTGACGAAATCTGCTGGTTTGTGTGTGTACACACTGACAGGGCCTCTGCTGGTGTGTGTGTGTGTGTGTGTGTATACTGACAGGTTATCTGCTGGTGTGTGTGTACACACTGACAGGTTATCTGCTGGTGTGTGTGTACACACTGACAGGTTATCTGCTGGTGTGTGTGTACACACTGACAGGTTATCTGCTGGTGTGTGTGTGTACACACTGACAGGTTATCTGCTGGTGTGTGTGTACACACTGACAGGTTATCTGCTGGTGTGTGTGTACACACTGACAGGTTATCTGCTGGTGTGTGTGTACACACTGACAGGTTATCTGCTGGTGTGTGTGTACACACCGGCAGGTTATCTGCTGGTGTGTGTGTGTGTGTACACTGGCAGGGAATCTGCTGGTGTGTGTGTGTACACTGAAACGGTATCTGCTGGTGTGTGTACACTGACATGGAATCTGCTGGTGTGTGTGGGTACACTGACAGGGGATCTGCTGTTGTGTGTTGGTACACTGACAGGGGATCTGCTGGTGTGTGTGTGTACACTGACAGGGAATCTGGTGTGTGTGTATACACACTGACAGGGAATCTGGTGTGTGTGTATACACACTGACAGGGAATCTGGTGTGTGTGTATACACACTGACAGGGAATCTGGTGTGTGTGTATACACACTGACAGGGAATCTGGTGTGTGTATACACACTGACAAGGAATCTGGTGTGTGTGTGTGTATACACTGACAGGGAATCTGCTGGTGTGTTTGTGTGTGTACACGCTGACAGGGTATCTGCTTGTGTGTGTGTATACACTGATGGAATCTGCTGGGGCATGTGTGTGTACATTTACAGGGAACCTACTGGGGCGTGTGTGTGTGTGTACACTGACAGGGAATCTGCTGGTGTGTGTGTGTACACACTGACGGAATCTGCTGGTTTGTGTGTGTACACACTGACAGGGCCTCTGCTGGTGTGTGTGTGTGTGTGTGTGTGTACACACTGACAGGGTATCTGCTGGTGTGTGTGTGTGTGTATACACTGACAGGGCATCTGCTGGTATGTGTGTACACACTAACAGCGTATCTGTTGGTTTGTGTCTGTACACACTGGCAGTGAATCTGCTGGTGTGTGGGTGTACACACTGACGAAATCTGCTGGTTTGTGTGTGTACACACTGACAGGGCCTCTGCTGGTGTGTGTGTGTGTGTGTACACACTGACAGTGAATCTGCTGGTGTGTGTGTGTGTATACACTGACAGGGAATCTGGTGTGTGTGTGTGTATACACTGACAGGGAATCTGGTGTGTGTGTGTATACACTGACAGGGAATCTGGTGTGTGTGTGTGTGTATATACACACTGACAGGGAATCTGGTGTGTGTGTGTATACACACTGACAGGGAATCTGGTGTGTGTGTGTATACACACTGGCAGGGAATCTGGTGTGTGTGTGTGTGTATATACACACTGACAGGGAATCTGGTGTGTGTGTGTATACACTGACAGGGAATCTGGTGTGTGTGTGTATACACACTGGCAGGGAATCTGGTGTGTGTGTGTGTATATACACACTGGCAGGGAATCTGGTGTGTGTGTGTGTATACACACTGGCAGGGAATCTGGTGTGTGTGTGTGTATACACACTGACAGGGAATCTGGTATGTGCATGTGTGTATACACTGACAGGGAATCTGGAATGTGTGTGTATACACTGACAGCGAATCTGGTGTGTATGTGTGTGTGTATACACTGGCAGGGAATCTGGTGTGTGTGTGTGTGTGTGTGTACATTGACAAGGAATCTGGTGTGTGTGTGTGTGTGTACATTGACAAGGAATCTGGTGTGTGTGTGTGTGTATACACTGACTGACAGGGAATCTGCTGGGATGTGTGTATGTACACACTGATCGGGTATCTACTGGTTTGTGTGTGTGTGTGTGTGTGTGTGCATACACTGATGGAATCAGCTGGTGTGTGTGTGTATACACTGACCGGGAACCTGCTGGTGTGTGTACACACTGACAGGGAATCTGCTCGTGTATGTACACACTGACAGGGAATCTGCTCGTGTATGTACACACTGACAGGGAATCTGCTCGTGTATGTACACACTGACAGGGAATCTGCTCGTGTGTGTACACACACTGACAAGGAATCTGCTGGTGTGTGTGTATATACACTGGCAGGGAATCTGCTGGGGCATGTGTACGTGTGTACACTGACAGGGAATCTGCTGGGGCATGCGTATACACACTGAGAGGGAATCTGCTGGGGCATGTGTGTGTATACTGACACTGAATCTGCTGGTGTGTGTGTGTGTACACACTGACAGGGAATCTGCTGGTGTGTGTGTTTGTGTATACACACTGACAGAGAATCTGCTGGTATGTATGTACACACTGATGGAATCTGCTGGGGTGTGTGTGTACACTGACAGGGAATCTGCTGGTGTGTGTGTGTGTGTAGACACTGACAGGACATCTGCTCGTGTGTGTACACATTGACGGAAACTGCTGGTTTGTGTGTGTACACAGATAGAGAATCTGCTTGTGTGTGTGTACACACTGATGGAATCTGCTTGGTTGTGTGTGTACACTGACAGGGAATCTGCTGGTGTGTGTACACACTGACAGGGAATCTGCTGGGGCGTGTGTGTACATTGACGGGGAATCTGCTGGTGTGTGTGTGTTCACACTGATGGAATCTGCTGGTTTGTGTGTGTACACTGACCGGGTATCTGCTGGTTTGTGTGTGTGTGTGTTTACACTGATGGAATCTGCTGGTGTGTGTGTGCGTACACTGACAGGGAATCTGCAGGTGTGTGTGTGTACACACTGACAGGGAATCTGCTGGGGCGTGTGTGTACACACTGACAGGGAATCTGCAGGTGTGTGTGTGTACACACTGACAGGGAATCTGCTGGGGTGTGTGTGTACACACTGACAGGGAATCTGCAGGTGTGTGTGTGTGTGTGTGTACACACTGATGGAATCTGCTGCGGCGTGTGTACACACTGACTGGGAATCTGCTGGTGTGTTTGTGTATATACACTGGCAGGGCATCTGCTGGTGTGTGTGTGTTCATACTGATGGAATCTGCTGGTTTGTGTGTGTACACTGACCAGGAATCTGCTGGTTTGTGTGTGCGTGTGTGTGTGTATACACTGATGGAATCAGCTGGTGTGTGTGTAAGTACACTGTCAGGGAATCTGCTGGGGTGTGTGTACACACTGACAGGGAATCTGCTGGGGTGTGTGTGTGTACACTGACAGGGAATCTACTGTGTGTGTGTACACACTGATGTAATCTGATGTGTGTGTGTGTGTACACACTGACAGGGAATCTGGTGTGTGTGTGTGTGTACACACTGACAGGGAATCTGGTGTGTGTGTGTGTGTACACACTGACAGGGAATCTGGTGTGTGTGTGTACACACTGACAGGGAATCTGGTGTGTGTGTGTACACACCGACAGGGAATCTGGTGTGTGTGTGTGTGTGGACACACTGACAGGGAATCTGGTGTGTGTGTGTACACACTGACAGGGAATCTGCTGGGGTGTGTGTGTACACACTGACAGGGAATATGGTGTGTGTGTGTGTGTACACACTGACAGGGAATCTGGTGTGTGTGTGTGTGTACACACTGACAGGGAATATGGTGTGTGTGTGTACACACTGACAGGGAATCTGGTGTGTGTGTGTGTGTACACACTGACAGGGTATCTGGTGTGTGTGTGTGTACACACTGACAGGGTATCTGGTGTGTGTGTGTGTGTGTACTCTGACAGGGAAACTGGTGTGTGTGTGTGTACTCTGACAGGGAAACTGGTGCGTGTGTGTGTGTGTGTGTACACACTGACAGGGAATCTGGTGCGTGTGTGTGTGTGTACACACTGACAGGGAATCTGGTGTGTGTGTGTGTGTGTACACACTGACAGGGAATCTGGTGTGTGTGTGTACACACTGACAGGGAATCTGCTGGGGTGTGTGTGTACACACTGACAGGGAATATGGTGTGTGTGTGTGTGTGTACACATTGACAGGGAATCTGGTGTGTGTGTGTGTACACACTGACAGGGAATCTGGTGTGTGTGTGTACACACTGACAGGGAATCTGGTGTGTGTGTGTACACACTGACAGGGAATCTGGTGTGTGTGTGTGTGTACACACTGACAGGGTATCTGGTGTGTGTGTGTGTACACACTGACAGGGTATCTGGTATGTGTGTACTCTGACAGGGAAACTGGTGCGTGTGTGTGTGTACTCTGACAGGGAAACTGGTGTGTGTGTGTACACACTGTCAGGGAATCTGGTGCGTGTGTGTGTGTGTGTACACACTGACAGGGAATCTGGTGTGTGTGTGTGTGTACACACTGACAGGGAATCTGGTGTGTGTGTGTGTACACACTGACAGGGAATCTGGTGTGTGTGTGTGTACACACTGACAGGGTATCTGGTGTGTGTGTGTGTACACACTGACAGGGAATATGGTGTGTGTGTGTACACACTGACAGGGAATCTGGGGTGTGTGTGTGTACACACTGACAGGGTATCTGGTGTGTGTGTGTGTACACACTGACAGGGTATCTGGTGTGTGTGTGTGTGTGTACTCTGACAGGGAAACCGGTGCGTGTGTGTGTGTACTCTGACAGGGAAACTGATGCATGGGTGTGTACTCTGACAGGGAATCTGGTGCGTGTGTGTGTGTGTACACACTGACAGGGAATCTGGTGTGTGTGTGTGTGTATACACACTGACAGGGAATCTGGTGTGTGTGTGTGTGTATACACACTGGCAGGGAATCTGGTGTGTGTGTGTACACACTGACAGGGAATCTGGTGTGTGTGTGTGTGTGTATACACACTGACAGGGAATCTGGAGTGTGTGTGTGTGTACACACTGACAGGGAATCTGGTGTGTGTGTGTGTACACACTGACAGGGAATCTGGTGTGTGTGTGTGTACACACTGACAGGGTATCTGGTGTGTGTGTGTGTGTACTCTGACAGGGAAACTGGTGCGTGGGTGTGTACACTGACAGGGAAACTGGTGCATGGGTGTGTACTCTGACAGGGAATCTGCTAGTACGTGTGTTAGACAATGACAGGCAATGTGGTGTGTGTGTGCGTGCTGACAGGGAAACCGGTGTGTGTGTGTGTACACACTGACAGGGAATCTGGTGTGTGTGTGTGTGTGTGTATACACACTGACAGGGAATCTGGTGTGTGTGTGTGTGTGTGTGTATACACACTGACAGGGAATCTGGTGTGTGTGTGTGTGTGTGTATACACACTGACAGGGAATCTGGAGTGTGTGTGTGTGTACACACTGACAGGGAATCTGGTGTGTGTGTGTGTGTGTATACACACTGGCAGGGAATCTGGTGTGTGTGTGTACACACTGGCAGGGAATCTGGTGTGTGTGTGTGTACACACTGACAGGGAATCTGGTGTGTGTGTGTGTACACACTGACAGAATCTGGTGTGTGTGTGTGTACACACTGACAGGGAATATGGGTGTGTGTGTGTGTGTGTGTGTGTGTACACACTGACAGGGAATATGGTGTGTGTGTGTGTACACACTGACCGGGAATCTGGTGTGTGTGAGTGGACACACTGACAGGGAATCTGCTGGGGTTTGTGTGTACACACTGACAGGGAATATGGTGTGTGTGTGTATATACACTGACAGGGAATCTGGTGTGTGTGTGTGTGTGTACACACTGACAGGGAATCTGGTGTGGGTGTGTGTGTTTGTGTGTGTGCGCACACACTGACAGGGAATCTGGTGTGTGTGTGTGTACTCTGACAGGAAACTGGTGCATGTGTGTGTACCTTGACAGGGAAACTGGTGCGTGTGTGTGTACTCTTACAGGGAAACTGGTGCGTGGGTGTGTACCCTGACAGGGAATCTGCTAGTACGTGTGTGTTATACTATGACAGGCAATGTGGTGTGTGTGTGCGTGCTGACAGGGAATCTGGAGTGTGTGTGTATGCTGACAGGGAATGTGGTGTGTGTGTGTACACTGACAGGGAATCTGGTGTGTGTGTGTGTGTACACACTGAAGGGAATCAGGAGTGTGTGTGTGTGTGTGTACACACTGACAGGGAATCTGGTGTGTGTGTCTGTATACGCTGACGGGGAATCTGGGTGTGTGTGTGTGTATACACTGACATGGAATCTGCTGGGGCATGTGTGTGTGTACACTGACAGAGTATCTACTGGTGTGTGTGTGTGTGTACACACTGACAGTGAATCTGGTGTGTGTGTGTGTATACATTGACAGGGAATCTGGTGTGTGTGTGTGTATACACTGACAGGGAATCTGGTGTGTGTGTGTGTGTGTGTGTACACTGACATGGAATCTGCTGCGGCATGTGTGTGTACACTGACAAAGTATCTGCTTGTGTGTGTGTGTACACACTGACAGTGAATCTGCTGGTGTGTGTGTGTGTATACACTGACAGGGAATCTGGTGTGTGTGTGTGTATACACTGACAGGGAATCTGGTGTGTGTGTGTGTATACACTGACAGGGAATCTGGTGTGTGTGTATACACTGACAGGGTACCTGCTGGTGTGTGTATGTGTGTGTGTGTACACACTGACAGTGATTCTGCTGGTGTGTTTGTGTACACTGACAGGGAATCTGCTGGTGTATGTGTGTACACTGACATGGAATCTGCTGGTGTGTGTGTATACACTGACAGGGAATCTGGTGTGTGTGTATACACTGGACAGGGAAACTGATGTGTGTGTGTATACACTGACAGAGAATCTGATGTGTGTGTATATATACACACTGACAGGGAATCTGGTGTGTGTGTGTATACACTGACAGGGAATCTGGTGTGTGTGTGTGTATACACTGACAGGGAATCTGGTGTGTGTGTGTGTACACTGGCAGGGAATCTGGTGTGTGTGTGTGTGTGTGTGTACACTGACAGGGAATCTGGTGTGTGTGTGTGTACACTGACATGGAATCTGCTGCGGCATGTGTGTGTACACTGACAAAGTATCTGCTTGTGTGTGTGTGTGTGTGTGTGCGTGTGTATACACTGACAGGGAATCTGGTGTGTGTGTGTATACACCGACAGGGTACCTGCTGGTGTGTGTGTGTGTGTACACACTGACAGTGATTCTGCTGGTGTGTGTGTGTACACTGACAGGGAATCTGCTGGTGTGTGTGTGTACACTGGACAGGGGATCTGCTGGTGTGTGTGTGTACACTGACATGGAATCTGCTGGTGTGTGTGTATACACTGACAGGGAATTTGGTGTGTGTATATACACTGACAGGGAATCTGGTGTGTGTGTATACACCGGACAGGGAAACTGATGTGTGTGTGTATACACTGACAGAGAATCTGCTGGTGTGTGTATATATACACACTGACAGGGAATCTGGTGTGTGTGTGTATACACTGACAGGGAATCTGGTGTGTGTGTACACTGACAAGGAATCTGCTGTGTGTGTGTATGCGAGTGTGTATACACTGACAGGGAATCAGGTGTTTGTGTGTGTACACACTGACAGGGAATCTGCTGGTGTGTGTGTGTACACACTGACGGCATCTGCTGGTGTGTGTACACACTGTCAGTGAATCTGCTGGTTTGTGTGTGTGTGTATTCACTGATGGAATCTGCTGGGGTGTGTCTGTGTACACTGAGAGGGAACCTGCTGGGGCGTGCACATGTGTGTAAGCTGACAGGGAATCTGCTGGTGTGTGTGTGTGTACACACTGACAGGTTATCTGCTGGTGTGTGTCTGTACACACTGGCAGTGAATCTGCTGGTGTGTGTGTGTACACACTGACGGAACCTGATGGTGTGTGTGTGTACGCTGTCAGGGAATCTGCTGGGGCGTGTGTGTGTGTACACTGACAGGGAATCTGCTGGGGCATGTGTGTGTGTACAATGACAGGGTATCTGCTGGGCGTGTGTGTATACACACTGAGGAAGTCCGGTTTGTGTGTGTACACTGACAGGGAATCTGCTGGTGTGTGTACACTGACAGGGAATCTGCTGGGGCATGTGTGTGTGTACACTGACAGAGTATCTGCTTGTGTGTGTGTGTGTGTACACACTGACAGTGAATCTGCTGGTGTGCGTGTGTGTGTGTGTGTGTGTATACACTGACAGGGAATCTGGTGTGTGTGTGTATACACTGACAGGGAATCTGGTGTGTGTGTGTGTGTATGCACTGACAGGGAATCTGGTGTGTGTGTATACACTGACAGGGTACCTGCTGGTGTGTGTGTTTGTGTGTGTGTACACACTGACAGTGATTCTGCTGGTGTGTGTGTGTACACTGACAGGGAATCTGCTGGTGTGTGTGTGTACACTGACAGGGTACCTGCTGGTGTGTGTGTTTGTACACACTGACAGTGATTCTGCTGGTGTGTGTGTGTACACTGACAGGGAATCTGCTGGTGTGTGTGTGTACACTGACAGGGAATCTGCTGGTGTGTGTGTGTACACTGACGGGGAATCTGGTGTGTGTGTATACACTGGACAGGGAAACTGATGTGTGTGTGTGTATACACTGGCAGAGAATCTGATGTGTGTGCACATTTACACACTGACAGGGAATCTGGTGTGTGTTTGTGTGTACACTGACAGGGAATCTGGTGTGTGTGTGTGTATACACTGACAGGGAATCTGGTGTGTGTGTGTAAACACTGACAGGGAATCTGCTGGTGTGAGTGTGTGTGCACACTGACAGGGAATCTGCTGGTGTGTGTGTGTGTACACACTGACAGGGTATCTGCTGGTGTGTGTGTGTGTGTGTACACACTGACAGGGTATATGCTGGTGTGTGTGTATACGCTGACAGGGTATCTGCTGGTGTGTGTGTACACACTGACAGGGTATCTGCTGGTGTGTACACTGACATGGTATCTGCTGGTGTGTGTGTGTGTACACACTGACAGGGTATCTTGCTTGTGTGTACACACTGACAGGGTATCTGCTGATGTGTACACACTGACTGGGTATCTGCTGGTGTGTGTGTGTGTACACACTGACGGAATCTGCTGGGCTGTGTGTGTGTGTGCACTGACATGGAATCTGCTGGGGCGTGTGTGTGTACACTGACAGGAATCTGCTGGTGTGTGTGTACATTGACAGGGAATCTGCTCGTGTGTATGTGTACACACTGACAGTGAATCTGCTGGTTTGTGTGTGTGTGTACACTGACAGGCAATCTGCTGGTGTGTGTGTGTACACTGACAGGGAATCTGCTGGGGTGTGTGTGTACACTGACAGGAAATCTGCTGGTGTGTGTGTGTGTACGCTGACGGAATCTGCTGGTGCGTGTGTGTACACACTGACAGGGAATCTGCTGGTTTGTGTGTGCGTACACACTGACAGGGTATCTGCTGGTGTGTGTGTGTACACACTGACAATGAATCTGTTGGTGTGTGTGCACTGACAGTGAATCTGCTGGTGCGTGTGTGTACCCTGACATGGAATCTGCTGGTGTGTGTGTGTGTGTATGTGTGTACGCTGACAGGGGATCTGCTGGTGTGTTTATATACACTAACAGGGAATCTACTGGGGTGTGTATATACACCTGACAGGAGATCTGCTGAGGTGTGTGTGTGTACACAGTGAATCTGCTGGTGTGTGTGTGTACACTGACAGGGAATCTGCTGGTGTGTGTACACTGTCAGGGAATATGCCGCTGTGTGTGTACACTGACAGGGAATCTGCTGGGGCGAGTGTGTGCACAGTTTATCTGCTGGTGTGTACACTCTGACAGGGAATCTGCTGGGGCGTGTGTGTGTGTGTACACTGACAGGGAATTATCTGGGGCATTCGTGTGTGTACACACTGACAGGGAACCTGCAGGGGCGTGCGTGTGTACACACTGACAGGGAATCTGCTGGTGTGTGTGTGTGTGTGTGTGTGTACACACTGACAGTGAATCTGCTGGTGTGCGTGCGTGTGTGTGTATACACTGACAGGGAATCTGATGTGTGTGTGTATCCACTGACAGGGAATCTGGTGTGTGTGTATACACTGACAGGGTACCTGCTGGTGTGTGTGTGTGTGTGTGTGCGTGTACACACTGACAGTGATTCTGCTGGTGTGTGTGTACACTGACAGGGAATCTGCTGGTGTGTGTGTATACACTGACAGGGAATCTTGTGTGTGTGTATACGCTGACAGGGAATCTGGTGTGTGTGTATACACTGACAGGGAATCTGGTGTGTGTGTATACACTGGACAAGGAAACTGATGTGTGTGTGTATACACTGACAGAGAATCTGATGTGTGTGTATATATACACACTGACAGGGAATCTGGTGTGTCTGTGTGTACACACTGACAGGGAATCTGCTGGTGCGTGTGTGTACACACTGACAGGGAATCTGCTGGTGTGTGTGTACACACTGACAGGGAATCTGCTGGTGTGTGTCTGTGCGCACAGTGAATCTGCTGGTGTATGTACACACTGATGGAATCTGCTGGTTTGTGTGTGTGCATGTATACACTGATGTATTCTGCTGGGATGTGTGTGTGCACTGACAGGGAACCTGCGGGGGCGTGCAAGTGTGTATACACTGAGAGGGAATCTGCTGGTGTGTGTACACTGATAAGGAATCTGCTGGTGTGTGTGTCTATGTTTACACACTGACAGGGCATCTGCAGGTGTGTGTGTGTGTGTGTATATACACTGACCGGGAATCTGCTGGTGTGTATGTGTGTACACCGACAGGGAATCTGCTGGTGTGTGTGTGTACACTGGCAGGGAATCTGCTGTGTGTGTGTGTGTACACACTGACAGGGAACCTGCAGGTGCGTGCGTGTGTGTGTATACACTGACGGAATTTGCTGGGCTATGTGTGTGTGTGTGTACACTGACATGGTATCTGCTGGGGCATATGTGTGTGTACACTGACAGGGTATCTGCTGGTGTGTGTGTGTACACACTGATAGTGAAACTGCTGGTGTGCGTGTGTGTATATATATACACTGACAGGGAATCTGGTGTGTGTGTATACACACTGACAGGGAATCTGGTGTGTGTGTGTGTGTATACACTGACAGGGAATCTGGTGTGTGTGTGTGTATACACTGACAGGGAATCTGGTGTGTGTATGTGTGTATACACTGACGAAATCTGCTGGTTTGTGTGTGTACACACTGACAGGGCCTCTGCTGGTGTGTGTGTGTGTGTGTGTGTACACTGACAGGTTATCTGCTGGTGTGTGTGTACACACTGACAGGTTATCTGCTGGTGTGTGTGTACACACTGACAGGTTATCTGCTGGTGTGTGTGTACACACTGACAGGTTATCTGCTGGTGTGTGTGTGTACACACTGACAGGTTATCTGCTGGTGTGTGTGTACACACTGACAGGTTATCTGCTGGTGTGTGTGTACACACTGACAGGTTATCTGCTGGTGTGTGTGTACACACTGACAGGTTATCTGCTGGTGTGTGTGTACACACCGGCAGGTTATCTGCTGGTGTGTGTGTGTGTGTACACTGGCAGGGAATCTGCTGGTGTGTGTGTGTACACTGAAACGGTATCTGCTGGTGTGTGTACACTGACATGGAATCTGCTGGTGTGTGTGGATACACTGACAGGGGATCTGCTGTTGTGTGTTGGTACACTGACAGGGGATCTGCTGGTGTGTGTGTGTACACTGACAGGGAATCTGGTGTGTGTGTATACACACTGACAGGGAATCTGGTGTGTGTGTATACACACTGACAGGGAATCTGGTGTGTGTGTATACACACTGACAGGGAATCTGGTGTGTGTGTATACACACTGACAGGGAATCTGGTGTGTGTATACACACTGACAAGGAATCTGGTGTGTGTGTGTGTATACACTGACAGGGAATCTGGTGTGTGTGTGTATGCACTGACAGGGAATCTGCTGGTGTGTTTGTGTGTGTACACGCTGACAGGGTATCTGCTTGTGTGTGTGTATACACTGATGGAATCTGCTGGGGCATGTGTGTGTACATTTACAGGGAACCTACTGGGGCGTGTGTGTGTGTGTACACTGACAGGGAATCTGCTGGTGTGTGTGTGTACACACTGACGGAATCTGCTGGTTTGTGTGTGTACACACTGACAGGGCCTCTGCTGGTGTGTGTGTGTGTGTGTGTGTGTGTACACACTGACAGGGTATCTGCTGGTGTGTGTGTGTGTGTATACACTGACAGGGCATCTGCTGGTATGTGTGTACACACTAACAGCGTATCTGTTGGTTTGTGTCTGTACACACTGGCAGTGAATCTGCTGGTGTGTGGGTGTACACACTGACGAAATCTGCTGGTTTGTGTGTGTACACACTGACAGGGCCTCTGCTGGTGTGTGTGTGTGTGTGTACACACTGACAGTGAATCTGCTGGTGTGTGTGTGTGTATACACTGACAGGGAATCTGGTGTGTGTGTGTGTATACACTGACAGGGAATCTGGTGTGTGTGTGTATACACTGACAGGGAATCTGGTGTGTGTGTGTGTGTATATACACACTGACAGGGAATCTGGTGTGTGTGTGTATACACACTGACAGGGAATCTGGTGTGTGTGTGTATACACACTGGCAGGGAATCTGGTGTGTGTGTGTGTGTATATACACACTGACAGGGAATCTGGTGTGTGTGTGTGTACACTGACAGGGAATCTGGTGTGTGTGTGTATACACACTGACAGGGAATCTGGTGTGTGTGTGTATACACACTGACAGGGAATCTGGTGTGTGTGTGTATACACACTGACAGGGAATCTGGTGTGTGTGTGTATACACACTGGCAGGGAATCTGGTGTGTGTGTGTGTATACACACTGGCAGGGAATCTGGTGTGTGTGTGTGTATACACACTGGCAGGGAATCTGGTGTGTGTGTGTGTATACACACTGACAGGGAATCTGGTATGTGCATGTGTGTATACACTGACAGGGAATCTGGAATGTGTGTGTATACACTGACAGCGAATCTGGTGTGTATGTGTGTGTGTATACACTGGCAGGGAATCTGGTGTGTGTGTGTGTGTGTGTGTACATTGACAAGGAATCTGGTGTGTGTGTGTGTGTGTACATTGACAAGGAATCTGGTGTGTGTGTGTGTGTATACACTGACTGACAGGGAATCTGCTGGGATGTGTGTATGTACACACTGATCGGGTATCTACTGGTTTGTGTGTGTGTGTGTGTGTGTGTGCATACACTGATGGAATCAGCTGGTGTGTGTGTGTATACACTGACCGGGAACCTGCTGGTGTGTGTACACACTGACAGGGAATCTGCTCGTGTATGTACACACTGACAGGGAATCTGCTCGTGTATGTACACACTGACAGGGAATCTGCTCGTGTATGTACACACTGACAGGGAATCTGCTCGTGTATGTACACACTGACAGGGAATCTGCTCGTGTGTGTACACACACTGACAAGGAATCTGCTGGTGTGTGTGTATATACACTGGCAGGGAATCTGCTGGGGCATGTGTACGTGTGTACACTGACAGGGAATCTGCTGGGGCATGCGTATACACACTGAGAGGGAATCTGCTGGGGCATGTGTGTGTATACTGACACTGAATCTGCTGGTGTGTGTGTGTGTACACACTGACAGGGAATCTGCTGGTGTGTGTGTTTGTGTATACACACTGACAGAGAATCTGCTGGTATGTATGTACACACTGATGGAATCTGCTGGGGTGTGTGTGTACACTGACAGGGAATCTGCTGGTGTGTGTGTGTGTGTAGACACTGACAGGACATCTGCTCGTGTGTGTACACATTGACGGAAACTGCTGGTTTGTGTGTGTACACAGATAGAGAATCTGCTTGTGTGTGTGTACACACTGATGGAATCTGCTTGGTTGTGTGTGTACACTGACAGGGAATCTGCTGGTGTGTGTACACACTGACAGGGAATCTGCTCGTGTATGTACACACTGACAGGGAATCTGCTCGTGTATGTACACACTGACAGGGAATCTGCTCGTGTATGTACACACTGACAGGGAATCTGCTCGTGTATGTACACACTGACAGGGAATCTGCTCGTGTGTGTACACACACTGACAAGGAATCTGCTGGTGTGTGTGTATATACACTGGCAGGGAATCTGCTGGGGCATGTGTACGTGTGTACACTGACAGGGAATCTGCTGGGGCATGCGTATACACACTGAGAGGGAATCTGCTGGGGCATGTGTGTGTATACTGACACTGAATCTGCTGGTGTGTGTGTGTGTACACACTGACAGGGAATCTGCTGGTGTGTGTGTTTGTGTATACACACTGACAGAGAATCTGCTGGTATGTATGTACACACTGATGGAATCTGCTGGGGTGTGTGTGTACACTGACAGGGAATCTGCTGGTGTGTGTGTGTGTGTAGACACTGACAGGACATCTGCTCGTGTGTGTACACATTGACGGAAACTGCTGGTTTGTGTGTGTACACAGATAGAGAATCTGCTTGTGTGTGTGTACACACTGATGGAATCTGCTTGGTTGTGTGTGTACACTGACAGGGAATCTGCTGGTGTGTGTACACACTGACAGGGAATCTGCTGGGGCGTGTGTGTACATTGACGGGGAATCTGCTGGTGTGTGTGTGTTCACACTGATGGAATCTGCTGGTTTGTGTGTGTACACTGACCGGGTATCTGCTGGTTTGTGTGTGTGTGTGTTTACACTGATGGAATCTGCTGGTGTGTGTGTGCGTACACTGACAGGGAATCTGCAGGTGTGTGTGTGTACACACTGACAGGGAATCTGCTGGGGCGTGTGTGTACACACTGACAGGGAATCTGCAGGTGTGTGTGTGTACACACTGACAGGGAATCTGCTGGGGTGTGTGTGTACACACTGACAGGGAATCTGCAGGTGTGTGTGTGTACACACTGACAGGGAATCTGCAGGTGTGTGTGTGTGTGTGTGTACACACTGATGGAATCTGCTGCGGCGTGTGTACACACTGACTGGGAATCTGCTGGTGTGTTTGTGTATATACACTGGCAGGGCATCTGCTGGTGTGTGTGTGTTCATACTGATGGAATCTGCTGGTTTGTGTGTGTACACTGACCAGGAATCTGCTGGTTTGTGTGTGCGTGTGTGTGTGTATACACTGATGGAATCAGCTGGTGTGTGTGTAAGTACACTGTCAGGGAATCTGCTGGGGTGTGTGTACACACTGACAGGGAATCTGCTGGGGTGTGTGTGTGTACACTGACAGGGAATCTACTGTGTGTGTGTACACACTGATGTAATCTGATGTGTGTGTGTGTGTACACACTGACAGGGAATCTGGTGTGTGTGTGTGTGTACACACTGACAGGGAATCTGGTGTGTGTGTGTGTGTACACACTGACAGGGAATCTGGTGTGTGTGTGTGTGTACACACTGACAGGGAATCTGGTGTGTGTATGTGTGTACACACCGACAGGGAATCTGGTGTGTGTGTGTGTGGACACACTGACAGGGAATCTGGTGTGTGTGTGTACACACTGACAGGGAATCTGCTGGGGTGTGTGTGTACACACTGACAGGGAATATGGTGTGTGTGTGTGTGTACACACTGACAGGGAATCTGGTGTGTGTGTGTGTGTACACACTGACAGGGAATATGGTGTGTGTGTGTACACACTGACAGGGAATCTGCTGGGGTGTGTGTGTACACACTGACAGGGAATATGGTGTGTGTGTGTGTGTACACATTGACAGGGAATCTGGTGTGTGTGTGTGTACACACTGACAGGGAATCTGGTGTGTGTGTGTACACACTGACAGGGAATCTGGTGTGTGTGTGTACACACTGACAGGGAATCTGGTGTGTGTGTGTGTGTGTACACTGACAGGGTATCTGGTGTGTGTGTGTGTACACACTGACAGGGTATCTGGTATGTGTGTACTCTGACAGGGAAACTGGTGCGTGTGTGTGTGTACTCTGACAGGGAAACTGGTGTGTGTGTGTGTGTGTGTACACACTGACAGGGAATCTGGTGTGTGTGTGTGTGTACACACTGACAGGGAATCTGGTGTGTGTGTGTGTGTACACACTGACAGGGAATCTGGTGTGTGTGTGTGTACACACTGACAGGGAATCTGGTGTGTGTGTGTGTACACACTGACAGGGTATCTGGTGTGTGTGTGTGTACACACTGACAGGGAATATGGTGTGTGTGTGTACACACTGACAGGGAATCTGGGGTGTGTGTGTGTGTACACACTGACAGGGTATCTGGTGTGTGTGTGTGTGTGTACACACTGACAGGGTATCTGGTGTGTGTGTGTGTGTGTACTCTGACAGGGAAACCGGTGCGTGTGTGTGTGTACTCTGACAGGGAAACTGATGCATGGGTGTGTACTCTGACAGGGAATCTGGTGCGTGTGTGTGTGTGTACACACTGACAGGGAATCTGGTGTGTGTGTGTGTGTATACACACTGACAGGGAATCTGGTGTGTGTGTGTGTGTATACACACTGGCAGGGAATCTGGTGTGTGTGTGTACACACTGACAGGGAATCTGGTGTGTGTGTGTGTGTGTATACACACTGACAGGGAATCTGGAGTGTGTGTGTGTGTACACACTGACAGGGAATCTGGTGTGTGTGTGTGTACACACTGACAGGGAATCTGGTGTGTGTGTGTGTGTACACACTGACAGGGTATCTGGTGTGTGTGTGTGTGTACTCTGACAGGGAAACTGGTGCGTGGGTGTGTACACTGACAGGGAAACTGGTGCATGGGTGTGTACTCTGACAGGGAATCTGCTAGTACGTGTGTTAGACAATGACAGGCAATGTGGTGTGTGTGTGCGTGCTGACAGGGAAACCGGTGTGTGTGTGTGTACACACTGACAGGGAATCTGGTGTGTGTGTGTGTGTGTGTATACACACTGACAGGGAATCTGGTGTGTGTGTGTGTGTGTGTGTATACACACTGACAGGGAATCTGGAGTGTGTGTGTGTGTATACACACTGACAGGGAATCTGGAGTGTGTGTGTGTGTACACACTGACAGGGAATCTGGTGTGTGTGTGTGTGTGTGTATACACACTGACAGGGAATCTGGAGTGTGTGTGTGTGTACACACTGGCAGGGAATCTGGTGTGTGTGTGTACACACTGGCAGGGAATCTGGTGTGTGTGTGTGTACACACTGACAGGGAATCTGGTGTGTGTGTGTGTACACACTGACAGAATCTGGTGTGTGTGTGTGTACACACTGACAGGGAATATGGTGTGTGTGTGTGTGTGTGTGTGTGTGTACACACTGACAGGGAATATGGTGTGTGTGTGTGCACACTGACAGGGAATCTGGTGTGTGTGTGTGTACACACTGACCGGGAATCTGGTGTGTGTGAGTGGACACACTGACAGGGAATCTGGTGTGTGTGTGTACACACTGACAGGGAATCTGCTGGGGTTTGTGTGTACACACTGACAGGGAATATGGTGTGTGTGTGTGTGTATATACACTGACAGGGAATCTGGTGTGTGTGTGTGTGTACACACTGACAGGGAATCTGGTGTGGGTGTGTGTGTTTGTGTGTGTGCGCACACACTGACAGGGAATCTGGTGTGTGTGTGTACTCTGACAGGGAAACTGGTGCGTGTGTGTGTACTCTGACAGGAAACTGGTGCATGTGTGTGTACCTTGACAGGGAAACTGGTGCGTGTGTGTGTACTCTTACAGGGAAACTGGTGCGTGGGTGTGTACCCTGACAGGGAATCTGCTAGTACGTGTGTGTTATACTATGACAGGCAATGTGGTGTGTGTGTGCGTGCTGACAGGGAATCTGGAGTGTGTGTGTATGCTGACAGGGAATGTGGTGTGTGTGTGTACACTGACAGGGAATCTGGTGTGTGTGTGTGTGTACACACTGAAGGGAATCAGGAGTGTGTGTGTGTGTGTGTACACACTGACAGGGAATCTGGTGTGTGTGTCTGTATACGCTGACGGGGAATCTGGGTGTGTGTGTGTGTATACACTGACAGGGAATCTGGTGTGTGTGTGTGTACACACTGACAGGGAATCTGGTTTGTGTGTATGTGTACACACTGACAAGGAATCTGTGTGCGTGTGTGTGTACACTGACTGGGAATCTGGTGTGTGTACACACTGACAGGGAATCTGGTGCATGTGTGTGTGTGTACGCTGACGGAATCTGCTTGTGTGTGTGTGTGTACACTGAAAGGGAACCCGGTCAGTGTGTGTATGTGTACGCTGACAGGGAATCTGGTGCGTGTGTGTATACACACTGAGAGGAAACCTGCTGGTTTGTGTGTGTACACTGACCGGGAATCTGCTGGTGTGCGTACACTGACAGGGGATCTGCTGGTGTGTGTACACACTGACAGGGAATCTGCTGGTTTGTGTGTATACACTGATGGAATTAGTTGGTGTGTGTGCACACTGACAGGGAATCTGCTGGTGTGTGTGTGTGTGTGTACACACAGGGTATCTGCTGGTGTGTGTGTGTGTGTACGCACAGGGTATCTGCTGGTGTGTGTGTGTGTACACACTGACAGGGAATCTACTGGTGTGGGTTCACACTGACAGGGAATCTGCTGGTGTGTGTGTGTACACTGACATGAAATCTGCTGGTGTGTGTACACACTGACAGGGAACCTGTTGGTTTGTGTGTGTGTGTGTATACACTGATGGAATTAGCTGGTGTGTGTGTGTACACTGACCGGGAATCTGCTGGGGCGTGTGCACGTGTGTACACTGACAGGGTATCTGCTGGTGTGTGTGTGTACATACTGACAGGGTATCTGCTGGTGTGTGTGTGTGTACACACTGACAGGGAATCTGCTGGGGTGTGTGTGTGTGTGTGTGTGTGTGTGTGTGTATACACTGACTGGGAACCTGCTGGGGCGTGCATGTGTGCACACTGACTGCGAATCTGCTGGTGTGTGTGTGTGTATACACCCTGACAGGGTATCTGCTGGTGTGTGTGTGTGTGTACGCACAGGGTATCTGCTGGTGTGTGTGTGTGTGTGTACACACTGACAGGGAATCTACTGGTGTGGGTTCACACTGACAGGGAACCTGTTGGTTTGTGTGTGTGTGTATACACTGATGGAATTAGCTGGTGTGTGTGTACACTGACCGGGAATCTGCTGGGGCGTGCGCACGTGTGTACACTGACAGGGAATCTGCTGGTGTGTGTGTGTGTGTGTATACACACTGACAGGGTATCTGCTGGTGTGTGTGTGTACATACTGACAGGGTATCTGCTGGTGTGTGTGTGTGTACACACTGACAGGGAATCTGCTGGTGTGTGTGTGTGTGTGTGTGTGTGTATACACTGACAGGGAACCTGCTGGGGCGTGCATGTGTACACATTGACGGAATCTGCTGGAGTGTGTGTGCATGTGTGTGTGTGTGTACACTGACAGGAAAATTGCTGGTGTGTGTGTACACTGACAGGGAATCTGCTGGTGTGTATGTGTGTGTGTACACTGACAGGGAATCTGCACGTGTGTACACATTGACGGAAACTGCTGGTTTGTGTGTGTACACTGACAGTGAATCTGCTTGTGTATGTGTACACTGACAGGGAATCTGCTGGTGTGTGTACACATTTACAGGGAACCTGCTGGGGCGTGTGTGTACATTGACAGGGAATCTGCTGGTGTGTGTGTGTACACACTGACAGGGAATCTGCTGGTGTGTATGTACACACTGATGGAATCTGCTGGTGTGTATGTACACACTGATGGAATCTGCTGGGGCGTGTGTACACACTAACTGGGAATCTGCTGGTGTGTGTGTGTATATATACACTGGCAGGGCGTCTGATGGTGTGTGTGTTCACACTGATGGAATCTGCTGGTTTGTGTGTGTACACTGGCCGGGTATCTGCTGGTTTGTGTGTGTGTGTGTGTTCACACTGATGGAATCAGCTGGTTTTTGTGTGAGTACACTGACAGGGAATCTGCTGGGGTGTGTGTATACACACTGACAGGGAATATGGTTTGTGTGTGTACACTGACCAGGAATCTGTTGGTTTGTGTGTGTGTGTGTGTGTGTGTGTGTGTGTGTGTATACACTGATGGAATCAGCTGGTGTGTGTGTGAGTACACTGTCAGGGAATCTGCTGGGGTGTGTGTGTACACACTGACAGGGAATCTGGTGTGTGTGTGTACACACTGACAGGGAATCTGGTGTGTGTGTGTGTGTGTGTATACACACTGACAGGGAATTTTGTGTGTGTGTATACACACTGACAGGGAATCTGGTGTGTGTGTGTACACACTGACAGGGAATCTGGTGTGTGTGTGTGTGTGTGTCCACACTGACAGGGAATCTGGTGTGTGTGTGTACACACTGACAGGGAATCTGGTGTGTGTGTGTGTGTACACGCTGACAGGGAATCTGCTGTGTGTGTGTACACACTGACAGGGAATCTGGTGTGTGTGTGTGTACACACTGACAGGGAATCTGGTGTGTGTGTGTGTACACACTGACAGGGAATCTGGTGTGTGTGTGTACACACTGACAGGGAATCTGGTGTGTGTGTGTGTACACAATGACAGGGAATCTGGTGCGTGTGTGTGTACACACTGACAGGGAATCTGATGTGTGTGTGTACACACTGACAGGGAATCTGGTGTGTGTGTGTGTACACACTGACAGGGAATCTGGTGTGTGTGTGTATACACACTGACAGGGAATCTGGTGTGTGTGTGTGTACACACTGGCAGGGAATCTGGTGTGTGTGTGTACACACTGACAGGGAATCTGGTGTGTGTGTGTGTACACACTGGCAGGGAATCTGGTGTGTGTGTGTACACACTGACAGGGAATCTGGTGCGTGTGTGTGTACACACTGACAGGGAATCTGGTGCGTGTGTGTGTACACACTGACAGGCAATCTGGTGTGTGTGTGTGTACACACTGACAGGGAATCTGATGTGTGTGTGTACACACTGACAGGGAATCTGATGTGTGTGTGTACACACTGGCAGGGATTCTGGTGTGTGTGTGTACACACTGACAGGGAATCCGGTGTGTGTGTGTGTACACACTGACAGGGAATCTGGTGTGTGTGTGTGTACACACTGACAGGGAATCTGGTGTGTGTGTGTGTACACACTGACAGGGAATCTGGTGTGTGTGTGTGTACAAACTGGCAGGGAATCTGGTGTGTGTGTGTGTACACACTGGCAGGGAATCTGGTGTGTGTGTGTGTACACACTGGCAGGGAATCTGGTGTGTATGTGTGTACAAACTGGCAGGGAATCTGGTGTGTGTGTGTGTACACACTGGCAGGGAATCTGGTGTGTGTGTGTGTACACACTGGCAGGGAATCTGGTGTGTATGTGTGTACACACTGACAGGGAATCTGGTGTGTGTGTGTGTGTACACACTGACGGAATCTCGTGTGTGTGTGTGTGTGTGTACACACTGACGGGAATATGGTGTGTGTGTACACACTGACAGGGAATCTGGTGTGTGTGTGTGTACACACTGACAGGGAATCTGGTGTGTGTGTTTGTGTGTGTGTGTGTACACACTGACAGGGAATCTGGTGTGTGTCTGTGTACACACTGACAGGGAATCTGGTGTGTGTGTGTGTGTATACACTGACGGAATCTGGTGTGTGTGTGTGTGTGTGTGTGTGTACACACTGACAGGGAATCTGGTGTGTATGTGTACACACTGACAGGGAATCTGGTGTGTGTGTGTGTACACGCTGACAGGAAATCTGGTGTGTGTGTGTGTACACGCTGACAGGGAATCTGGTGTGTGTGTGTACACACTGACAGGGAATCTGGTGTGTGTGTGTGTGTACACACTGACAGGGAATCTGGTGTGTGTGTACACACACACTGACAGGGAATCTGGTGTGTGTGTGTGTGTGTGTGTACACACACTGACAGGGAATCTGGTGTGTGTGTGTGTGTACTCTGACAGGGAAACTGGTGCGTGTGTGTGTACTCTGACAGGGAAACTGGTGCGTGTGTGTGTACTCTGACAGGGAAACTGGTGCGTGTGTGTGTACTCTGACAGGGAAACCGCTGCGTGTGTGTGTACTCTGACAGGGAAACCGCTGCGTGTGTCTGTACTCTGACAGGGAAACTGGTGCGTGGGTGTGTACTCTGACAGGGAAACTGGTGCGTGGGTGTGTACTCTGACAGGGAATCTGCTAGTACGTGTGTGTTATACAATGACAGGCAATGTGGTGTGTGTGTGCGTGCTGACAGGGAATGTGGTGTGTGTTTGTACACTGACAGGGAATCTGGTGGTACGTGTGTGTGTGTATACGCTGACGGAATCTGCTGGTACGTGTGTGTGTGTGTTTGTGTGTGTGTACACTGACAGGGAGCCTGATCTCTGTGTGTGTGTGTGTACGCTGACAGGGAATCTGGTGCATATGTGTGTGTGTACACACTGACAGGGAATCTGGTGTGTGTGTGTATGTGTATACACTGACAGGGAATCTGTTGTGTGTGTACACACTGACAGGGAATCTGGTGTGTGTGTCCACACTGACAGGGAATCTGTTGTGTGTGTACACACTGACAGGGAATCTGTTGTGTGTGTAGACACTGATAGGGAATCTGGAGTCTGTGTATGTGTACACACTGACAGGGAATCTGGTGCGTGTGTGTGTGTACACTGAAGGAATCTGGTGTGTGTGTGTGCTGACAGGGAATCTGGTGTGTGTGTGTACACACTGACAGGGAATCTGGTGCGTGTGTGTGTACACACTGACAGGGAATCTGATGTGTGTGTGTGTACACACTGACAGGGAATCTGATGTGTGTGTACACACTGAAGTGAATCAGGGGTATGTGTGTGTACACACTGACAGGGAATCAGGTGTGTGTGTGTATACACACTGACAGGGAATCTGCTGGTTTGTGTGTATACACTGATGGAATTAGTTGGTGGGTGTGTACACTGACCGGGAACCTGCTGGGGCGTGCGCGCGTGTGCACACTGACAGGGAATCTGCTGGTGTGTGTGTGTGTGTGTGTACACACTGACAGGGTATCTGCTGGTGTGTGTGTGTATACACAGGGTATCTGCTGGTGTGTGTGTGTGTACACACTGACAGGGAATCTACTGGTGTGGGTTCACACTGACAGGGAATCTGCTGGTGTGTGTACACACTGACAGGGAACCTGTTGGTTTGTGTGTGTGTGTATACACTGATGGAATTAGCTGGTGTGTGTGTGTATACACTGACCGGGAATCTGCTGGGGCGTGCGCACGTGTGTACACTGACAGGGAATCTGCTGGGGTGTGTGTGTGTGTGTGTGTGTGTGTGTATACACACTGACAGGGTATCTGCTGGTGTCTGTGTGTACATACTGACAGGGTATCTGCTGGTGTGTGTGTGTGTGTACACACTGACAGGGAATCTGCTGGTGTGGGTACACACTGACAGGGAATCTGCTGGGGTGTGTGTGTGTATACACTGACAGGGAACCTGCTGGTGTGTGTACACACTGACAGGGAACCTGTTGGTTTGTGTGTGTGTATACACTGATGGAATTAGCTGGTGTGTGTGTACACTGACCGGGAATCTGCTGGGGCATGCGCACGTGTGTACACTGACAGGGAATCTGCTGGTGTGTGTGTGTGTGTGTACACACTGACAGGGAATCTGCTGGTGTGGGTACACACTGACAGGGAATCTGCTGGTGTGTGTGTGTGTGTTGTATACACTGACAGGGAACCTGCTGGTGCATGCGTGTGTGCACACTGACTGTGAATCTGCAGGTGTGTGTGTGTGTACACACTGACGGAATCTGCTGGAGTGTGTGTGTGCGTGTGTGTGTGTATACACTGACAGGAAATCTGCTGGTGTGTGTATGTACACTGACAGGGAATCTGCTGGTGTGTATGTGTGTGTGTACACTGACAGGGAATCTGCTGGTGTGTGTGTGTAGACACTGACAGGACATCTGCTCGCGTGTACACATTGACAGAATCTGCTGGTTTGTGTGTGTACACTGACAGTGAATCTGCGTGTGTGTATGTGTGTACACACTGATGGAATCTGCTTGGTTGTGTGTGTACACTGACAGGGAATCTGCTGGGGTGTGTGTGTACACTGACAGGGAATCTGCTGGGGTGTGTGTGTACATTGACAGGGAATCTGCTGGGGCGTGTGTGTACACTGATAGGGAATCTGCTGGTGTGTGTGTGTGTACACACTGACAGGGAATCTGCTGGTGTGTATGTACACACTGCTGGAATCTGCTGGGGCGTGTGTACACACAGACTGGGAATTTGCTGGTGTGTTTGTGTATATATACACTGGCAGGGCATCTGCTGGTGTGTGTGTGTGTGTTCACACTGATGGAATTTGCTGGTTTGTGTGTGTACACTGACCGGGTATCTGCTGGTTTGTGTGTGTGTGTGTACACTGATGGAATCAGCTGGTGTGTGTGTGAGTACACTGACAGGGAATCTGCTGGGGGGTGTGTGTACACACTGACAGGGAATCTGCTGGTGTGTGTGTGTGTGTACATACTGACAGTGAATCTGCTGGTGTGTATGCACACACTGATGGACTCTGCTGGGGCGTGTGTACACACTGACTGGGAATCTGCTGGTGTGTGTATATACACTGGCAGGGCATCTGCTGGTGCGTGTGTGTTCACTGATCGGGTATCTGCTGGTTTGTGTGTGTGTATACACTGATGGAATCAGCTGGTGTTTGTGTGTACACACTGACAGGGAATCTACTGTGTGTGTACACACTGATGGAATCTGATGTGTGTGTGTGTACACACTGACAGGGAATCTGGTGTGTGTGTGTGTGTGTGTATACACACTGACAGGGAATATGGTGTGTGTGTGTACACACTGACAGGGAATATGGTGTGTGTGTACACACTGACAGGGAATATGGTGTGTGTGTGTACACACTGACAGGGAATCTGGTGCATGTGTGTCTGTGTGTGTACACACTGACAGGGAATCTGGTGTGTGTGTGTGTGTACACACTGACAGGGAATATGGTGTGTGTGTGTGTTTGTACACACTGACAGGGAATCTGGTGTGTGTGTGTACACACTGACAGGGAATCTGGTGCATGTGTGTCTGTGTGTGTACACACTGACAGGGAATCTGGTGTGTGTGTGTACACTGACAGGGAATATGGTGTGTGTGTGTGTTTGTACACACTGACAGGGAATCTGGTGTGTGTGTGTGCGCTGACAGGGAATCTGGTGTGTGTATGCTGACGGAATCTGCTGGTACGTGTGTGTGTGTGTGTATACACTGACAGGGAGCCTGATCTGTGTGTGTACGCTGACAGGGAGTCTGGTGCGTATGTGTGTGTGTTCACACTGACAGGGAATCTGGTCTGTTTGTACACACTGACAGGGAATCTGGTGTGTGTGTGTACACACTGACAGGGAAACTGGTGCGTGTGTGTGTGTACTCTGACAGGGAAACTGGTGCGTGTGTGTACACTGACAGGGATTCTGGTGTGTGTGTGTGTCCGCTGACGGAATCTGCTGGTACGTGTGTGTGTGTGTGTACACTGACAGGGAGCCTGATCTGTGTGTGTGTGTGTGCGCTGACAGGGAATCTGGTGCATATGTGTGTGTGTACACACTGGCAGGGAATCTGGTGTATGTGTGTGTGTGTGTGTGTGTACACACTGACAGGGAATCTGGTGTGTGTGTGTGTATACACTGACAGGGAATCTGATGTGTGTGTACACACTGACAGGGAATCTGATGTGTGTGTACACACTGACAGGGAATCTGGTGTGTGTGTACACACTGACAGGGAATCTGTTGTGTGCGTACACACTGACAGGGAATCTGTTGTGTGTGTCCACACTGACAGGGAATCTGTTGTGTGTGTACACACTGACAGGGAATCTGTTGTGTGTGCACACACTGACAGGGAATCTGTTGTGTGTGCACACACTGACAGGGACATGTTGTGTGTGTACACACTGACAGGGAATCTGTTGTGTGTGTACACACTGACAGGGAATCTGTTGTGTGTGTACACACTGACAGGGAATCTGTTGTGTGTGCACACACTGACAGGGAATCTGTTGTGTGTGCACACACTGACAGGGAATCTGTTGTGTGTGCACACACTGACAGGGAATCTGTTGTGTGTGCACACACTGACAGGGAATCTGTTGTGTGTGCACACACTGACAGGGAATCTGTTGTGTGTGCACACACTGACAGGGAATCTGGTGTGTGTGTGTGTACACACTGACAGGGAATCTGGTGCCTGTGTATGTGTACACACTGACAGGGAATCTGTAGCGTGTGTGTACGTGTGTGTGTGTACACTGACAGGGAATCTGCTGGTGTGTGTGTGTGTGTAGACACTGACAGGACATCTGCTCGCGTGTACACATTGACGGAAACTGCTGGTTTGTGTGTGTACACTGACAGTGAATCTGCTTGTGTGTGTGTGTGTACACACTGATGGAATCTGCTTGGTTGTGTGTGTACACTGACAGGGAATCTGCTGGGGTGTGTGTGTACACTGACAGGGAATCTGCTGGGGTGTGTGTGTACACTGACAGGGAAACTGCTGGGGTGTGTGTGTACATTGACAGGGAATCTGCTGGGGCGTGTGTGTACACTGATAGGGAATCTGCTGGTGTGTATGTGTGCGTACACACTGACAGGGAATCTGCTGGTGTGTATGTACACACTGATGGAATCTGCTGGGGCGTGTGTACACACTGGGAATCTGCTGGTGTGTTTGTGTATATATACGCTGGCTGGGCATCTGCTGGTGTGTGTGTGTGTGTGTACACACTGATGGAATCTGCTGGTTTGTGTGTGTACACTGACCGGGTATCTGCTGGTTTGTGTGTGTGTGTGTACACTGATGGAATCAGCTGGTGTTTATGTGAGTACACTGACAGGGAATCTGCTGGGGTGTGTGTGTACACACTGACAGGGAATCTGCTGGTGTGTGTGTGTGTGTACACACTGACAGTGAATCTGCTGGTGTGTATGCACACACTGATGGAATCTGCTGAGGCGTGTGTACACACTGACTGGGAATCTGCTGGTGTGTGTATATACACTGGCAGGGCATCTGCTGGTGCGTGTGTGTTCACTGATCGGGTATCTGCTGGTTTGTGTGTGTGTGTGTATACACTGATGGAATCAGCTGGTGTTTGTGTGAGTACACTGACAGGGAATCTGGTGTGTGTGTGTGTACACTGACAGGGAATCTGCTTGTGTGTGTGCATACTGACAGGGAATCTGCTGGTGTGTGTGTGTACACTGACAGGGAATCTGCTGGTGTGTGTGTACACTGACAGGGAATCTGCTGTTGTGTGTGTGTACACTGGCAGGAATCTGCTGGTGTGTGTCTGTACACTGACAGGGAATCTGCTGGTGTGTGTGTGTACACTGACGGAATCTGCTGGGGTGTGTGTGTTTACACTGACAGGGAATCTGGTGTGTGTGCGTGTACACTGACAGGGAATCTGCTGGAGTGTGTGTGTGTATACTGACAGGGAATCTGCTGGTGTGTGTATACATTGACAGGGAATATGCTGGTGTGTGTGTGTACACTGACGGAGTCTGGTGTGTGTGTGTGTACACTGACAGGGAGTCTGCTGGTGTATGTGTGTGTGTGTACTGACAGGGTGTCTGCTGGTGTGCATGTGCACTGACAGGGGATCTGCTGGGGTGTGTGTGCATACACTGACAGGGAATCTTCTGGTGTGTGCGTACACTGACAGGGAATCTGATGTGTGTGTACACACTGACAGGGAATCTGATGTGTGTGTCCACACTGACAGGGAATCTGTTGTGTGTGTACACACTGACAGGGAATCTGTTGTGTGTGTACACACTGACAGGGAATCTGTTGTGTGTGTACACACTGACAGGGAATCTGTTGTGTGTGTACACACTGACAGGGAATCTGGTGTGTGTGCACACACTGACAGGGAATCTGGTGTGTGTGTGTGTACACACTGACAGGGAATCTGGTGCCTGTGTATGTGTACACACTGACAGGGAATCTGGTGCGTGTGTGTATGTGTGTGTGTGTACACTGACAGGGAATCTGCTGGTGTGTGTGTGTGTGCACTGACTGGGAATCTGCTGGGGTGTGGGTGTGTGTATACCTGACAGGGAATCTGCTGGGGTGTGGGTGTGTATACACTGACAGGGAATATGGTGGTGTGTGTGTATGTGTGTACACTGATAGGGAATCTGCTGGTGTGTGCATACACTGGCAGGGAATCTGCTGGTGTGTGTGTGTACACTGACAGGGAATCTGCTGGTGTGTGTGTATACATTGACAGGGAATGTGCTGGTGGGTGTGTGTGTATACATTGATAGGGAATCTGCTGGTGTGTGTACACTGACAGGGAATCTGCTGGTGTGTGTGTACACTGACAGGGAATCTGCTGGTGTGTGTGTGTGCACTGGCTGGGAATCTGCTGGGGTGTGTGTGTGTACACTGACTGGGAATCTGCTGGTGTGTGTGCGTGTACACTGACAGGGAAACTGCTTGTATGTGTGTATACTGACAGGGAATCTGCTGGTGTGTGTGTGTACACTGACTGGGAATCTGCTGGTATGTGTGTGTACACTGACAGGGAATCTGCTGGTGTGTGTGTATACTGGCAGGGAATCTGCTGGTGTGTGTATACATTGACAGGGAATCTGCTGGTGTGAGTGTGTATACATTGACAGGGAATCTGCTGGTGTGTGTGTGTACACTGATAGGGAATCTGCTGGTGTGTGTGTGTGTGTACACTGACAGGGAATCTGCTGGTGTGTGTGTGTACACTGACAGGGAATCTACTGGTGTGTGTCTGTACACTGACAGGGAATCTGCTGGGGTGTGTGTGTTTACACTGACAGGGAATCTGCTGGTGTGTGTGTGTGTACACTGACAGGGAATCTGCTGGTGTGTGTGTGTGCATACTGACAGGGAATCTGCTGGTGTGTGTGTGTACACTGGCAGGGAATCTGCTGGTGTGTGTGTGTACACTGACAGGGAATCTGCTGGGGTGTGTGTGTTTACACTGACAGGGAATCTGGTGTGTGTGCGTGTACACTGACAGGGAATCTGCTGGTGTGTGTGTACACTGACAGGGAAACTGCTGTTGTGTGTGTGTACACTGGCAGGAATCTGCTGGTGTGTGTCTGTACACTGACAGGGAATCTGCTGGTGTGTGTGTACACTGACGGAATCTGCTGGTGTGTGTGTGTTTACACTGACAGGGAATCTGGTGTGTGTGCGCGTACACTGACAGGGAATCTGCTGGAGTGTGTGTGTATACTGACAGGGAATCTGCTGGTGTGTGTGTACACTGGCAGGGAATCTGCTGGTGTGTGTATACATTGACAGGGAATATGCTGGTGTGTGTGTGTACACTGACGGAGTCTGGTGCGTGTGTGTACACTGACAGGGAGTCTGCTGGTGTATGTGTGTGTGTGTACACTGACAGGGTGTCTGCTGGTGTGCATGTGCACTGACAGGGGATCTGCTGGGGTGTGTGTGTATACGCTGACAGGGAATCTGCTGGTGTGTGTGTACACTGACAGGGAATCTGCTGGTGTGTGTGCATGTATATACGCTGCCAGGGCATCTGCTGGCGTGTGCGTACACTGACAGGGAATCTGCTGTGGCCTGTGGGTGTGTGTGTACACTGACAGGGAATCTGCTGGTGTGTGTGCGTGTGTACACCGACAGGGAATCTGCTGGTGTGTGTGTGTGTGTATGCACTGACTGGGGATCTGCTGGTGTGGGTGTGTGTACACCTGACAGAGAATCTGCTAGTGTGTGTGTATATAAACTGACAGAGAATCTGCTGGGTCGTCTGTGTACACTGACAGGGAATCTGCTGGTGTGTGTGTACACCTGACAGGGAATCTGCTGGGGCGTGTGTGTGTGTCTGTGTATACACTGACAGGGGATCTGCTGGTGTGTCTGTGTACACCTGACAGGTTATCTGCCGGGGTGTGGGTGTGTGTACACCTGACAGGGAATCTGCTGGTGTGGGTGTGTGTACACCTGACAGGGAATCTGCTGGGGTGTGGGTGTGTGTACACTGACAGGGAATATGGTGGTGTGTGTGTATGTGTGTACACTGATAGGGAATCTGCTGGTGTGTGCATACACTGGCAGGGAATCTGCTGGTGTGTGTGTATACATTGACAGGGAATGTGCTGGTGTGTGTGTATACATTGACAGGGAATGTGCTGGTGAGTGGGTGTGTATACATTGATAGGGAATCTGCTGGTGTGTGTGTACACTGACAGGGAATCTGCTGGTGTGTGTGTACACTGACAGGGAATCTGCTGGTGTGTGCGTACACTGACAGGGAATCTGCTGGTGTGTGTATACTGACAGGGAATCTGCTGGTATGTGTGTGTGTACACTGACAGGGAATCTGGTGTGTGTGCATGTACACTGACAGGGAATCTGCTGGTGGGTGTGTGTGTATACTGACAGGAAATCTGGTGTGTGTGTATACTGGCAGGAATCTGCTGGTGTGTGTACACTGACAGGGAATCTGCTCGTGTGTGTGTACACTGACAGGGAATCTGCTGGTGTGTGTGTGTGCACTGGCTGGGAATCTGCTGGGGTGTGTGTGTGTACACTGACTGGGAATCTGCTGGTGTGTGTGCGTGTACACTGACAGGGAAACTGCTTGTATGTGTGTATACTGACAGGGAATCTGCTGGTGTGTGTGTGTACACTGACTGGGAATCTGCTGGTATGTGTGTGTACACTGACTGGGAATCTGCTGGTGTGTGTGTATACTGGCAGGGAATCTGCTGGTGTGTGTATACATTGACAGGGAATCTGCTGGTGTGAGTGTGTATACATTGACAGGGAATCTGCTGGTGTGTGTGTGTACACTGATAGGGAATCTGCTGGTGTGTGTGTGTGTGTACACTGACAGGGAATCTGCTGGTGTGTGTGTGTACACTGACAGGGAATCTACTGGTGTGTGTCTGTACACTGACAGGGAATCTGCTGGGGTGTGTGTGTTTACACTGACAGGGAATCTGCTGGTGTGTGTGTGTGTACACTGACAGGGAATCTGCTGGTGTGTGTGTGTGCATACTGACAGGGAATCTGCTGGTGTGTGTGTGTACACTGGCAGGGAATCTGCTGGTGTGTGTGTGTACACTGACAGGGAATCTGCTGGGGTGTGTGTGTTTACACTGACAGGGAATCTGGTGTGTGTGCGTGTACACTGACAGGGAATCTGCTGGTGTGTGTGTACACTGACAGGGAAACTGCTGTTGTGTGTGTGTACACTGGCAGGAATCTGCTGGTGTGTGTCTGTACACTGACAGGGAATCTGCTGGTGTGTGTGTACACTGACGGAATCTGCTGGTGTGTGTGTGTTTACACTGACAGGGAATCTGGTGTGTGTGCGCGTACACTGACAGGGAATCTGCTGGAGTGTGTGTGTATACTGACAGGGAATCTGCTGGTGTGTGTGTACACTGGCAGGGAATCTGCTGGTGTGTGTATACATTGACAGGGAATATGCTGGTGTGTGTGTGTACACTGACGGAGTCTGGTGCGTGTGTGTACACTGACAGGGAGTCTGCTGGTGTATGTGTGTGTGTGTACACTGACAGGGTGTCTGCTGGTGTGCATGTGCACTGACAGGGGATCTGCTGGGGTGTGTGTGTATACGCTGACAGGGAATCTGCTGGTGTGTGTGTACACTGACAGGGAATCTGCTGGTGTGTGTGCATGTATATACGCTGCCAGGGCATCTGCTGGCGTGTGCGTACACTGACAGGGAATCTGCTGTGGCCTGTGGGTGTGTGTGTACACTGACAGGGAATCTGCTGGTGTGTGTGCGTGTGTACACCGACAGGGAATCTGCTGGTGTGTGTGTGTGTGTATGCACTGACTGGGGATCTGCTGGTGTGGGTGTGTGTACACCTGACAGAGAATCTGCTAGTGTGTGTGTATATAAACTGACAGAGAATCTGCTGGGTCGTCTGTGTACACTGACAGGGAATCTGCTGGTGTGTGTGTACACCTGACAGGGAATCTGCTGGGGCGTGTGTGTGTGTCTGTGTATACACTGACAGGGGATCTGCTGGTGTGTCTGTGTACACCTGACAGGTTATCTGCCGGGGTGTGGGTGTGTGTACACCTGACAGGGAATCTGCTGGTGTGGGTGTGTGTACACCTGACAGGGAATCTGCTGGGGTGTGGGTGTGTGTACACTGACAGGGAATATGGTGGTGTGTGTGTATGTGTGTACACTGATAGGGAATCTGCTGGTGTGTGCATACACTGGCAGGGAATCTGCTGGTGTGTGTGTATACATTGACAGGGAATGTGCTGGTGTGTGTGTATACATTGACAGGGAATGTGCTGGTGAGTGGGTGTGTATACATTGATAGGGAATCTGCTGGTGTGTGTGTACACTGACAGGGAATCTGCTGGTGTGTGTGTACACTGACAGGGAATCTGCTGGTGTGTGCGTACACTGACAGGGAATCTGCTGGTGTGTGTATACTGACAGGGAATCTGCTGGTATGTGTGTGTGTACACTGACAGGGAATCTGGTGTGTGTGCATGTACACTGACAGGGAATCTGCTGGTGGGTGTGTGTGTATACTGACAGGAAATCTGGTGTGTGTGTATACTGGCAGGAATCTGCTGGTGTGTGTACACTGACAGGGAATCTGCTCGTGTGTGTATACACTGACAGGGAATCTGCTGGAGTGTGTGTGTGTGCATAGTGACAGGGAATCTGCTGGGGTGTGTGTGTACATTGACAGAGTCTGGTGTGTGTGTACACTGACAGGGAATCTGCTGGTGTGTGTATGTGCGTGTGTGTATATACACTGACAGGGAATCTGCTGCGGCCTGTGTGTGTACACTGACAGGGAATCTGCTGGTGTGTGTGTGTGCATGTGTGTACACTGACAGGGAATCTGCTGGTGTGTGTGTGTGCATGTATATACGCTGACAGGGCATCTGGTGGTGTGTGCGTACACTGACAGGGAATCTGCTGGTGTGTGCGTGTGTACACCGACAGGGAATCTGCTGGTGTGTGTGTGTGTGTATGCACTGACCGGGGATCTGCTGGTGTGGGTGTGTGTACACTTGACAGGGAATCTGCTAGTGTGTGTGTATATACACTGACAGGGAATCTGCTGGGTCGTCTGTGTACACTGACAGGGAATCTGCTGGTGGGTGTGTGTGTGTGTACACTGACAGAGGATCTGCTGGTGTGTTTGTACACCTGACAGGGAATCTGCTGGGGCGTGTGTGTGTGTGTCTGTGTGTATACACTGACAGGGGATCTGCTGGTGTGTCTGTGTACACCTGACAGGTAATCTGCTGGGGTGTGGGTGTGTGTACACCTGACAGGGAATCTTCTGGGGTGTGGGTATGTGTACACCTGACAGGGAATCTGCTGGTTTGTGTGTATGTTTGTACACTGTTAGGGAATCTGCTAGGGTTTGTGTGTGTGTGCTGGTGTGTGTGTGTGTGTGTGTGTGTGTGTGTGTGTACACTGACCGGGAATCTGCTGGTGTGTGGGTACACTGACAGGAATCTGCTGGTGTGTGTGTATGCTGACAGGGAATCTGCTGGTGGGTGTGTGTGTATACATTGACAGGGAATCTGCTGGTGTGTGTGTGAACACTGACAGGGAATATGCTGGTGTGTGTGTACACTGACAGGGAATCTGCTGGTGGGTGTGTGTGTATACATTGACAGGGAATCTGCTGGTGTGTGTACACTGACAGGGAATATGCTGGTGTGTGTGTACACTGACAGGGAATCTGCTGGTGGATGTGTGTGTATATATTGACAGGGAATCTGCTGGTGTGTGTACACTGACCGGGAATCTGCTGGTGTGTGTGCGTACACTGACAGGGAATCTGCTGGTGTGAGTATACTGACAGCGAATCTGTTGGTGTGTGTGCACACTGACAGGAATCTGCTGGTGTGTGTGTATACTGACAGGGAATCTGGTGGTGTGTGTGTTTACATTGACAGGGAGTCTGCTGGTGTGTGTGTGTACACTGACAGGGAATCTGCTGGGGTGTATGTATATACACTGACAGGGAATCTGCTGGTGTGTGTGTGTGTGCACTGACTGGGAATCTGCTGGGGTGTGTGTGTACACTGACTGGGGATCTGCTGGTGTGTGCGTTTACACTGACAGGGAAACTGCTTGTATGTGTGTATACTGACAGGGAATCTGATGGTGTGTGTGTGTACACTGACAGGAATCTGCTGGTATGTGTGTACACTGACAGGGAATCTGCTGGTGTGTGTATACTGACAGGGAATATGCTGGTGTGTGCGTATACTGACAAGGAATCTGCTGGTGTGTGTGTGTGTATACTGACGCGAATCTGTGTGTGTGTGAGTGTGCACTGACAGGAATCTGCTGGTGTGTGTGTACACTGGCAGGGAATCTGCTGGTGTGTGTATACATTGACAGGGAATCTGCTGGTGTGAGTGTGTAAACAATTGATAGGGAATCTGCTGGTGTGTGTGTACACTGACAGGGAATCTGCTGGTGTGTGTGTGTGAGTACACTGACAGGGAATCTACTGGTGTGTGTCTGTACACTGACAGGGAATCTGCTGGGGTTTGTGTGTTTACACTGACAGGGAATCTGGTGTTTGTGCGTGTACACTGACAGGGAATCTGCTGGTGTGTGTGTGTGTGTATATACTGACAGGGAATCTGCTGGTGTGTATGTACACTGGCAGGAATCTGCTGGTGTGTCTGTACACTGACAGGGAATCTGCTGGTGTGTGTGTGTAACACTGACGGAATCTGCTGGGGTGTGTGCGTGTACACTGACAGGGAATCTGCTGGGGTGTGTGCGTGTACACTGACAGGGAATCTGCTGGAGTGTGTGTGTATACTGACAGGGAATCTGCTGGTGTGTGTGTACACTGGCAGGGAATCTGCTGGTGTGTGTATACATTGACAGGGAATCTGCTGGTGTGTGTGTGTGTACACTGACGGAGTCTGGTGTGTGTACACTGACAGGGAGTCTGCTGGTGTATGTGTGTGTGTACACTGACAGGGTGTCTGCTGGTGTGCATGTGCACTGACAGGGAATCTGCTGGTGTGTGTGCGTACACTGACAGGGAATCTGCTGGTGTGTGCGTACACTGACAGGGAATCTGCTGGTGTGTGCGTACACTGTCAGGGAATCTGCTGGTGTGTGTGTGCGTGTATGCACTGACTGGGGATCTGCTGGTGTGGTTGGGTGTACACCTGACAGGGAATCTGCTAGTGTGTGTACACTGACAGGGAATCTGCTGGTGTGTGTGTGTACACTGACAGGGAATCTGCTGGTGTGTGCGTACACTGACAGGGAATCTACTGGTGTGTGTGTATACTGACAGGGAATCTGCTGGTATGTGTGTGTGTACACTGACAGGGAATCTGCTGGGGTGTGTGTGTTTACACTGACAGGGAATCTGGTGTGTGTGCGTGTACACTGACAGGGAATCTGCTGGTGTGTGTGTGTATACTGACAGGGAATCTGCTGGTGTGTGTATACTGACAGGGAATCTGCTGGTGTGTGTGTATACATTGACAGGGAATCTGCTGGTGGGTGTGTGTGTATACATTGACAGGGAATCTGCTGGTGGGTGTGTGTACACTGACAGGGAATCTGCTGGTGTGTGTGTACACTGACAGGGGATCTGCTGGTGTGTGCGTACACTGACAGGGGATCTGCTGGTGTGTGCGTACACTGACAGGGGATCTGCTGGTGTGTGCGTACACTGACAGGGGATCTGCTGGTGTGTGTATACTGACAGGGAATCTGCTGGTGTGTGTGTACTGACAGGGAATCTGCTGGTGTGTGTTTGTACACTGACAGGGAATCTGCTGGTGTGTGTGTGTGTGTGCATGTATATACGCTGACAGGGCATCTGGTGGTGTGTGCGTACACTGACAGGGAATCTGCTGTGGCCTGTGTGTGTGTGTGTACACTGACAGGTAATCTGCTGGTGTGTACGTGTGTACACCGACAGGGAATCTGCTGGTGTGTGTGTGTGTGTACACCTGACAGGGAATCTGCTGGGTCGTCTGTGTACACTGACAGGGAATCTGCTGGTGGGTGTGTGTGTGTGTCTGTGTGTATACACTGACAGGGGATCTGCTGGTGTGTCTGTGTACACCTGACAGGTAATCTGCTGGGGCGTGTGTGTGTGTGTCTGTGTGTATACACTGACAGGGGATCTGCTGGTGTGTCTGTGTACACCTGACAGGTAATCTGCTGGGGTGTGGGTGTGTGTACACCTGACAGGGAATCTGCCAGGGTGTGGGTGTGTGTACACCTGACAGGGAATCTGCTGGGGTGTGGGTGTGTGTACACCTGACAGGGAATCTGCTGGGGTGTGGGTATGTGTACACCTGACAGGGAATCTGCTGGGGTGTGGGTATGTGTACACCTGACAGGGAATATGCTGGTGTGTGTGTATGTGTGTACACTGATAGGGAATATGCTGGGCGTTGTGTGTGTGTGTGTGTGTGTGTGTGTGTGTACACTGACAGGGAATCTGCTGGTGTGTGGGTACACTGACAGGAATCTGCTGGTGTGTGTGTATGCTGACAGGGAATCTGCTGGTGGGTGTGTGTGTATACATTGACAGGGAATCTGCTGGTGTGTGTGTACACTGACCGGGAATCTGCTGGTGTGTGTGCGTACACTGACAGGGAATCTGCTGGTGTGTGTATACTGACAGGGAATCTGTTGGTGTGTGTGCACACTGACAGGAATCTGCTGGTGTGTGTGTATACTGACAGGGAATCTGGTGGTGTGTGTGTTTACATTGACAGGGAGTCTGCTGGTGTGTGTGTGTACACTGACAGGGAATCTGCTGGGGTGTGTGTATATACACTGACAGGGAATCTGCTGGTGTGTGTGTGTGTGCACTGACTGGGAATCTGCTGGGGTGTGTGTGTGTACACTGGGAATCTGCTGGTGTGTGTGTGTACACTGACAGGATTCTGCTGGTATGTGTGTACACTGACAGGGAATCTGCTGGTGTGTGTGTATACTGACAGGGAATCTGCTGGTGTGTGCGTATACTGACAAGGAATCTGCTGGTGTGTATGTGTGTATACTGACGCGAATCTGTGTGTGTGAGTGTGCACTGACAGGAATCTGCTGGTGTGTGTGTACACTGGCAGGGAATCTGCTGGTATGTGTGTACACTGACAGGGAATCTGCTGGTGTGTGTGTATACTGACAGGGAATCTGCTGGTGTGTGTGTGTACACTGACAGGATTCTGCTGGTATGTGTGTACACTGACAGGGAATCTGCTGGTGTGTGTGTATACTGACAGGGAATCTGCTGGTGTGTGTGTATACTGACAGGGAATCTGCTGGTGTGTGCGTATACTGACAAGGAATCTGCTGGTGTGTATGTGTGTATACTGACGCGAATCTGTGTGTGTGTGAGTGTGCACTGACAGGAATCTGCTGGTGTGTGTGTACACTGGCAGGGAATCTGCTGGTGTGTGTATACATTGACAGGGAATCTGCTGGTGTGAGTGTGTAAACAATTGATAGGGAATCTGCTGGTGTGTGTGTACACTGACAGGGAATCTGCTGGAGTGTGTGTGTGTGCATACTGACAGGGAATCTGCTGGTGTGTGTGTGTATACTGACGGGAATCTGTGTGTGTGTGAGTGTGCACTGACAGGAATCTGCTGGTGTGTGTGTACACTGGCAGGGAATTTGCTGGTGTGTGTACATGGGCAGGGAATCTGCTGGTGTGTGTACACTGACAGGGAATCTACTGGTGTGTGTCTGTACACTGACAGGGAATCTGCTGGGGTGTGTGTGTTTACATTGACAGGGAATCTGGTGTGTGCGTGTACACTGACAGGGAATCTGCTGGAGTGTGTGTGTGTGCATACTGACAGGGAATCTGCTGGTGTGTGTGTACACTGACAGGGAATCTGCTGGAGTGTGTGTGTGTGAATACTGACAGGGAATCTGCTGGTGTGTGTGTGTACACTGACAGGAATCTGCTGGTATGTGTGTACACTGACAGGTAATCTGCTGGTGTGTGCGTGTGTACACCGACAGGGAATCTGCTGGTGTGTGTGTGTGTATGCACTGACCGGGGATCTGCTGGTGTGGGTGTGTGTACACCTGACAGGGAATCTGCTGGGTCGTCTGTGTACACTGACAGGGAATCTGCTGGTGGGTGTGTGTGTGTGTCTGTGTGTATACACTGACAGGGGATCTGCTGGTGTGTCTGTGTACACCTGACAGGTAATCTACTGGGGTGTGGGTGTGTGTACACCTGACAGGGAATCTGCCAGGGTGTGGGTGTGTGTACACCTGACAGGGAATCTGCTGGGGTGTGGGTGTGTGTACACCTGACAGGGAATCTGCTGGGGTGTGGGTATGTGTACACCTGACAGGGAATCTGCTGGTGTGTGTGTACACTGACAGGGAATCTGCTGGTGTGTGCGTACACTGACAGGGAATCTGCTGGTGTGTGCGTACACTGACAGGGCATCTGCTGGTGTGTGTATACTGACAGGCAATCTGCTGGTGTGTGTGTACACTGACAGGAATCTGCTGGTGTGTGTATACTGACAGGGAATCTGCTGGTGTGTGTGTACACTGACAGGGATTCTGCTGGGGTGTGTGTATATACACTGACAGGGAATCTGCTGGTGTGTGTGTGCACTGACAGGGAATCTGCTGGTGTGTGCATACACTGACAGGGCATCTGCTGGTGTGTATACTGACAGGCAATCTGCTGGTGTGTGTACACCGACAGGAATCTGCTGGTGTGTGTATACTGACAGGGAATCTGCTGGTGTGTGCGTACACTGACAGGGAATCTGCTGGTGTGTGCGTACACTGACAGGGAATCTGCTGGTGTGTGTGTACACTGACAGGGAGTCTGCTGGTGTGTGTGTGTACACTGACAGGGATTCTGCTGGGGTGTGTGTAAACACACTGACAGGGAATCTGCTGGTGTGTGTGTGTGCACTGACTGGGAATCTGCTGGGGTGTGTGTGTACACTGACTGGGAATCTGCTGGTGTGTGTGCGTGTACACTGACAGGGAATCTGCTTGTGTGTGTATACTGACAGGAATCTGCTGGTGTGTGTGTACACTGACAGGAATCTGCTTTTTGTGTGTACACTGACAGGGAATCTGCTGGTGTGTTTGTGTACACTGACAGGCTATCTGCTGGTGTGTGTCTGTACACTGACGGAATCTGCTGGTGTGTATGTACACTGATAGGGAATCTGCTGGTGTGTGTGTTTACACTGACAGGGAATCTGGTGTGTGTGCGTGTACTCTGACAGGGAATCTGCTGGAGTGTGTGTGTGCATTCTGACAGGCAATCTGCTGGTGTGTGTGTACACTGGCAGGCAATCTGCTGGTGTGTGTGTACACTGGCAGGCAATCTGCTGGTATGTGTGTACACTGGCAGGGAATCTGCTGGTGAGTGTGTACACTGACAGGGAATCTACTGGTGTGTGTCTGTACACTGACAGGGAATCTGCTGGGGTGTGTGCGTTTACACTGACAGGGAATCTGGTGTGTGTGCGTGTACACTGACAGGGAATCTGCTGGAGTATGTGTGTGGTGTGTATACACTGACGGAATCTGCTCGTGTGTGTATATACTGACGGAATCTGCTGGTGTATGTATACTGACAGGGAATCTGCTGGTGTGTGTATACATTGCCAGGGGATCTGCTGGTGTGTGTATACACTGACAGAGAATCTGCTGGTGTGTGTACACTGGCAGGGAATCTGCTGGTGTGTGTGTACACTGACAGGGATTCTGCTGGGGTGTGTGTATATACACTGACAGGGAATCTGCTGGTGTGTGTGTGCACTGACAGGGAATCTGCTGGTGTGTGCGTACACTGACAGGGCATCTGCTGGTGTGTGTATACTGACAGGCAATCTGCTGGTGTGTGTGTACACTGACAGGAATCTGCTGGTGTGTGTATACTGACAGGGAATCTGCTGGTGTGTGTGTGTACACTGACAGGGAATCTGCTGGTGTGTGCGTACACTGACAGGGAATCTGTTGGTGTGTGTGTACACTGACAGGGAGTCTGCTGGTGTGTGTGTGTACACTGACAGGGAGTCTGCTGGGGTGTGTGTATACACACTGACAGGGATTCTGCTGGTGTGTGTGTGTACACTGACAGGGAATCTGCTGGTGTGTGTGTACACTGACAGGGATTCTGCTGGTGTGTGTGTATACACACTGACAGGGAATCTGCTGGTGTGTGTGTGTGCACTGACTGGGAATCTGCTGGGGTGTGTGTGTACACTGACTGGGAATCTGCTGGTGTGTGTGCGTGTACACTGACAGGGAATCTGCTTGTGTGTGTATACTGACAGGAATCTGCTGGTGTGTGTGTACACTGACAGGAATCTGCTTTTTGTGTGTACACTGACAGGGAATCTGCTGGTGTGTTTGTGTACACTGACAGGCTATCTGCTGGTGTGTGTCTGTACACTGACAGGGAATCTGCTGGTGTGTGTGTATACTGACAGGGAATCTGCTGGGGTGTGTGTGTTAAACTGACAGGGAATCTGCTGGTGTGTGTGTGTATACACTGACAGGGAATCTGCTGGTGTGTGTGTGTGTATATACTGACAGGGAATCTGCTGGGGTGTGTGTGTTAAACTGACAGGGAATCTGCTGGTGTGTGTGTGTATACACTGACAGGGAATCTGCTGGTGTGTGTGCGTGTACACTGACAGGGAATCTGCTGGTGTGTGTGTGTGTATATACTGACAGGGAATCTGCTGGTGTGTGTGTACTCTGGCAGGAATCTGCTGGTGTGTATGTACACTGACGGAATCTGCTGGTGTGTATGTACACTGATAGGGAATCTGCTGGTGTGTGTGTTTACACTGACAGGGAATCTGGTGTGTGTGCGTGTACTCTGACAGGGAATCTGCTGGAGTGTGTGTGTGCATTCTGACAGGCAATCTGCTGTGTGTGTGTATACACTGGCAGGCAATTTGCTGGTGTGTGTGTACACTGGCAGGGAATCTGCTGGTGAGTGTGTACACTGACAGGGAATCTACTGGTGTGTGTCTGTACACTGACAGGGAATCTGCTGGGGTGTGTGCGTTTACACTGACAGGGAATCTGCTGGGGTGTGTGCGTTTACACTGACAGGGAATCTGGTGTGTGTGCGTGTACACTGACAGGGAATCTGCTGGAGTGTGTGTGTGGTGTGTATACACTGACGGAATCTGCTCGTGTGTGTATATACTGACGGAATCTGCTGGTGTATGTATACTGACAGGGAATCTGCTGGTGTGTGTGTACACTGACAGGAATCTGCTGGTGTGTGTATACATTGCCAGGGGATCTGCTGGTGTGTGTATACACTGACAGAGAATCTGCTGGTGTGTGTACAGTGGCAGGGAATCTGCTGGTGTGTGTGTACACTGACAGGGATTCTGCTGGGGTGTGTGTATACACACTGACAGGGAATCTGCTGGTGTGTGTGTGCACTGACAGGGAATCTGCTGGTGTGTGCGTACACTGACAGGGCATCTGCTGGTGTGTGTATACTGACAGGCAATCTGCTGGTGTGTGTGTACACTGACAGGAATCTGCTGGTGTGTGTATACTGACAGGGAATCTGCTGGTGTGTGTGTGTACACTGACAAGGGAATCTGCTGGTGTGTGCGTACACTGACAGGGAATCTGTTGGTGTGTGTGTACACTGACAGGGAGTCTGCTGGTGTGTGTGTGTACACTGACAGGGAGTCTGCTGGGGTGTGTGTATACACACTGACAGGGAATCTGCTGGTGTGTGTGTGTGCACTGACAGGGAATCTGCTGGGGTGTGTGTGTACACTGACTGGGAATCTGCTGGTGTGTGTGCGTGTACACTGACAGGGAATCTGCTTGTGTGTGTATACTGACAGGAATCTGCTGGTGTGTGTGTACACTGACAGGAATCTGCTTTTTGTGTGTAGACTGACAGGGAATCTGCTGGTGTGTGTGTATACTGACAGGGAATCTGCTGGTGTGTGTATACATTGACAGGGAATCTGCTGGTGTGTTTGTGTACACTGACAGGCTATCTGCTGGTGTGTGTCTGTACACTGACAGGGAATCTGCTGGTGTGTGTGTATACTGACAGGGAATCTGCTGGGGTGTGTGTGTATATACTGACAGGGAATCTGCTGGTGTGTGTGTACTCTGGCAGGAATCTGCTGGTGTGTATGTACACTGACAGGGAATCTGCTGGTGTGTATGTACACTGATAGGGAATCTGTTGGTGTGTGTGTTTACACTGACAGGGAATCTGCTGGTGTGTTTGTGTACACTGACAGGCTATCTGCTGGTGTGTGTCTGTACACTGACAGGGAATCTGCTGGTGTGTGTGTATACTGACAGGGAATCTGCTGGGGTGTGTGTGTTAAACTGACAGGGAATCTGCTGGTGTGTGTGTGTATACACTGACAGGGAATCTGCTGGTGTGTGTGTGTGTATATACTGACAGGGAATCTGCTGGGGTGTGTGTGTTAAACTGACAGGGAATCTGCTGGTGTGTGTGTGTATACACTGACAGGGAATCTGCTGGTGTGTGTGCGTGTACACTGACAGGGAATCTGCTGGTGTGTGTGTGTGTATATACTGACAGGGAATCTGCTGGTGTGTGTGTACTCTGGCAGGAATCTGCTGGTGTGTATGTACACTGACGGAATCTGCTGGTGTGTATGTACACTGATAGGGAATCTGCTGGTGTGTGTGTTTACACTGACAGGGAATCTGGTGTGTGTGCGTGTACTCTGACAGGGAATCTGCTGGAGTGTGTGTACACTGGCAGGCAATTTGCTGGTGTGTGTGTACACTGGCAGGGAATCTGCTGGTGAGTGTGTACACTGACAGGGAATCTACTGGTGTGTGTCTGTACACTGACAGGGAATCTGCTGGGGTGTGTGTGTTTACACTGACAGGGAATCTGCTGGGGTGTGTGCGTTTACACTGACAGGGAATCTGGTGTGTGTGCGTGTACACTGACAGGGAATCTGCTGGAGTGTGTGTGTGGTGTGTATACACTGACGGAATCTGCTCGTGTGTGTATATACTGACGGAATCTGCTGGTGTATGTATACTGACAGGGAATCTGCTGGTGTGTGTGTACACTGACAGGAATCTGCTGGTGTGTGTATACATTGCCAGGGGAGCTGCTGGTGTGTGTATACACTGACAGAGAATCTGCTGGTGTGTGTACAGTGGCAGGGAATCTGCTGGTGTGTGTGTACACTGACAGGGATTCTGCTGGGGTGTGTGTATATACACTGACAGGGAATCTGCTGGTGTGTGTGTGCACTGACAGGGAATCTGCTGGTGTGTGCGTACACTGACAGGGCATCTGCTGGTGTGTGTATACTGACAGGCAATCTGCTGGTGTGTGTGTACACTGACAGGAATCTGCTGGTGTGTGTATACTGACAGGGAATCTGCTGGTGTGTGTGTGTACACTGACAAGGGAATCTGCTGGTGTGTGCGTACACTGACAGGGAATCTGTTGGTGTGTGTGTACACTGACAGGGAGTCTGCTGGTGTGTGTGTGTACACTGACAGGGAGTCTGCTGGGGTGTGTGTATACACACTGACAGGGAATCTGCTGGTGTGTGTGTGTGCACTGACAGGGAATCTGCTGGGGTGTGTGTGTACACTGACTGGGAATCTGCTGGTGTGTGTGCGTGTACACTGGCAGGGAATCTGCTTGTGTGTGTATACTGACAGGAATCTGCTGGTGTGTGTGTACACTGACAGGAATCTGCTTTTTGTGTGTAGACTGACAGGGAATCTGCTGGTGTGTGTGTATACTGACAGGGAATCTGCTGGTGTGTGTATACATTGACAGGGAATCTGCTGGTGTGTTTGTGTACACTGACAGGCTATCTGCTGGTGTGTGTCTGTACACTGACAGGGAATCTGCTGGTGTGTGTGTATACTGACAGGGAATCTGCTGGGGTGTGTGTGTATATACTGACAGGGAATCTGCTGGTGTGTGTGTACTCTGGCAGGAATCTGCTGGTGTGTATGTACACTGACAGGGAATCTGCTGGTGTGTATGTACACTGATAGGGAATCTGTTGGTGTGTGTGTTTACACTGACAGGGAATCTGGTGTGTGTGCGTGTACTCTGACAGGGAATCTGCTGGAGTGTGTGTGTGCATTCTGACAGGGAATCTGCTGGTGTGTGTGTACACTGGCAGGCAATCTGCTGGTGTGTGTGTACACTGGCAGGCAATCTGCTGGTGTGTGTGTACACTGGCAGGGAATCTGCTGGTGAGTGTGTACACTGACAGGGAATCTACTGGTGTGTGTCTGTACACTGACAGGGAATCTACTGGTGTGTGTCTGTACACTGACAGGGAATCTGCTGGGGTGTGTGCGTTTACACTGACAGGGAATCTGGTGTGTGTGCGTGTACACTGACAGGGAATCTGCTGGAGTGTGTGTGTGGTGTGTATACACTGACGGAATCTGCTCGTGTGTGTGTATATACTGACGGAATCTGCTGGTGTATGTATATTGACAGGGAATCTGCTGGTGTGTGTGTACACTGACAGGAATCTGCTGGTGTGTGTATACATTGCCAGGGGATCTGCTGGTGTGTGTATACACTGACAGGGAATCTGCTGGTGTGTGTGTGTGTATACATTGACAGGGAATCTGCTTGTGTGTGTACACTGACAGGGAATCTGCTGGTGTGTGTGTGCACTGACAGGGAATCTGCTGGTGTGTGTGTGCACTGACATGGAATCTGCTGGTGTGTGCATACACTGACAGGGCATCTGCTGGTGTGTGTATACTGACACGCAATCTGCTGGTGTGTGTACACCGACAGGAATCTGCTGGTGTGTGTGTGTATACTGACAGGGAATCTGCTGGTGTGTGTGTACACTGACAGGGAGTCTGCTGGTGTGTGTGTGTACACTGACAGGGATTCTGCTGGGGTGTGTGTATACACACTGACAGGGAATCTGCTGGTGTGTGTGTGTGCACTGACTGGGAATCTGCTGGGGTGTGTGTGTACACTGACTGGGAATCTGCTGGTGTGTGTGTGCACTGACAGGGAATCTGCTGGTGTGTACATACACTGACAGGGCATCTGCTGGTGTTTGTATACTGACAGGCAATCTGCTGGTGTGTGTACACCGACAGGAATCTGCTGGTGTGTGTGTATACTGACAGGGAATCTGCTGGTGTGTGTGTACACTGACAGGGAATCTGCTGGTGTGTGTGTATACTGACAGGGAATCTGCTGGTGTGTGTGTACACTGACAGGGAGTCTGCTGGTGTGTGTGTGTACACTGACAGGGATTCTGCTGGGGTGTGTGTATACACACTGACAGGGAATCTGCTGGTGTGTGTGTGCACTGACTGGGAATCTGCTGGGGTGTGTGTGTACACTGACTGGGAATCTGCTGGTGTGTGTGCGTGTACACTGACAGGGAATCTCCTTGTGTGTGTATACTGACAGGAATCTGCTGGTGTGTGTGTACACTGACAGGAATCTGCTTTTTGTGTGTACACTGACAGGGAATCTGCTGGTGTGTGCGTACACTGAAAGGAAATCTGCTGGTGTGTGTATACTGACAGCGAATCTGCTGGGGTGTGTGTACACTGACAGGAATCTGCTGGTGTGTGTATACTGACAGGAAATCTGCTGGTGTGTGTACACTGACAGGGAATCTGCTTGTGTGTGCGTACACTGACAAGAATCTGCTGGTGTGTGTACACTGGCAGGGAATCTGCTGGTGTGTGCGTACACTGACAAGAATCTGCTGGTGTGTGTACACTGGCAGGGAATCTGCTGGTGTGTGTGTACACTGACAGGGATTCTGCTGGGGTGTGTGTATATACACTGACAGGGAATCTGCTGGTGTGTGTGTGTGCACTGACAGGGAATCTGCTGGTGTGTGCATACACTGACAGGGCATCTGCTGGTGTTTGTATACTGACAGGCAATCTGCTGGTGTGTGTACACCGACAGGAATCTGCTGGTGTGTGTGTATACTGACAGGGAATCTGCTGGTGTGTGTGTACACTGACAGGGAATCTGCTGGTGTGTGTGTACACTGACAGGGAATCTGCTGGTGTGTGTGTATACTGACAGGGAATCTGCTGGTGTGTGTGTACACTGACAGGGAGTCTGCTGGTGTGTGTGTGTACACTGACAGGGATTCTGCTGGGGTGTGTGTATACACACTGACAGGGAATCTGCTGGTGTGTGTGTGTGTGCACTGACTGGGAATCTGCTGGGGTGTGTGTGTACACTGACTGGGAATCTGCTGGTGTGTGTGCGTGTACACTGACAGGGAATCTGCTTGTGTGTGTATACTGACAGGAATCTGCTGGTGTGTGTGTACACTGACAGGAATCTGCTTTTTGTGTGTACACTGACAGGGAATCTGCTGGTGTGTGCGTACACTGAAAGGAAATCTGCTGGTGTGTGTATACTGACAGCGAATCTGCTGGGGTGTGTGTACACTGACAGGAATCTGCTGGTGTGTGTATACTGACAGGAAATCTGCTGGTGTGTGTGTGTACACTGACAGGGAATCTGCTTGTGTGTGCGTACACTGACAAGAATCTGCTGGTGTGTGTACACTGGCAGGGAATCTGCTGGTGTGTGTGTACACTGACAGGGATTCTGCTGGGGTGTGTGTATATACACTGACAGGGAATCTGCTGGTGTGTGTGTGCACTGACAGGGAATCTGCTGGTGTGTGCATACACTGACAGGGCATCTGCTGGTGTGTGTATACAGACAGGCAATCTGCTGGTGTGTGTACACCGACAGGAATCTGCTGGTGTGTGTATACTGACAGGGAATCTGCTGGTGTGTGTGTACACTGACAGGGAATCTGCTGGTGTGTGCGTACACTGACAGGGAATCTGCTGGTGTGTGTGTACACTGACAGGGAGTCTGCTGGTGTGTGTGTGTACACTGACAGGGAGTCTGCTGGTGTGTGTGTGTACACTGACAGGGATTCTGCTGGGGTGTGTGTATACACACTGGCAGGGAATCTGCTGGTGTGTGTGTGTGCACTGACTGGGAATCTGCTGGGGTTTGTGTGTACACTGACTGGGAATCTGCTGGTGTGTGCGTGTACACTGACAGGGAATCTGCTTGTGTGTGTATACTGACAGGAATCTGCTGGTGTGTGTACACTGACAGGAATCTGCTTTTTGTGTGTATACTGACAGGGAATCTGCTGGTGTGTTTGTGTACACTGACAGGCTATCTGCTGGTGTGTGTCTGTACACTGACAGGGAATCTGCTGGTGTGTGTGTATACTGACAGGGAATCTGCTGGGGTGTGTGTGTTAAACTGACAGGGAATCTGGTGTGTGTGCGTGTACACTGACAGGGAATCTGCTGGTGTGTGTGTGTGTGTGTATATACTGACAGGGAATCTGCTGGTGTGTGTGTACTCTGGCAGGAATCTGCTGGTGTGTATGTACACTGACGGAATCTGTTGGTGTGTATGTACACTGATAGGGAATCTGCTGGTGTGTGTGTTTACACTGACAGGGAATCTGGTGTGTGTGCGTGTACTCTGACAGGGAATCTGCTGGAGTGTGTGTGTGCATTCTGACAGGCAATCTGCTGGTGTGTGTGTACACTGGCAGGCAATCTGCTGGTGTGTGTGTACACTGGCAGGCAATCTGCTGGCGTGTGTGTACACTGGCAGGCAATCTGCTAGTATGTGTGTACACTGGCAGGGAATCTGCTGGTGAGTGTGTACACTGACAGGGAATCTACTGGTGTGTGTCTGTACACTGACAGGGAATCTGCCGAGGTGTGTGCGTTTACACTGACAGGGAATCTGCTGGGGTGTGTGCGTTTACACTGACAGGTAATTTGGTGTGTGCGTGTACACTGACAGGGAATCTGCTGGAGTGTGTGTGTGGTGTGTATACACTGACGGAATCTGCTCGTGTGTGTGTATATACTGACGGAATCTGCTGGTGTATGTATACTGACAGGGAATCTGCTGGTGTGTGTGTACACTGACAGGAATCTGCTGCTGTGTGTATACATTGCCAGGGGATCTGCTGGTGTGTGTATACACTGACAGAGAATCTGCTGGTGTGTGTACACTGGCAGGGAATCTGCTGGTGTGTGTGTACACTGACAGGGATTCTGCTGGGGTGTGTGTATATACACTGACAGGGAATCTGCTGGTGTGTGTGTGCACTGACAGGGAATCTGCTGGTGTGTGCGTGCACTGACAGGGCATCTGCTGGTGTGTGTATACTGACAGGCAATCTGCTGGTGTGTGTGTACACTGACAGGAATCTGCTGGTGTGTGTATACTGACATGGAATCTGCTGGTGTGTGTGTGTACACTGACAGGGAATCTGCTGGTGTGTGCGTACACTGACAGGGAATCTGCTAGTGTGTGTGTACACTGACAGGGAGTGTGCTGGTGTGTGTGTGTACACTGACAGGGATTCTGCTGGGGTGTGTGTATACACATTGACAGGGAATCTGCTGGTGTGTGTGTGTGCACTGACAGGGAATCTGCTGGGGTGTGTGTGTACACTGACTGGGAATCTGCTGGTGTGTGTGCGTGTACACTGACAGGGAATCTGCTTGTGTGTGTGTATACTGACAGGAATCTGCTGGTGTGTGTGTACACTGACAGGAATCTGCTTTTTGTGTGTACATTGACAGGGAATCTGCTGGTGTGTGCGTACACTGAAAGGAAATCTGCTGGTGTGTGTATACTGACAGCGAATCTGCTGGGGTGTGTGTACACTGACAGGAATCTGCTGGTGTGTGTATACTGACAGGAAATCTGCTGGTGTGTGTGTACACTGACAGGGAATCTGCTTGTGTGTGCGTACACTGACAAGAATCTGCTGGTGTGTGTACACTGGCAGGGAATCTGCTGGTGTGTGTGTACACTGACAGGGATTCTGCTGGGGTGTGTGTATATACACTGACAGGGAATCTGCTGGTGTGTGTGTGCACTGACAGGGAATCTGCTGGTGTGTGCATACACTGACAGGGCATCTGCTGGTGTGTGTATACTGACAGGCAATCTGCTGGTGTGTGTACACCGACAGGGAATCTGCTGGTGTGTGCGTACACTGACAGGGAATCTGCTGGTGTGTGTGTACACTGACAGGGAGTCTGCTGGTGTGTGTGTACACTGACAGGGAGTCTGCTGGTGTGTGTGTGTACACTGACAGGGATTCTGCTGGGGTGTGTGTATACACACTGACAGGGAATCTGCTGGTGTGTGTGTGTGTGCACTGACTGGGAATCTGCTGGGGTGTGTGTGTACACTGACTGGGAATCTGCTGGTGTGTGTGCGTGTACACTGACAGGGAATCTGCTTGTGTGTGTATACTGACAGGAATCTGCTGGTGTGTGTGTACACTGACAGGAATCTGCTTTTTGTGTGTACACTGACAGGGAATCTGCTGGTGTGTTTGTGTACACTGACAGGCTATCTGCTGGTGTGTGTCTGTACACTGACAGGGAATCTGCTGGTGTGTGTGTATACTGACAGGGAATCTGCTGGGGTGTGTGTGTTAAACTGACAGGGAATCTGGTGTGTGTGCGTGTACACTGACAGGGAATCTGCTGGTGTGTGTGTGTGTATATACTGACAGGGAATCTGCTGGTGTGTGTGTACTCTGGCAGGAATCTGCTGGTGTGTATGTACACTGACGGAATCTGCTGGTGTGTATGTACACTGATAGGGAATCTGCTGGTGTGTGTGTTTACACTGACAGGGAATCTGGTGTGTGTGCGTGTACTCTGACAGGGAATCTGCTGGAGTGTGTGTGTGCATTCTGACAGGCAATCTGCTGGTGTGTGTGTACACTGGCAGGCAATCTGCTGGTGTGTGTGTACACTGGCAGGCAATCTGCTGGTATGTGTGTACACTGGCAGGGAATCTGCTGGTGAGTGTGTACACTGACAGGGAATCTACTGGTGTGTGTCTGTACACTGACAGGGAATCTGGTGTGTGTGCGTGTACACTGACAGGGAATCTGCTGGGGTGTGTGTGTATATACTGACAGGGAATCTGCTGGTGTGTGTGTACTCTGGCAGGAATCTGCTGGTGTGTATGTACACTGACAGGCAATCTGCTGGTGTGTGCGTTTACACTGACAGGGAATCTGCTGGGGTGTGTGTGTATACACTGACAGGGAACCTGGTGTGTGTGCGTGTACACTGACAGGGAATCTGCTGGGGTGTGTGTGTATATACTGACAGGGAATCTGCTGGTGTGTGTGTACTCTGGCAGGAATCTGCTGGTGTGTATGTACACTGACAGGCAATCTGCTGGTGTGTATGTACACTGATAGGGAATCTGCTGGTGTGTGTGTTTACACTGACAGGGAATCTGGTGTGTGTGCGTGTACACTGACATGGAATCTGCTGGAGTGTGTGTGTGGTGTGTATACACTGACGGAATCTGCTCGTGTGTGTACATACTGACGGAATCTGCTGGTGTATGTATACTGACAGGGAATCTGCTGGTGTGTGTACACTGACAGGAATCTGCTGGTGTGTGTATACATTGCCAGGGGATCTGCTGGTGTGTGTATACACTGACAGAGAATCTGCTGGTGTGTGTACACTGGCAGGGAATCTGCTGGTGTGTGTGTACACTGACAGGGATTCTGCTGGGGTGTGTGTATATACACTGACAGGGAATCTGCTGGTGTGTGTGCACTGACAGGGAATCTGCTGGTGTGTGCGTACACAGACAGGGCATCTGCTGGTGTGTGTATACTGACAGGCAATCTGCTGGTGTGTGTGTACACTGACAGGAATCTGCTGGTGTGTGTATACTGACAGGGAATCTGCTGGTGTGTGTGTGTACACTGACAGGGAATCTGCTGGTGTGTGCGTACACTGACAGGGAATCTGCTGGTGTGTGTGTACACTGACAGGGAGTCTGCTGGTGTGTGTGTGTACACTGACAGGGATTCTGCTGGGGTGTGTGTATACACACTGACAGGGAATCTGCTGGTGTGTGTGTGTGCACTGACAGGGAATCTGCTGGGGTGTGTGTGTACACTGACTGGGAATCTGCTGGTGTGTGTGCGTGTACACTGACAGGGAATCTGCTTGTGTGTGTATACTGACAGGAATCTGCTGGTGTGTGTGTACACTGACAGGAATCTGCTTTTTGTGTGTAGACTGACAGGGAATCTGCTGGTGTGTGTGTATACTGACAGGGAATCTGCTGGTGTGTGTATACATTGACAGGGAATCTGCTGGTGTGTTTGTGTACACTGACAGGCTATCTGCTGGTTTGTGTCTGTACACTGACAGGGAATCTGCTGGTGTGTGTGTATACTGACAGGGAATCTGCTGGTGTGTGTGTACTCTGGCAGGAATCTGCTGGTGTGTATGTACACTGACAGGGAATCTGCTGGTGTGTATGTACACTGATAGGGAATCTGCTGGTGTGTGTGTTTACACTGACAGGGAATCTGGTGTGTGTGCGTGTACTCTGACAGGGAATCTGCTGGAGTGTGTGTGTGCATTCTGACAGGCAATCTGCTGGTGTGTGTGTACACTGGCAGGCAATCTGCTGGTGTGTGTGTACACTGGCAGGCAATCTGCTGGTGTGTGTGTACACTGGCAGGGAATCTGCTGGTGAGTGTGTACACTGACAGGGAATCTACTGGTGTGTGTCTGTACACTGACAGGGAATCTGCTGGGGTGTGTGCGTTTACACTGACAGGGAATCTGGTGTGTGTGCGTGTACACTGACAGGGAATCTGCTGGAGTGTGTGTGTGGTGTGTATACACTGACGGAATCTGCTCGTGTGTGTATATACTGACGGAATCTGCTGGTGTATGTATACTGACAGGGAATCTGCTGGTGTGTGTGTGTACACTGACAGGAATCTGCTGGTGTGTGTATGCATTGCCAGGGGATCTGCTGGTGTGTGTATACACTGACAGGGAATCTGCTGGTGTGTGTACACTGGCAGGGAATCTGCTGGTGTGTGTGTACACTGACAGGGATTCTGCTGGTGTGTGTGTGCACTGACAGGGAATCTGCTGGTGTGTGTGTACACTGACAGGAATCTGCTGGTGTGTGTATACTGACAGGGAATCTGCTGGTGTGTGTGTGTACACTGACAGGCTATCTGCTGGTGTGTGTCTGTACACTGACAGGGAATCTGCTGGTGTGTGCGTACACTGACAGGGAATCTGCTGGGGTGTGTGTACACTGACAGGGAGTCTGCTGGTGTGTGTGTGTACACTGACAGGGATTCTGCTGGGGTGTGTGTATACACACTGACAGGGAATCTGCTGGTGTGTGTGTGTGCACTGACTGGGAATCTGCTGGGGTGTGTGTGTACACTGACTGGGAATCTGCTGGTGTGTGTGCGTGTACACTGACAGGGAATCTGCTTGTGTGTGTATACTGACAGGAATCTGCTGGTGTGTGTGTACACTGACAGGAATCTGCTTTTTGTGTGTAGACTGACAGGGAATCTGCTGGTGTGTGTGTATACTGACAGGGAATCTGCTGGTGTGTGTATACATTGACAGGGAATCTGCTGGTGTGTTTGTGTACACTGACAGGCTATCTGCTGGTGTGTGTCTGTACACTGACAGGGAATCTGCTGGTGTGTGTATATACTGACAGGGAATCTGCTGGTGTGTGTGTACTCTGGCAGGAATCTGCTGGTGTGTATGTACACTGACAGGGAATCTGCTGGTGTGTATGTACACTGATAGGGAATCTGCTGGTGTGTGCGTGTACTCTGACAGGGAATCTGCTGGAGTGTGTGTGTGCATTCTGACAGGGAATCTGCTGGTGTGTGTGCACACTGGCAGGCAATCTGGTGGTGTGTGTGTAGACTGGCAGGGAATCTGCTGGTGAGTGTGTACACTGACAGGGAATCTACTGGTGTGTGTCTGTACACTGACAGGGAATCTGCTGGGGTGTGTGCGTTTACACTGACAGGGAAACTGGTGTGTGTGTGGTGTGTATACACTGACAGGGAATCTGCTCGTGTGTGTGTATATACTGACGGAATCTGCTGGTGTATGTATACTGACAGGGAATCTGCTGGTGTGTGTGTACACTGACAGGAATCTGCTGGTGTGTGTATACATTGCCAGGGGATCTGCTGGTGTGTGTGTGTGTATACATTGACAGGGAATCTGCTTGTGTGTGTACACTGACAGGGAATCTGCTAGTGTGTGTGTACACTGACAGGGAATCTGCTAGTGTGTGTGTACACTGACAGGGAATCTGCTAGTGTGTGTGTTTACATTGACAGGGAATCTGCTAGTGTGTGTGTTTACATTGACAGGGAATCTGCTGGTGTGTGTACACTGACAGGAATCTGCTGGTGTTTGTGCACACTGACAGGGAATCTGCTGGTGTGTGTGTGTATATACTGACAGGGAATCTGCTGGTGTGTGTACACTGACAGGGAGTCTGTTGGTGTGTGTGTGTATACTGACAGGGAATCTGCTGGTGTGTGTGTACACTGACAGGAATCCGCTGGTGTGTGTCTGTACACTGACAGGGAATCTGCTGGTGTGTGTGTATACTGACAGGGAATCTGCCTGGGTGTTTGTGTTAAACTGACATGGAATCTGGTGTGTGTGTGTATACTGACAGGGAATCTGCTGGTGTGTGTGTACACTGACGGAAATCTGCTGGTGTGTGCGTGTGTACACTGACAGGAATCTGCTGGTGTGTGTGTACACTGGCAGGGAATTTGCTGGTGTGTGTGTATACATTGACAGGGAATCTGCTGGTGTGTGTTTGTGTACACTGACAGGGAATCTGCTGGTGTGTGTTTGTGTACACTGACAGGGAATCTGCTGGTGTGTGTGTACACTGACAGGGAATCTGCTAGTGTGTGCGTACACTGACACGGAATCTGCTGGTGTGTGTGTGTGTGTGTGTGTGTATATACTGACAGGGAATCTGCTGGTGTGTGTGTGTACTCTGGCAGGAATCTGCTGGTGTGTGTGTGTATATACTGACAGGGAATCTGCTGGTGTATGTATACTGACAGGGAATCTGCTGGTGTGTGTGTATACTGACAGGGAATCTGCTGGTGTGTGTATACATTGACAGGGAATCTGCTGGTGTGTTTGTGTACACTGACAGGCTATCTGCTGGTGTGTGTGTTCACTGACAGGGAATCTGCTGGTGTGTGTGTATACTGACAGGGAATCTGCTGGGGTGTGTGTGTGTGTATATACTGACAGGGAATCTGCTGGTGTGTGTGTGTACTCTGGCAGGAATCTGCTGGTGTGTGTGTGTATATACTGACAGGGAATCTGCTGGTGTATGTATACTGACAGGGAATCTGCTGGTGTGTGTGTACATTGACAGGGAATCTGCTGGTGTGTTTGTGTACACTGACAGGCTATCTGCTGGTGTGTGTCTGTACACTGACAGGGAATCTGCTGGTGTGTGTGTATACTGACAGGGAATCTGCTGGGGTGTGTGTGTTAAACTGACAGGGAATCTGGTGTGTGTGCGTGTACACTGACAGGGAATCTGCTGGTGTGTGTGTGTGTATATACTGACAGGGAATCTGCTGGTGTGTGTGTCCTCTGGCAGGAATCTGCTGGTGTGTATGTACACTGACAGGGAATCTGCTGGTGTGTGTGTGTTTATATACTGACAGGGAATCTGCTGGTGTGTGTGTCCTCTGGCAGGAATCTGCTGGTGTGTGTGTTTACACTGACAGGGAATCTGGTGTGTGTGCGTGTACTCTGACAGGGAATCTGCTGGAGTGTGTGTGTGCATTCTGACAGGGAATCTGCTGGTGTGTGTGCATTCTGACAGGGAATCTGCTGGTGTGTGTACACTGGCAGGCAATCTGCTGGTGTGTGTGTACACTGGCAGGCAATCTGCTGGTGTGTGTGTACACTGGCAGGGAATCTGCTGGTGAGTGTGTACACTGACAGGGAATCTACTGGTGTGTGTCTGTACACTGACAGGGAATCTGCTGGGGTGTGTGCGTTTACACTGACAGGGAATCTGGTGCGTGTGCGTGTACATTGACAGGGAATCTGCTGGAGTGTGTGTGTGGTGTGTATACACTGACGGAATCTGCTCGTGTGTGTGTATATACTGACGGAATCTGCTGGTGTATGTATACTGACAGGGAATCTGCTGGTGTGTGTGTACACTGACAGGAATCTGCTGGTGTGTGTATACATTGCCAGGGGATCTGCTGGTGTGTGTATACACTGACAGGGAATCTGCTGGTGTGTGTGTGTGTATACATTGACAGGGAATCTGCTTGTGTGTGTACACTGACAGGGAATCTGCTAGTGTGTGTGTGTACACTGACAGGGAATCTGCTGGTGTGTGTGTGCACTGACAGGGAATCTGCTAGTGTGTGTCTGTACACTGACAGGGAATCTGCTGGTGTGTGTGTTTACATTGACAGGGAATCTGCTGGTGTGTGTACACTGACAGGAATCTGCTGGTGTTTGTGCACACTGACAGGGAATCTGCTGGTGTGTGTGTGTGTATACTGACAGGGAATCTGCTGGTGTGTGTGTACACTGACAGGGAATCTGCTGGTGTGTGTGTGTATACTGACAGGGAATCTTCTGGTGTGTGTGTATACTGACAGAAATCCGCTGGTGTGTGTCTGTACACTGACAGGGAATCTGCTGGTGTGTGTGTATACTGACAGGGAATCTGCTGGTGTGTGTGTACACTGGCAGGCAATCTGCTGGTGTGTGTACACTGGCAGGGAATCTGCTGGTGAGTGTGTACGCTGACAGGGAATCTACTGGTGTGTGTCTGTACACTGACAGGGAATCTGCTGGGGTGTGTGTTTACATTGACAGGGAATCTGGTGTGTGTGCGTGTACACTGACAGGGAATCTGCTGGAGTGTGTGTGTGGTGTGTATACACTGACGGAATCTGCTGGTGTGTGTACACTGACAGGAATCTGCTGGTGTTTGTGCACACTGACAGGGAATCTGCTGGTGTGTGTGTGTGTATACTGACAGGGAATCTGCTGGTGTGTGTGTGCACTGACAGGGAATCTGCTGGTGTGTACATACACTGACAGGGCATCTGCTGGTGTGTGTATACTGACAGGCAATCTGCTGGTGTGTGTACACCGACAGGAATCTGCTGGTGTGTGTGTATACTGACAGGGAATCTGCTGGTGTGTGTGTACACTGACAGGGAATCTGCTGGTGTGTGTGTATACTGACAGGGAATCTGCTGGGGTGTGTGTGTTAAACTGACAGGTAATCTGGTGTGTGTGCGTGTACACTGACAGGGAATCTGCTGGTGTGTGTGTGTGTATATACTGACAGGGAATCTGCTGGTGTGTGTGTGTACTCTGGCAGGAATCTGCTGGTGTGTATGTACACTGACAGGGAATCTGCTGGTGTGTATGTACACTGATAGGGAATCTGCTGGTGTGTGTGTTTACACTGACAGGGAATCTGGTGTGTGTGCGTGTACTCTGACAGGGAATCTGCTGAAGTGTGTGTGTGCATTCTGACAGGGAATCTGCTGGTGTGTGTGTACTCTGGCAGGCAATCTGCTGGTGTGTGTGTACACTGGCAGGCAATCTGCTGGTGTGTGTGTACACTGGCAGGGAATCTGCTGGTGAGTGTGTCCACTGACAGGGAATCTACTGGTGTGTGTCTGTACACTGACAGGGAATCTGCTGGGGTGTGTGCGTTTACACTGACAGGGAATCTGGTGTGTGTGCGTGTACACTGACAGGGAATCTGCTGGAGTGTGTGTGTGGTGTGTATACACTGACGGAATCTGCTCGTGTGTGTGTATATCCTGACGGAATCTGCTGGTGTATGTATACTGACAGGGAATCTGCTGGTGTGTGTGTACACTGACAGGAATCTGATGGTGTGTGTATACATTGCCAGGGGATCTGCTGGTGTGTGTATACACTGACAGGGAATCTGCTGGTGTGTGTGTGTGTATACATTGACAGGGAATCTGCTTGTGTGTGTACACTGACAGGGAATCTGCTAGTGTGTGTAAACTGACAGGGAATCTGCTAGTGTGTGTGTTTACATTGACAGGGAATCTGCTGGTGTGTGGACACTGACAGGAATCTGCTGGTGTTTGTGCACACTGACAGGGAATCTGCTGGTGTGTGTGTGTGTGTATACTGACAGGGAATCTGCTGGTGTGTGTACACTGACAGGGAATCTGCTGGTGTGTGTGTGTATACTGACAGGGAATCTGCTGGTGTGTGTACACTGACAGGGAATCTGCTGGTGTGTGTGTGTGTACATTGACAGGGAATCTGCTGGTGTATGTGTGTGTACACTGACAGGGAATCCGCTGGTGTGTGTCTGTACACTGACAGGGGATCTGCTGGTGTGTGTGTATACTGACAGGGAATCTGCTGGGGTGTGTGTGTATACTGACAGGGAATCTGCTGGTGTGTGTGTACACTGACAGGAATCTGCTGGTGTGTGTGTACACTGGCAGGGAATTTGCTGGTGTGTGTGTATACATTGACAGGGAATCTGCTGGTGTGTGTGTGTGTACACTGACAGGGAATCTGCTGGTGTGTGTGTGTGTACACTGACAGGGAATCTGCTGGTGTATGTGTGTGTACACTGACAGGGAATCTGCTGGTGTGTGTTTGTGTACACTGACAGGGAGTCTGCTGGTGTGTGTGTATACTGACAGGGAATCTACTGGTGTGTGTCTGTACACTGACAGGAAATCTGCTGGTGTGTGTGTGTACACTGACAGGGAATCTGCTAGTGTGTGCGTACACTGACAGGGAATCTGCTGGTGCGTGTGTGCACTGACAGGGAGTCTGCTGGTGTGTGTGTGTACACTGACAGGGAATCTGCTGCGGCCTGTGTATACACACTGACAGGGAATCTGCTGGTGTGTGTGTGTGCACTGACAGTGAATCTGCTGGAGTGTGTGCGTGTACACTGACAGGGAATCTGCTTGTGTGTGTATACTGACAGGAATCTGCTGGTGTGTGTGTACACTGACAGGAATCTGCTTTTTGTGTGTACACTGACAGGGAATCTGCTGGTGTGTGTGTATACTGACAGGGAATCTGCTGGTGTGTGTATACATTGACAGGGAATCTGCTGGTGTGTTTGTGTACACTGACAGGCTATCTGCTGGTGTGTGTCTGTACACTGACAGGGAATCTGCTGGTGTGTGTGTATACTGACAGGGAATCTGCTGGGGTGTGTGTGTTAAACTGACAGGGAATCTGCTGGTGTGTGTGTGTGTATATACTGACAGGGAATCTGCTGGTGTGTGTGTGTACTCTGGCAGGAATCTGCTGGTGTGTATGTACACTGACAGGGAATCTGCTGGTGTGTATGTACACTGATAGGGAATCTGCTGGTGTGTGTGTTTACACTGACAGGGAATCTGGTGTGTGTGCGTGTACTCTGACAGGGAATCTGCTGAAGTGTGTGTGTGCATTCTGACAGGGAATCTGCTGGTGTGTGTGTACTCTGGCAGGCAATCTGCTGGTGTGTGTGTACACTGGCAGGCAATCTGGTGGTGTGTGTGTACACTGGCAGGGAATCTGCTGGTGAGTGTGTCCACTGACAGGGAATCTACTGGTGTGTGTCTGTACACTGACAGGGAATCTGCTGGGGTGTGTGCGTTTACACTGACAGGGAATCTGCTGGAGTGTGTGTGTATATACTGACGGAATCTGCTGGTGTATGTATACTGACAGGGAATCTGCTGGTGTGTGTGTACACTGACAGGAATCTGCTGGTGTGTGTATACATTGCCAGGGGATCTGCTGGTGTGTGTATACACTGACAGGGAATCTGCTGGTGTGTGTGTGTGTATACATTGACAGGGAATCTGCTTGTGTGTGTACACTGACAGGGAATCTGCTGGTGTGTGTGTGTACACTGACAGGGAATCTGCTGGGGTGTGTGTGTTTACATTGACAGGGAATCTGCTGGTGTGTGTACACTGACAGGAATCTGCTGGTGTTTGTGCACACTGACAGGGAATCTTTTGGTGTGTGTGTGTGTATACTGACAGGGAATCTGCTGGTTTGTGTGTACACTGACAGGAATCTGCTGGTGTGTGTATACACTGACATGGAATCTGGTGTGTGTGTGTATACTGACAGGGAATCTGCTGGTGTGTGTGTACACTGACGGAAATCTGCTGGTGTGTGCGTGTGTACACTGACAGGAATCTGCTGGTGTGTGTGTACACTGGCAGGGAATTTGCTGGTGTGTGTGTGTATACATTGACAGGGAATCTGCTGGTGTATGTGTGTGTACACTGACAGGGAATCTGCTGGTGTGTGTTTGTGTACACTGACAGGGAATCTGCTGGTGTGTGTTTGTGTACAGTGACAGGGAATCTGCTGGTGTGTGTGTATACTGACAGGGAATCTACTGGTGTGTGTCTGTACACTGACAGGGAATCTGCTGGTGTGTGTGTGTATACTGGCAGGAGTCTGCTGGTGTGTGTGTACACTGACAGTGAATCTGCTGGTGTGTGTGTGTGTGTACACTGACAGGGAATCTGCTGGTGTGTGTGTGTGTTTACACTGACAGCGAATCTGGTGTGTGTGCGTGTACATTGACAGGGAATCTGCTGGAGTGTGTGTGTATACTGACAGGGAATCTGCTGGTGTGTGTGTACACTGGCAGGGAATCTGCTGGTGTGTGTGTGTGCATACTGACAGGGAATCTGCTGGTGTGTGTGTGTACACTGACAGGGAATCTGCTGGTATGTGTGTGTGTACACTGACAGGGAATTTGCTGGGGGGGGGGGTTTACACTGACAGGGAATCTGGTGTGTTTGCGTGTACACTGACAGGGAATCTGCTGGTGTGTGTGTGTGTGTATACTGACAGGCTATCTGCATGTGTGTGTCTGTACACTGACAGGGAATCTGCTGGTGTGTGTGTATACTGACAGGGAATCTGCTGGTGTGTGTGTACACTGGCTGGAATCTGCTAGTGTGTGTGTACACTGACAGGGAATCTGGCGAGTGTCTGTATACTGACAGGGAATCTGCTGGGGTATGTGTGTTTACACTGACAGGGAATCTGGTGTGTGTGTGTGTACACTAACAGGGAATCTGCTGGTGTGTGTGTGTATATATACTGACAGGGAATCTGCTGGTGTGTGTATACTGGCAGGAATCTGCTGGTGTGTATGTACACTGACAGGGAATCTGCTGGGGTGTGTGTGTACACTGACGGAATCTGCTGGGGTGTGTGAGTTTACACTGACAGGGAATCTGGTTTGTGTGCGTGTACACTGACAGGGAATCTGCTGGAGTGTGTGTGTATACTGACAGGGAATCTGCTGGTGTGTGTGTACACTGGCAGGGAATCTGCTGGTGTGTGTGTGTACACGAAAAGGGAATCTGCTGGTGTGTGTGTGTACACTGACGGAGTCTGGTGTGTGTGTGTGTACACTGACAGGGAGTCTGCTGGTGTGCATGTGCACTGACGGGATCTGCTGGGGTGTGTTTGTATACACTGACAGGGAATCTGCTGGTGTATGCGTACACTGTCAGGGGATCTGCTTGTGTGTGTGTGTGCATGTGTGTACACTGACAGGGGATCTGCTGGTGTGTGTGTGTGTGAGTGTATGTATACTGACACAATCTGCTGGTGTGTGTGTGTGTACACTGACAGGGAATCTGGCGAGTGTGTGTACACTGACAGGGAATCTGCTCGTGTGTGTGTGTACACTGACAGGGAATCTGCTCGTGTGTGTGTGTACACTGACAGGGAATCTGCTGGTGTGTGTGTATACTGACGGAATCTGCTGGTGTATGTATACTGACAGGGAATCTGCTGGTGTGTGTACACTGGCAGGGAATCTGCTGGTGTGTGTATACATTGACAGGGAATCTGCTGGTGTGTGTGTGTATACATTGACAGGGAATCTGCTTGTGTGTGTGTGTGTACACTGACAGGGAATCTGCTGGTGTGTGTGTGTACACTGACAGGGAATCTGCTGGTGTGTGTCTGTACACTGACAGGGAATCTGCTGGTGTGTGTCTGTACACTGACAGGGAATCTGCTAGTGTGTGTCTGTACACTGACAGGGAATCTGCTGGGCTGTGTGTGTTTACATTGACAGGGAATCTGCTGGTGTGTGTACACACTGACAGGGAATCTGCTGGTGTGTGTGTGTACACTGACAGGGAATCTGCTGGTGTGTGTCTGTACACTGACAGGGAATCTGCTGGTGTGTGTCTGTACACTGACAGGGAATCTGCTAGTGTGTGTCTGTACACTGACAGGGAATCTGCTGGTGTGTGTCTGTACACTGACAGGGAATCTGCTGGTGTGTGTCTGTACACTGACAGGGAATCTGCTAGTGTGTGTCTGTACACTGACAGGGAATCTGCTGGGCTGTGTGTGTTTACATTGACAGGGAATCTGCTGGTGTGTGTACACACTGACAGGGAATCTGCTGGTGTGTGTGTGTGTATACTGACAGGGAATCTGCTGGGCTGTGTGTGTTTACACTGACAGGGAATCTGCTGGTGTGTGTACACACTGACAGGGAATCTGCTGGTGTGTGTGTGTGTATACTGACAGGGAATCTGCTGGTGTGTGTGTACACTGACAGGGAATCTGCTAGTGTGTGTCTGTACACTGACAGGGAATCTGCTGGGCTGTGTGTGTTTACATTGACAGGGAATCTGCTGGTGTGTGTACACACTGACAGGGAATCTGCTGGTGTGTGTGCATGTACACTGACAGGGAATCTGCTGGTGTGTGTGTGTGTATATACTGACAGGGAATCTGCTGGTGTGTGTGTGTACTCTGGCAGGAATCTGCTGGTGTGTATGTACACTGACAGGGAATCTGCTGGTGTGTATGTACACTGATAGGGAATCTGCTGGTGTGTGTGTTTACACTGGCAGGAATCTGCTGGTGTGTATGTACACTGACAGGGAATCTGCTGGTGTGTATGTACACTGATAGGGAATCTGCTGGTGTGTGTGTTTACACTGACAGGGAATCTGGTGTGTGTGCGTGTACTCTGACAGGGAATCTGCTGAAGTGTGTGTGTGCATTCTGACAGGGAATCTGCTGGTGTGTGTGTACTCTGGCAGGCAATCTGCTGGTGTGTGTGTACACTGGCAGGCAATCTGCTGGTGTGTGCGTACACTGGCAGGGAATCTGCTGGTGAGTGTGTCCACTGACAGGGAATCTACTGGTGTGTGTCTGTACACTGACAGGGAATCTGCTGGGGTGTGTGCGTTTACACTGACAGGGAATCTGGTGTGTGTGCGTGTACACTGACAGGGAATCTGCTGGAGTGTGTGTGTTTTTACTGACGGAATCTGCTGGTGTATGTATACTGACAGGGAATCTGCTGGTGTGTGTGTTTACACTGACAGGGAATCTGGTGTGTGTGCGTGTACACTGACAGGGAATCTGCTGGAGTGTGTGTGTATATACTGACGGAATCTGCTGGTGTATGTATACTGACAGGGAATCTGCTGGTGTGTGTGTTTACACTGACAGGGATTCTGCTGGTGTGCGTGTACTCTGACAGGGAATCTGCTGGAGTGTGTGTGTATATACTGACGGAATCTGCTGGTGTATGTACACTGACAGGGAATCTGCTGGTGTGTGTGTGTGTGTGTGTGTGTGTGTGTGTGTGTGTGTACACTGACCGGGGCTCTGCTGGTGTGGGTGTGTGTACACCTGACAGGGGATCTGCTGGTGTGTGTGTGTGTACACTGATAGGGAATCTGCTGGGGCATGTGTGTGTGTGTGTGTGTACACTAACAGGGAATCTGCTGGTGTGTGTGTGTACACTGACAGGGAATCTGTTGGTGTGTGTGTGCACACTGACTGGGGATCTGCTGGTGTGTCTGTGTGTACACCTGACAGGGAATCTGCTGGTTTGTGTGTGTGTACACTGACAGGAAATCTGCTGGTGTGTGTACACTGACAGGGATTCTGCTGGTGTGTGTGTGTACACTGATAGGGAATCTGCTGGTGTGTGTGTGTGCACACTGACAGGGATTCTGCTGGTGTGTGTGTGTATACACTGACAGGGAATCTGCTGGTGTGTGTGCACACTGACCGGGAATCTGCTGGTGCGTGTGTGTGTGTGTACACTGACAGGGAATCTGCTGGTGTGTGTGTGTGTGTGTGTGTGTACACTGACAGGGAATCTGTTGGTGTGTCTGTGTGTGTACACTGACAGGGAATCTGCTGGTGTGTTTGTACACTGACAGGGAATCTGCTGGTGTGTGTGTGTGTACACTGACAGGGAATCTGCTGGTGTGTGTGTGTGTATACACTGACAGGGAATCTGCTGGTGTGTGTGTGTGTACACTGACAGGGAATCTGCTTGTGTGTGTGGGCACTGACAGGGAATCTGCTGGTGTGTGTGCGCGCGCGCACTGACAGGAAATCTGCTGGTGTGTGTGTGTGCGCACTGACAGGGAATCTGCTGGTGTGTGTACAGACTGACAGGGAATCTGCTGGTGTGTGTGTGTTTACACTGGCAGGGAATCTGCTTGTGAGTGTGTGTGTGGGCACTGACAGGGTATCTGCTGGTGTGTGTGTGTGCGCCCGCACTGACAGGAAATCTGCTGGTGTGTGTGTGCGCACTGACAGGGAATCTGCTGGTGTGTGTGTGTATACACTGACAGGGCTTCTGCTGGTGTGTGTGTGTGTGCACACTGACAGGGAATCTGGTGTGTGTGTATACGCTGACAGGGAATCTGCTGGGGTGCGAATACACTGACAGGGAATCTGCTAGTGTGTGTGTGTACACTGACAGTGCATCTGCTGATGTGTGTGTGTGCGCACTGACAGGGAATCTGCTGGTGTGTGCGTACATTGACAGGGAATTTGTTTGGGTGTGTGTATATACACTGACAGGGAATCTGCTGGTGTGTGTGTGTATATACACTGACAGGGAATCTGCTGGTGTGTGTGTACACACAGGGAATCTGCTGGGACGTGTGTGTGTGTACACTGACAGGGAATCTGCTGGTACGTGTGTATGTGTACACTGATACGGAATCTGCTGGTGTGTGTGTATAAACTGACAGGGAATGTGCTGGTGTGTATGTGTGTATACACTTACAGGGAATCGGCAGGTGTGTGCGTATACTGACAGGGAATCCGCTGGTGTGTGCGTACATTGACAGGGAATTTGCTTGTGTGTGTACACTGACAGGGGATCTGCTGGTGTGCATGTACACTGACAGGGAATCTGCTGGTGTGTGTGTGCGTACACTGACAGGGAATCTGCTGCGGCCTGTGTATGTGTGTACACTGACAGGGAATCTGCTGGTGTGTGTGTACACTGACAGGGAATCTGCTGGTGTGTGTGTACACTGACAGGTAATCTGCTGGGGCGTGTGTGTATATATACTGACAAGGAATCTGCTTGTGTGTGTACACTGACAGGGAATCTGCTGGTGACTGTGTACACTGACTGGGAATCTGCTGGTGTGTGTGTGTACACTGACAGGGAATCTGCTGGTGTGTGTGTGTCCACTGACAGGAGATCTCCTGGTGTGTCCACACTGACAGGTAATCTGCTGGGCCGTGTATGTACACTGACAGGAAATCTGGTGTATGTGTGTGTACACTGACAGGGAATCTGCTGGTGTGTGTGTGTGCACACTGACTGGGGATCTGCTGGTGTGTCTGTGTGTACACCTGACAGGGAATCTGCTGGTTTGTGTGTACACTGACAGGAAATCTGCTGGTGTGTGTACACTGACAGGGATTCTGCTGGGGTGTGTGTGTGTGTGTATACACTGACAGGGGATCTGCTGGTATGTGTACATTGACAGGGATTCTGCTGGTGTGTGTGTGTGTGTGTGTATATACTGATAGGAGATCTGCTGGTGTGTGTATATGCACTGACAGGGATTCTGCTTGTGTGTGTGTACACTGACAGGGAATCTGTTGGTGTGTCTGTGTGTGTACACTGACAGGGAATCTGCTGGTGTGTTTGTACACTGACAGGGAATCTGCTGGTGTGTGTGTGTGGGCACTGACAGGGAATCTGCTTGTGTGTGTGGGCACTGACAGGGGATCTGCTGGTGTGTGTGCGCGCGCACTGACAGGAAATCTGCTGGTGTGTGTGTGTGTGCGCACTGACAGGGAATCTGCTGGTGTGTGTACAGACTGACAGGGAATCTGCTGGTGTGTGTGTGTTTACACTGGCAGGGAATCTGCTTGTGAGTGTGTGTGTGGGCACTGACAGGGTATCTGCTGGTGTGTGTGTGTGCGCGCGCACTGACAGGAAATCTGCTGGTGTGTGTGTGCGCACTGACAGGGAATCTGCTGGTGTGTGTGTGTATACACTGACAGGGCTTCTGCTGGTGTGTGTGTGTGTGTACACTGATAGGGAATCTGCTGGGGTTGTGTGTATGTGTACACTGACAGGGAATCTGCTGGGGCATGTGTCTGTGTGCACTGACAGGGAATCTGCTGGTGTGTGTGTATACACTGACAGGAAATCAGCTCGTGTCTGTGTGTTTCCACTGACAGGGAATCTGCTGGTGTGTGCGTACACTGACACAGAATCTGCTGGTGTGTGTCTGTGCACACTGACAGGGAATCTGCTGGGGTGTGTGTGTACACTGACAGGGAATCTGCTGGGGTGTGTGTGTACACTGACAGGGAATCTGCTGCGGCCTGTGTGTGTGTACACTGACAGGGAAACTGCTGGTCTGTGTGTACACTGATAGGGAATCTGCTGGCGTGTGTGTGTACACTGACAGAGAATCTGCTGGGGTGTGTACACTTACAGGGATTCTGCTGGTGTGCGTGTGTGTGTACTCCGACAGGGAATCTGCTGGTGTGTGTGTACTCTGGCAGGTAATCTGCTGGTCTGTATGTACACTGACAGGGAATCTGCTGGTGCGTGTGTGTGTGTATATATACACTTACAGGGAATCTGCTGGTGTGTGTGTACACTGACAGGAAATCTGCTGGTGTGTGTGTACACTGATAGGGAATCTGCTGGTGTGTGTACAGACTGACAGGGAATCTGCTGGTGTGTGTATACATTGACAGGGAATCTGCTGGTGTGTGTGTGTGTGTATACATTGACAGGGAATCTGCTTGTGTGTGTGTGTGTATACACTGACAGGGAATCTGCTTGTGTGTGTGTGTACACTGACAGGGAATCTGCTGGTGTGTGTGTGTACACTGACAGGGAATCTGCTGGTGTGTGTGTGTACACTGACAGGGAATCTGCTGGTGTGTGTCTGTACACTGACAGGGAATCTGCTAGTGTGTGTCTGTACACTGACAGGGAATCTGCTGGGCTGTGTGTGTGTATACTGACAGGGAATCTGCTGGTGTGTGTGTACACTGACAGGGAATCTGCTGGTGTGTGTGTGTGTGTGTGTGTGTGTGTGTGTGTACACTGACCGGGGCTCTGCTGGTGTGGGTGTGTGTACACCTGACAGGGGATCTGCTGGTGTGTGTGTGTGTACACTGATAGGGAATCTGCTGGGGCATGTGTGTGTGTGTGTGTGTACACTAACAGGGAATCTGCTGGTGTGTGTGTGTACACTGACAGGGAATCTGTTGGTGTGTGTGTGCACACTGACTGGGGATCTGCTGGTGTGTCTGTGTGTACACCTGACAGGGAATCTGCTGGTTTGTGTGTGTGTACACTGACAGGAAATCTGCTGGTGTGTGTACACTGACAGGGATTCTGCTGGTGTGTGTGTGTACACTGATAGGGAATCTGCTGGTGTGTGTGTGTGCACACTGACAGGGATTCTGCTGGTGTGTGTGTGTATACACTGACAGGGAATCTGCTGGTGTGTGTGCACACTGACCGGGAATCTGCTGGTGCGTGTGTGTGTGTGTACACTGACAGGGAATCTGCTGGTGTGTGTGTGTGTGTGTGTGTACACTGACAGGGAATCTGTTGGTGTGTCTGTGTGTGTACACTGACAGGGAATCTGCTGGTGTGTTTGTACACTGACAGGGAATCTGCTGGTGTGTGTGTGTGTACACTGACAGGGAATCTGCTTGTGTGTGTGGGCACTGACAGGGAATCTGCTGGTGTGTGTGCGCGCGCGCACTGACAGGAAATCTGCTGGTGTGTGTGTGTGCGCACTGACAGGGAATCTGCTGGTGTGTGTGTGTTTACACTGGCAGGGAATCTGCTTGTGAGTGTGTGTGTGGGCACTGACAGGGTATCTGCTGGTGTGTGTGTGTGCGCCCGCACTGACAGGAAATCTGCTGGTGTGTGTGTGCGCACTGACAGGGAATCTGCTGGTGTGTGTGTGTATACACTGACAGGGCTTCTGCTGGTGTGTGTGTGTGTGTACACTGACAGGGAATCTGCTGGTGTGTGTGTGTGTGCACACTGACAGGGAATCTGGTGTGTGTGTATACGCTGACAGGGAATCTGCTGGGGTGCGAATACACTGACAGGGAATCTGCTAGTGTGTGTGTGTACACTGACAGTGCATCTGCTGATGTGTGTGTGTGCGCACTGACAGGGAATCTGCTGGTGTGTGCGTACATTGACAGGGAATTTGTTTGGGTGTGTGTATATACACTGACAGGGAATCTGCTGGTGTGTGTGTGTATATACACTGACAGGGAATCTGCTGGTGTGTGTGTACACACAGGGAATCTGCTGGGACGTGTGTGTGTGTACACTGACAGGGAATCTGCTGGTACGTGTGTATGTGTACACTGACACGGAATCTGCTGGTGTGTGTGTATAAACTGACAGGGAATGTGCTGGTGTGTATGTGTGTATACACTTACAGGGAATCGGCAGGTGTGTGCGTATACTGACAGGGAATCCGCTGGTGTGTGCGTACATTGACAGGGAATTTGCTTGTGTGTGTACACTGACAGGGGATCTGCTGGTGTGCATGTACACTGACAGGGAATCTGCTGGTGTGTGTGTGCGTACACTGACAGGGAATCTGCTGCGGCCTGTGTATGTGTGTACACTGACAGGGAATCTGCTGGTGTGTGTGTACACTGACAGGGAATCTGCTGGTGTGTGTGTACACTGACAGGTAATCTGCTGGGGCGTGTGTGTATATATACTGACAAGGAATCTGCTTGTGTGTGTACACTGACAGGGAATCTGCTGGTGACTGTGTACACTGACTGGGAATCTGCTGGTGTGTGTGTGTACACTGACAGGGAATCTGCTGGTGTGTGTGTGTCCACTGACAGGAGATCTCCTGGTGTGTCCACACTGACAGGTAATCTGCTGGGCCGTGTATGTACACTGACAGGAAATCTGGTGTATGTGTGTGTACACTGACAGGGAATCTGCTGGTGTGTGTGTGTGCACACTGACTGGGGATCTGCTGGTGTGTCTGTGTGTACACCTGACAGGGAATCTGCTGGTTTGTGTGTACACTGACAGGAAATCTGCTGGTGTGTGTACACTGACAGGGATTCTGCTGGGGTGTGTGTGTGTGTGTATACACTGACAGGGGATCTGCTGGTATGTGTACATTGACAGGGATTCTGCTGGTGTGTGTGTGTGTGTGTGTATATACTGATAGGAGATCTGCTGGTGTGTGTATATGCACTGACAGGGATTCTGCTTGTGTGTGTGTACACTGACAGGGAATCTGTTGGTGTGTCTGTGTGTGTACACTGACAGGGAATCTGCTGGTGTGTTTGTACACTGACAGGGAATCTGCTGGTGTGTGTGTGTGTACACTGACAGGGAATCTGCTTGTGTGTGTGGGCACTGACAGGGGATCTGCTGGTGTGTGTGCGCGCGCACTGACAGGAAATCTGCTGGTGTGTGTGTGTGTGCGCACTGACAGGGAATCTGCTGGTGTGTGTACAGACTGACAGGGAATCTGCTGGTGTGTGTGTGTTTACACTGGCAGGGAATCTGCTTGTGAGTGTGTGTGTGGGCACTGACAGGGTATCTGCTGGTGTGTGTGTGTGCGCGCGCACTGACAGGAAATCTGCTGGTGTGTGTGTGCGCACTGACAGGGAATCTGCTGGTGTGTGTGTGTATACACTGACAGGGCTTCTGCTGGTGTGTGTGTGTGTGTGTACACTGATAGGGAATCTGCTGGGGTTGTGTGTATGTGTACACTGACAGGGAATCTGCTGGGGCATGTGTCTGTGTGCACTGACAGGGAATCTGCTGGTGTGTGTGTATACACTGACAGGAAATCAGCTCGTGTCTGTGTGTTTCCACTGACAGGGAATCTGCTGGTGTGTGCGTACACTGACACAGAATCTGCTGGTGTGTGTCTGTGCACACTCACAGGGAATCTGCTGGGGTGTGTGTGTACACTGACAGGGAATCTGCTGCGGCCTGTGTGTGTGTACACTGACAGGGAAACTGCTGGTCTGTGTGTACACTGATAGGGAATCTGCTGGCGTGTGTGTGTACACTGACAGAGAATCTGCTGGCGTGTGTACACTGACAGGGATTCTGCTGGTGTGCGTGTGTGTGTACTCCGACAGGGAATCTGCTGGTGTGTGTGTACTCTGGCAGGTAATCTGCTGGTCTGTATGTACACTGACAGGGAATCTGCTGGTGCGTGTGTGTGTGTATATATACACTTACAGGGAATCTGCTGGTGTGTGTGTACACTGACAGGAAATCTGCTGGTGTGTGTGTACACTGATAGGGAATCTGCTGGTGTGTGTACAGACTGACAGGGAATCTGCTGGTGTGTGTGTGTGTACACTGATAGGGAATCTGCTGGTGCGTGTGTACTCTGACAGGGAATCTGCTGGGGCGTGTGTACTCTGACAGGGAATCTGCTGGGGCGTGTGTGTGTGTGTGTGTGTGTGTACACTAACAGGGAATCTGCTGGGGTGTGTGTGTATATATACTGACAGGGAATCTGCTTGTGTGTGTGTACTCTGACAGGGAATCTGCTGGTGTGTGTGTACACTGACAGGGAATCTGCTGGTGTGTGTGTACACTGACAGGCAATCTGCTGGTGTGTGTGTGTTTACACTGACAGGGAATCTGCTGGTGTGTGTGTACACTGACAGTAATCTGCTGGTGTGTGCGTGTACACTGGCTGGAATCTGCTGGTGTGTGTACACACTAGCAGGAATCTGCTGGTGTGTGTACACTGACAGAGAATCTGCTGGTGTGTGTGTGTACACTGACAGGGAATCTGCTGCGGCCTGTGTGTGTGTACACTGACAGGGAAACTGCTGGTCTATGTGTACACTGACAGAGAATCTGCTGGTGTGTGTGTATACACTGACAGGGAATCTGCTAGTGTGTGTGTTTACACTGACAGGGAATCTACTGGTGTGTGTGTATACACTGACAGGGAATTTGCTTGTGTGTGTGCGTACACTGACAGGGAATCTGCTGCGGCCTGTGTGTGTGTGTGCACTGACACGGAATCTGCTGTTGTGTGTGTACACTGATAGGGAATCTGCTGGTGCGTGTGTACTCTGACAGGGAATCTGCTGGGGCGTGTGTACTCTGACAGGGAATCTGCTGGGGCGTGTGTGTGTGTGTGTGTGTACACTAACAGGGAATCTGCTGGGGTGTGTGTGTATATATACTGACAGGGAATCTGCTTGTGTGTGTGTACTCTGACAGGGAATCTGCTGGTGTGTGTGTACACTGACAGGGAATCTGCTGGTGTGTGTGTACACTGACAGGCAATCTGCTGGTGTGTGTGTGTGTGTTTACACTGACAGGGAATCTGCTGGTGTGTGTGTACACTGACAGTAATCTGCTGGTGTGTGCGTGTACACTGGCTGGAATCTGCTGGTGTGTGTACACACTAGCAGGAATCTGCTGGTGTGTGTACACTGACAGAGAATCTGCTGGTGTGTGTGTATACTGACAGGGAATCTGCTGGTGTGTGTATACATTGACAGGGAATCTGCTTGTGTGTGTGTGCGTACATTGACAGGGAATCTGCTGCGGCCTGTGTGTGTGTGTACACTGACAGGGAATCTGCTGTTGTGTGTGTACACTGATAGGGAATCTGCTGGTGCGTGTGTACTCTGACAGGGAATCTCCTGTGCGTGTGTACTCTGACAGGGAATCTGCTGGGGCATGTGTGTGTGTGTGTGTGTGTACACTAACAGGGAATCTGCTGGGGCATGTGTGTATATATACTGACAGGGAATCTGCTTGTGTGTGTGTGTGCTCTGACAGGGAATCTGCTGGTGTGTGTGTTTACTGACAGGGAATCTGCTGGGGCCTGTGTGTGTGTGTGTGTACTCTGACAGGGAATCTGCTGGTGTGTGTGTACACTGACAGGGAATCTGCTGGTGTGTGCGTGTACACTGACAGGGAATCTGCTGGTGACTGTGTACACTGACAGGGAATCTGCTTGTGTGTGTACACTGGCAGGGAATCTGCTGGTGTGTGTGTGTGCGTGTGTACACCGACAGGGAATCTGCTTGTGTGTGTGTGTGTGTGTGTGTGTGTGTATGCACTGACCGGGGATCTGCTGGTGTGGGTGTGTGTACACCTGACAGGGAATCTGCTGGTGTGTGTGTGTGTGTGTGTGTGTATACTGACAGGGAATCTGGTGTGTGTGCATGTACACTGACAGGGAATCTGCTGGTGTGTGTGTATACTGACAGGGAATCTGCTGGTGTGTGTGTACGCTGACAGGAATCTGCTGGTGTGTGTGTACACTGACAGGGAATCTGCTTGTGTGTGTGTGTGTGTGTGTGTGTGTGTGTGTGCGCACTGACAGGGAATCTGCTGGTGTGTGTACAGACTGACAGGGAATCTGCTGGTGTGTGTGTGTTTACACTGGCAAGGAATCTGCTTGTGAGTGTGTGTGTGGGCACTGACAGGGAATCTGCTGGTGTGTGTGTGTGTGTGTGCGCGCACTGACAGGAAATCTGCTGGTGTGTGTGTGCGCACTGACAGGGAATCTGCTGGTGTATGTGTGTATACACTGACAGGGCTTCTGCTGGTGTGTGTGTGTGTGTACACTGATAGGGAATCTGCTGGGGTTGTGTGTGTCTGTGCACACTGACAGGGAATCTGCTGGCGTGTGTGTGTACACTGACAGGGAATCTGCTGGGACGTGTGTATATGTACACTGACAGGGAATCTGCTGGGGCATGTGTCTGTGTGCACTGACAGGGAATCTGCTGGTGTGTGTGTATACACTGACAGGAAATCAGCTCGAGTCTGTGTGTTTCCACTGACAGGGAATCTGCTGGTGTGTATGTGTGTATACACTGACAGGGAATCTGCAGGTGTGTGCGTACACTGACACAGAATCTGCTGGTGTGTGTCTGTGCACACTGACAGGGAATCTGCTGGCGTGTGTGTGTACACTGACAGGGAATCTGCTGCGGCCTGTGTGTGTGTACACTGACAGGGAAACTGCTGGTCTATGTGTACACTGACAGAGAATCTGCTGGTGTGTGTGTATACACTGACAGGGAATCTGCTAGTGTGTGTGTTTACACTGACAGGGAATCTACTGGTGTGTGTGTATACACTGACAGGGAATCTGCTGGTGTGTGTGTGTGTGTGTGCGCGCACTGACAGGAAATCTGCTGGTGTGTGTGTGCGCACTGACAGGGAATCTGCTGGTGTGTGTGTGTATACACTGACAGGGCTTCTGCTGGTGTGTGTGTGTGTGTACACTGATAGGGAATCTGCTGGGGTTGTGTGTGTCTGTGCACACTGACAGGGAATCTGCTGGCGTGTGTGTGTACACTGACAGGGAATCTGCTGGGACGTGTGTATATGTACACTGACAGGGAATCTGCTGGGGCATGTGTCTGTGTGCACTGACAGGGAATCTGCTGGTGTGTGTGTATACACTGACAGGAAATCAGCTCGAGTCTGTGTGTTTCCACTGACAGGGAATCTGCTGGTGTGTATGTGTGTATACACTGACAGGGAATCTGCAGGTGTGTGCGTACACTGACACAGAATCTGCTGGTGTGTGTCTGTGCACACTGACAGGGAATCTGCTGGCGTGTGTCTGTACACTGACAGGGAATCTGCTGGGGTGTGTGTGTTTACATTGACAGGGAATCTGCTGGTGTGTGTACACTGACAGGAATCTGCTGGTGTTTGTGCACACTGACAGGGAATCTGCTGGTGTGTGTGTGTGTATACTGACAGGGAATCTGCTGGTGTGTGTGTACACTGACAGGAATCTGCTGGTGTGTGTATACACTGACATGGAATGTGGTGTGTGAGTGTATACTGACAGGGAATCTGCTGGTGTGTGTGTACACTGACGGAAATCTGCTGGTGTGTGCGTGTGTACACTGACAGGAATCTGCTAGTGTGTGTGTACACTGGCAGGGAATTTGCTGGTGTGTGTGTATACATTGACAGAGAATCTGCTGGTGTATGTGGGTGTAGACTGACAGGGAATCTGCTGGTGTGTGTGTATACTGACAGGGAATCTGCTGGTGTGTGTCTGTACACTGACAGGGAATCTGCTGGGGTGTGTGTGTTTACACTGACAGCGAATCTGGTGTGTGTGCGTGTACACTGACAGGGAATCTGCTGGTGTGTGTGTGTGTATACTGGCAGGAGTCTGCTGGTGTGTGTGTACACTGACAGTGAATCTGCTGGTGTGTGTGTGTGTGTACACTGACAGGGAATCTGCTGGTGTGTGTGTGTGTTTACACTGACAGGGAATCTGGTTTGTGTGCGTGTACACTGACAGGGAATCTGCTGGTGTGTGTGTGTGAGTGTGTGTATACTGACACTGAATCTGCTGGTGTGTGTGTGTACACTGACAGGAAATCTGCTGGTGTGTGTACACTGACAGGGATTCTGCTGGTGTGTGTGTGTACACTGATAGGGAATCTGCTGGTGTGTGTGTGTGCACACTGACAGGGATTCTGCTGGTGTGTGTGTGTATACACTGACAGGGAATCTGCTGGTGTGTGTATACTGACAGGGAATCTGCTGGTGTGTGTACACTGGCAGGGAATCTGCTGGTGTGTGTATACATTGACAGGGAATCTGCTGGTGTGTGTGTGTGTGTGTATACATTGACAGGGAATCTGCTTGTGTGTGTGTGTGTGTGTGTATACACTGACAGGGAATCTGCTTGTGTGTGTGTGTACACTGACAGGGAATCTGCTGGTGTGTGTGTGTACACTGACAGGGAATCTGCTGGTGTGTGTATACATTGACAGGGAATCTGCTGGTGTGTGTATACACTGACAGGGAATCTGCTTGTGTGTGTATGTACACTGACAGGGAATCTGCTGGTGTGTGTACACTGGCAGGGAATCTGCTGGTGTGTGTATACATTGACAGGGAATCTGCTGGTGTGTGTGTGTGTGTGTATACACTGACAGGGAATCTGCTTGTGTGTGTGTGTACACTGACAGGGAATCTGCTGGTGTGTGTGTGTACACTGACAGGGAATCTGCTGGTGTGTGTGTGTACACTGACAGGGAATCTGCTGGTGTGTGTCTGTACACTGACAGGGAATCTGCTAGTGTGTGTCTGTACACTGACAGGGAATCTGCTGGGCTGTGTGTGTGTATACTGACAGGGAATCTGCTGGTGTGTGTGTACACTGACAGGGAATCTGCTGGTGTGTGTGTGTGTGTGTGTGTGTGTGTGTGTACACTGACCGGGGCTCTGCTGGTGTGGGTGTGTGTACACCTGACAGGGGATCTGCTGGTGTGTGTGTGTGTGTACACTGATAGGGAATCTGCTGGGGCATGTGTGTGTGTGTGTGTGTACACTAACAGGGAATCTGCTGGTGTGTGTGTGTACACTGACAGGGAATCTGTTGGTGTGTGTGTGCACACTGACTGGGGATCTGCTGGTGTGTCTGTGTGTACACCTGACAGGGAATCTGCTGGTTTGTGTGTGTGTACACTGACAGGAAATCTGCTGGTGTGTGTACACTGACAGGGATTCTGCTGGTGTGTGTGTGTACACTGATAGGGAATCTGCTGGTGTGTGTGTGTGCACACTGACAGGGATTCTGCTGGTGTGTGTGTGTATACACTGACAGGGAATCTGCTGGTGTGTGTGCACACTGACCGGGAATCTGCTGGTGCGTGTGTGTGTGTGTGTACACTGACAGGGAATCTGCTGGTGTGTGTGTGTGTGTGTGTGTACACTGACAGGGAATCTGTTGGTGTGTCTGTGTGTGTACACTGACAGGGAATCTGCTGGTGTGTTTGTACACTGACAGGGAATCTGCTGGTGTGTGTGTGTGTACACTGACAGGGAATCTGCTTGTGTGTGTGTGTGTGGGCACTGACAGGGAATCTGCTGGTGTGTGTACAGACTGACAGGGAATCTGCTGGTGTGTGTGTGTTTACACTGGCAGGGAATCTGCTTGTGAGTGTGTGTGTGGGCACTGACAGGGTATCTGCTGGTGTGTGTGTGTGCGCCCGCACTGACAGGAAATCTGCTGGTGTGTGTGTGCGCACTGACAGGGAATCTGCTGGTGTGTGTGTGTATACACTGACAGGGCTTCTGCTGGTGTGTGTGTGTGTGTACACTGACAGGGAATCTGCTGGTGTGTGTGTGTGTGCACACTGACAGGGAATCTGGTGTGTGTGTATACGCTGACAGGGAATCTGCTGGGGTGCGAATACACTGACAGGGAATCTGCTAGTGTGTGTGTGTACACTGACAGTGCATCTGCTGATGTGTGTGTGTGCGCACTGACAGGGAATCTGCTGGTGTGTGCGTACATTGACAGGGAATTTGTTTGGGTGTGTGTATATACACTGACAGGGAATCTGCTGGTGTGTGTGTGTATATACACTGACAGGGAATCTGCTGGTGTGTGTGTACACACAGGGAATCTGCTGGGACGTGTGTGTGTGTACACTGACAGGGAATCTGCTGGTACGTGTGTATGTGTACACTGACACGGAATCTGCTGGTGTGTGTGTATAAACTGACAGGGAATGTGCTGGTGTGTATGTGTGTATACACTTACAGGGAATCGGCAGGTGTGTGCGTATACTGACAGGGAATCCGCTGGTGTGTGCGTACATTGACAGGGAATTTGCTTGTGTGTGTACACTGACAGGGGATCTGCTGGTGTGCATGTACACTGACAGGGAATCTGCTGGTGTGTGTGTGCGTACACTGACAGGGAATCTGCTGCGGCCTGTGTATGTGTGTACACTGACAGGGAATCTGCTGGTGTGTGTGTACACTGACAGGGAATCTGCTGGTGTGTGTGTACACTGACAGGTAATCTGCTGGGGCGTGTGTGTATATATACTGACAAGGAATCTGCTTGTGTGTGTACACTGACAGGGAATCTGCTGGTGACTGTGTACACTGACTGGGAATCTGCTGGTGTGTGTGTGTACACTGACAGGGAATCTGCTGGTGTGTGTGTGTCCACTGACAGGAGATCTCCTGGTGTGTCCACACTGACAGGTAATCTGCTGGGCCGTGTATGTACACTGACAGGAAATCTGGTGTATGTGTGTGTACACTGACTGGGGATCTGCTGGTGTGTCTGTGTGTACACCTGACAGGGAATCTGCTGGTTTGTGTGTACACTGACAGGAAATCTGCTGGTGTGTGTACACTGACAGGGATTCTGCTGGGGTGTGTGTGTGTGTGTGTATACACTGACAGGGGATCTGCTGGTATGTGTACATTGACAGGGATTCTGCTGGTGTGTGTGTGTGTGTGTGTATATACTGATAGGAGATCTGCTGGTGTGTGTATATGCACTGACAGGGATTCTGCTTGTGTGTGTGTACACTGACAGGGAATCTGTTGGTGTGTCTGTGTGTGTACACTGACAGGGAATCTGCTGGTGTGTTTGTACACTGACAGGGAATCTGCTGGTGTGTGTGTGTGTACACTGACAGGGAATCTGCTTGTGTGTGTGGGCACTGACAGGGGATCTGCTGGTGTGTGTGCGCGCGCACTGACAGGAAATCTGCTGGTGTGTGTGTGTGCGCACTGACAGGGAATCTGCTGGTGTGTGTACAGACTGACAGGGAATCTGCTGGTGTGTGTGTGTTTACACTGGCAGGGAATCTGCTTGTGAGTGTGTGTGTGTGGGCACTGACAGGGTATCTGCTGGTGTGTGTGTGTGCGCGCGCACTGACAGGAAATCTGCTGGTGTGTGTGTGCGCACTGACAGGGAATCTGCTGGTGTGTGTGTGTATACACTGACAGGGCTTCTGCTGGTGTGTGTGTGTGTGTACACTGATAGGGAATCTGCTGGGGTTGTGTGTATGTGTACACTGACAGGGAATCTGCTGGGGCATGTGTCTGTGTGCACTGACAGGGAATCTGCTGGTGTGTGTGTATACACTGACAGGAAATCAGCTCGTGTCTGTGTGTTTCCACTGACAGGGAATCTGCTGGTGTGTGCGTACACTGACACAGAATCTGCTGGTGTGTGTCTGTGCACACTGACAGGGAATCTGCTGGGGTGTGTGTGTACACTGACAGGGAATCTGCTGCGGCCTGTGTGTGTGTACACTGACAGGGAAACTGCTGGTCTGTGTGTACACTGATAGGGAATCTGCTGGCGTGTGTGTGTACACTGACAGAGAATCTGCTGGGGTGTGTACACTTACAGGGATTCTGCTGGTGTGCGTGTGTGTGTACTCCGACAGGGAATCTGCTGGTGTGTGTGTACTCTGGCAGGTAATCTGCTGGTCTGTATGTACACTGACAGGGAATCTGCTGGTGCGTGTGTGTGTGTGTATATATACACTTACAGGGAATCTGCTGGTGTGTGTGTACACTGACAGGAAATCTGCTGGTGTGTGTGTACACTGATAGGGAATCTGCTGGTGTGTGTACAGACTGACAGGGAATCTGCTGGTGTGTGTATACATTGACAGGGAATCTGCTGGTGTGTGTGTGTATACATTGACAGGGAATCTGCTTGTGTGTGTGTGTGTATACACTGACAGGGAATCTGCTTGTGTGTGTGTGTACACTGACAGGGAATCTGCTGGTGTGTGTGTGTACACTGACAGGGAATCTGCTGGTGTGTGTGTGTACACTGACAGGGAATCTGCTGGTGTGTGTCTGTACACTGACAGGGAATCTGCTAGTGTGTGTCTGTACACTGACAGGGAATCTGCTGGGCTGTGTGTGTGTATACTGACAGGGAATCTGCTGGTGTGTGTGTACACTGACAGGGAATCTGCTGGTGTGTGTGTGTGTGTGTGTGTGTGTGTGTGTGTGTGTGTGTGTGTGTACACTGACCGGGGCTCTGCTGGTGTGGGTGTGTGTACACCTGACAGGGGATCTGCTGGTGTGTGTGTGTGTACACTGATAGGGAATCTGCTGGGGCATGTGTGTGTGTGTGTGTGTGTACACTAACAGGGAATCTGCTGGTGTGTGTGTGTACACTGACAGGGAATCTGTTGGTGTGTGTGTGCACACTGACTGGGGATCTGCTGGTGTGTCTGTGTGTACACCTGACAGGGAATCTGCTGGTTTGTGTGTGTGTACACTGACAGGAAATCTGCTGGTGTGTGTACACTGACAGGGATTCTGCTGGTGTGTGTGTGTACACTGATAGGGAATCTGCTGGTGTGTGTGTGTGCACACTGACAGGGATTCTGCTGGTGTGTGTGTGTATACACTGACAGGGAATCTGCTGGTGTGTGTGCACACTGACCGGGAATCTGCTGGTGCGTGTGTGTGTGTGTACACTGACAGGGAATCTGCTGGTGTGTGTGTGTGTGTGTGTGTACACTGACAGGGAATCTGTTGGTGTGTCTGTGTGTGTACACTGACAGGGAATCTGCTGGTGTGTTTGTACACTGACAGGGAATCTGCTGGTGTGTGTGTGTGTACACTGACAGGGAATCTGCTGGTGTGTGTGTGTGTACACTGACAGGGAATCTGCTGGTGTGTGTGTGTGGGCACTGACAGGGAATCTGCTGGTGTGTGTGCGCGCGCGCACTGACAGGAAATCTGCTGGTGTGTGTGTGTGCGCACTGACAGGGAATCTGCTGGTGTGTGTACAGACTGACAGGGAATCTGCTGGTGTGTGTGTGTTTACACTGGCAGGGAATCTGCTTGTGAGTGTGTGTGTGGGCACTGACAGGGTATCTGCTGGTGTGTGTGTGTGCGCCCGCACTGACAGGAAATCTGCTGGTGTGTGTGTGCGCACTGACAGGGAATCTGCTGGTGTGTGTGTGTATACACTGACAGGGCTTCTGCTGGTGTGTGTGTGTGTGTACACTGACAGGGAATCTGCTGGTGTGTGTGTGTGTGCACACTGACAGGGAATCTGGTGTGTGTGTATACGCTGACAGGGAATCTGCTGGGGTGCGAATACACTGACAAGGAATCTGCTAGTGTGTGTGTGTACACTGACAGTGCATCTGCTGATGTGTGTGTGTGCGCACTGACAGGGAATCTGCTGGTGTGTGCGTACATTGACAGGGAATTTGTTTGGGTGTGTGTATATACACTGACAGGGAATCTGCTGGTGTGTGTGTGTATATACACTGACAGGGAATCTGCTGGTGTGTGTGTACACACAGGGAATCTGCTGGGACGTGTGTGTGTGTACACTGACAGGGAATCTGCTGGTACGTGTGTATGTGTACACTGACACGGAATCTGCTGGTGTGTGTGTATAAACTGACAGGGAATGTGCTGGTGTGTATGTGTGTATACACTTACAGGGAATCGGCAGGTGTGTGCGTATACTGACAGGGAATCCGCTGGTGTGTGCGTACATTGACAGGGAATTTGCTTGTGTGTGTACACTGACAGGGGATCTGCTGGTGTGCATGTACACTGACAGGGAATCTGCTGGTGTGTGTGTGCGTACACTGACAGGGAATCTGCTGCGGCCTGTGTATGTGTGTACACTGACAGGGAATCTGCTGGTGTGTGTGTACACTGACAGGGAATCTGCTGGTGTGTGTGTACACTGACAGGTAATCTGCTGGGGCGTGTGTGTATATATACTGACAAGGAATCTGCTTGTGTGTGTACACTGACAGGGAATCTGCTGGTGACTGTGTACACTGACTGGGAATCTGCTGGTGTGTGTGTGTACACTGACAGGGAATCTGCTGGTGTGTGTGTGTCCACTGACAGGAGATCTCCTGGTGTGTCCACACTGACAGGTAATCTGCTGGGCCGTGTATGTACACTGACAGGAAATCTGGTGTATGTGTGTGTACACTGACAGGGAATCTGCTGGTGTGTGTGTGTGCACACTGACTGGGGATCTGCTGGTGTGTCTGTGTGTACACCTGACAGGGAATCTGCTGGTTTGTGTGTACACTGACAGGAAATCTGCTGGTGTGTGTACACTGACAGGGATTCTGCTGGGGTGTGTGTGTGTGTGTATACACTGACAGGGGATCTGCTGGTATGTGTACATTGACAGGGATTCTGCTGGTGTGTGTGTGTGTGTGTGTGTATATACTGATAGGAGATCTGCTGGTGTGTGTATATGCACTGACAGGGATTCTGCTTGTGTGTGTGTACACTGACAGGGAATCTGTTGGTGTGTCTGTGTGTGTACACTGACAGGGAATCTGCTGGTGTGTTTGTACACTGACAGGGAATCTGCTGGTGTGTGTGTGTGTACACTGACAGGGAATCTGCTTGTGTGTGTGGGCACTGACAGGGGATCTGCTGGTGTGTGTGTGTGCGCGCACTGACAGGAAATCTGCTGGTGTGTGTACAGACTGACAGGGAATCTGCTGGTGTGTGTGCGCGTGCACTGACAGGAAATCTGCTGGTGTGTGTGTGTGTGCGCACTGACAGGGAATCTGCTGGTGTGTGTACAGACTGACAGGGAATCTGCTGGTGTGTGTGTGTTTACACTGGCAGGGAATCTGCTTGTGAGTGTGTGTGTGGGCACTGACAGGGTATCTGCTGGTGTGTGTGTGTGCGCGCGCACTGACAGGAAATCTGCTGGTGTGTGTGTGCGCACTGACAGGGAATCTGCTGGTGTGTGTGTGTATACACTGACAGGGCTTCTGCTGGTGTGTGTGTGTGTGTACACTGACAGGGAATCTGCTGGGGTTGTGTGTATGTGTACACTGACAGGGAATCTGCTGGGGCATGTGTCTGTGTGCACTGACAGGGAATCTGCTGGTGTGTGTGTATACACTGACAGGAAATCAGCTCGTGTCTGTGTGTTTCCACTGACAGGGAATCTGCTGGTGTGTGCGTACACTGACACAGAATCTGCTGGTGTGTGTCTGTGCACACTGACAGGGAATCTGCTGGGGTGTGTGTGTACACTGACAGGGAATCTGCTGCGGCCTGTGTGTGTGTACACTGACAGGGAAACTGCTGGTGCGTGTGTGTGTGTATATATACACTTACAGGGAATCTGCTGGTGTGTGTGTACACTGACAGGAAATCTGCTGGTGTGTGTGTACACTGATAGGGAATCTGCTGGTGTGTGTACAGACTGACAGGGAATCTGCTGGTGTGTGTGTGTGTACACTGATAGGGAATCTGCTGGTGCGTGTGTACTCTGACAGGGAATCTGCTGGGGCGTGTGTACTCTGACAGGGAATCTGCTGGGGCGTGTGTGTGTGTGTGTGTGTACACTAACAGGGAATCTGCTGGGGTGTGTGTGTATATATACTGACAGGGAATCTGCTTGTGTGTGTGTACTCTGACAGGGAATCTGCTGGTGTGTGTGTACACTGACAGGGAATCTGCTGGTGTGTGTGTACACTGACAGGCAATCTGCTGGTGTGTGTGTGTTTACACTGACAGGGAATCTGCTGGTGTGTGTGTACACTGACAGTAATCTGCTGGTGTGTGCGTGTACACTGGCTGGAATCTGCTGGTGTGTGTACACACTAGCAGGAATCTGCTGGTGTGTGTACACTGACAGAGAATCTGCTGGTGTGTGTGTGTACACTGACAGGGAATCTGCTGCGGCCTGTGTGTGTGTACACTGACAGGGAAACTGCTGGTCTATGTGTACACTGACAGAGAATCTGCTGGTGTGTGTGTATACACTGACAGGGAATCTGCTAGTGTGTGTGTTTACACTGACAGGGAATCTACTGGTGTGTGTGTATACACTGACAGGGAATTTGCTTGTGTGTGTGCGTACACTGACAGGGAATCTGCTGCGGCCTGTGTGTGTGTGTGCACTGACACGGAATCTGCTGTTGTGTGTGTACACTGATAGGGAATCTGCTGGTGCGTGTGTACTCTGACAGGGAATCTGCTGGGGCGTGTGTACTCTGACAGGGAATCTGCTGGGGCGTGTGTGTGTGTGTACACTAACAGGGAATCTGCTGGGGTGTGTGTGTATATATACTGACAGGGAATCTGCTTGTGTGTGTGTACTCTGACAGGGAATCTGCTGGTGTGTGTGTACACTGACAGGGAATCTGCTGGTGTGTGTGTACACTGACAGGCAATCTGCTGGTGTGTGTGTGTTTACACTGACAGGGAATCTGCTGGTGTGTGTGTACACTGACAGTAATCTGCTGGTGTGTGCGTGTACACTGGCTGGAATCTGCTGGTGTGTGTACACACTAGCAGGAATCTGCTGGTGTGTGTACACTGACAGAGAATCTGCTGGTGTGTGTGTGTATACTGACAGGGAATCTGCTGGTGTGTGAAAACATTGACAGGGAATCTGCTTGTGTGTGTGTGCGTACATTGACAGGGAATCTGCTGCGGCCTGTGTGTGTGTGTACACTGACAGGGAATCTGCTGTTGTGTGTGTACACTGATAGGGAATCTGCTGGTGCGTGTGTACTCTGACAGGGAATCTCCTGTGCGTGTGTACTCTGACAGGGAATCTGCTGGGGCATGTGTGTGTGTGTGTGTGTGTACACTAACAGGGAATCTGCTGGGGCATGTGTGTATATATACTGACAGGGAATCTGCTTGTGTGTGTGTGTGCTCTGACAGGGAATCTGCTGGGGCCTGTGTGTGTGTGTGTGTACTCTGACAGGGAATCTGCTGGTGTGTGTGTACACTGACAGGGAATCTGCTGGTGTGTGCGTGTACACTGACAGGGAATCTGCTGGTGACTGTGTACACTGACAGGGAATCTGCTTGTGTGTGTACACTGGCAGGGAATCTGCTGGTGTGTGTGTGTGCGTGTGTACACCGACAGGGAATCTGCTTGTGTGTGTGTGTGTGTGTGTGTGTATGCACTGACCGGGGATCTGCTGGTGTGGGTGTGTGTACACCTGACAGGGAATCTGCTGGTGTGTGTGTGTGTGTGTATACTGACAGGGAATCTGGTGTGTGTGCATGTACACTGACAGGGAATCTGCTGGTGTGTGTGTATACTGACAGGGAATCTGCTGGTGTGTGTGTACGCTGACAGGAATCTGCTGGTGTGTGTGTACACTGACAGGGAATCTGCTTGTGTGTGTGTGTGTGTGTGTGTGTGTGTGTGTGTGTGTGCGCACTGACAGGGAATCTGCTGGTGTGTGTACAGACTGACAGGGAATCTGCTGGTGTGTGTGTGTTTACACTGGCAAGGAATCTGCTTGTGAGTGTGTGTGTGGGCACTGACAGGGAATCTGCTGGTGTGTGTGTGTGTGTGTGTGCGCGCACTGACAGGAAATCTGCTGGTGTGTGTGTGCGCACTGACAGGGAATCTGCTGGTGTGTGTGTGTATACACTGACAGGGCTTCTGCTGTGTGTGTGTGTACACTGATAGGGAATCTGCTGGGGTTGGGTGTGTCTGTGCACACTGACAGGGAATCTGCTGGCGTGTGTGTGTACACTGACAGGGAATCTGCTGGGACGTGTGTATATGTACACTGACAGGGAATCTGCTGGGGCATGTGTCTGTGTGCACTGACAGGGAATCTGCTGGTGTGTGTGTATACACTGACAGGAAATCAGCTCGAGTCTGTGTGTTTCCACTGACAGGGAATCTGCTGGTGTGTATGTGTGTATACACTGACAGGGAATCTGCAGGTGTGTGCGTACACTGACACAGAATCTGCTGGTGTGTGTCTGTGCACACTGACAGGGAATCTGCTGGCGTGTGTGTGTACACTGACAGGGAATCTGCTGCGGCCTGTGTGTGTGTACACTGACAGGGAAACTGCTGGTCTATGTGTACACTGACAGAGAATCTGCTGGTGTGTGTGTATACACTGACAGGGAATCTGCTAGTGTGTGTGTTTACACTGACAGGGAATCTACTGGTGTGTGTGTATACACTGACAGGGAATTTGCTTGTGTGTGTGTGTGTACACTGACAGGGAATCTGCTGTTGTGTGTGTACACTGATAGGGAATCTGCTGGTGCGTGTGTACTCTGACAGGGAATCTCCTGTGCGTGTGTACTCTGACAGGGAATCTGCTGGGGCATGTGTGTGTGTGTGTGTGTGTGTGTACACTAACAGGGAATCTGCTGGGGCATGTGTGTATATATACTGACAGGGAATCTGCTTGTGTGTGTGTGTGCTCTGACAGGGAATCTGCTGGTGTGTGTGTTTACTGACAGGGAATCTGCTGGGGCGTGTGTGTGTGTACTCTGACAGGGAATCTGCTGGTGTGTGTGTACACTGACAGGGAATTTGCTGGTGTGTGCGTGTACACTGACAGGGAATCTGCTGGTGACTGTGTACACTGACAGGGAATCTGCTTGTGTGTGTACACTGGCAGGGAATCTGCTGGTGTGTGTGTGTGCGTGTGTACACCGACAGGGAATCTGCTTGTGTGTGTGTGTATGCACTGACCGGGGATCTGCTGGTGTGGGTGTGTGTACACCTGACAGGGAATCTGCTGGTGTGTGTGTGTGTGTGTGTGTGTATACTGACAGGGAATCTGGTGTGTGTGCATGTACACTGACAGGGAATCTGCTGGTGTGTGTGTATACTGACAGGGAATCTGCTGGTGTGTGTGTACACTGACAGGGAATCTGCTGGTGTGTGCGTGTACACTGACAGGGAATCTGCTGGTGACTGTGTACACTGACAGGGAATCTGCTTGTGTGTGTACACTGGCAGGGAATCTGCTGGTGTGTGTGTACACTGACAGGGAATCTGCTGGTGTGTGCGTGTACACTGACAGGGAATCTGCTGGTGTGTGTGTGTATACTGACAGGGAATCTGGTGTGTGTGCATGTACACTGACAGGGAATCTGCTGGTGTGTGTATGTATACTGACAGGGAATCTGCTGGTGTGTGTGTACGCTAACAGGAATCTGCTGGTGTGTGTGTACACTGACAGGGAATCTGCTGGTGTGTGTGTGTACACTGACAAGGAATCTGCTGGTGTGTGTCTGTATACTGACAGGGAATCTGCTGGTGTGTGTGTACATTGACGGGAATCTGCTGGTGTGTGTGTACACTGACAGGAATCTGCTGGTGTGTGTGTACACTGGCAGAGAATCTGCTGGTGTGTGTGCACACTGACAGGGAATCTGCTGGGGCGTGTGTGTGTGTACACTGACAGGGAATCTGCTGGTGTGTGTGTGTGTGTGTATGCACTGACCGGGGATCTGCTGGTGTGTGTGTGTGTGTACACCTGACAGGGAATCTGCTAGTGTGTGTGTATATATACGCTGACAGGGAATCTGCTGGGTCGTCTGTTTGCACTGACAGGGAATCTGCTGGTGTGTGTGTGTTTACACTGGCAGGGAATCTGCTTGTGAGTGTGTGTGTGGGCACTGACAGGGTATCTGCTGGTGTGTGTGTGTGCGCGCGCACTGACAGGAAATCTGCTGGTGTGTGTGTGCGCACTGACAGGGAATCTGCTGGTGTGTGTGTGTATACACTGACAGGGCTTCTGCTGGTGTGTGTGTGTGTGTACACTGACAGGGAATCTGCTGGCGTGTGTGTGTACACTGACAGGGAATCTGCTGGGACGTGTGTATGTGTACACTGACAGGGAATCTGCTGGGGCATGTGTCTGTGCGCACTGACAGGGAATCTGCTGGTGTGTGTGTATACACTGACAGGAAATCAGCTCGTGTCTGTGTGTTTCCACTGACAGGGAATCTGCTGGTGTGTATGTGTGTATACACTGACAGGGAATCTGCAGGTGTGTGCGTACACTGACACAGAATCTGCTGGTGTGTGTCTGTGCACACTGACAGGGAATCTGCTGGCGTGTGTGTGGACACTGACAGGGAATCTGCTGCGGCCTGTGTGTGTGTACACTAACAGGGAAACTGCTGGTCTATGTGTACACTGACAGAGAATCTGCTGGTGTGTGTGTATACACTGACAGGGAATCTGCTAGTGTGTGTGCGTACACTGACAGGGAATCTGCTGCGGCTTGTGTGTGTGTGTACACTGACACGGAATCTGCTGTTGTGTGTGCACACTGATAGGGAATCTGCTGGTGCGTGTGTACTCTGACAGGGAATCTGCTGGGGCGTGTGTACTCTGACAGGGAATCTGCTGGGGCGTGTGTGTGTGTGTGTACACTAACAGGGAATCTGCTGGGGTGTGTGTGTATATATACTGACAGGGAATCTGCTTGTGTGTGTACTCTGACAGGGAATCTGCTGGTGTGTGTGTACACTGACAGGGAATCTGCTTGTGTGTGTGTACACTGACAGGGAATCTGCTGGTGACTGTGTACACTGACGGGGAATCTGCTTGTGTGTGTACACTGGCAGGGAGTCTGCTGGTGTGTGTGTGTGTGTGTGTATGCACTGACCGGGGATCTGCTGGTGTGGGTGTGTGTACACCTGACAGGGAATCTGCTAGTGTGTGTGTGCACTGACAGAGGATCTGCTGGTGTGTGTGTGTACACCTGACAGGGAATCTGCTAGTGTGTGTGTGTATACACTGACAGAGGATCTGCTGGTGTGTGTGTACACTGACAGGGAATCTGCTGGTGTGTGTGTACGTGTGTGTGTGTGTATACACTGACGGGGAATCTGCTGGCGTGTGGGTGTGTGTACACTGACAGGGAATCTGCTGCGGTGTGGGTGTGTGTATACACTGACAGGAGATCTGCTGGTGTGTGTATATGCACTGACAGAGAATCTGCTGGTGCATGTGTCTGTGTGCACTGACAGGGAATCTGCTGGTGTGTGTGTACACTGAGAGGGAATCTGCAGGTGTGTGCGTACACTGACAGGGAATCTACTGGTGTGTGTGCGTACACTGACAGGGAATCTGCTTGTGTGTGTGTGCGTACACTGACAGGGAATCTGCTGCGGACTGTGTGTGTGTGTACACTGACACGGAATCTGCTGTTGTGTGTGTACACTGATAGGGAATCTGCTGGTGCGTGTGTACTCTGACAGGGAATCTCCTGTGCGTGTGTACTCTGACAGGGAATTTGCTGGGGTGTGTGTGTATATACTGACAGGGAATCTGCTTGTGTGTGTACTCTGACAGGGAATCTGCTGGTGTGTATGTACACTGACAGGGAATCTGCTGGGGCGTGTGTGTGTGTGTACACTGACAGGGAATCTGCTGGGGCGTGTGTGTATATATACTGACAGAGAATCTGTTTGTGTGTGTGTGTACACTGACAGGGAATCTGCTGGTGTGTGTGTGTTTACACTGACAGGGAATCTGCTGGTGTGTGTGTACACTGACAGTAATCTGCTGGTGTGTGCGTGTACACTGGCTGGAATCTGCTGGTGTGTGTGTGTATACTGACAGGGAATCTGCTGGTGTGTGTGTACGCTGACAGGAATCTGCTGGTGTGTGTGTACACTGACAGGGAATCTGCTGGTGTGTGTGTGTACACTGACAGGGAATCTGCTGGTGTGTGTGTGTATACTGACAGGGAATCTGCTGGTGTGTGTGTGTGTACATTGACGGGAATCTGCTGGTGTGTGTGTACACTGGCAGGGAATCTGCTGGTGTGTGTGTACACTGACAGGGAATCTGCTGGTGTGTGTGTACACTGACAGGCAATCTGCTGGTGTGTGTGTGTTTACACTGACAGGGAATCTGCTGGTGTGTGTGTACACTGACAGTAATCTGCTGGTGTGTGCGTGTACACTGGCTGGAATCTGCTGGTGTGTGTACACACTGGCAGGAATCTGCTGGTATGTGTACACTGACAGAGAATCTGCTGGTGTGTGTGTGTATACTGACAGGGAATCTGCTGGTGTGTGTATACATTGACAGGGAATCTGCTTGTGTGTGTGTGCGTACATTGACAGGGAATCTGCTGCGGCCTGTGTGTGTGTGTACACTGACAGGGAATCTGCTTGTGTGTGTGTGCGTACATTGACAGGGAATCTGCTGCGGCCTGTGTGTGTGTGTACACTGACAGGGAATCTGCTGTTGTGTGTGTACACTGATAGGGAATCTGCTGGTGCATGTGTACTCTGACAGGGAATCTCCTGTGCGTGTGTACTCTGACAGGGAATCTGCTGGGGCATGTGTGTGTGTGTGTGTGTGTACACTAACAGGGAATCTGCTGGGGCATGTGTGTATATATACTGACAGGGAATCTGCTTGTGTGTGTGTGTGCCCTGACAGGGAATCTGCTGGTGTGTGTGTTTACTGACAGGGAATCTGCTGGGGCGTGTGTGTGTGTGTGTGTGTGTGTGTGTGTGTACTCTGACAGGGAATCTGCTTGTGTGTGTGTACTCTGACAGAGAATCTGCTTGTGTGTGTGTACACTGACAGGGAATCTGCTGGTGACTGTGTACACTGACAGGGAATCTGCTGTGTGTGTACACTGGCAGGGAATCTGCTGGTGTGTGTGTGTGTGTGTGTGTGTATGCACTGACCGGGGATCTGCTGGTGTGGCTGTGTGTACACCTGACAGGGAATCTGCTTGTGTGTGGGTGTGTGTGCACTGACAGAGGATCTGCTGGTGTGTGTGTGTACACTGACAGGGAATCTGCTGGGGTGTGTGTTTACACTGACAGGGAATCTGGTGTGTGTGCATGTACACTGACAGGGAATCTGCTGGTGTGTGTATGTATACTGACAGGGAATCTGCTGGTGTGTGTGTACGCTAACAGGAATCTGCTGGTGTGTGTGTACACTGACAGGGAATCTGCTGGTGTGTGTGTGTACACTGACAAGGAATCTGCTGGTGTGTGTCTGTATACTGACAGGGAATCTGCTGGTGTGTGTGTACATTGACGGGAATCTGCTGGTGTGTGTGTACACTGGCAGAGAATCTGCTGGTGTGTGTGTACTCTGACAGGGAATCTCCTGTGCGTGTGTACTCTGACAGGGAATCTGCTGGGGCATGTGTGTGTGTGTGTGTGTGTGTGTACACTAACAGGGAATCTGCTGGGGCATGTGTGTATATATACTGACAGGGAATCTGCTTGTGTGTGTGTGTGCTCTGACAGGGAATCTGCTGGTGTGTGTGTTTACTGACAGGGAATCTGCTGGGGCGTGTGTGTGTGTACTCTGACAGGGAATCTGCTGGTGTGTGTGTACACTGACAGGGAATTTGCTGGTGTGTGCGTGTACACTGACAGGGAATCTGCTGGTGACTGTGTACACTGACAGGGAATCTGCTTGTGTGTGTACACTGGCAGGGAATCTGCTGGTGTGTGTGTGTGCGTGTGTACACCGACAGGGAATCTGCTTGTGTGTGTGTGTATGCACTGACCGGGGATCTGCTGGTGTGGGTGTGTGTACACCTGACAGGGAATCTGCTGGTGTGTGTGTGTGTGTGTGTGTGTGTATACTGACAGGGAATCTGGTGTGTGTGCATGTACACTGACAGGGAATCTGCTGGTGTGTGTGTATACTGACAGGGAATCTGCTGGTGTGTGTGTACACTGACAGGGAATCTGCTGGTGTGTGCGTGTACACTGACAGGGAATCTGCTGGTGACTGTGTACACTGACAGGGAATCTGCTGGTGTGTGTACACTGGCAGGGAATCTGCTGGTGTGTGTGTGTGCGTGTGTACACCGACAGGGAATCTGCTTGTGTGTGTGTGTGTGTGTGTGTATGCACTGACCGGGGATCTGCTGGTGTGGGTGTGTGTACACCTGACAGGGAATCTGCTGGTGTGTGTGTGTGTGTGTGTGTATACTGACAGGGAATCTGGTGTGTGTGCATGTACACTGACAGGGAATCTGCTGGTGTGTGTGTATACTGACAGGGAATCTGCTGGTGTGTGTGTACACTGACAGGGAATCTGCTGGTGTGTGTGTACATTGACGGGAATCTGCTGGTGTGTGTGTACACTGACAGGAATCTGCTGGTGTGTGTGTACACTGGCAGAGAATCTGCTGGTGTGTGTGCACACTGACAGGGAATCTGCTGGGGCGTGTGTGTGTGTACACTGACAGGGAATCTGCTGGTGTGTGTGTGTGTGTGTGTATGCACTGACCGGGGATCTGCTGGTGTGTGTGTGTGTGTACACCTGACAGGGAATCTGCTAGTGTGTGTGTATATATACGCTGACAGGGAATCTGCTGGGTCGTCTGTTTGCACTGACAGGGAATCTGCTGGTGTGTGTGTGTTTACACTGGCAGGGAATCTGCTTGTGAGTGTGTGTGTGGGCACTGACAGGGTATCTGCTGGTGTGTGTGTGTGCGCGCGCACTGACAGGAAATCTGCTGGTGTGTGTGTGCGCACTGACAGGGAATCTGCTGGTGTGTGTGTGTATACACTGACAGGGCTTCTGCTGGTGTGTGTGTGTGTGTACACTGACAGGGAATCTGCTGGCGTGTGTGTGTACACTGACAGGGAATCTGCTGGGACGTGTGTATGTGTACACTGACAGGGAATCTGCTGGGGCATGTGTCTGTGCGCACTGACAGGGAATCTGCTGGTGTGTGTGTATACACTGACAGGAAATCAGCTCGTGTCTGTGTGTTTCCACTGACAGGGAATCTGCTGGTGTGTATGTGTGTATACACTGACAGGGAATCTGCAGGTGTGTGCGTACACTGACACAGAATCTGCTGGTGTGTGTCTGTGCACACTGACAGGGAATCTGCTGGCGTGTGTGTGGACACTGACAGGGAATCTGCTGCGGCCTGTGTGTGTGTACACTGACAGGGAAACTGCTGGTCTATGTGTACACTGACAGAGAATCTGCTGGTGTGTGTGTATACACTGACAGGGAATCTGCTAGTGTGTGTGCGTACACTGACAGGGAATCTGCTGCGGCTTGTGTGTGTGTGTACACTGACACGGAATCTGCTGTTGTGTGTGTACACTGATAGGGAATCTGCTGGTGCGTGTGTACTCTGACAGGGAATCTGCTGGGGCGTGTGTACTCTGACAGGGAATCTGCTGGGGCGTGTGTGTGTGTGTGTACACTAACAGGGAATCTGCTGGGGTGTGTGTGTATATATACTGACAGGGAATCTGCTTGTGTGTGTACTCTGACAGGGAATCTGCTGGTGTGTGTGTACACTGACAGGGAATCTGCTTGTGTGTGTGTACACTGACAGGGAATCTGCTGGTGACTGTGTACACTGACGGGGAATCTGCTTGTGTGTGTACACTGGCAGGGAGTCTGCTGGTGTGTGTGTGTGTGTGTGTATGCACTGACCGGGGATCTGCTGGTGTGGGTGTGTGTACACCTGACAGGGAATCTGCTAGTGTGTGTGTGCACTGACAGAGGATCTGCTGGTGTGTGTGTGTACACCTGACAGGGAATCTGCTAGTGTGTGTGTGTATACACTGACAGAGGATCTGCTGGTGTGTGTGTACACTGACAGGGAATCTGCTGGTGTGTGTGTACGTGTGTGTGTGTGTATACACTGACGGGGAATCTGCTGGCGTGTGGGTGTGTGTACACTGACAGGGAATCTGCTGCGGTGTGGGTGTGTGTATACACTGACAGGAGATCTGCTGGTGTGTGTATATGCACTGACAGAGAATCTGCTGGTGCATGTGTCTGTGTGCACTGACAGGGAATCTGCAGGTGTGTGCGTACACTGACAGGGAATCTGCTGCGGCCTGTGTGTGTGTGTACACTGACACGGAATCTGCTGTTGTGTGTGTACACTGATAGGGAATCTGCTGGTGCGTGTGTACTCTGACAGGGAATCTCCTGTGCGTGTGTACTCTGACAGGGAATTTGCTGGGGTGTGTGTGTATATACTGACAGGGAATCTGCTTGTGTGTGTACTCTGACAGGGAATCTGCTGGTGTGTATGTACACTGACAGGGAATCTGCTGGGGCGTGTGTGTGTGTGTACACTGACAGGGAATCTGCTGGGGCGTGTGTGTATATATACTGACAGGGAATCTGTTTGTGTGTGTGTGTACACTGACAGGGAATCTGCTGGTGTGTGTGTGTTTACACTGACAGGGAATCTGCTGGTGTGTGTGTACACTGACAGTAATCTGCTGGTGTGTGCGTGTACACTGGCTGGAATCTGCTGGTGTGTGTGTGTATACTGACAGGGAATCTGCTGGTGTGTGTGTACGCTGACAGGAATCTGCTGGTGTGTGTGTACACTGACAGGGAATCTGCTGGTGTGTGTGTGTACACTGACAGGGAATCTGCTGGTGTGTGTGTGTATACTGACAGGGAATCTGCTGGTGTGTGTGTGTGTACATTGACGGGAATCTGCTGGTGTGTGTGTACACTGGCAGGGAATCTGCTGGTGTGTGTGTACACTGACAGGGAATCTGCTGGTGTGTGTGTACACTGACAGGCAATCTGCTGGTGTGTGTGTGTTTACACTGACAGGGAATCTGCTGGTGTGTGTGTACACTGACAGTAATCTGCTGGTGTGTGCGTGTACACTGGCTGGAATCTGCTGGTGTGTGTACACACTGGCAGGAATCTGCTGGTATGTGTACACTGACAGAGAATCTGCTGGTGTGTGTGTGTATACTGACAGGGAATCTGCTGGTGTGTGTATACATTGACAGGGAATCTGCTTGTGTGTGTGTGCGTACATTGACAGGGAATCTGCTGCGGCCTGTGTGTGTGTGTACACTGACAGGGAATCTGCTGTTGTGTGTGTACACTGATAGGGAATCTGCTGGTGCGTGTGTACTCTGACAGGGAATCTCCTGTGCGTGTGTACTCTGACAGGGAATCTGCTGGGGCATGTGTGTGTGTGTGTGTGTGTACACTAACAGGGAATCTGCTGGGGCATGTGTGTATATATACTGACAGGGAATCTGCTTGTGTGTGTGTGTGCCCTGACAGGGAATCTGCTGGTGTGTGTGTTTACTGACAGGGAATCTGCTGGGGCGTGTGTGTGTGTGTGTGTGTGTGTACTCTGACAGGGAATCTGCTTGTGTGTGTGTACTCTGACAGAGAATCTGCTTGTGTGTGTGTACACTGACAGGGAATCTGCTGGTGACTGTGTACACTGACAGGGAATCTGCTGTGTGTGTACACTGGCAGGGAATCTGCTGGTGTGTGTGTGTGTGTGTGTGTGTATGCACTGACCGGGGATCTGCTGGTGTGGGTGTGTGTACACCTGACAGGGAATCTGCTTGTGTGTGGGTGTGTGTGCACTGACAGAGGATCTGCTGGTGTGTGTGTGTACACTGACAGGGAATCTGCTGGGGTGTGTGTTTACACTGACAGGGAATCTGGTGTGTGTGCATGTACACTGACAGGGAATCTGCTGGTGTGTGTATGTATACTGACAGGGAATCTGCTGGTGTGTGTGTACGCTAACAGGAATCTGCTGGTGTGTGTGTACACTGACAGGGAATCTGCTGGTGTGTGTGTGTACACTGACAAGGAATCTGCTGGTGTGTGTCTGTATACTGACAGGGAATCTGCTGGTGTGTGTGTACATTGACGGGAATCTGCTGGTGTGTGTGTACACTGGCAGAGAATCTGCTGGTGTGTGTGCACACTGACAGGGAATCTGCTGGTGTGTGTGTACACTGACAGGCAATCTGCTGGTGTGTGTGTTTACACTGACAGGGAATCTAGTGTGTGCGTGTACACTTACAGGGAATCTGCTTGTGTGTGTGTGTTTATACTGACAGGGAATCTGCTGGTGTGTGTGTACACTGACGGTAATCTGCTGGTGTGTGCGTGTTCACTGGCTGGAATCTGCTGGTGTGTGTGTACACACTGGCAGGAATCTGCTGGTGTGTGTACACTGACAGAGAATCTGCTGGTGTGTGTATACATTGACAGGGAATCTGCTTGTGTGTGTGTGTACACTGACAGGCAATCTGCTGGTGTGTGTGTGTTTACACTGACAGGGAATCTAGTGTGTGCGTGTACACTTACAGGGAATCTCCTTTGTGTGTGTGTGTTTATACTGACAGGGAATCTGCTGGTGTGTGTGTACACTGACGGTAATCTGCTGGTGTGTGCGTGCTCACTGGCTGGAATCTGCTGGTGTGTGTGTACACACTGGCAGGAATCTGCTGGTGTGTGTATACTGACAGGGAATCTGCTGGTGTGTATGTACACTGACAGGGAATCTGCTGTTGTGTGTGTACACTGATAGGGAATCTGCTGGTGCGTGTGTACTCTGACAGGGAATCTCCTGTGCGTGTGTACTCTGACAGGGAATCTGCTGGGGCGTGTGTGTGTGTGTACACTAACAGGGAATCTGCTGGGGCGTGTGTGTGTGTATATACTGACAGGGAATCTGCTTGTGTGTGTGTACTCTGACAGAGAATCTGCTGGTGTGTATGTACACTGACAGGGAATCTGCTGGGGCGTGTGTGTGTGTGTGTGTGTGTGTGTGTGTGTGTGTGTACACCAACAGGGAATCTGCTGGGGCGTGTGTGTATATATACTGACAGGGAATCTGCTTGTGTGTGTGTACACTGACAGGGAATCTGCTGGTGACTGTGTACACTGATGGGGAATCTGCTTGTGTGTGTGCACTGGCAGGGAATCTGCTGGTGTGTGTGTGTACACTGACAAGGAATCTGCTGGTGTGTGTCTGTATACTGACAGGGAATCTGCTGGTGTGTGTGTACATTGACGGGAATCTGCTGGTGTGTGTGTACACTGACAGGAATCTGCTGGTGTGTGTGTACACTGGCAGAGAATCTGCTGGTGTGTGTGCACACTGACAGGGAATCTGCTGGTGTGTGTGTACACTGACAGGCAATCTGCTTGTGTGTGTGTTTACACTGACAGGGAATCTAGTGTGTGCGTGTACACTTACAGGGAATCTGCTGGTGTGTGTGTGTTTATACTGACAGGGAATCTGCTGGTGTGTGTGTACACTGACGGTAATCTGCTGGTGTGTGCGTGTTCACTGGCTGGAATCTGCTGGTGTGTGTGTACACACTGGCAGGAATCTGCTGGTGTGCGTACACTGACAGAGAATCTGCTGGTAAGTGTGTGTATACTGACAGGGAATCTGCTGGTGTGTGTATACATTGACAGGGAATCTGCTTGTGTGTGTGTGTACACTGACAGGCAATCTGCTGGTGTGTGTGTGTTTACACTGACAGGGAATCTGCTGGTGTGTGTGTACACTGACGGTAATCTGCTGGTGTGTGCGTGCTCACTGGCTGGAATCTGCTGGTGTGTGTGTACACACTGGCAGGAATCTGCTGGTGTGTGTATACTGACAGGGAATCTGCTGGTGTGTGTATACATTGACAGGGAATCTGCGTGTGTTTGTGTGCGTACACTGACAGGGAATCTGCTGCGGCCTGTGTGTGTGTGTACACTGACAGGGAATCTGCTGTTGTGTGTGTACACTGATAGGGAATCTGCTGGTGCGTGTGTACTCTGACAGGGAATCTCCTGTGCGTGTGTACTCTGACAGGGAATCTGCTGGGGCATGTGTGTGTGTGTGTGTGTGTGTACACTAACAGGGAATCTGCTGGGGCATGTGTGTATATATACTGACAGGGAATCTGCTTGTGTGTGTGTACTCTGACAGGGAATCTGCTGGTGTGTGTGTACACTGACAGGGAATCTGCTGGGGCATGTGTGTGTGTGTGTACTCTGACAGGGAATCTGCTTGTGTGTGTGTACACTGACAGGGAATCTGCTGGTGACTGTGTACACTGACAGGGAATCTGCTGGGGTGTGGGTGTGTGTACACTGACAGGGAATCTGCTGGTGTGTGTGTGTATACACTGATAGGAGATCTGCAGGTGTGTGTGTACTCTGACAGAGAATCTGCTGTTGGGCATGTGTGTATATACACTGACAGGGATTCTGCTGGTGTGTGTGTGTACACTGACAGGGAATCTGCTGGGGGTTGTGTGTGTCTGTGCACACTGACAGGGAATCTGCTGGTGTGTGTGTATACACTGACAGGAAATCTGCTAGTGTGTGTGTTTACATTGACAGGGAATCTACTGGTGTGTGTGCGTACACTGACAGAGAATCTGCTTGTGTGTGTGTGCGTACACTGACAGGGAATCTGCTGCGGCCTGTGTGTGTGTGTACACTGACACGGAATCTGCTGTTTGTGTACACTGATAGGGAATCTGGTGCGTGTGTACTCTGACAGGGAATCTCCTGTGCGTGTGTACTCTGACAGGGAATCTGCTGGGGCGTGTGTGTGTGTGTACACTAACAGAAAATCTGCTGGGGCGTGTGTGTGTGTATATACTGACAGGGAATCTGCTTGCGTGTGTATACACTGACAGGGAATCTGCTGGTGACTGTGTACACTGATGGGGAATCTGCTTGTGTGTGTACACTGGCAGGGAATCTGCTGGTGTGTGTGCGTGTGTACATCGACAGGAAATCTGCTGGTGTGTGTGTGTGTGTGTGTGTGTGTGTGTGTGTGTGTGTGTGTGTGTGTGTGTGTGTGTGTGTGTGTGTGTATGCACTGACCGGGGATCTGCTGGTGTGGGTGTGTGTACACCTGACAGGGAATCTGCTGGTGTGTGTGTGTGTGTGTATATACACTGACGGGAGATCTGATGGTGTGTGTGTACACCTGACAGGGAATCTGCTGGGCCGTGTGTGTATATATACTGACCGGCAATCTGCTGGTGTGTGTGTGTGTGTGTACACTGACAGGGAATCTGTTGGTGTGTGTGTGTACTCTGACAGGGAATCTGCTGGTGTGTGTGTGCACTGACAGGGAATCTGCTGGAGTGTGTGTGTGTACACTGACAGGGAATCTGCTGGTGTGTGTGTGTGTACACTGACAGGGAATCTGCTGGTGTATGTGTGTGTATAATGACAGGGAATCTGCTGGTGTGTGTGTATACTGACAGAAAATCTGTTGGTGTGTGTGTGTACTCTGACAGGGAATCTGCTGGTGTGTGTGTGTGTGCACTGACAGGGAATCTGCTGGTGTGTGTGTGTGTACACTGACAGGGAATCTGCTGGTGTGTGTGTGTGTACACTGACAGGGAATCTGCTGGTGTATGTGTGTGTATACTGACAGGGAATCTGCTGGTGTGTGTGTATACTGACAGAGAATCTGCTTGTGTGTATACTGACAGGGAATCTGCTGGTGTGTGTCTGTGTATACTGACAGGGATTCTGCTGGTGCGTGTGTGTGTACATTGACGGGAATCTGCTGGTGTGTGTGTACACTGGAGGAATCTGCTCGTGTGTGTACACTGGCAGGAATCTGTTGGTGTGTGTACACTGGCAGGAATCTGCTGGTGTGTGTGTACACTGACAGGGAGTCTGCTGGTGTGTGTGTGTATACTGACAGGGAATCTGCTGGCGTGTGTGCACACTGGCAGGGAATCTGCTGGTGTGTGTATACTTTGACAGGGAATCTGCTTGTGTGTGTATACTGACAGGGAATCTGCTGGTGTGTGTGTACACTGGCAGGGAATCTGCTGGTGTGTGTGTACACTGGCAGGGAATCTGCTGGTGTGTGTATACATTGACAGGGAATCTGCTGGTGTGTGTGTACACTGACAGGGAATCTGCTGGTGTGTGTGTACACTGACAGGGAATCTGCTGGTGACTGTGTACACTGATGGGGAATCTGCTTGTGTGTGTACACTGGCAGGGAATCTGCTGGTGTGTGTGCGTGTGTACATCGACAGGAAATCTGCTGGTGTGTGTGTGTGTGTGTATGCACTGACCGGGGATCTGCTGGTGTGGGTGTGTGTACACCTGACAGGGAATCTGCTGGTGTGTGTGTGTGTGTGTGTGTGTATATACACTGACGGGAGATCTGATGGTGTGTGTGTACACCTGACAGGGAATCTGCTGGGGTGTGTGTATATACACTGACAGGGATTCTGCTGCTTTGTGTGTGTGTGTGTATATACACTGACGGGAGATCTGATGGTGTGTGTGTGTACACTGACAGGGAATCTGCTGGGCCGTGTGTGTATATATACTGACCGGCAATCTGCTGGTGTGTGTGTGTGTGTGTGTGTGTACACTGACAGGGAATCTGTTGGTGTGTGTGTGTGTACTCTGACAGGGAATCTGCTGGTGTGTGTGTGTGCACTGACAGGGAATCTGCTGGAGTGTGTGTGTGTACACTGACAGGTAATCTGCTGGTGTGTGTGTGTGTACACTGACAGGGAATCTGCTGGTGTATGTGTGTGTATACTGACAGGGAATCTGCTGGTGTATGTGTGTGTATACTGACAGGGAATCTGCTGGTGTGTGTGTATACTGACAGAGAATCTGCTGGTGTGTGTATACTGGCAGGGAATCTGCTGGTGTGTGTATACATTGACAGGGAATCTGCTTGTGTGTATACTGACAGGGAATCTGCTGGTGTGTGTCTGTGTATACTGACAGGGAATCTGCTGGTGCGTGTGTGTGTACATTGACGGGAATCTGCTGGTGTGTGTGTACACTGGAGGAATCTACTCGTGTGTGTACACTGGCAGGAATCTGTTGGTGTGTGTGTACACTGGCAGGAATCTGCTGGTGTGTGTGTACACTGACAGGGAGTCTGCTGGTGTGTGTGTGTATACTGACAGGGAATCTGCTGGCGTGTGTTTACACTGGCAGGGAATCTGCTGGTGTGTGTATACTTTGACAGGGAATCTGCTTGTGTGTGTATACTGACAGGGAATCTGCTGGTGTGTGTGTACACTGACAGGGAATCTGCTGGTGTGTGTGTACACTGGCAGGGAATCTGCTGGTGTGTGTGTGTTTACACTGACAGGGAATCTGGTGTGCACATGTACACTTACAGGGAATCTGCTGGTGTGTGTGTGTACACTGACAGGAATCTGCTGGTGTGTGTGTGTACACTGGCAGGAATCTGCTGGTGTGTGTGTACACTGACAAGGAATCTGCTTGTGTGTGTACACTGACAGGGAATCTGCTGGGGGGTGTGTGTTTACACTGACAGGGAATCTGCTGGGGTGTGTGCGTGTACACTGACAGGGAATCTGGTGGGGTGTGTGTGTTTACACTGACAGGGAATCTGGTGTGTGTGTGTACACTGACAGGGAATCTGCTGGTGTGTGTGTGTACACCTGACAGGGAATCTGCTGGGGTGTGGGTGTGTGTACACTGACAGGGAATCTGCTGGTGTGTATGTGTATATACACTGACAGAATCTGCTGGTGTGTGTGTGTGTACTCTGACAGGGTATCTGCTGGTGTGTGTGTGTGTAAACTGACAGGGAATCTGCTGGTGTGTGTGTGTGCGTGTGTACACCGACAGGGAATCTGCTGGTGTGTGTGTGTGCGCGTGTGTACACCGACAGGGAATCTGCTGGTGTGTGTGTACTCTGACAGGGAATCTGCTGGTTTGTGTGTGTGTGTATGTATACACTGACCGGGGCTCTGCTGGTGTGGGTGGGTGTACATCTGACAGGGAATCTGTGTGTGTGTGTGTGTGTGTGTGTATATACACTGACAGGGGATCTGCTGGTGTGTGTGTGTGTACACCGGTCAGGGGATCTGCTGGTGTGTGTGTGTGTACACCGGTCAGGGGATCTGCTGGTGTGTGTGTGTACACCGGTCAGGGGATCTGCTGGTGTGTGTGTGTACACCGGTCAGGGGATCTGCTGGTGTGTGTGTGTACACCGGACAGGGGATCTGCTGGCGTGTGGGTGTGTACACTGACAGAGAATCTGCTGGGCATGTGTGTGTGTGTGTGTGTGTGTGTGTACACCTGATAGGGAATCTGCTGGTGTGTGTGTGTGTGTGTACACTGACAGGAAATCTGCTGGTGTGTGTGCACACTGACTGGGGATCTGCTGGTGTGTCTGTGTGTACACCAAACAGGGAATCTGCTGGTTTGTGTGTGTGTACACTGACAGGAAATCTGCTGGTGTGTGTGTGTGTGTGTGTGTATACACTGACAGGAGATCTGGTGTGTGTATATGCACTGACAGGGATTCTGCTGGTGTGTGTGTGTGTGTACACCGACAGGGATTCTGCTGGTGTGTGTGTGTGTGTATACACTGACAGGGAATCTGCCGGTGTGTGTGTACACTGACAGGGAATCTGCTGGGGTGTGTGTGTGTGTGTGTGTACTCTGACAGGGAATCTGCTTGTGTGTGTGTGTGTGTACTCTGACAGGGAATCTGCTGGTGTGTGTGTGTGCGCACTGACAGGAAATCTGCTGGTGTGTGTGTGTGTGTGTATATACACTGACGGGAGATCTGATGGTGTGTGTGTACACTGACAGGGAATCTGCTGGGCCGTGTGTGTATATATACTGACTGGCAATCTGCTGGTGTGTGTGTGTGTGTGTACACTGACAGGGAATCTGTTGGTGTGTGTGTGTACTCTGACAGGGAATCTGCTGGTGTGTGTGTGTGTGCACTGACAGGGAATCTGCTGGAGTGTGTGTGTGTACACTGACAGGGAATCTGCTGGTGTGTGTGTGTGTACACTGACAGGGAATCTGCTGGTGTATGTGTGTGTATACTGACAGGGAATCTGCTGGTGTGTGTATACTGACAGAGAATCTGCTGGTGTGTGTATACTGGCAGGGAATCTGCTGGTGTGTGTATACATTGACAGGGAATCTGCTTGTGTGTATACTGACAGGGAATCTGCTGGTGTGTGTCTGTGTATACTGACAGGGATTCTGCTGGTGTGTGTGTGTGTACATTGACGGGAATCTGCTGGTGTGTGTGTACACTGGAGGAATCTGCTCGTGTGTGTACACTGGCAGGAATCTGTTGGTGTGTGTGTACACTGGCAGGAATCTGCTGGTGTGTGTGTACACTGACAGGGAGTCTGCTGGTGTGTGTGTGTATACTGACAGGGAATCTGCTGGCGTGTGTGTACACTGGCAGGGAATCTGCTGGTGTGTGTATACTTTGACAGGGAATCTGCTTGTGTGTGTATACTGACAGGGAATCTGCTGGTGTGTGTGTACACTGGCAGGGAATCTGCTGGTGTGTGTGTACACTGGCAGGGAATCTGCTGGTGTGTGTATACATTGACAGGGAATCTGCTGGTGTGTGTGTACACTGACAGGGAATCTGCTGGTGACTGTGTACACTGATGGGGAATCTGCTTGTGTGTGTACACTGGCAGGGAATCTGCTGGTGTGTGTGCGTGTGTACATCGACAGGAAATCTGCTGGTGTGTGTGTGTGTGTATGCACTGACCGGGGATCTGCTGGTGTGGGTGTGTGTACACCTGACAGGGAATCTGCTGGTGTGTGTGTGTGTGTGTGTGTGTATACTGACAGGAGATCTGATGGTGTGTGTTTACACCTGACAGGGAATCTGCTGGGGTGTGTGTGTGTGTGTATATACACTGACGGGAGATCTGATGGTGTGTGTGTACACTGACAGGGAATCTGCTGGGCCGTGTGTGTATATATACTGACCGGCAATCTGCTGGTGTGTGTGTGTGTGTGTGTGTGTACACTGACAGGGAATCTGTTGGTGTGTGTGTGTACTCTGACAGGGAATCTGCTGGTGTGTGTGTGTGCACTGACAGGGAATCTGCTGGAGTGTGTGTGTGTACACTGACAGGTAATCTGCTGGTGTGTGTGTGTGTACACTGACAGGGAATCTGCTGGTGTATGTGTGTGTATACTGACAGGGAATCTGCTGGTGTGTGTGTGTGTAAACTGACAGGGAATCTGCTGGTGTGTGTGTGTGCGTGTGTACACCGACAGGGAATCTGCTGGTGTGTGTGTGTGTGTGTGTGCGCGTGTGTACACCGACAGGGAATCTGCTGGTGTGTGTGTACTCTGACAGGGAATCTGCTGGTTTGTGTGTGTGTGTATGTATACACTGACCGGGGCTCTGCTGGTGTGGGTGGGTGTACATCTGACAGGGAATCTGCGTGTGTGTGTGTGTGTGTGTATATACACTGACAGGGGATCTGCTGGTGTGTGTGTGTGTACACCGGTCAGGGGATCTGCTGGTGTGTGTGTGTGTACACCGGTCAGGGGATCTGCTGGTGTGTGTGTGTGTACACCGGTCAGGGGATCTGCTGGTGTGTGTATGTACACCGGTCAGGGGATCTGCTGGTGTGTGTGTGTACACCGGTCAGGGGATCTGCTGGTGTGTGTGTGTGTACACCGGTCAGGGGATCTGCTGGTGTGTGTGTGTGTACACCGGTCAGGGGATCTGCTGGTGTGTGTATGTACACCGGTCAGGGGATCTGCTGGTGTGTGTATGTACACCGGTCAGGGGATCTGCTGGTGTGTGTGTGTACACCGGACAGGGGATCTGCTGGCGTGTGGGTGTGTGTGTGTGTACACCTGATAGGGAATCTGCTGGGGTGTGGGTGTTTACACTGACAGGGAATCTGGTGTGCACATGTACACTTACAGGGAATCTGCTGGTGTGTGTGTGTACACTGACAGGAATCTGCTGGTGTGTGTGTGTACACTGGCAGGAATCTGCTGGTGTGTGTGTACACTGACAAGGAATCTGCTTGTGTGTGTACACTGACAGGGAATCTGCTGGGGGGGGTGTGTTTACACTGACAGGGAATCTGGTGTGTGCGTGTACACTGACAGGGAATCTGCTGGTGTGTGTGTGTACACCTGACAGGGAATCTGCTGGGGTGTGGGTGTGTGTACACTGACAGGGAATCTGCTGGTGTGTATGTGTATATACACTGACAGAATCTGCTGGTGTGTGTGTGTGTACTCTGACAGGGTATCTGCTGGTGTGTGTGTGTGTAAACTGACAGGGAATCTGCTGGTGTGTGTGTGTGCGTGTGTACACCGACAGGGAATCTGCTGGTGTGTGTGTGTGTGTGTGTGCGCGTGTGTACACCGACAGGGAATCTGCTGGTGTGTGTGTACTCTGACAGGGAATCTGCTGGTTTGTGTGTGTGTGTATGTATACACTGACCGGGGCTCTGCTGGTGTGGGTGGGTGTACATCTGACAGGGAATCTGCGTGTGTGTGTGTATATACACTGACAGGGGATCTGCTGGTGTGTGTGTGTGTGTACACCGGTCAGGGGATCTGCTGGTGTGTGTGTGTACACCAGTCAGGGGATCTGCTGGTGTGTGTGTGTACACCGGACAGGGGATCTGCTGGTGTGTGTGTGTACACCGGACAGGGGATCTGCTGGCGTGTGGGTGTGTACACTGACAGGGAATCTGCTGGGGCATGTGTGTGTGTGTGTGTGTACACCTGATAGGGAGTCTGCTGGGGTGTGGGTGTGTGTACACTAACAGGGAATCTGCTGGTGTGTGTGTGTACACTGGCAGGAATCTGCTGGTGTGTGTGTACACTGACAAGGAATCTGCTTGTGTGTGTACACTGACAGGGAATCTGCTGGGGGGGGTGTGTTTACACTGACAGGGAATCTGGTGTGTGCGTGTACACTGACAGGGAATCTGCTGGTGTGTGTGTGTACACCTGACAGGGAATCTGCTGGGGTGTGGGTGTGTGTACACTGACAGGGAATCTGCTGGTGTGTATGTGTATATACACTGACAGAATCTGCTGGTGTGTGTGTGTGTACTCTGACAGGGTATCTGCTGGTGTGTGTGTGTGTAAACTGACAGGGAATCTGCTGGTGTGTGTGTGTGCGTGTGTACACCGACAGGGAATCTGCTGGTGTGTGTGTGTGTGCGCGTGTGTACACCGACAGGGAATCTGCTGGTGTGTGTGTACTCTGACAGGGAATCTGCTGGTTTGTGTGTGTGTGTATGTTTACACTGACCGGGGCTCTGCTGGTGTGGGTGGGTGTACATCTGACAGGGAATCTGCGTGTGTGTGTGTGTGTGTGTATATACACTGACAGGGGATCTGCTGGTGTGTGTGTGTGTGTACACCGGTCAGGGGATCTGCTGGTGTGTGTGTGTACACCAGTCAGGGGATCTGCTGGTGTGTGTGTGTACACCGGACAGGGGATCTGCTGGTGTGTGTGTGTACACCGGACAGGGGATCTGCTGGCGTGTGGGTGTGTACACTGACAGGGAATCTGCTGGGGCATGTGTGTGTGTGTGTGTGTACACCTGATAGGGAGTCTGCTGGGGTGTGGGTGTGTGTACACTAACAGGGAATCTGCTGGTGTGTGTGTGTGTGTGTACACTGACAGGGAATCTGCTGGTGTGTGTGCACACTGACTGGGGATCTGCTGGTGTGTCTGTGTGTACACCAGACAGGGAATCTGCTGGTTTGTGTGTGTGTACACTGACAGGAAATCTGCTGGTGTGTGTGTGTGTGTGTGTGTATACACTGACAGGAGATCTGGTGTGTGTATATGCACTGACAGGGATTCTGCTGGTGTGTGTGTGTGTGTACACCGACAGGGATTCTGCTGGTGTGTGTGTGTGTGTATACACTGACAGGGAATCTGCCGGTGTGTGTGTACACTGACAGGGAATCTGCTGGGGTGTGTGTGTGTGTGTGTGTGTGTGTGTGTGTACTCTGACAGGGAATCTGCTTGTGTGTGTGTGTGTGTACTCTGACAGGGAATCTGCTGGTGTGTGTGTGTGCGCACTGACAGGGAATCTGCTGGTGTGTGTGTGTGTATGCACTGACCGGGGATCTGCTGGTGTGGGTGTGTGTACACCTGACAGGGAATCTGCTGGTGTGTGTGTGTGCGCACTGACAGGAAATCTGCTGGTGTGTGTGTGTGTGTGTGTGTGTGTGTGTGTGTGTGTATGCACTGACCGGGGATCTGCTGGTGTGGGTGTGTGTACACCTGACAGGGAATCAGCTGGTGTGTGTGTGTGTGTGTGTATATACACTGACGGGAGATCTGATGGTGTGTGTGTACACTGACAGGGAATCTGCTGGGCCGTGTGTGTATATATACTGACTGGCAATCTGCTGGTGTGTGTGTGTGTGTACACTGACAGGGAATCTGCTGGTGTGTGTGTGTGTGCACTGACAGGGAATCTGCTGGAGTGTGTGTGTGTACACTGACAGGGAATCTGCTGGTGTGTGTGTGTGTACACTGACAGGGAATCTGCTGGTGTATGTGTGTGTATACTGACAGGGAATCTGCTGGTGTGTGTGTATACTGACAGAGAATCTGCTGGTGTGTGTATACTGGCAGGGAATCTGCTGGTGTGTGTATACATTGACAGGGAATCTGCTTGTGTGTATACTGACAGGGATTCTGCTGGTGCGTGTGTGTGTACATTGACGGGAATCTGCTGGTGTGTGTGTACACTGGAGGAATCTGCTCGTGTGTGTACACTGGCAGGAATCTGTTGGTGTGTGTGTACACTGGCAGGAATCTGCTGGTGTGTGTGTACACTGACAGGGAGTCTGCTGGTGTGTGTGTGTGTATACTGACAGGGAATCTGCTGGCGTGTGTGTACACTGGCAGGGAATCTGCTGGTGTGTGTGTGTATATACACTGACGGGAGATCTGATGGTGTGTGTGTACACCTGACAGGGAATCTGCTGGGGTGTGTGTGTATACACTGACAGGGATTCTGCTGGTGTGTGTGTGTGTATACTGACAGGGAATCTGCTGGTGTGTGTGTGTACACCTGACAGGGAATCTGCTGGGGTGTGGGTGTGTGTACACTGACAGGGAATCTGCTGGTGTGTATGTGTATTTCCACTGACAGAATCTGCTGGTGTGTGTGTGTGTACTCTGACAGGGTATCTGCTGGTGTGTGTGTGTAAACTGACAGGGAATCTGCTGGTGTGTGTGTGTGTGTGTGTGTGTGTGTGTGTGTGTGTGTGTGTGTGTGTGCGTGTGTACACCGACAGGGAATCTGCTGGTGTGTGTGTGTGTGTGTGTATATACACTGACGGGAGATCTGATGGTGTGTGGGTACACTGACAGGGAATCTGCTGGGCCGTGTGTGTATATATACTGACCGGCAATCTGCTGGTGTGTGTGTGTGTGTGTGTGTGTGTACACTGACAGGGAATCTGTTGGTGTGTGTGTGTACTCTGACAGGGAATCTGCTGGTGTGTGTGTGTGCACTGACAGGGAATCTGCTGGAGTGTGTGTGTGTACACTGACAGGGAATCTGCTGGTGTGTGTGTGTGTACACTGACAGGGAATCTGCTGGTGTATGTGTGTGTATACTGACAGGGAATCTGCTGGTGTGTGTGTATACTGACAGAGAATCTGCTGGTGTGTGTATACTGGCAGGGAATCTGCTGGTGTGTGTATACATTGACAGGGAATCTGCTTGTGTGTATACTGACAGGGAATCTGCTGGTGTGTGTCTGTGTATACTGACAGGGAATCTGCTGGTGCGTGTGTGTGTACATTGACGGGAATCTGCTGGTGTGTGTGTACACTGGAGGAATCTACTCGTGTGTGTACACTGGCAGGAATCTGTTGGTGTGTGTGTACACTGGCAGGAATCTGCTGGTGTGTGTGTACACTGACAGGGAGTCTGCTGGTGTGTGTGTGTATACTGACAGGGAATCTGCTGGCGTGTGTGTGTACACTGATAGGGAATCTGATGGGGGTTGTGTGTGTCTGTTCACACTGACAGGGAATCTGCTGGTGTGTGTGTACACACTGACACGGAATCTGCTGGGACGTGTGTGTGTACACTGACAGGGAATCTGCTGGGACGTGTGTATGTGTACACTGACAGGGAATCTGCTGGGGCATGTGTCTGTGTGCACTGACAGGGAATCTGCTGGTGTGTGTGTATACACTGACAGGGAATGTGCTGGTGTGTATGTGTGTATACACTTACAGGGAATCTGCAGGTGTGTACGTATACAGACAGGGAATCTGCTGGTGTGCGCATACATTGACAGGGAATTTGCTTGTGTGTGTGTACACTGACAGGGAATCTGCTGGTGTGTGGATGTGCATGTGTGTACACTGACAGGGGATCTGCTGGTGTGCATATACACTGCCAGGGGATCTGCTGGGGTGTGTGTGTGTGTGTACACTGACAGGGAATCTGCTGGTGTGTATGTACACTGACAGGGAATCTGCTTGTGTGTGTGTGTGTGTACACTGACAGGGAATCTGCTGGGACGTGTGTATATACACTGACAGGGTTTCTGCTGGTGTAAGTGTGTGTGTGTGTGTGTGTGTGTGTGTGTGTGTACACTGACCGGCAATCTGCTGGTGTGTGTGTGTGTGTACACTGACAGGGAATCTGCTGGTGTGTGTGTGTGTACTCTGACAGGGAATCTGCTGGTGTGTGTGTGTGTACTCTGACAGGGAATCTGCTGGTGTGTGTGTGTTGTCTGACAGGGAATCTGCTGGAGTGGGTGTGTGTACACTGACAGGGAATCTGCTGGGGTGTGTGTGTTTACACTGACAGGGAATCTGGTGTGTGTGCATGTACACTGACAGGGAATCTGCTGGTGTGTGTGTGTCTACTGACAGGGAATCTGCTGGTGTGTGTGTACACTGACAGGAATCTGCTCGTGTGTGTACACTGACAGGGAATCTGCTGGTGTGTGTACACTGACAGGGAATCTGCTGGTGTGTGTGTATATACACTGACAGGGTTTCTGCTGGTGTGTGTGTGTGTGTGTACACTGACCGGCAATCTGCTGGTGTGTGTGTGTGTGTACACTGACAGGGAATCTGCTGGTGTGTGTGTGTACTCTGACAGGGAATCTACTGGTGTGTGTGTGTTCTCTGACAGGGAATCTGCTGGTGTGTGTGTGTGTGCACTGACAGGGAATCTGCTGGAGTGGGTGTGTGTACACTGACAGGGAATCTGCTGGGGTGTGTGTGTTTACACTGACAGGGAATCTGGTGTGTGTGCATGTACACTGACAGGGAATCTGCTGGTGTGTGTGTGTCTACTGACAGGGAATCTGCTGGTGTGTGTACACTGACAGGAATCTGCTCGTGTGTGTACACTGACAGGGAATCTGCTGGTGTGTGTACACTGACAGGGAATCTGCTGGTGTGTGTGTGTACACTGACAGGGAATCTGCTGGTGTATGTGTGTATACTGACAGGGAATCTGCTGGTGTGTGTGCGTACACTGACAGGGAATCTGCTGGTGTGTGTGTATACTGACAGGGAATCTGCTGGTGTGTGTGTATACTGACAGGGAATCTGCTGGTGTGTGTATACTGGCAGGGAATCTGCTGGTGTGTGTATACATTGACAGGGAATCTGCTTGTGTGTATACTGACAGGGAATCTGCTGGTGTGTGTCTGTGTATACTGACAGGGAATCTGCTGGTGCGTGTGTGTGTACATTGACGGGAATCTGCTGGTGTGTGTGTGTACACTGGAGGAATCTACTCGTGTGTGTACACTGGCAGGAATCTGTTGGTGTGTGTGTACACTGGCAGGAATCTGCTGGTGTGTGTGTACACTGACAGGGAATCTGCTGGTGTATGTGTGTATACTGACAGGGAATCTGCTGGTGTGTGTGCGTACACTGACAGGGAATCTGCTGGTGTGTGTGTATACTGACAGGGAATCTGCTGGTGTGTGTGTGTATACTGACAGGGAATCTGCTGGTGTGTGTATACTGGCAGGGAATCTGCTGGTGTGTGTATACATTGACAGGGAATCTGCTTGTGTGTATACTGACAGGGAATCTGCTGGTGTGTGTCTGTGTATACTGACAGGGAATCTGCTGGTGTGTGTGTGTGTATACTGACAGGGAATCTGCTGGCGTGTGTGTACACTTCCAGGGAATCTGCTGGTGTGTGTATACTTTGACAGGGAATCTGCTTGTGTGTATACTGACAGGGAATCTGCTGGTGTGTGTGTACACTGACAGGGAATCTGCTGGTGTGTGTGTACACTGGCAGGGAATCTGCTGGTGTGTGTGTGTTTACACTGACAGGGAATCTGGTGTGCACATGTACACTTACAGGGAATCTGCTGGTGTGTGTGTGTACACCGGTCAGGGGATCTGCTGGTGTGTGTGTGTACACCGGTCAGGGGATCTGCTGGTGTGTGTGTGTACACCGGTCAGGGGATCTGCTGGTGTGTGTGTGTACACCGGACAGGGGATCTGCTGGCGTGTGGTTGTGTACACTGACAGGGAATCTGCTGGGCATGTGTGTGTGTGTGTGTACACCTGATAGGGAATCTGTTGGGGTGTGGGTGTGTGTGTACACTGACAGGAAATCTGCTGGTGTGTGTGTGTGTGTGTACACTGACAGGAAATCTGCTGGTGTGTGTGTACACTGGCAGGAATCTGCTGGTGTGTGTGTACACTGGCAGGAATCTGCTGGTGTGTGTGTACACTGACAAGGAATCTGCTTGTGTGTGTACACTGACAGGGAATCTGCTGGGGGGTGTGTGTTTACACTGACAGGGAATCTGCTGGGGTGTGTGCGTGTACACTGACAGGGAATCTGGTGGGGTGTGTGTGTTTACACTGACAGGGAATCTGGTGTGTGCGTGTACACTGACAGGGAATCTGCTGGTGTGTGTGTGTACACCTGACAGGGAATCTGCTGGGGTGTGGGTGTGTGTACACTGACAGGGAATCTGCTGGTGTGTATGTGTATATACACTGACAGAATCTGCTGGTGTGTGTGTGTGTGTACTCTGACAGGGTATCTGCTGGTGTGTGTGTGTGCGTGTGTACACCGACAGGGAATCTGCTAGTGTGTGTGTGTGTGTGTGTGCGCGTGTGTACACCGACAGGGAATCTGCTGGTGTGTGTGTACTCTGACAGGGAATCTGCTGGTTTGTGTGTGTGTGTATGTATACACTGACCGGGGCTCTGCTGGTGTGGGTGGGTGTACATCTGACAGGGAATCTGCGTGTGTGTGTGTGTGTGTGTATATACACTGACAGGGGATCTGCTGGTGTGTGTGTGTGTGTACACCGGTCAGGGGATCTGCTGGTGTGTGTGTGTACACCGGTCAGGGGATCTGCTGGTGTGTGTGTGTACACCGGTCAGGGGATCTGCTGGTGTGTGTGCGTACACTGACAGGGAATCTGCTGGTGTGTGTGTGTATACTGACAGGGAATCTGCTGGTGTGTGTGTGTATACTGACAGGGAATCTGCTGGTGTGTGTATACTGGCAGGGAATCTGCTGGTGTGTGTATACATTGACAGGGAATCTGCTTGTGTGTATACTGACAGGGAATCTGCTGGTGTGTGTCTGTGTATACTGACAGGGAATCTGCTGGCGTGTGTGTACACTTCCAGGGAATCTGCTGGTGTGTGTATACTGGCAGGGAATCTGCTGGTGTGTGTATACATTGACAGGGAATCTGCTTGTGTGTATACTGACAGGGAATCTGCTGGTGTGTGTATACTGGCAGGGAATCTGCTGGTGTGTGTATACATTGACAGGGAATCTGCTTGTGTGTATACTGACAGGGAATCTGCTGGTGTGTGTGTGTGTATACTGACAGGGAATCTGCTGGCGTGTGTGTACACTTCCAGGGAATCTGCTGGTGTGTGTATACTTTGACAGGGAATCTGCTTGTGTGTATACTGACAGGGAATCTGCTGGTGTGTGTGTACACTGACAGGGAATCTGCTGGTGTGTGTGTACACTGGCAGGGAATCTGCTGGTGTGTGTGTGTTTACACTGACAGGGAATCTGGTGTGCACATGTACACTTACAGGGAATCTGCTGGTGTGTGTGTGTACACCGGTCAGGGGATCTGCTGGTGTGTGTGTGTACACCGGTCAGGGGATCTGCTGGTGTGTGTGTGTACACCGGTCAGGGGATCTGCTGGTGTGTGTGTGTACACCGGACAGGGGATCTGCTGGCGTGTGGTTGTGTACACTGACAGGGAATCTGCTGGGCATGTGTGTGTGTGTGTGTACACCTGATAGGGAATCTGTTGGGGTGTGGGTGTGTGTGTACACTGACAGGAAATCTGCTGGTGTGTGTGTGTGTGTGTACACTGACAGGAAATCTGCTGGTGTGTGTGTACACTGGCAGGAATCTGCTGGTGTGTGTGTACACTGGCAGGAATCTGCTGGTGTGTGTGTACACTGACAAGGAATCTGCTTGTGTGTGTACACTGACAGGGAATCTGCTGGGGGGTGTGTGTTTACACTGACAGGGAATCTGCTGGGGTGTGTGCGTGTACACTGACAGGGAATCTGGTGGGGTGTGTGTGTTTACACTGACAGGGAATCTGGTGTGTGCGTGTACACTGACAGGGAATCTGCTGGTGTGTGTGTGTACACCTGACAGGGAATCTGCTGGGGTGTGGGTGTGTGTACACTGACAGGGAATCTGCTGGTGTGTATGTGTATATACACTGACAGAATCTGCTGGTGTGTGTGTGTGTGTACTCTGACAGGGTATCTGCTGGTGTGTGTGTGTGCGTGTGTACACCGACAGGGAATCTGCTAGTGTGTGTGTGTGTGTGTGTGCGCGTGTGTACACCGACAGGGAATCTGCTGGTGTGTGTGTACTCTGACAGGGAATCTGCTGGTTTGTGTGTGTGTGTATGTATACACTGACCGGGGCTCTGCTGGTGTGGGTGGGTGTACATCTGACAGGGAATCTGCGTGTGTGTGTATATACACTGACAGGGGATCTGCTGGTGTGTGTGTGTGTGTACACCGGTCAGGGGATCTGCTGGTGTGTGTGTGTACACCGGTCAGGGGATCTGCTGGTGTGTGTGTGTACACCGGACAGGGGATCTGCTGGCGTGTGGGTGTGTACACTGACAGGGAATCTGCTGGGGCATGTGTGTGTGTGTGTGTGTACACCTGATAGGGAATCTGCTGGGGTGTGGGTGTGTGTACACTAACAGGGAATCTGCTGGTGTGTGTGTGTGTGTGTACATTGACAGGGAATCTGCTGGTGTGTGTGCACACTGACTGGGGATCTGCTGGTGTGTCTGTGTGTACACCAGACAGGGAATCTGCTGGTTTGTGTGTGTGTACACTGACAGGAAATCTGCTGGTGTGTGTGTGTGTGTGTGTGTGTATACACTGACAGGAGATCTGGTGTGTGTATATGCACTGACAGGGATTCTGCTGGTGTGTGTGTGTGTGTACACCGACAGGGATTCTGCTGGTGTGTGTGTGTGTGTATACACTGACAGGGAATCTGCCGGTGTGTGTGTACACTGACAGGGAATCTGCTGGGGTGTGTGTGTGTGTGTGTGTGTGTGTGTGTGTACTCTGACAGGGAATCTGCTTGTGTGTGTGTACTCTGACAGGGAATCTGCTGGTGTGTGTGTGTGTGTGTGTATGCACTGACCGGGGATCTGCTGGTGTGGGTGTGTGTACACCTGACAGGGAATCTGCTGGTGTGTGTGTGTGCGCACTGACAGGAAATCTGCTGGTGTGTGTGTGTGTGTGTGTGTGTGTGTGTGTGTGTGTGTGTGTGTGTGTGTGTGCACTGACCGGGGATCTGCTGGTGTGGGTGTGTGTACACCTGACAGGGAATCAGCTGGTGTGTGTGTGTGTGTGTGTGTATATACACTGACGGGAGATCTGATGGTGTGTGTGTACACTGACAGGGAATCTGCTGGGCCGTGTGTGTATATATGAAACTTTATTGCTGGAACAGCACAGCAGGTCAGGCAGCATCCAGGGAACAGGAGATTCGACGTTTCGGGCACAGGCCCTTCTTCCTGGTGTGTGTATACATTGACAGGGAATCTGCTTGTGTGTATACTGACAGGGATTCTGCTGGTGCGTGTGTGTGTACATTGACGGGAATCTGCTGGTGTGTGTGTACACTGGAGGAATCTGCTCGTGTGTGTACACTGGCAGGAATCTGTTGGTGTGTGTGTACACTGGCAGGAATCTGCTGGTGTGTGTGTACACTGACAGGGAGTCTGCTGGTGTGTGTGTGTATACTGACAGGGAATCTGCTGGCGTGTGTGTACACTGGCAGGGAATCTGCTGGTGTGTGTATACTTTGACAGGGAATCTGCTTGTGTGTGTATACTGACAGGGAATCTGCTGGTGTGTGTGTACACTGGCAGGGAATCTGCTGGTGTGTGTGTACACTGGCAGGGAATCTGCTGGTGTGTGTATACATTGACAGGGAATCTGCTGGTGTGTGTGTACACTGACAGGGAATCTGCTGGTGTGTGTGTACACTGACAGGGAATCTGCTGGTGACTGTGTACACTGATGGGGAATCTGCTTGTGTGTGTACACTGGCAGGGAATCTGCTGGTGTGTGTGCGTGTGTACATCGACAGGAAATCTGCTTGTGTGTGTGTGTGTGTGTGTGTGTGTATGCACTGACCGGGGATCTGCTGGTGTGGGTGTGTGTACACCTGACAGGGAATCTGCTGGTGTGTGTGTGTGTGTGTGTATATACACTGACGGGATATCTGATGGTGTGTGTGTACACCTGACAGGGAATCTGCTGGGGTGTGTGTGTATACACTGACAGGGATTCTGCTGCTGTGTGTGTGTGTGTATATACACTGACGGGAGATCTGATGGTGTGTGTGTACACTGACAGGGAATCTGCTGGGCCGTGTGTGTATATATACTGACCGGCAATCTGCTGGTGTGTGTGTGTGTGTGTACACTGACAGGGAATCTGTTGGTGTGTGTGTGCACTGACAGGGAATCTGCTGGTGTGTGTGTGTGTACACTGACAGGGAATCTGCTGGTGTGTGTGTGTGTATACTGACAGGGAATCTGCTGGTGTGTGTGTGTATACTGACAGGGAATCTGCTGGTGTGTGTATACTGGCAGGGAATCTGCTGGTGTGTGTATACATTGACAGGGAATCTGCTTGTGTGTATACTGACAGGGAATCTGCTGGTGTGTGTCTGTGTATACTGACAGGGAATCTGCTGGTGCGTGTGTGTGTACATTGACGGGAATCTGCTGGTGTGTGTGTACACTGGAGGAATCTACTCGTGTGTGTACACTGACAGGGAGTCTGCTGGTGTGTGTGTGTATACTGACAGGGAATCTGCTGGCGTGTGTGTTCACTGGCAGGGAATCTGCTGGTGTGTGTATACTTTGACAGGGAATCTGCTTGTGTGTGTATACTGACAGGGAATCTGCTGGTGTGTGTGTACACTGACAGGGAATCTGCTGGTGTGTGTGTACACTGGCAGGGAATCTGCTGGTGTGTGTGTGTTTACACTGACAGGGAATCTGGTGTGCACATGTACACTTACAGGGAATCTGCTGGTGTGTGTGTGTACACTGACAGGAATCTGCTGGTGTGTGTGTGTACACTGGCAGGAATCTGCTGGTGTGTGTACACTGACAAGGAATCTGCTTGTGTGTGTACACTGACAGGGAATCTGCTGGGGTGTGTGTTTACACTGACAGGGAATCTGCTGGGGTGTGTGCGTGTACACTGACAGGGAATCTGCTGGGGTGTGTGTGTTTACACTGACAGGGAATCTGGTGTGTGCGTGTACACTGACAGGGAATCTGCTGGTGTGTGTGTGTACACCTGACAGGGAATCTGCTGGGGTGTGGGTGTGTGTACACTGACAGGGAATCTGCTGGTGTGTATGTGTATATACACTGACAGAATCTGCTGGTGTGTGTGTGTGTACTCTGACAGGGTATCTGCTGGTGTGTGTGTGTGTAAACTGACAGGGAATCTGCTGGTGTGTGTGTGTGTGTGTGTGTGTGTGTGCGTGTGTACACCGACAGGGAATCTGCTGGTGTGTGTGTGTGTGTGTGTGTGTATATACACTGACGGGAGATCTGATGGTGTGTGGGTACACTGACAGGGAATCTGCTGGGCCGTGTGTGTATATATACTGACCGGCAATCTGCTGGTGTGTGTGTGTGTGTGTACACTGACAGGGAATCTGTTGGTGTGTGTGTGTACTCTGACAGGGAATCTGCTGGTGTGTGTGTGTGCACTGACAGGGAATCTGCTGGAGTGTGTGTGTGTACACTGACAGGGAATCTGCTGGTGTGTGTGTGTGTACACTGACAGGGAATCTGCTGGTGTATGTGTGTGTATACTGACAGGGAATCTGCTGGTGTGTGTGTATACTGACAGAGAATCTGCTGGTGTGTGTATACTGGCAGGGAATCTGCTGGTGTGTGTATACATTGACAGGGAATCTGCTGGTGTGTATACTGACAGGGAATCTGCTGGTGTGTGTCTGTGTATACTGACAGGGAATCTGCTGGTGCGTGTGTGTGTACATTGACGGGAATCTGCTGGTGTGTGTGTACACTGGAGGAATCTACTCGTGTGTGTACACTGGCAGGAATCTGTTGGTGTGTGTGTACACTGGCAGGAATCTGCTGGTGTGTGTGTACACTGACAGGGAGTCTGCTGGTGTGTGTGTGTATACTGACAGGGAATCTGCTGGCGTGTGTGTGTACACTGATAGGGAATCTGATGGGGGTTGTGTGTGTCTGTTCACACTGACTGGGAATCTGCTGGTGTGTGTGTACACACTGACACGGAATCTGCTGGGACGTGTGTGTGTACACTGACAGGGAATCTGCTGGGACGTGTGTATGTGTACACTGACAGGGAATCTGATGGGGCATGTGTCTGTGTGCACTGACAGGGAATCTGCTGGTGTGTGTGTATACACTGACAGGGAATGTGCTGGTGTGTATGTGTGTATACACTTACAGGGAATCTGCAGGTGTGTACGTATATAGACAGGGAATCTGCTGGTGTGCGCATACATTGACAGGGAATTTGCTTGTGTGTGTGTACACTGACAGGGAATCTGCTGGTGTGTGGATGTGCATGTGTGTACACTGACAGGGGATCTGCTGGTGTGCATATACACTGCCAGGGGATCTGCTGGGGTGTGTGTGTGTGTGTGTACACTGACAGGGAATCTGCTGGTGTGTATGTACACTGACAGGGAATCTGCTTGTGTGTGTGTGTGTGTGTGTACACTGACAGGGAATCTGCTGGGACGTGTGTATATACACTGACAGGGTTTCTGCTGGTGTAAGTGTGTGTGTGTGTGTGTGTGTGTGTGTGTGTACACTGACCGGCAATCTGCTGGTGTGTGTGTGTGTGTACACTGACAGGGAATCTGCTGGTGTGTGTGTGTGTACTCTGACAGGGAATCTGCTGGTGTGTGTGTGTGCTCTGACAGGGAATCTGCTGGTGTGTGTGTGTTGTCTGACAGGGAATCTGCTGGAGTGGGTGTGTGTACACTGACAGGGAATCTGCTGGGGTGTGTGTGTTTACACTGACAGGGAATCTGGTGTGTGTGCATGTACACTGACAGGGAATCTGCTGGTGTGTGTGTGTCTACTGACAGGGAATCTGCTGGTGTGTGTGTACACTGACAGGAATCTGCTCGTGTGTGTACACTGACAGGGAATCTGCTGGTGTGTGTACACTGACAGGGAATCTGCTGGTGTGTGTGTATATACACTGACAGGGTTTCTGCTGGTGTGTGTGTGTGTGTACACTGACCGGCAATCTGCTGGTGTGTGTGTGTGTGTACACTGACAGGGAATCTGCTGGTGTGTGTGTGTACTCTGACAGGGAATCTACTGGTGTGTGTGTGTTCTCTGACAGGGAATCTGCTGGTGTGTGTGTGTGTGCACTGACAGGGAATCTGCTGGAGTAGGTGTGTGTACACTGACAGGGAATCTGCTGGGGTGTGTGTGTTTACACTGACAGGGAATCTGGTGTGTGTGCATGTACACTGACAGGGAATCTGCTGGTGTGTGTGTGTCTACTGACAGGGAATCTGCTGGTGTGTGTACACTGACAGGAATCTGCTCGTGTGTGTACACTGACAGGGAATCTGCTGGTGTGTGTACACTGACAGGGAATCTGCTGGTGTGTGTGTGTACACTGACAGGGAATCTGCTGGTGTATGTGTGTATACTGACAGGGAATCTGCTGGTGTGTGTGCGTACACTGACAGGGAATCTGCTGGTGTGTGTGTGTATACTGACAGGGAATCTGCTGGTGTGTGTGTGTATACTGACAGGGAATCTGCTGGTGTGTGTATACTGGCAGGGAATCTGCTGGTGTGTGTATACATTGACAGGGAATCTGCTTGTGTGTATACTGACAGGGAATCTGCTGGTGTGTGTCTGTGTATACTGACAGGGAATCTGCTGGTGCGTGTGTGTGTACATTGACGGGAATCTGCTGGTGTGTGTGTGTACACTGGAGGAATCTACTCGTGTGTGTACACTGGCAGGAATCTGCTGGTGTGTGTGTACACTGGCAGGAATCTGCTGGTGTGTGTGTACACTGACAGGGAATCTGCTGGTGTATGTGTGTATACTGACAGGGAATCTGCTGGTGTGTGTGCGTACACTGACAGGGAATCTGCTGGTGTGTGTGTGTATACTGACAGGGAATCTGCTGGTGTGTGTGTGTATACTGACAGGGAATCTGCTGGTGTGTGTATACTGGCAGGGAATCTGCTGGTGTGTGTATACATTGACAGGGAATCTGCTTGTGTGTATACTGACAGGGAATCTGCTGGTGTGTGTCTGTGTATACTGACAGGGAATCTGCTGGTGCGTGTGTGTGTACATTGACGGGAACCTGCTGGTGTGTGTGTGTACACTGGAGGAATCTACTCGTGTGTGTACACTGGCAGGAATCTGTTGGTGTGTGTGTACACTGGCAGGAATCTGCTGGTGTGTGTGTACACTGACAGGGAGTCTGCTGGTGTGTGTGTATACTGACAGGGAATCTGCTGGCGTGTGTGTACACTGGCAGGGAATCTGCTGGTGTGTGTATACTTTGACAGGGAATCTGCTTGTGTGTATACTGACAGGGAATCTGCTGGTGTGTGTGTACACTGGCAGGGAATCTGCTGGTGTGTGTGTGTTTACACTGACAGGGAATCTGGTGTGCACATGTACACTTACAGGGAATCTGCTGGTGTGTGTGTGTACACCGGTCAGGGGATCTGCTGGTGTGTGTGTGTACACCGGTCAGGGGATCTGCTGGTGTGTGTGTGTACACCGGTCAGGGGATCTGCTGGTGTGTGTGTGTACACCGGACAGGGGATCTGCTGGCGTGTGGGTGTGTACACTGACAGGGAATCTGCTGGGCATGTGTGTGTACACCTGATAGGGAATCTGCTGGGGTGTGGGTGTGTGTACACTAACAGGGAATCTGCTGGTGTGTGTGTGTGTGTGTACACTGACAGGAAATCTGCTGGTGTGTGTGTACACTGGCAGGAATCTGCTGGTGTGTGTGTACACTGGCAGGAATCTGCTGGTGTGTGTGTACACTGACAAGGAATCTGCTTGTGTGTGTACACTGACAGGGAATCTGCTGGGGGGTGTGTGTTTACACTGACAGGGAATCTGGTGTGTGTGCATGTACACTGACAGGGAATCTGCTGGTGTGTGTGTGTCTACTGACAGGGAATCTGCTGGTGTGTGTACACTGACAGGGAATCTGCTGGGGGGTGTGTGTTTACACTGACAGGGAATCTGCTGGGGTGTGTGCGTGTACACTGACAGGGAATCTGGTGGGGTGTGTGTGTTTACACTGACAGGGAATCTGGTGTGTGCGTGTACACTGACAGGGAATCTGCTGGTGTGTGTGTGTACACCTGACAGGGAATCTGCTGGTGTGTGGATGTGCATGTGTGTACACTGACAGGGGATCTGCTGGTGTGCATATACACTGCCAGGGGATCTGCTGGGGTGTGTGTGTGTGTGTACACTGACAGGGAATCTGCTGGTGTGTATGTACACTGACAGGGAATCTGCTTGTGTGTGTGTGTGTACACTGACAGGGAATCTGCTGGTGTGTGTGTATATACACTGACAGGGTTTCTGCTGGTGTGAGTGTGTGTGTGTGTGTGTGTGTGTGTGTGTGTGTGTGTGTGTGTGTGTGTGTGTGTGTACACTGACCGGCAATCTGCTGGTGTGTGTGTGTGTGTACACTGACAGGGAATCTGCTGGTGTGTGTGTGTGTACTCTGACAGGGAATCTGATGGTGTGTGTGTATTCTCTGACAGGGAATCTGCTGGTGTGTGTGTGTGCACTGACAGGGAATCTGCTGGAGTGGGTGTGTGTACACTGACAGGGAATCTGCTGGGGTGTGTGTGTTTACACTGACAGGGAATCTGGTGTGTGTGCATGTACACTGACAGGGAATCTGCTGGTGTGTGTATGTCTACTGACAGGGAATCTGCTGGTGTGTGTACACTGACAGGAATCTGCTCGTGTGTGTACACTGACAGGGAATCTGCTGGTGTGTGTACACTGACAGGGAATCTGCTGGTGTGTGTGTGTACACTGACAGGGAATCTGCTGGTGTATGTGTGTATACTGACAGGGAATCTGCTGGTGTATGTGTGTATACTGACAGGGAATCTGCTGGTGTATGTGTGTATACTGACAGGGAATCTGCTGGTGTGTGTGTACACTGACAGGGAATCTGCTGGTGTGTGTGTGTACACTGACAAGGAATCTGCTGGTGTGTGTGTGTATACTGACAGGGAATCTGCTGGTGTGTGTGTATACTGACAGGGAATCTGCTGGTGTGTGTATACTGGCAGGGAATCTGCTGGTGTGTGTATACACTGACAGGGAATCTGCTGGTGTGTGTGTGTATACTGACAGGGAATCTGCTGGTGTGCGTGTACACTGACAGGGAATCTGCTGGTGTGTGTGTGTGTATACTGACAGGGAATCTGCTGGTGTGTGTGTACATTGACGGAAATCTGCTGGTGTGTGTGTACACTGGCGGGAATCTGCTGGTGTGTGTGTACACTGGCAGGAATCTGCTCGTGTGTGTACACTGGCAGGAATCTGCTCGTGTGTGTGTGCACTGGCAGGAATCTGCTGGTGTGTGTGTACACTGACAGGGAATCTGCTTGTGTGTGTGTGTGTGTACTCTGACAGGGAATCTGCTGGTGTGTGTGTGGGCACCGATAGGGAATCTGCTGGTGTGTGTGTGCGCGCACTGACAGGGAATCTGCTGGAGTGTGTGTGTACACTGACAGGGAATCGGCTGGGGTGTGTGTGTTTACACTGACGGGGAATCTGGTGTGTGTGCATGTACACTGACAGGGAATCTGCTGGTGTGTGTATACTGACAGGGAATCTGCTGGTGTGTGTACACTGACAGGAATCTGCTGGTGTGTGTGTACACTGACAGGGAATCTGCTGGTGTGTGTGTGTACACTGACAGGAAATCTGCTGGTGTATGTGTGTGTATACTGACAGGGAATCTGCTGGTGTGTGTGTGTATACTGACAGGGAATCTGCTGGTGTGTGTATTCTGGCAGGGAATCTGCTGGTGTGTGCATACATTGACAGGGAATCTGCTTGTGTGTATACTGACAGGGAATCTGCTGGTGTGCGTGTACACTGACAGGGAATCTGCTGGTGTGTGTGTATACTGACAGGGAATCTGCTGGTGTGTGTGTACATTGACGGGAATCTGCTGGTGTGTGTGTACACTGGCAGGAATCTGCTGGTGTGTGTGTACACTGGCAGGAATCTGCTGGTGTGTGTACACTGACAGGGAGTCTGCTGGTGTGTGTGTATACTGACAGGGAATCTGCTGGTGTGTGTACACTGGCAGGGAATCTGCTGGTGTGTGTATACTTTGACAGGGAATCTGCATGTGTGTATACTGACAGGGAATCTGCTGGTGTGTGTGTACACTGACAGGGAACCTGCTGGTGTGTGTGTACACTGACAGGCAATCTGCTGGTGTGTGTGTGTACATTGACGGGAATCTGCTGGTGTGTGTGTACACTGGCAGGGAATCTGCTGGTGTGTGTATACATTGACAGGGAATCTGCTGGTGTGTGTGTACACTGACAGGGAATCTGCTGGTGTGTGTACAGTGACAGGCAATCTGCTGGTGTGTGTGTGTGTTTACACTGACAGGGAATCTGGTGTGCACTTGTACACTTACAGGGAATCTGCTGGTGTGTGTGTGTACACTGGCAGGAATCTGCTGGTGTGTGTGTACACTGACAGGGAATCTGCTGGTGTGTGTGTGTGTGTACACTGACAGGGAATCTGCTGGGGTGTGTGTGTTTACACTGACAGGGAATCTGCTGGGGTGTGTGCGTGTACACTGACAGGGAATCTGCTGGGGTGTGTGTGTTTACACTGACAGGGAATCTGCTGGGGTGTGTGCGTGTACACTGACAGGGAATCTGCTGGTGTGTGTGTGTACACCTGACAGGGAATCTGCTGGTGTGGGTGTGTGTACACTGACTGGGAATCTGCTGGTGTGTATGTGTATATATATTGACAGAATCTGCTGGTGTGTGTGTATACACTGACAGGGTATCTGCTGGTGTGTGTGTGTGTACACCTGACAGGGAATCTGCTGGTTTGTGTGTGTGTACACTGACAGGGAATCTGCTGGTGTGTGTGTACTCTGACAGGGAATCTGCTGGTTTGTGTGTGTGTGTGTGTGTGTGTGTGTGTATACACTGACCGGGGCTCTGCGTGTGTGTGTGTACACCGGTTAGGGGATCTGCTGGTGTGTGCGTGTACACCGGTCAGGGGATCTGCTGGTGTGTGTGTACACCGGACAGGGGATCTGCTGGCGTGTGGGTGTGTACACTGACAGGGAATCTGCTGGGGCATGTGTGTACACCTGATAGGGAATCTGCTGGGGTGTGGGTGTGTGTACACTGACAGGGAATCTGCTGCTGTGTGTGCACAGTGACTGGGGATCTGCTGGTGTTTCTGTGTGTACACCTGACAGGGAATCTGCTGGTTTGTGTGTGTGTACACTGACAGGAAATCTGCTGGTGTGTGTGTGTATACACTGACAGGAGATCTGGTGTGTGTATATGCACTGACAGGGATTCTGCTGGTGTGTGTGTGTACACTGATAGGGAATCTGCTGGGGCGTGTGTGTGTGTACACCGACAGGGATTCTGCTGGTGTGTGTGTGTATACACTGACAGGGAATCTGCTGGTGTGTGTGCACTGACCGGGAATCTGCTGGGGTGTCTGTGTGTGTACACACTGACAGGCAATCTGCTGGTGTGTGTGTGTGTGTATGTGCGTGTGTACACCGACAGTGAATCTGCTGTTGTGTGTGTACTCTGACAGGGAATCTGCTGGTTTGTGTGTGTGTGTGTGTGTATGTATACACTGACCGGGGCTCTGCTGGTGTGGGTGGGTGTACATCTGACAGGGAATCTGCTTGTGTGTGTGTGTGTGGGTGGGTGGGTGTATACACTGACAGGGGATCTGCTGGTGTGTGTGTGTGTACACCGGTCAGGGGATCTGCTGGTGTGTGTGTGTACACCGGTCAGGGGATCTGCTGGTGTGTGTGTGTACACCGGTCAGGGGATCTGCAGGTGTGTGTGTGTACACCGGACAGGGGATCTGCCGGCGTGTGGGTGTGTACACTGACAGGGAATCTGCTGGGGCATGTGTGTGTGTGTACACCTGATAGGGAATCTGCTGGGGTGTGGGTGTGTGTACACTAACAGGGAATCTGCTGGTGTGTGTGTGTGTGTACACCGGACAGGGGATCTGCCGGCGTGTGGGTGTGTACACTGACAGGGAATCTGCTGGGGCATGTGTGTGTGTGTACACCTGATAGGGAATCTGCTGGGGTGTGGGTGTGTGTACACTAACAGGGAATCTGCTGGTGTGTGTGTGTGTGTACACTGACAGGGAATCTGCTGGTTTGTGTGCACACTGACTGGGGATCTGCTGGTGTGTCTGTGTGTACACCTGACAGGGAATCTGCTGGTTTGTGTGTGTGTACACTGACAGGAAATCTGCTGGTGTGTGTGTGTGTGTGTATACACTGACAGGGGATCTGCTGGTGTGTGTACACTGACAGGGATTCTGCTGGGGTGTGTGTGTGTACACACTGACAGGAGATATGGTGTGTGTATATGCACTGACAGGGATTCTGCTGGTGTGTGTGTGTGTGTGTGTATACACTGATAGGGAATCTGCTGGTGTGTGTGTATGCGCTGGCAGAGAATCTGCTGGGGTGCAAATACACTGACAGGTAATCTGCTTGTGTGTGTGTACACTGACAGGGCATCTGCTGATGTGTGTGGGCACTGACAGGGAATCTGCTGGTGTGTGTGTGTGCACTGACTGGGAATCTGCTGGTGTGTGTGTGCACACTGACAGGGTATCTGCTGGTGTGTGCGTACATTGACAGGGAATTTGCTTGTGTGTGTGTGTATATACACTGGCAGGGAATCTGCTGGTGTGTGTGTACACACTGACAGGGAATCTGCTGGGACGTGTGTGTGTACACTGACAGGGAATCTGCTGGGACGTGTGTATGTGTACACTGACAGGGAATCTGCTGGGGCATGTGTCTGTGTGCACTGACAGGGAATCTGCTGGTGTGTGTGTATACACTGACAGGGAATCTGATGGGGGTTGTGTGTGTCTGTTCACACTGACAGGGAATCTGCTGGTGTGTGTGTACACACTGACAGGGAATCTGCTGGGACGTGTGTGTGTACACTGACAGGGAATCTGCTGGGACGTGTGTATGTGTACACTGACAGGGAATCTGCTGGGGCATGTGTCTGTGTGCACTGACAGGGAATCTGCTGGTGTGTGTGTATACACTGACAGGGAATGTGCTGGTGTGTATGTGTGTATACACTTACAGGGAATCTGCAGGTGTGTACGTATACAGACAGGGAATCTGCTGGTGTGCGCATACATTGACAGGGAATTTGCTTGTGTGTGTGTACACTGACAGGGAATCTGCTGGTGTGTGGATGTGCATGTGTGTACACTGACAGGGGATCTGCTGGTGTGCATATACACTGCCAGGGGATCTGCTGGGGTGTGTGTGTGTGTACACTGACAGGGAATCTGCTGGTGTGTATGTACACTGACAGGGAATCTGCTGGTGTGTGTGTATATACACTGACAGGGTTTCTGCTGGTGTGAGTGTGTGTGTGTGTGTGTGTGTGTGTGTGTGTGTGTGTGTATACACTGACCGGCAATCTGCTGGTGTGTGTGTGTGTGTGTACACTGACAGGGAATCTGCTGGTGTGTGTGTGTACTCTGACAGGGAATCTGCTGGTGTGTGTGTATTCTCTGACAGGGAATCTGCTGGTGTGTGTGTGTGCACTGACAGGGAATCTGCTGGAGTGGGTGTGTGTACACTGACAGGGAATCTGCTGGGGTGTGTGTGTTTACACTGACAGGGAATCTGGTGTGTGTGCATGTACACTGACAGGGAATCTGCTGGTGTGTGTGTGTCGACTGACAGGGAATCTGCTGGTGTGTGTGTACACTGACAGGAATCTGCTCGTGTGTGTACACTGACAGGGAATCTGCTGGTGTGTGTACACTGACAGGGAATCTGCTGGTGTGTGTGTGTACACTGACAGGGAATCTGCTGGTGTATGTGTGTATACTGACAGGGAATCTGCTGGTGTATGTGTGTATACTGACAGGGAATCTGCTGGTGTGTGTGTGTACACTGACAGGGAATCTGCTGGTGTGTGTGTGTACACTGACAGGGAATCTGCTGGTGTGTGTGTGTATACTGACAGGGAATCTGCTGGTGTGTGTGTGTATACTGACAGGGAATCTGCTGGTGTGTGTATACTGGCAGGGAATCTGCTGGTGTGTGTATACATTGACAGGGAATCTGCTTGTGTGTGTGTATACTGACAGGGAATCTGCTGGTGTGCGTGTACACTGACAGGGAATCTGCTGGTGTGTGTGTGTGTATACTGACAGGGAATCTGCTGGTGTGTGTGTACATTGACGGGAATCTGCTGGTGTGTGTATACTGGCAGGGAATCTGCTGGTGTGTGTATACATTGACAGGGAATCTGCTTGTGTGTGTGTATACTGACAGGGAATCTGCTGGTGTGCGTGTACACTGACAGGGAATCTGCTGGTGTGTGTGTGTGTATACTGACAGGGAATCTGCTGGTGTGTGTGTACATTGACGGGAATCTGCTGGTGTGTGTGTACACTGGCGGGAATCTGCTGGTGTGTGTGTACACTGGCAGGAATCTGCTCGTGTGTGTACACTGGCAGGAATCTGCTCGTGTGTGTGTGCACTGGCAGGAATCTGCTGGTATGTGTGTGTACACTAGCAGGAATCTGCTGGTATGTGTGTGTAGACTGACAGGGAGTCTGCTGGTGTGTGTATACTGACAGGGAATCTTCTTGTGTGTGTACACTGGCAGGGAATCTGCTGGTGTGTGTATACTTTGACAGGGAATCTGCTGGTGTATGTGTATACTGACAGGGAATCTGCTCGTGTGTGTACACTGACAAGGAATCTGCTGGTATGTGTGTACACTGACAGGCAATCTGCTGGTGTGTGTGTGTGTACACTGACAGGAATCTGCTGGTGTGTGTGTGTACACTGGCAGGGAATCTGCTGGTGTGTGTATACATTGACAGGGAATCTGATGGTGTGTGTGTACACTGACAGGGAATCTGATGGTGTGTGTGTACACTGACAGGGAATCTGCTGGTGTGTGTGTACACTGACAGGCAATCTGCTGGTGTGTGTGTGTACACTGACAGGAATCTGCTGGTGTGTGTGTGTACACTGGCAGGGAATCTGCTGGTGTGTGTATACATTAACAGGGAATCTGATGGTGTGTGTGTACACTGACAGGGAATCTGCTGGTGTGTGTGTACACTGACAGGCAATCTGCTGGTGTGTGTGTGTGTTTACACTGACAGGGAATCTGGTGTGCGCGTGTACACTTACAGGGAATCTGCTGGTGTGTGTGTATACACTGACAGGAATTTGCTGGTGTGTGTGTACACTGACAGGGAATCTGCTGGTGTGTGTGTGTACACTGACAGGGAATCTGCTGGGGTGTGTGTGTTTACACTGACAGGGAATCTGGTGTGTGTGCGTGTACACTGACAGGGAATCTGCTGGTATCTGTGTGTATATACTGACAGGGAATCTGCTGGTGTGTGTGTGTACACCTGACAGGGAATCTGCTGGGGTGTGGGAGTGTGTACACTGACTGGGAATCTGCTGGTGTGTATGTGTATATACACTGACAGAATCTGCTGGTGTGTGTGTATACACTGACAGGGTATCTGCTGGTATGTGTGTGTGTACTCTGACAGGGAATCTGCTGCGGCCTGTGTGTGTGTAAACTGACAGGGAATCTGCTGGTGTGTGTGTGTGTGCGTGTGTACACTGACAGGGAATCTGCTGGTGTGTGTGTACTCTGACAGGGAATCTGCTGGTTTGTGTGTGTGTGTGTATACACTGACCGGGGCTCTGCTGGTGTGTGTGTGTGTGTGTGTGTGGGTGGGTGGGTGTATACACTGACAGGGGATCTGCTGGTGTGTGTGTGTACACCGGTCAGGAGATCTGCTGGTGTGTGTGTGTACACCGGACAGGGGATCTGCTGGCGTGTGGGTGTGTACACTGACAGGCAATCTGCTGGGGCACGTGTGTGTGTGTGTATACACCTGATGGGGAATCTGCTGGGGTGTGGGTGTGTATACACTAACAGGGAATCTGCTGGTGTGTGTGTGTGTACACTGACAGGGAATCTGCTGGTGTGTGTGCACACTGACTGGCGATCTGCTGGTGTGTCTGTGTGTACACCTGACAGGGAATCTGCTGGTTTGTGTGTGTGTACACTGACAGGAAATCTGCTGGTGTGTGTACACTGACAGGGATTCTGCTGGTGTGTGTGTGTGTGTGTGTGTGTGTGTGTGTGTGTGTGTGTGTGTGTATGTGTGTGTGTATATGCACTGACAGGGATTCTGCTGGTGTGTGTGTGTGTATACACTGACAGGAGATCTGGTGTGTGTATATGCACTGACAGGGATTCTGCTGGTGTGTGTGTGTACACTGATAGGGAATCTGCTGGGGCGTGTGTGTGTGTACACCGACAGGGATTCTTCTGGTGTGTGTGTGTGTGTGTGTATATACACTGACAGGGAATCTGCCGGTGTGTGTGTACACTGACAGGGAATCTGCTGGGGTGCAAATACACTGACAGGGAATCTTTTTGTGTGTGTGTACACTGACAGGGCATCTGCTGATGTGTGTGGGCACTGACAGGGAATCTGCTGGTGTGTGTGTGCACACTGACAGGGAATCTGCTGGTGTGTGCGTACATTGACAGGGAATTTGCTTGTGTGTGTATATACACTGACAGGGAAACTGCTGGTGTGTGTGTGTACGCTGATAGGGAATCTGCTGGTGTGTGTGTACACACTGACAGGGAATCTGCTGGGATGTGTGTGTACACTGACAGGGAATCTGCTGGGACGTGTGTATGTGTACACTGACAGGGAATCTGCTGGTGTGTGTGTATGCACTGACAGGGAAGCTGCTGGTGTGTGTGGACACTGACAGGGAATCTGCTAGTTTGTGTGTACACTGACAGGGAATCTGCTTGTGTGTGTGTGTGTACACTGACAGGGAATCTGCTGGAGCCTGTGTATGTGTGTATACTGACAGGGAATCTGCTGGTGTGTGTGTGTACACTGATAGGGAATCTGCTGGTGTGTGTGTACACTGACAGGGAATCTGCTGGGGCGTGTGTGTATATATACTGACAGGGAATCTGCTTGTGTGTACACTGACAGGGAATCTGCTTGTGTGTACACTGACAGGGAATCTGCTGGTGTGTGTGTGTCCACTGACACGAAATCTGCTGGTGTGTGCACACTGACAGGTAATCGGCTGGGCCGTGTGTGTACACTGACAGGGAATCTGGTGTGTGTGTGTGTGTGTACACTGACAGGGAATCTGCTGCTGTGTCTGTGTGTACACCTGACAGGGAATCTGCTGGTTTGTGTGTGTACACTGACAGGAAATCTGCTGGTGTGTGTACACTGACAGGGATTCTGCTGGGGTGTGTGTGTGAGAGAAACACTGACAGGAGATCTGGTGGTGTGTGTATATGCACTGACAGGGATTCTGCTGGGGTGTGTGTGTGTACACTGACAGGGAATCTGTTGGTGTGTCTGTGTGTGTACACTGACTGGGAATCTGCTTGTGTGTGTGTGTACACTGACAGGGAATCTGCTGGTGTGTGTGCATACACTGACTGGGAATCTGCTAGTGTCTGTGTGTATACACTGACAGGGAATCTGCAGGTGTGTGCGTACACTGACAGGGAATCTGCTGATGTGTGTGTACACTGACAGGGAATCTGCTGCGGCCTGTGTGTGTGTACACTGACAGGGGATCTGCTGGTGCGTGTGTATTCTGACAGGGAATCTGCTGGTGTGTGTGTACTCTGGCAGGGAATCTGCTGGTGTGTATGTACACTGACAGGGAATCTGCTGGGGTGTGTGTGTATGTGTGTGTGTGTGTGTACACTGACAGGGAATCTGCTGGTGTGTGTGTGTGTCCACTGACAGGAAATCTGCTGGTGTGTGTACACTGACAAGTAATCTGCTGGTGTGTGTGTGTACACTGGCAGGGAATCTGCTGGGGCGTGTGTGTGTGTACACTGACAGAAGATCTGGTGTGTGTATATGCACTGACAGGGATTCTGCTGGTGTGTGTGTGTGTGTACACTGATAGGGAATCTGCTGGGGCGTGTGTGTGTATACACCGACAGGGATTCTGCTGGTGTTTGTGTGTGTATACACTGACAGGAGATCTGGAGGTGTGTGTATATGCACTGACAGGGATTCTGCTGGGGTGTGTGTGTGTACACTGACAGGGAATCTGCTGGTGTGTGTGTGTGTCCACTGACAGGAAATCTGCTGGTGTGTGTACACTGACAAGTAATCTGCTGGTGTGTGTGTGTACACTGGCAGGGAATCTGCTGGGGCGTGTGTGTGTGTACACTGACAGAAGATCTGGTGTGTGTATATGCACTGACAGGGATTCTGCTGGGGTGTGTGTGTGCACACTGACAGGGAATCTGTTGGTGTGTCTGTGTGTGTACACTGACTGGGAATCTGCTGGTGTGTATGTACACTGACAGGGAATCTGCTTGTGTGTGTGTGTGTGTGTACACTGACAGGGAATCTGCTGGTGTGTGCATACACTGACTGGGAATCTGCTTGTGTGTGTGTGTGTGTGTGTGCGCACTGACAGGAAATCTGGTGTGTGTGTGTGTGCGCACTGACAGGGAATCTGCAGGTGTGTGTGTACACTGACAGGGAATCTGCTGCGGCCTGTGTGTGTGTACACTGACAGGGAATCTGCTAGTCTGTGTGTACGCTGATAGGGAATCTGCTGGTGCGTGTGTATTCTGACAGGGAATCTGCTGGTGTGTGTGTACTCTGGCAGGGAATCTGCTGGTGTGTATGTACATTGACATGGAATCTGCTGGGGTGTGTGTGTGTGCGTGCACACTGACAGGGAATCTGCTGGGGCGTGTGTGTATATATACTGACAGGGAATCTGCTTGTGTGTGTGTGTGTACACTGACAGGTAATCTGCTGGTGTGTGTGTCCACTGACAGGAAATCTGGTGTGTGTGTGTACACTGACAGGGAATCTGCTGCTGTGTCTGTGTGTACACCTGACAGAGAATCTGCTGGTTTGTGTGTGTACACTGACAGGAAATCTGCTGGTGTGTGTACACTGACAGGGATTCTGCTGGGGTGTGTGTGTGTGTAACACTGACAGGACATCTGTTGGTGTGTGTATATGCACTGACAGGGATTCTGCTGGTGTGTGTGTGTGTACACTGACAGGGAATCTGTTGGTGTGTCTGTGTGTGTACACTGACAGGGAATCTGCTTGTGTGTGCATACACTGGGAATCTGCTTGTGTGTGTGTGTACACTGACAGGGAGTCTGCTGGTGTGTGTGTATGTGCGCACTGACAGGAAATCTGGTGTGTGTGTGTGTATACTGACAGGAAATCTGCTAGTGTCTGTGTGTATACACTGACAGGGAATCTGCTGGCGTGTGCGTACACTGACAGGGAATCTGCTGGCGTGTGTGTGTACACTGACAGGGAATCTGCTGGCCTGTGTGTGTACACTGACAGGGAATCTGTTGGTCTGTGTGTACACTGATAGGGAATCTGCTGGTGCGTGTGTATTCTGACAGGGAATCTGCTGGTGTGTGTGTACTCTGGCAGGGAATCTGCTGGTATGTATGTACACTGACAGGGAATCTGCTCGGGCGTGTGTGTGTGTGTACACTGACAGGGAATCTGCTGGGGCGTGTGTATATATACTGACAGGGAATCTGCGCGTGTGTGTGTGTGTACACTGACAGGGAATCTGCTGGTGTGTGTACACTGACAGGTAATCTGCTGGGGCGTGTGTGTGTACACTGACAGGGAATCTGCTGGTGTGTGTACTCAGACAGGGAATCTGCTGGTGTGTGTGTGTGTACACTGATAGGGAATCTGCTGGGGCGTGTGTGTGTACACTGACAGGGAATCTGCTGGTGTGTGTACTCAGACAGGGAATCTGCTGGTGTGTGTGTGTTCTCTGACAGGGAATCTGCTGGTGCGTGTGTGTGTACACTGACAGGGAATCCGCTGGAGTGGGTGTGTGTGTGTATACTGACAGGGAATCTGCTGGTGTGTGTACACTGACAGGGAATCTGCTGGTGTGTGTGTGTACACTGACAGGGAATCTGCTGGTGTGTGTCTGTACACTGACAGGGAATCCGCTAGTGTGGGTGTGTGTGTGTATACTGACAGGGAATCTACTGGTGTGTATGTATACTGACAGGGAATCTGCTGGTGTGTGTGTGTATACTGACAGAGAATCTGCTGGTGTGTGTACACTGGCAGGGAATCTGCTGGTGTGTGTATACATTGACAGGGAATCTGCTTGTGTGTGTATACTGACAGGGAATCTGCTGGTGTGCGTGTACACTGACAGGGAATCTGCTGGTGTGTGTGTGTATACTCACCGGGAATCTGCTGGCGTGTGTGTGTACACTGACAGGGAATCTGCTGCGGCCTGTGTGTGTACACTGACAGGGAATCTGTTGGTCTGTGTGTACACTGATAGGGAATCTGCTGGTGCGTGTGTATTCTGACAGGGAATCTGCTGGTGTGTGTGTACTCTGGCAGGGAATCTGCTGGTATGCATGTACACTGACAGGGAATCTGCTGGGGCATGTGTGTGTGTGTGTGTGTGTATACTGACAGGGAATCTGCTGGGGCGTGTGTGTATATATACTGACAGGGAATCTGCTTGTGTGTGTGTGTACACTGACAGGGAATCTGCTGGTGTGTGTGTCCACTGACAGGAAAACCGCTGGTGTGTGTACACTGACAGGTAATCTGCTGGTGTGTGTGTGTACACTGACAGGAAATCTGGTGTGTGTGTGTGTGCACACTAACAGGGAATCTGCTGCTGTGTCTGTGTGTACACCTGACAGGGAATCTGCTGGTTTGTGTGTGTACACTGACAGGAAATCTGCTGGTGTGTGTACACTGACAGGGAATCTGCTGGAGTGGGTGTGTGTACACTGACAGGGAATCTGCTGGGGTGTGTGTGTTTACTCTGACAGGGAATCTGGTGTGTGTGCATGTACACTGACAGGGAATCTGCTGGTGTGTGTGTGTGTGTATACTGACAGGGAATCTGCTGGTGTGTGTGTACACTGACAGGAAACTGCTGGTGTGTGTGTACACTGACAGGGAATCTGCTGGTGTATGTGTATACTGACAGGGAATCTTCTGGTGTGTGTGTGTGTGTATACTGACAGGGAATCTGCTGGTGTGTGTGTATACTGACAGGAAATCTGCTGGTGTGTGTATACTGGCAGGGAATCTGCTGGTGTGTGTATACATTGACAGGGAATCTGCTTGTGTGTGTATACTGACAGGGAATCTGCTGGTGTGCGTGTACACTGACAGGGAATCTGCTGGTGTGTGTGTGTATACTCACCGGGAATCTGCTGGCGTGTGTGTGTACACTGACAGGGAATCTGCTGCGGCCTGTGTGTGTACACTGACAGGGAATCTGTTGGTCTGTGTGTACACTGATAGGGAATCTGCTGGTGCGTGTGTATTCTGACAGGGAATCTGCTGGTGTGTGTGTACTCTGGCAGGGAATCTGCTGGTATGTATGTACACTGACAGGGAATCTGCTGGGGTGTGTGTGTGTGTGTGTGTGTACACTGACAGGGAATCTGCTGGGGCGTGTGTGTATATATACTGACAGGGAATCTGCTTGTGTGTGTGTGTGTGTGTACACTGACAGGGAATCTGCTGGTGTGTGTGTCCACTGACAGGAAATCTGCTGGTGTGTGTACACTGACAGGGAATCTGCAGGTGTGTGTGTACACTGACAGGGAATCTGCTGTGGCCTGTGTGTGTGTACACTGACAGGGAATCTGCTAGTCTGTGTGTACACTGATAGGGAATCTGCTGGCGTGTGTGTGTGTATACTGACAGGGAATCTGCTGGTTTGTGTGTGTACACTGACAGGAAATCTGCTGGTGTGTGTGTGTGTAACACTGACAGGAGATCTGGTGGTGTGTGTATATGCACTGACAGGGATTCTGCTGGTGTGTGTGTGTGTATGCACTGACAGGATATCTGGTGGTGTGTGTATATGCACTGACAGGGATTCTGCTGGGGTGTGTGTGTGTACACTGACAGGGAATCTGTTGGTGTGTCTGTGTGTGTACACTGACAGGGAATCTGCTGGTGTGTGCATACACTGGGAATCTGCTTTTGTGTGTGTGTACACTGACAGGGAATCTGCTGGTGTGTGTGTGTGCGCACTGACAGGAAATCTGCTGGTGTGTGTGTGTGCGCACTGACAGGGTATCTGCTGGTGTGTGTGTATACAGACAGGAAATCTGCTAGTGTCTGTGTGTATACACTGACAGGGAATCTGCAGGTGTGTGCGTACACTGACAGGGAATCTGCTGGCGTGTGTGTGTACACTGACAGGGAATCTGCTGCGGCCTGTGTGTGTACACTGACAGGGAATCTGTTGGTCTGTGTGTACACTGATAGGGAATCTGCTGGTGCGTGTGTATTCTGACAGGGAATCTGCTGGTGTGTGTGTACTCTGGCAGGGAATCTGCTGGTATGTATGTACACTGACAGGGAATCTGCTGGGGCGTGTGTGTGTACACTGACAGGAGATCTGGTGTGTGTGTGTGTACACTGACAGGGAATCTGCTGGTGTGTGTGTACTCTGACAGGGAATCTGCTGGTGTGTGTGTGTTCTCTGACAGGGATTCTGCTGGTGTGTGTGTGTGTGTATACTGATATGGAATCTGCTGGGGCGTGTGTGTGTACACTGACAGGGAATCTGCTGGTGTGTGTTTACTCTGACAGGGAATCTGCTGGTGTGTGCATACACTGACTGGGAATCTGCTTGTGTGTGTGTGTATACACTGACAGGGATTCTGCTGGTGTGTGTGGGCACTGACAGGGAATCTGCTGGTGTGTGTGTGTGCGCACTGACAGGAAATCTGGTGTGTGTGTGTGTACACTGACAGGGAATCTGCTGCGGCCCGTGTGTGTGTACACTGACAGGGAATCTGCTAGTCTGTGTGTACACTGATAGGGAATCTGCTGGTGCGTGTGTATTCTGACAGGGAATCTGCTGGTGTGTGTGTACTCTGGCAGGGAATCTGCTGGTGTGTGTGTGTGTGTACACTGACAGGGAATCTGCTGGTGTGTGTGTCCACTGACAGGAAATCTGCTGGTGTGTGTACACTGACAGGTAATCTGCTGGTGTGTGTGTGTACACTGACAGGAAATCTGGTGTGTGTGTGTACACCTGACAGGGAATCTGCTGGTTTGTGTGTGCACACTGACAGGCAATCTGCTGGTGTGTGTACACTGACAGGGATTCTGCTGGGGTGTGTGTGTGTGTAACACTGACAGGACATCTGGTGGTGTGTGTATATGCACTGACAGGGATTCTGCTGGTGTGTGTGTGTAAGCACTGACAGGAGATCTGGTGGTGTGTGTATATGCACTGACAGGGATTCTGCTGGGGCGTGTGTGTGTACACTGACAGGGAATCTGTTGGTGTGTCTGTGTGTGTACACTGACAGGGAATCTGCTGGTGTGTGCATACACTGGGAATCTGCTTGTGTGTGTGTGTGTACACTGACAGGGAATCTGCTGCTGTGTGTGTGTGCGCACTGACAGGAAATCTGCTGGTGTGTGTGCGTGTGTGCGCACTGACAGGGTATCTGCTGGCGTGTGTGTATACACTGACAGGAAATCTGCTAGTGTCTGTGTGTATACACTGACAGGGAATCTGCAGGTGTGTGCGTACACTGACAGGGAATCTGCTGGCGTGTGTGTGTACACTGACAGGGAATCTGCTGCGGCCTGTGTGTGTACACTGACAGGGAATCTGTTGGACTGTGTGTACACTGACAGGGAATCTGCTGGTGCGTGTGTGTACACCGACAGGAAATCTGGTGTGTGTGTGTACACCTGACAGGGAATCTGCTGGTTTGTGTGTGTACACTGACAGGAAATCTGCTGGTGTGTGTACACTGACAGGGATTCTGCTGGGGTGTGTGTGTGTGTAACACTGACAGGAGATCTGGTGGTGTGTGTATATGCACTGACAGGGATTCTGCTGGTGTGTGTGTGTGTATGCACTGACAGGAGATCTGGTGGTGTGTGTATATGCACTGACAGGGATTCTGCTGGGGCGTGTGTGTGTACACTGACAGGGAATCTGTTGGTGTGTCTGTGTGTGTACACTGACAGGGAATCTGCTGGTGTGTGCATACACTGGGAATCTGCTTGTGTGTGTGTGTGTACACTGACAGGGAATCTGCTGCTGTGTGTGTGTGCGCACTGACAGGAAATCTGCTGGTGTGTGTGCGTGTGTGCGCACTGACAGGGTATCTGCTGGTGTGTGTGTATACACTGACAGGAAATCTGCTAGTGTCTGTGTGTATACACTGACAGGGAATCTGCAGGTGTGTGCGTACACTGACAGGGAATCTGCTGGCGTGTGTGTGTACACTGACAGGGAATCTGCTGCGGCCTGTGTGTGTACACTGACAGGGAATCTGTTGGTCTGTGTGTACACTGATAGGGAATCTGCTGGTGCGTGTGTATTCTGACAGGGAATCTGCTGGTGTGTGTGTACTCTGGCAGGGAATCTGCTGGTATGTATGTACACTGACAGGGAATCTGCTGGGGCGTGTGTGTGTGTGTGTGTACACTGACAGGGAATCTGCTGGGGCGTGTGTGTATATATACTGACAGGGAATCTGCGTGTGTGTGTGTGTACACTGACAGGGAATCTGCTGGTGTGTGTACACTGACAGGTAATCTGCTGGGGTGTGTGTGTGTACACTGACAGGAGATCTGGTGTGTGTATATGCACTGACAGGGATTCTGCTGCTGTGTGTGTGTGTACACTGATAGGGAATCTGCTGGGGCGTGTGTGTGTACACTGACAGGGAATCTGCTGGTGTGTGTGTACTCTGACAGGGAATCTGCTGGTGCGTGTGTGTGTACACTGACAGGGAATCCGCTGGAGTGGGTGTGTGTGTGTATACTGACAGGGAATCTGCTGGTGTGTGTGTGTATACTGACAGGGAATCTGCTGGTGTGTGTGTGTATACTGACAGAGAATCTGCTGGTGTGTGTACACTGGCAGGGAATCTGCTGGTGTGTGTATACATTGACAGGGAATCTGCTTGTGTGTGTATACTGACAGGGAATCTGCTGGTGTGCGTGTACACTGACAGGGAATCTGCTGGTGTGTGTGTCCACTGACAGGAAATCTGCTGGTGTGTGTACACTGACAGGTAATCTGCTGGTGTGTGTGTGTACACTGACAGGAAATCTGGTGTGTGTGTGTGTGTACACTGACAGGGAATCTGCTGCTGTGTCTGTGTGTACACCTGACAGGGAATCTGCTGGTTTGTGTGTGTACACTGACAGGAAATCTGCTGGTGTGTGTACACTGACAGGGAATCTGCTGGAGTGGGTGTGTGTACACTGACAGGGAATCTGCTGGAGTGGGTGTGTGTACACTGACAGGGAATCTGCTGGGGTGTGTGTGTTTACACTGACAGCGAATCTGCTGTTGTGTGTGTGTGTATACTGACAGGGAATCTGCTGGTGTGTGTGTACACTGACAGGAATCTGCTGGTGTGTGTGTACACTGACAGGGAATCTGCTGGTCTATGTATATACTGACAGGGAATCTGCTGGTGTGTGTGTGTGTGTATACTGACAGGGAATCTGCTGGTGTGTGTGTGTATACTGACAGGAAATCTGCTGGTGTGTGTATACTGGCAGGGAATCTGCTGGTGTGTGTATACATTGACAGGGAATCTGCTTGTGTGTGTATACTGACAGGGAATCTGCTGGTGTGCGTGTACACTGACCGGGAATCTGCTTGTGTGTGTGTGTATACTGACAGGGAATCTGCTGGGGTGTGTGTGTGTGTGTACACTGACAGGGAATCTGCTGGGGCGTGTGTGTATATATACTGACAGGGAATCTGCTAGTGTCTGTGTGTATACACTGACAGGGAATCTGCAGGTGTGTGCGTACACTGACAGGGAATCTGCTGGCGTGTGTGTGTACACTGACAGGGAATCTGCTGCGGTCTGAGTGTGTACACTGACAGGGAATCTGTTGGTCTGTGTGTACACTGATAGGGAATCTGCAGGTGTGTGTGTATTCTGACAGGGAATCTGCTGGTGTGTGTGTACTCTGGCAGGGAATCTGCTGGTATGTATGTACATTGACAGGGAATCTGCTGGGGCGCGTGTGTGTGTGTACACTGACAGGGAATCTGCTGGGGCGTGTGTGTATATATACTGACAGGGAATCTGCTTGTGTGTGTGTGTGTACACTGACAGGAAATCTGCTGGTGTGTGAACACTGACAGGTAATCTGCTGGGGCGTGTGTGTGTACACTGACAGGAGATCTGGTGTGTGTATATGCACTGACAGGGATTCTGCTGGTGTGTGTGTGTGTACACTGATAGGGAATCTGCTGGGGCGTGTGTGTGTACACTGACAGGGAATCTGTTGGTCTGTGTGTACACTGACAGGAAATCAGCTGGTGCGTGTGTATTCTGACAGGGAATCTGCTGGTGTGTGTGTACTCTGGCAGGGAATCTGCTGGGATGTATGTACACTGACAGGGAATCTGCTGGGGCGTGTGTGTGTGTGTGTGTGTACACTGACAGGGAATCTGCTGGGGCGTGTGTGTATATATACTGACAGGGAATCTGCTTGTGTGTGTGTGTACACTGACAGGGAATCTGCTGGTGTGTGTGTCCACTGACAGGAAATCTGCTGGTGTGTGTACACTGACAGGTAATCTGCTGGTGTGTGTGTGTACACTGACAGGAAATCTGGTGTGTGTGTGTGTGTACACTGACAGGGAATCTGCTGCTGTGTCTGTGTGTACACCTGACAGGGAATCTGCTGGTTTGTGTGTGTACACTGACAGGAAATCTGCTGGTGTGTGTACACTGACAGGGAATCTGCTGGAGTGGGTGTGTGAACACTGACAGGGAATCTGGTGTGTGCGCATGTACACTGACAGGGAATCTGCTGGTGTGTGTGTGTGTGTATACTGACAGGGAATCTGCTGGTGTGTGTGTGTGTGTATACTGACAGGGAATCTGCTGGTGTGTGTGTACACTGACAGGAATCTGCTGGTGTGTGTGTACACTGACAGGGAATCTGCTGGTCTATGTATATACTGACAGGGAATCTGCTGGTGTGTGTGTGTGTGTATACTGACAGGGAATCTGCTGGTGTGTGTGTGTATACTGACAGGAAATCTGCTGGTGTGTGTATACTGGCAGGGAATCTGCTGGTGTGTGTATACATTGACAGGGAATCTGCTTGTGTGTGTATACTGACAGGGAATCTGCTGGTGTGCGTGTACACTGACAGGGAATCTGCTGGTGTGCGTGTACACTGACCGGGAATCTGCTGGTGTGTGTGTGTATACTCACCGGGAATCTGCTGGCGTGTGTGTGTACACTGACAGGGAATCTGCTGCGGCCTGTGTGTGTACGCTGATAGGGAATCTGCTGCTGCGTGTGTATTCTGACAGGGAATCTGCTGGTGTGTGTGTACTCTGGCAGGGAATCTGCTGGTCTGTGTGTACTCTGGCAGGGAATCTGCTGGTATGTATGTACACTGACAGGGAATCTGCTGGGGTGTGTGTGTGTGTGTGTACACTGACAGGGAATCTGCTGGGGCGTGTGTGTATATATACTGACAGGGAATCTGCTAGTGTCTGTGTGTATACACTGACAGGGAATCTGCAGGTGTGTGCGTACACTGACAGGGAATCTGCTGGCGTGTGTGTGTACACTGACAGGGAATCTGCTGCGGCCTGTGTGTGTACACTGACAGGGAATCTGTTGGTCTGTGTGTACACTGATAGGGAATCTGCAGGTGCGTGTGTATTCTGACAGGGAATCTGCTGGTGTGTGTGTACTCTGGCAGGGAATCTGCTGGTATGTATGTACACTGACAGGGAATCTGCTGGGGCGTGTGTGTGTGTGTAACACTGACAGGAGATCTGGTGTGTGTATATGCACTGACAGGGAATCTGCTGGTGTGTGTGTACTCTGGCAGGGAATCTGCTGGTATGTATGTACACTGATAGGGAATCTGCTGGGGCGTGTGTGTGTACACTGACAGGGAATCTGCTGGTGTGTGTGTGTACTCTGACAGGGAATCTGCTGGTGTGTGTGTGTTCTCTGACAGGGAATCTGCTGGTGCGTGTGTGTGTACACTGACAGGGAATCCGCTGGAGTGGGTGTGTGTGTACACTGACAGGGAATCTGCTGGTGTATGTGTATACTGACAGGAAATCTGCTGGTGTGTGTGTGTGTATACTGACAGGGAATCTGCTGGTGTGTGTGTGTATACTGACAGAGAATCTGCTGGTGTGTGTACACTGGCAGGGAATCTGCTGGTGTGTGTATACATTGACAGGGAATCTGCTTGTGTGTGTATACTGACAGGGAATCTGCTGGTGTGCGTGTACACTGACAGGGAATCTGCTGGTGTGTGTGTGTATACTCACCGGGAATCTGCTGGCGTGTGTGTGTACACTGACAGGGAATCTGTTGGTCTGTCTGTACACTGATAGGGAATCTGCTGGTGCGTGTGTATTCTGACAGGGAATCTGCTGGTGTGTGTGTACTCTGGCAGGAAATCTGCTGGTATGTATGTACACTGACAGGGAATCTGCTGGTGTGTGTGTGTGTGTGTGTACACTGACAGGGAATCTGCTGGGGCGTGTGTGTATATATACTGACAGGGAATCTGCTTGTGTGTACACTGACAGGGAATCTGCTGGTGTGTGTGTCCACTGACAGGAAATCTGCTGGTGTGTGTGTATACTGACAGGTAATCTGCTGGTGTGTGTGTGTCCACTGTCAGGAAATCTGGTGTGTGTGTGTGTGTACACTGACAGGGAATCTGCTGCTGTGTATGTGTGTACACCTGACAGGGAATCTGCTGGTTTGTGTGTGTACACTGACAGGAAATCTGCTGGTGTGTGTACACTGACAGGGAATCTGCTGGAGTGGGTGTGTGTACACTGACAGGGAATCTGCTGGGGTGTGTGTGTTTACACTGACAGGGAATCTGGTGTGTGCGCATGTACACTGACAGGGAATCTGCTGGTGTGTGTGTGTGTATACTGACAGGGAATCTGCTGGTGTGTGTACACTGACAGGAATCTGCTGGTGTGTGTGTACACTGACAGGGAATCTGCTGGTCTATGTGTATCCTGACAGGGAATCTGCTGGTGTGTGTGTGTGTGTGTGTGTGTATACTGACAGGGAATCTGCTGGTGTGTGTGTGTATACTGACAGGAAATCTGCTGGTGTGTGTATACTGGCAGGGAATCTGCTGGTGTGTGTATACATTGACAGGGAATCTGCTTGTGTGTGTATACTGACAGGGAATCTGCTTGTGTGTGTATACTGACAGGGAATCTGCTGGTGTGCGTGTACACTGACAGGGAATCTGCTGGTGTGTGTGTGTATACTCACCGGGAATCTGCTGGCATGTGTGTGTACACTGACAGGGAATCTGCTGCGGCCTGTGTGTGTACACTGACAGGGAATCTGTTGTCTGTGTGTACACTGATAGGGAATCTGCTGGTGCGTGTGTATTCTGACAGGGAATCTGCTGGTGTGTGTGTACTCTGGCAGGGAATCTGGTGTGTGTGTGTACACTGACAGGGAATCTGCTGCTGTGTTTGTGTGTACACCTGACAGGGAATCTGCTGGTTTGTGTGTGTACACTGACAGGAAATCTGCTGGTGTGTGTACACTGACAGGGAATCTGCTGGAGTGGGTGTGTGTACACTGACAGGGAATCTGCTGGGGTGTGTGTGTTTACACTGACAGGGAATCTGGTGTGTGCGCATGTACACTGACAGGGAATCTGCTGGTGTGTGTGTGTATATACTGACAGGGAATCTGCTGGTGTGTGTGTACACTGACAGGGAATCTGCTGGTCTATGTGTATACTGACAGGGAATCTGCTGGTGTGTGTGTGTGTGTATACTGACAGGGAATCTGCTGGTGTGTGTGTGTATACTGACAGGAAATCTGCTGGTGTGTGTATACTGGCAGGGAATCTGCTGGTGTGTGTATACATTGACAGGGAATCTGCTTGTGTGTGTATACTGACAGGGAATCTGCTGGTGTGCGTGTACACCTGACAGGGAATCTGCTGGTTTGTGTGTGTACACTGACAGGAAATTTGCTGGTGTGTGTACACTGACAGGGAATCTGCTGGAGTGGGTGTGTGTACACTGACAGGGAATCTGCTGGGGTGTGTGTGTTTACACTGACAGGGAATCTGGTGTGTGCGCATGTACACTGACAGGGAATCTGCTGGTGTGTGTGTGTATATACTGACAGGGAATCTGCTGGTGTGTGTGTACACTGACAGGGAATCTGCTGGTCTATGTGTATACTGACAGGGAATCTGCTGGTGTGTGTGTGTGTGTGTGTGTATACTGACAGGGAATCTGCTGGTGTGTGTGTGTATACTGACAGGAAATCTGCTGGTGTGTGTATACTGGCAGGGAATCTGCTGGTGTGTGTAAACATTGACAGGGAATCTGCTTGTGTGTGTATACTGACAGGGAATCTGCTGGTGTGCGTGTACACTGACAGGGAATCTGCTGGTGTGTGTGTGTATACTCACCGGGAATCTGCTGGCGTGTGTGTGTACACTGACAGGGAATCTGCTGCGGCCTGTGTGTGTACACTGACAGGGAATCCGTTGGTCTGTGTGTACACTGATAGGGAATCTGCTGCTGCGTGTGTATTCTGACAGGGAATCTGCTGGTGTGTGTGTACTCTGGCAGGGAATCTGCTGGTATGTATGTACACTGACAGGGAATCTGCTGGGGTGTGTGTGTGTGTGTGTGTGTGTGTACACTGACAGGGAATCTGCTGGGGCGTGTGTGTATATATACTGACAGGGAATCTGCTTGTGTGTGTGTGTACACTGACAGGGAATCTGCTGGTGTGTGTGTCCACTGACAGGAACTCTGCTGGTGTGTGTACACTGACAGGGAATCTGCAGGTGTGTGTGTACACTGACAGGGAATCTGCTGCGGCCTGTGTGTGTGTACACTGACAGGGAATCTGCTAGTCTGTGTGTACACTGATAGGGAATCTGCTGGTGCGTGTGTATTCTGACAGGGAATCTGCTGGTGCGTGTGTACTCTGGCAGGGAATCTGCTGGTGTGTGTATGCTGACAGGGAATCTGCTGGTTTGTGTGTGTACACTGACAGGAAATCTGCTGGTGTGTGTACACTGACAGGGATTCTGCTGGGGTGTGTGTTTGTGTAACACTGACAGGACATCTGGTGGTGTGTGTATATGCACTGACAGGGATTCTGCTGGGGTGTGTGTGTGTACACTGACAGGGAATCTGTTGGTGTGTCTGTGTGTGTACACTGACAGGGAATCTGCTGGTGTGTGCATACACTGGGAATCTGCTTGTGTGTGTGTGTTTGTACACTGACAGGGAATCTACTGGTGTGTGTGTGTGCGCACTGACAGGAAATCTGCTGGTGTGTGTGTATACACTGACAGGAAATCTGCTAGTGTCTGTGTGTATACACTGACAGGGAATCTGCAGGTGTGTGCGTACACTGACAGGGAATCTGCTGGCGTGTGTGTGTACACTGACAGGGAATCTGCTGGCGTGTGTGTGTACACTGACAGGGAATCTGCTGCGGCCTGTGTGTGTACACTGACAGGGAATCTGTTGGTCTGTGTGTACACTGATAGGGAATCTGCTGGTGCGTGTGTATTCTGACAGGGAATCTGCTGGTGTGTGTGTACTCTGGCAGGGAATCTGCTGGTATGTATGTACACTGACAGGGAATCTGCTGGGGCGTGTGTGTGTGTGTGTGTGTGTGTACACTGACAGGGAATCTGCTGCGGCCTGTGTGTGTACACTGACAGGGAATCTGTTGGTCTGTGTGTACACTGATAGGGAATCTGCTGGTGCGTGTGTATTCTGACAGGGAATCTGCTGGTGTGTGTGTACTCTGGCAGGGAATCTGCTGGTATGTATGTACACTGACAGGGAATCTGCTGGGGCGTGTGTGTATATATACTGACAGGGAATCTGCGTGTGTGTGTGTGTGTATACTGACAGGGAATCTGCGTGTGTGTGTGTGTGTACACTGACAGGGAATCTGCGTGTGTGTGTGTGTGTACACTGACAGGGAATCTGTTGGCGTGTGTGTATTCTGACAGGGAATCTGCTGGTGTGTGTGTACTCTGGCAGGGAATCTGCTGGTATGTATGTACACTGACAGGGAATCTGCTGGGGCGTGTGTGTGTGTGTACACTGACAGGGAATCTGCTGGGGCGTGTGTGTATATATACTGACAGGGAATCTGCGTGTGTGTGTGTGTGTGTACACTGACAGGTAATCTGCTGGGGCGTGTGTGTGTACACTGACAGGAGATCTGGTGTGTGTATATGCACTGACAGGGATTCTGCTGGTGTGTGTGTGTGTGTACACTGACAGGGAATCTGCTGGTGTGTGTGTACTCTGACAGGGAATCTGCTGGAGTGTGTGTGTTCTCTGACAGGGATTCTGCTGGTGTGTGTGTGTGTGTACACTGATAGGGAATCTGCTGGGTCGTGTGTGTGTACACTGACGGAATCTGCTGGTGTGTGTACTCTGACAGGGAATCTGCTGGTGTGTGTGTTCTCTGACAGGGAATCTGCTGGTGTGTGTGTACTCTGACAGGGAATCTGCTGGTGTGTGTGTACTCTGACAGGGAATCTGCTGGTGTGCGTGTACACTGACAGGGAATCTGCTGGTGTGTGTGTGTATACTCACCGGGAATCTGCTGGCGTGTGTGTGTACACTGACAGGGAATCTGCTGCGGCCTGTCTGTGTACACTGACAGGGAATCTGTTGGTCTGTGTGTACACTGATAGGGAATCTGCTGGTGCGTGTGTATTCTGACAGGGAATCTGCTGGTGTGTGTGTACTCTGGCAGGGAATCTGCTGGTATGTATGTACACTGACAGGGAATCTGCTGGGGCGTGTGTGTGTGTGTACACTGACAGAGAATCTGCTGGGGCGTGTGTGTATATATACTGACAGGGAATCTGCTTGTGTGTGTGTCCACTGACAGGTAATCTGCTGGTGTGTGTATACTGGCAGGGAATCTGCTGGTGTGTGTATGCACTGACAGGGAATCTGCTTGTGTGTGTATACTGACAGGGAATCTGCTGGTGTGCGTGTACACTGACAGGGAATCTGCTGGTGTGTGTGTATACTGACAGGGAATATGCTGCGGCCTGTGTGTGTACACTGACAGGGAATCTGTTGGTCTGTGTGTACACTGATAGGGAATCTGCTGGTGCGTGTGTATTCTGACAGGGAATCTGCTGGTGTGTGTACACTGGCAGGGAATCTGCTGGTGTGTGTATACATTGACAGGGAATCTGCTTGTGTGTGTATACTGACAGGGAATCTGCTGGTGTGCGTGTACACTGACAGGGAATCTGCTGGTGTGTGTGTGTATACTCACCGGGAATCTGCTGGCGTGTGTGTGTACACTGACAGGGAATCTGCTGCGGCCTGTGTGTGTACACTGATAGGGAATCTGCTGGTGCGTGTGTATTCTGACAGGGAATCTGCTGGTGTGTGTGTACTCTGGCAGGGAATCTGCTGGTATGTATGTACACTGACAGGGAATCTGCTGGGGCGTGTGTGTGTGTGTGTACACTGACAGGGAATCTGCTGGGGCGTGTGTGTATATATACTGACAGGGAATCTGCTTGTGTGTGTGCACACTGACAGGTAATCTGCTGGTGTGTGTACACTGACAGATAATCTGCTGGTGTGTGTGTACACTGACAGGAAATCTGGTGTGTGTGTGTGTGTGTACACTGACAGGGAATCTGCTGGTTTGTGTGTGTACACTGACAGGAAATCTGCTGGTGTGTGTACACTGACAGGGAATCTGCTGGAGTGGGTGTGTGTACACTGACAGGGAATCTGCTGCTGTGTCTGTGTGTACACCTGACAGGGAATCTGCTGGTTTGTGTGTGTACACTGACAGGAAATCTGCTGGTGTGTGTACACTGACAGGGAATCTGCTGGAGTGGGTGTGTGTACACTGACAGGAAATCTGCTGGTGTGTGTACACTGACAGGGAATCTGCTGGGGTGTGTGTGTTTACACTGACAGGGAATCTGGTGTGTGTGCATGTACACTGACAAGGAATCTGCTGGTGTGTGTGTGTGTATACTGACAGGGAATCTGCTGCTGTGTGTGAACACTGACAGGGAATCTGCTGGTGTGTATGTACACTGACAGGGAATCTGCTGGTCTATGTGTATACTGACAGGGAATCTGCTGGTGTGTGTGTGTGTATACTGACAGGGAATCTGCTTGTGTGTGTGTGTGTATACTGACAGGGAATCTGCTGGTGTGTGTATACTGGCAGGGAATCTGCTGGTGTGTGTATACATTGACAGGGAATCTGCTTGTGTGTGTATACTGACAGGGAATCTGCTGGTGTGTGTGTACACTGACAGGGAATCTGCTGGTGTGTGTGTATACTGACAGGGAATCTGCTGCGGCCTGTGTGTGTACACTGACAGGGAATCTGTTGGTCTGTGTGTACACTGATAGGGAATCTGCTGGTGCGTGTGTATTCTGACAGGGAATCTGCTGGTGTGTGTGTACTCTGGCAGGGAATCTGCTGGTATGTATGTACACTGACAGGGAATCTGCTGGGGCGTGTGTGTGTGTACACTGACATGGAATCTGCTGGGGCGTGTGTGTATATATACTGACAGGGAATCTGCTTGTGTGTGTGTGTACACTGACAGGGAATCTGCTGGTGTGTGTGTGTCCACTGACAGGAAATCTGCTGGTGTGTGTACACTGACAGGTAATCTGCTGGTGTGTGTGTGTACACTGACAGGAAATCTGGTGTGTGTGTGTGTGTGTCCACTGACAGGAAATCTGCTGGTGTGTGTACACTGACAGGGATTCTGCTGGGGTGTGTGTGTGTGTGTAACACTGACAGGAGATCTGGTGGTGTCTGTGTGTGTACACTGACAGGGAATCTGCTGATGTGTGCATACACTGGGAATCTGCTTGTGTGTGTGTACACTGACAGAGATTCTGCAGGTGTGTGTGGGCACTGACAGGGAATCTGCTGCGGCCTGTGTGTGTACACTGACAGGGAATCTGTTGGTCTGTGTGTACACTGATAGGGAATCTGCTGGTGCGTGTGTATTCTGACAGGGAATCTGCTGGTGTGTGTGTACTCTGGCAGGGAATCTGCTGGTATGTATGTACACTGACAGGGAATCTGCTGGGGCGTGTGTGTGTGTGTGTGTGTGTACACTGACAGGGAATCTGCTGGGGCGTGTGTGTATATATACTGACAGGGAATCTGCGTGTGTGTGTGTGTGTACACTGACAGGGAATCTGCTGGTGTGTGTGTGTCCACTGACAGGAAATCCGCTGTGTGTGTACACTGACAGGGTATCTGCTGGTGTGTGTGTGTGTGTACTCTGACAGGGAATCTGCTGGTGTGTGTGTGTGTGTGCGTGTGTACACCGACAGGGAATCTGCTGGTGTGTGTGTACTCTGACAGGGAATCTGCTGGTTTGTGTGTGTGTGTGTGTGTGTGTGTATATACACTGACAGGGGATCTGCTGGTGTGTGTGTGTACACCGGTCAGGGGATCTGCTGGTGTGTGTGTACACCGGACAGGGGATCTGCTGGCGTGTCGGTGTGTACACTGACAGGGAATCTGCTGGGGCATGTGTGTGTGTGTACACCTGATAGGGAATCTGCTGGGGTGTGGGTGTGTGTACACCAACAGGGAATCTGCTGGTGTGTGTGTGTGTACACTGACAGGGAATCTGCTGCTGTGTGCACACTGACTGGGGATCTGCTGGTGTGTCTGTGTGTACACCTGACAGGTAATCTGCTGCTTTGTGTGTGTGTACACCTGACAGGAAATCTGCTGGTGTGTGTACACTGACAGGGATTCTGCTGGTGTGTGTGTGTGTGTGTGTGTATACACTGACAGGGGATCTGCTGGTGTGTGTACACTGACAGGGATTCTGCTGGGGTGTGTGTGTACACTGATAGGGAATCTGCTGGGGCGTGTGTGTGTGTACACCGACAGGGAGTCTGCTGGTGTGTGTATACACTGACAGGGAATCTGCTGGTGTGTTTGCACTGACAGGGAATCTGCTGGGGTGTGTGTGTGTGTGTACACTGACAGGGAATCTGCTGGTGTGTGTGTGTGTGTGTGCGTGTGTACACCGACAGTGAATCTGCTGGTGTGTGTGTGTGTGTGTGTGTATACACTGACCGGGGCTCTGCTGGTGTGGGTGGGTGTATACACTGACAGGGGATCTGCTGGTGTGTGTGTGTGTACACTGGTCAGGGGATCTGCTGGTGTGTGTGTGTACACCGGACAGGGGATCTGCTGGCGTGTGGGTGTGTACACTGACAGGGAATCTGCTGGGGCATGTGTGTGTGTGTACACCTGATAGGGAATCTGCTGGGGTGTGGTGTGTGTACACTGGTCAGGGGATCTGCTGGTGTGTGTGTGTACACCGGACAGGGGATCTGCTGGCGTGTGGGTGTGTACACTGACAGGGAATCTGCTGGGGCATGTGTGTGTGTGTACACCTGATAGGGAATCTGCTGGTGTGGGTGTGTGTACACCTGACAGGGAATCTGCTGGTTTGTGTGTGTGTACACTGACAGGAAATCTGCTGGTGTGTGTACACTGACAGGGATTCTGCTGGTGTGTGTGTGTGTATACACTGACAGGAGATCTGGTGTGTGTATATGCACTGACAGGGATTCTGCTGGTGTGTGTGTGTGTGTGTTCACTGATAGGGAATCTGCTGGGGCGTGTGTGTGTACACCGACAGGGATTCTGCTGGTGTGTGTGTACACTGACAGGGAATCTGCTGGGGTGTGTGTGTGTGTGTGTGTGTGTACACTGACAGGGAATCTGCTGGTGTGTGTGTATGCGCTGACAGGGAATCTGCTGGGGTGCAAATACACTGACAGGTAATCTGCTTGTGTGTGTGTACACTGACAGGGCATCTGCTGATGTGTGTGGGCACTGACAGGGAATCTGCTGGTGTGTGTGTGTGTGTGTGCACTGACAGGGAATCTGCTGGTGTGTGTGTGCACACTGACAGGGAATCTGCTGGTGTGTGCGTACATTGACAGGGAATTTGCTTGTGTGTGTGTATATACACTGACAGGGATTCTGCTGGGGTGTGTGTGTGTATACACTGACAGGAGATCTGGTGTGTGTATATGCACTGACAGGGATTCTGCTGGTGTGTGTGTGTATGTGTACACTGACAGGGATTCTGCTGGGGTGTGTGTGTGTATACACTGACAGGAGATCTGGTGTGTGTATATGCACTGACAGGGATTCTGCTGGGGTGTGTATATACACTGACAGGAGATCTGGTGTGTGTATATGCACTGACAGGGATTCTGCTGGTGTGTGTGTGTGTGTGTACACTGATAGGGAATCTGCTGGGGCTTGTGTGTGTACACCGACAGGGATTCTGCTGGTCTGTGTGTGTTTGTGTGTGTGTACACTGACAGGGAATCTGCTGGTGTGTGTGTATACGCTGACAGAGAATCTGCTGGGGTGCAAATACACTGACGGGTAATCTGCTTGTGTGTGTACCCTGACAGGGCATCTGCTGATGTGTGTGGGCACTGACAGGGAATCTGCTGGTGTGTGTGTGTGCACTGACAGGGAATCTGCTGGTGTGTGTGTGTGCACACTGACAGGGAATCTGCTGGTGTGTGCGTACATTGACAGGGAATTTGCTTGTGTGTGTGTATATACATTGACAGGGAATCTGCTGGTGTGTGTGTGTACACTGATAGGGATTCTGCTGGGGTGTGTGTGTATATACACTGACAGGAGATCTGGTGTGTGTATATGCACTGACAGGGATTCTGCTGGTGTGTGTGTGTGTGTGTGTGTGTACACTGATAGGGAATCTGCTGGGGCGTGTGTGTGTGTGTGTACACTGACAGGGAATCTGCTGGTGTGTGTGTATGCGCTGGCAGAGAATCTGCTGGGGTGCAAATACACTGACAGGTAATCTGCTTGTGTGTGTGGGCACTGACAGGGAATCTGCTGGTGTGTGTGTGTGTGCACTGACTGGGAATCTGCTGGTGTGTGTGTGCACACTGACAGGTAATCTGCTGGTGTGTGCGTACATTGACAGGGAATTTGCTTGTGTGTGTGTATATACACTGACAGGGAATCTGCTGGTGTGTGTGTGTACACTGATAGGGAATCTGATGGGGGTTGTGTGTGTCTGTTCACACTGACAGGGAATCTGCTGGTGTGTGTGTACACACTGACAGGGAATCTGCTGGGACGTGTGTGTGTACACTGACAGGGAATCTGCTGGGGCATGTGTCTGTGTGCACTGACAGGGAATCTGCTGGTGTGTGTGTATACACTGACAGGGAATGTGCTGGTGTGTATGTGTGTATACACTTACAGGGAATCTGCAGGTGTGTACGTATACAGACAAGGAATCTGCTGGTGTGTGCGTACATTGACAGGGAATTTGCTTGTGTGTGTGTACACTGACAGGGAATCTGCTGGTGTGTGGATGTGCATGTGTGTACACTGACAGGGGATCTGCTTGTGTGCATATACACTGCCAGGGGATCTGCTGGGGTGTGTGTGTGTGTGTGTGTGTGTGTGTATACACTGACAGGGAATCTGCTGGTGTGTATGTACACTGACAGGGAATCTGCTGGTGTGTGTGTACATTGACAGGGAATCTGCTGGTGTGTGTGTACACTGACAGGGAATCTGCTGGTGTGTGTGTATACTGACAGGGAATCTGCTGGTGTGTGTGTGTGTATACTGACAGGGAATCTGCTGGTGTGTGTGTGTATACTGACAGGGAATCTGCTGGTGTGTGTATACTGGCAGGGAATCTGCTGGTGTGTGTATACATTGACAGGGAATCTGCTTGTGTGTATACTGACAGGGAATCTGCTGGTGTGCGTGTACACTGACAGGGAATCTGCTGGTGTGTGTGTGTGTGTATACTGACAGGGAATCTGCTGGTGTGTGTGTACATTGACGGGAATCTGCTGGAGTGTGTGTACACTGGCAGGAATCTGCTGGTGTGTGTGTACACTGGCAGGAATCTGCTCGTGTGTGTACACTGGCAGGAATCTGCTCGTGTGTGTACACTGGCAGGAATCTGCTGGTGTGTGTGTACACTGGCAGGAATCTGCTGGTATGTGTGTGTACACTGGCAGGAATCTGCTGGTATGTTTGTGTACACTGACAGGGAGTCTGCTGGTGTGTGTGTATACTGACAGGGAATCTGCTTGTGTGTGTATACTGGCAGGGAATCTGCTGGTGTGTGTGTGTGTGTGTGTGTATACACTGACCGGGGATCTGCTGGTGTGTGTACACTGACAGGGATTCTGCTGGGGTGTGTGTGTACACTGATAGGGAATCTGCTGGGGCGTGTGTGTGTGTACACCGACCGGGAGTCTGCTGGTGTGTGTATACACTGACAGGGAATCTGCTGGTGTGTTTGCACTGACAGGGAATCTGCTGGGGTGTGTGTGTGTGTGTACACTGACAGGGAATCTGCTGGTGTGTGTGTGTGTGTGTGCGTGTGTACACCGACAGTGAATCTGCTGGTGTGTGTGTGTGTGTATACACTGACCGGGGCTCTGCTGGTGTGGGTGGGTGTATACACTGACAGGGGATCTGCTGGTGTGTGTGTGTGTACACTGGTCAGGGGATCTGCTGGTGTGTGTGTGAACACCGGACAGGGGATCTGCTGGCGTGTGGGTGTGTACACTGACAGGGAATCTGCTGGGGCATGTGTGTGTGTGTACACCTGATAGGGAATCTGCTGGGGTGTGGGTGTGTGTACACCTGACAGGGAATCTGCTGGTTTGTGTGTGTGTACACCTGACAGGAAATCTGCTGGTGTGTGTACACTGACAGGGATTCTGCTGGTGTGTGTGTGTGTGTGTGTATACACTGACAGGGGATCTGCTGGTGTGTGTACACTGACAGGGATTCTGCTGGGGTGTGTGTGTACACTGATAGGGAATCTGCTGGGGCGTGTGTGTGTGTACACCGACAGGGAGTCTGCTGGTGTGTGTATACACTGACAGGGAATCTGCTGGTGTGTTTGCACTGACAGGGAATCTGCTGGGGTGTGTGTGTGTGTGTACACTGACAGGGAATCTGCTGGTGTGTGTGTGTGTGTGTGCGTGTGTACACCGACAGTGAATCTGCTGGTGTGTGTGTGTGTGTGTGTGTGTATACACTGACCGGGGCTCTGCTGGTGTGGGTGGGTGTATACACTGACAGGGGATCTGCTGGTGTGTGTGTGTGTACACTGGTCAGGGGATCTGCTGGTGTGTGTGTGTACACCGGACAGGGGATCTGCTGGCGTGTGGGTGTGTACACTGACAGGGAATCTGCTGGGGCATGTGTGTGTGTGTACACCTGATAGGGAATCTGCTGGGGTGTGGGTGTGTGTACACCTGACAGGGAATCTGCTGGTTTGTGTGTGTGTACACTGACAGGAAATCTGCTGGTGTGTGTACACTGACAGGGATTCTGCTGGTGTGTGTGTGTGTATACACTGACAGGAGATCTGGTGTGTGTATATGCACTGACAGGGATTCTGCTGGTGTGTGTGTGTGTGTGTGTACACTGATAGGGAATCTGCTGGGGCGTGTGTGTGTACACCGACAGGGATTCTGCTGGTGTGTGTGTACACTGACAGGGAATCTGCTGGGGTGTGTGTGTGTGTGTACACTGACAGGGAATCTGCTGGTGTGTGTGTATGCGCTGACAGGGAATCTGCTGGGGTGCAAATACACTGACAGGTAATCTGCTTGTGTGTGTGTACACTGACAGGGCATCTGCTGATGTGTGTGGGCACTGACAGGGAATCTGCTGGTGTGTGTGTGTGTGTGTGCACTGACAGGGAATCTGCTGGTGTGTGTGTGCACACTGACAGGGAATCTGCTGGTGTGTGCGTACATTGACAGGGAATTTGCTTGTGTGTGTGTATATACACTGACAGGGATTCTGCTGGGGTGTGTGTGTGTATACACTGACAGGAGATCTGGTGTGTGTATATGCACTGACAGGGATTCTGCTGGTGTGTGTGTGTATGTGTACACTGACAGGGATTCTGCTGGGGTGTGTGTGTGTATACACTGACAGGAGATCTGGTGTGTGTATATGCACTGACAGGGATTCTGCTGGGGTGTGTGTGTGTGTGTATATACACTGACAGGAGATCTGGTGTGTGTATATGCACTGACAGGGATTCTGCTGGTGTGTGTGTGTATATATACTGACAGGGAATCTGCGTGTGTGTGTGTGTGTACACTGACAGGGAATCTGCTGGTGTGTGTGTGTCCACTGACAGGAAATCCGCTGTGTGTGTACACTGACAGGGTATCTGCTGGTGTGTGTGTGTGTGTACTCTGACAGGGAATCTGCTGGTGTGTGTGTGTGTGTGCGTGTGTACACCGACAGGGAATCTGCTGGTGTGTGTGTACTCTGACAGGGAATCTGCTGGTTTGTGTGTGTGTGTGTGTGTGTGTGTATATACACTGACAGGGGATCTGCTGGTGTGTGTGTGTACACCGGTCAGGGGATCTGCTGGTGTGTGTGTACACCGGACAGGGGATCTGCTGGCGTGTCGGTGTGTACACTGACAGGGAATCTGCTGCTGTGTGCACACTGACTGGGGATCTGCTGGTGTGTCTGTGTGTACACCTGACAGGTAATCTGCTGCTTTGTGTGTGTGTACACCTGACAGGAAATCTGCTGGTGTGTGTACACTGACAGGGATTCTGCTGGTGTGTGTGTGTGTGTGTGTGTATACACTGACAGGGGATCTGCTGGTGTGTGTACACTGACAGGGATTCTGCTGGGGTGTGTGTGTACACTGATAGGGAATCTGCTGGGGCGTGTGTGTGTGTACACCGACAGGGAGTCTGCTGGTGTGTGTATACACTGACAGGGAATCTGCTGGTGTGTTTGCACTGACAGGGAATCTGCTGGGGTGTGTGTGTGTGTGTACACTGACAGGGAATCTGCTGGTGTGTGTGTGTGTGTGTGCGTGTGTACACCGACAGTGAATCTGCTGGTGTGTGTGTGTGTGTGTGTGTATACACTGACCGGGGCTCTGCTGGTGTGGGTGGGTGTATACACTGACAGGGGATCTGCTGGTGTGTGTGTGTGTACACTGGTCAGGGGATCTGCTGGTGTGTGTGTGTACACCGGACAGGGGATCTGCTGGCGTGTGGGTGTGTACACTGACAGGGAATCTGCTGGGGCATGTGTGTGTGTGTACACCTGATAGGGAATCTGCTGGGGTGTGGGTGTGTGTACACCTGACAGGGAATCTGCTGGTTTGTGTGTGTGTACACTGACAGGAAATCTGCTGGTGTGTGTACACTGACAGGGATTCTGCTGGTGTGTGTGTGTGTATACACTGACAGGAGATCTGGTGTGTGTATATGCACTGACAGGGATTCTGCTGGTGTGTGTGTGTGTGTGTTCACTGATAGGGAATCTGCTGGGGCGTGTGTGTGTACACCGACAGGGATTCTGCTGGTGTGTGTGTACACTGACAGGGAATCTGCTGGGGTGTGTGTGTGTGTGTGTGTGTGTACACTGACAGGGAATCTGCTGGTGTGTGTGTATGCGCTGACAGGGAATCTGCTGGGGTGCAAATACACTGACAGGTAATCTGCTTGTGTGTGTGTACACTGACAGGGCATCTGCTGATGTGTGTGGGCACTGACAGGGAATCTGCTGGTGTGTGTGTGTGTGTGTGCACTGACAGGGAATCTGCTGGTGTGTGTGTGCACACTGACAGGGAATCTGCTGGTGTGTGCGTACATTGACAGGGAATTTGCTTGTGTGTGTGTATATACACTGACAGGGATTCTGCTGGGGTGTGTGTGTGTATACACTGACAGGAGATCTGGTGTGTGTATATGCACTGACAGGGATTCTGCTGGTGTGTGTGTGTATGTGTACACTGACAGGGATTCTGCTGGGGTGTGTGTGTGTATACACTGACAGGAGATCTGGTGTGTGTATATGCACTGACAGGGATTCTGCTGGGGTGTGTATATACACTGACAGGAGATCTGGTGTGTGTATATGCACTGACAGGGATTCTGCTGGTGTGTGTGTGTGTGTGTACACTGATAGGGAATCTGCTGGGGCTTGTGTGTGTACACCGACAGGGATTCTGCTGGTCTGTGTGTGTTTGTGTGTGTGTACACTGACAGGGAATCTGCTGGTGTGTGTGTATACGCTGACAGAGAATCTGCTGGGGTGCAAATACACTGACGGGTAATCTGCTTGTGTGTGTACCCTGACAGGGCATCTGCTGATGTGTGTGGGCACTGACAGGGAATCTGCTGGTGTGTGTGTGTGCACTGACAGGGAATCTGCTGGTGTGTGTGTGTGCACACTGACAGGGAATCTGCTGGTGTGTGCGTACATTGACAGGGAATTTGCTTGTGTGTGTGTATATACATTGACAGGGAATCTGCTGGTGTGTGTGTGTACACTGATAGGGATTCTGCTGGGGTGTGTATATACACTGACAGGAGATCTGGTGTGTGTATATGCACTGACAGGGATTCTGCTGGTGTGTGTGTGTGTGTGTGTACACTGATAGGGAATCTGCTGGGGCGTGTGTGTGTGTGTGTATACACTGACAGGGAATCTGCTGGTGTGTGTGTATGCGCTGGCAGAGAATCTGCTGGGGTGCAAATACACTGACAGGTAATCTGCTTGTGTGTGTGGGCACTGACAGGGAATCTGCTGGTGTGTGTGTGTGTGCACTGACTGGGAATCTGCTGGTGTGTGTGTGCACACTGACAGGGAATCTGCTGGTGTGTGCGTACATTGACAGGGAATTTGCTTGTGTGTGTGTATATACACTGACAGGGAATCTGCTGGTGTGTGTGTGTACACTGATAGGGAATCTGATGGGGGTTGTGTGTGTCTGTTCACACTGACAGGGAATCTGCTGGTGTGTGTGTACACACTGACAGGGAATCTGCTGGGACGTGTGTGTGTACACTGACAGGGAATCTGCTGGGGCATGTGTCTGTGTGCACTGACAGGGAATCTGCTGGTGTGTGTGTATACACTGACAGGGAATGTGCTGGTGTGTATGTGTGTATACACTTACAGGGAATGTGCAGGTGTGTACGTATACAGACAAGGAATCTGCTGGTGTGTGCGTACATTGACAGGGAATTTGCTTGTGTGTGTGTACACTGACAGGGAATCTGCTGGTGTGTGGATGTGCATGTGTGTACACTGACAGGGGATCTGCTTGTGTGCATATACACTGCCAGGGGATCTGCTGGGGTGTGTGTGTGTGTGTGTGTGTGTGTGTGTGTGTGTATACACTGACAGGGAATCTGCTGGTGTGTATGTACACTGACAGGGAATCTGCTGGTGTGTGTGTACATTGACAGGGAATCTGCTGGTGTGTGTGTACACTGACAGGGAATCTGCTGGTGTGTGTGTATACTGACAGGGAATCTGCTGGTGTGTGTGTGTGTATACTGACAGGGAATCTGCTGGTGTGTGTGTGTATACTGACAGGGAATCTGCTGGTGTGTGTATACTGGCAGGGAATCTGCTGGTGTGTGTATACATTGACAGGGAATCTGCTTGTGTGTATACTGACAGGGAATCTGCTGGTGTGCGTGTACACTGACAGGGAATCTGCTGGTGTGTGTGTGTGTGTATACTGACAGGGAATCTGCTGGTGTGTGTGTACATTGACGGGAATCTGCTGGAGTGTGTGTACACTGGCAGGAATCTGCTGGTGTGTGTGTACACTGGCAGGAATCTGCTCGTGTGTGTACACTGGCAGGAATCTGCTCGTGTGTGTACACTGGCAGGAATCTGCTGGTGTGTGTGTACACTGGCAGGAATCTGCTGGTATGTGTGTGTACACTGGCAGGAATCTGCTGGTATGTTTGTGTACACTGACAGGGAGTCTGCTGGTGTGTGTGTATACTGACAGGGAATCTGCTTGTGTGTGTATACTGGCAGGGAATCTGCTGGTGTGTGTGTGTGTGTGTGTGTGTATACACTGACCGGGGATCTGCTGGTGTGTGTACACTGACAGGGATTCTGCTGGGGTGTGTGTGTACACTGATAGGGAATCTGCTGGGGCGTGTGTGTGTGTACACCGACAGGGAGTCTGCTGGTGTGTGTATACACTGACAGGGAATCTGCTGGTGTGTTTGCACTGACAGGGAATCTGCTGGGGTGTGTGTGTGTGTGTACACTGACAGGGAATCTGCTGGTGTGTGTGTGTGTGTGTGCGTGTGTACACCGACAGTGAATCTGCTGGTGTGTGTGTGTGTGTATACACTGACCGGGGCTCTGCTGGTGTGGGTGGGTGTATACACTGACAGGGGATCTGCTGGTGTGTGTGTGTGTACACTGGTCAGGGGATCTGCTGGTGTGTGTGTGAACACCGGACAGGGGATCTGCTGGCGTGTGGGTGTGTACACTGACAGGGAATCTGCTGGGGCATGTGTGTGTGTGTACACCTGATAGGGAATCTGCTGGGGTGTGGGTGTGTGTACACCTGACAGGGAATCTGCTGGTTTGTGTGTGTGTACACCTGACAGGAAATCTGCTGGTGTGTGTACACTGACAGGGATTCTGCTGGTGTGTGTGTGTGTGTGTGTATACACTGACAGGGGATCTGCTGGTGTGTGTACACTGACAGGGATTCTGCTGGGGTGTGTGTGTACACTGATAGGGAATCTGCTGGGGCGTGTGTGTGTGTGTACACCGACAGGGAGTCTGCTGGTGTGTGTATACACTGACAGGGAATCTGCTGGTGTGTTTGCACTGACAGGGAATCTGCTGGGGTGTGTGTGTGTGTGTACACTGACAGGGAATCTGCTGGTGTGTGTGTGTGTGTGTGCGTGTGTACACCGACAGTGAATCTGCTGGTGTGTGTGTGTGTGTGTATATACTGACCGGGGCTCTGCTGGTGTGGGTGGGTGTATACACTGACAGGGGATCTGCTGGTGTGTGTGTGTGTACACTGGTCAGGGGATCTGCTGGTGTGTGTGTGTACACCGGACAGGGGATCTGCTGGCGTGTGGGTGTGTACACTGACAGGGAATCTGCTGGGGCATGTGTGTGTGTGTACACCTGATAGGGAATCTGCTGGGGTGTGGGTGTGTGTACACCTGACAGGGAATCTGCTGGTTTGTGTGTGTGTACACTGACAGGAAATCTGCTGGTGTGTGTACACTGACAGGGATTCTGCTGGTGTGTGTGTGTGTATACACTGACAGGAGATCTGGTGTGTGTATATGCACTGACAGGGATTCTGCTGGTGTGTGTGTGTGTGTGTGTACACTGATAGGGAATCTGCTGGGGCGTGTGTGTGTACACCGACAGGGATTCTGCTGGTGTGTGTGTACACTGACAGGGAATCTGCTGGGGTGTGTGTGTGTGTGTACACTGACAGGGAATCTGCTGGTGTGTGTGTATGCGCTGACAGGGAATCTGCTGGGGTGCAAATACACTGACAGGTAATCTGCTTGTGTGTGTGTACACTGACAGGGCATCTGCTGATGTGTGTGGGCACTGACAGGGAATCTGCTGGTGTGTGTGTGTGTGTGTGCACTGACAGGGAATCTGCTGGTGTGTGTGTGCACACTGACAGGGAATCTGCTGGTGTGTGCGTACATTGACAGGGAATTTGCTTGTGTGTGTGTATATACACTGACAGGGATTCTGCTGGGGTGTGTGTGTGTATACACTGACAGGAGATCTGGTGTGTGTATATGCACTGACAGGGATTCTGCTGGTGTGTGTGTGTATGTGTACACTGACAGGGATTCTGCTGGGGTGTGTGTGTGTATACACTGACAGGAGATCTGGTGTGTGTATATGCACTGACAGGGATTCTGCTGGGGTGTGTGTGTGTGTGTATATACACTGACAGGAGATCTGGTGTGTGTATATGCACTGACAGGGATTCTGCTGGTGTGTGTGTGTACACTGATAGGGAATCTGCTGGGGCTTGTGTGTGTTCACCGACAGGGATTCTGCTGGTCTGTGTGTGTTTGTGTGTGTGTACACTGACAGGGAATCTGCTGGTGTGTGTGTATACGCTGACAGAGAATCTGCTGGGGTGCAAATACACTGACGGGTAATCTGCTTGTGTGTGTACCCTGACAGGGCATCTGCTGATGTGTGTGGGCACTGACAGGGAATCTGCTGGTGTGTGTGTGTGCACTGACAGGGAATCTGCTGGTGTGTGTGTGTGCACACTGACAGGGAATCTGCTGGTGTGTGCGTACATTGACAGGGAATTTGCTTGTGTGTGTGTATATACATTGACAGGGAATCTGCTGGTGTGTGTGAGTACACTGATCGGGATTCTGATGGGGGTTGTGTGTGTCTGTTCACACTGACAGGGAATCTGCTGGTTTGTGTGTGTACACTTACAGGAAATGTGCTGGTGTGTGTACACTGGCAGGGATTCTGCTGGTGTGTGTGTGTGTGTATATACACTGACAGGGGATCTGCTGGTGTGTGTACACTGACAGGGATTCTGCTGGGGTGTGTGTGTGTATACACTGACAGGAGATCTGGTGTGTGTATATGCACTGACAGGGATTCTGCTGGTGTGTGTGTGTGTGTGTGTGTGTGTGTGTGTACACTGATAGGGAATCTGCTGGGGCGTGTGTGTGTGTGTGTGTACACTGACAGGGAATCTGCTGGTGTGTGTGTATGCGCTGGCAGATAATCTGCTGGGGTGCAAATACACTGACAGGTAATCTGCTTGTGTGTGTGGGCACTGACAGGGAATCTGCTGGTGTGTGTGTGTGTGCACTGACAGGGAATCTGCTGGTGTGTGTGTGCACACTGACAGGGAATCTGCTGGTGTGTGCGTACATTGACAGGGAATTTGCTTGTGTGTGTGTATATACACTGACAGGGAATCTGCTGGTGTGTGTGTGTACACTGATAGGGAATCTGATGGGGGTTGTGTGTGTCTGTTCACACTGACAGGGAATCTGCTGGTGTGTGTGTACACACTGACAGGGAATCTGCTGGGACGTGTGTGTGTACACTGACAGGGAATCTGCTGGGGCATGTGTCTGTGTGCACTGACAGGGAATCTGCTGGTGTGTGTGTATACACTGACAGGGAATGTGCTGGTGTGTATGTGTGTATACACTTACAGGGAATCTGCAGGTGTGTACGTATACAGACAAGGAATCTGCTGGTGTGTGCGTACATTGACAGGGAATTTGCTTGTGTGTGTGTACACTGACAGGGAATCTGCTGGTGTGTGGATGTGCATGTGTGTACACTGACAGGGGATCTGCTTGTGTGCATATACACTGCCAGGGGATCTGCTGGGGTGTGTGTGTGTGTGTGTGTGTGTGTGTATACACTGACAGGGAATCTGCTGGTGTGTATGTACACTGACAGGGAATCTGCTGGTGTGTGTGTACATTGACAGGGAATCTGCTGGTGTGTGTGTACACTGACAGGGAATCTGCTGGTGTGTGTGTATACTGACAGGGAATCTGCTGGTGTGTGTGTGTGTGTATACTGACAGGGAATCTGCTGGTGTGTGTGTGTATACTGACAGGGAATCTGCTGGTGTGTGTATACTGGCAGGGAATCTGCTGGTGTGTGTATACATTGACAGGGAATCTGCTTGTGTGTATACTGACAGGGAATCTGCTGGTGTGCGTGTACACTGACAGGGAATCTGCTGGTGTGTGTGTGTGTATACTGACAGGGAATCTGCTGGTGTGTGTGTACATTGACGGGAATCCGCTGGAGTGTGTGTACACTGGCAGGAATCTGCTGGTGTGTGTGTACACTGGCAGGAATCTGCTCGTGTGTGTACACTGGCAGGAATCTGCTCGTGTGTGTACACTGGCAGGAATCTGCTCGTGTGTGTGTACACTGGCAGGAATCTGCTGGTATGTGTGTGTACACTGGCAGGAATCTGCTGGTATGTTTGTGTACACTGACAGGGAGTCTGCTGGTGTGTGTGTATACTGACAGGGAATCTGCTGGTGTATGTATACTTTGACAGTGAATCTGCTTGTGTGTGTATACTGACAGGGAATCTGCTGGTGTGTGTACACTGACAAGGAATCTGCTGGTGTGTGTGTACACTGACAGGCAATCTGCTGGTGTGTGTGTGTACACTGACAGGAATCTGCTGGTTTGTGTGTGTGTACACTGACAGGAAATCTGCTGGTGTGTGTACACTGACAGGGATTCTGCTGGTGTGTGTGTGTGTGTGTATACACTGACAGGGATCTGCTGGTGTGTGTACACTGACAGGGATTCTGCTGGGGTGTGTGTGTACACTGATAGGGAATCTGCTGGGGCGTGTGTGTTTGTACACCGACAGGGATTCTGCTGGTGTGTGTGTGTGTGTGTATACACTGACAGGGAATCTGCTGGTGTGTGTATACATTGACAGGGAATCTGCTTGTGTGTATACTGACAGGGAATCTGCTGGTGTGCGTGTACACTGACAGGGAATCTGCTGGTGTGTGTGTGTGTGTATACTGACAGGGAATCTGCTGGTGTGTGTGTACATTGACGGGAATCTGCTGGAGTGTGTGTACACTGGCAGGAATCTGCTGGTGTGTGTGTACACTGGCAGGAATCTGCTCGTGTGTGTACACTGGCAGGAATCTGCTCATGTGTGTGTACACAGGCAGGAATCTGCTGGTGTGTGTGTACACTGGCAGGAATCTGCTGGTATGTGTGTGTACACTGGCAGGAATCTGCTGGTATGTTTGTGTACACTGACAGGGAGTCTGCTGGTGTGTGTGTATACTGACAGGGAATCTTCTTGTGTGTGTGTACACTGGCAGGGAATCTGCTGGTGTATGTATACTTTGACAGGGAATCTGCTTGTGTGTGTATACTGACAGGGAATCTGCTGGTGTGTGTACACTGACAAGGAATCTGCTGGTGTGTGTGTGTACACTGACAGGCAATCTGCTGGTGTGTGTGTGTACACTGACAGGAATCTGCTGGTGTGTGTGTGTACACTGGCAGGAAATCTGCTGGTGTGTGTATACATTGACAGGGAATCTGATGGTGTGTGTGTACACTGACAGGGAATCTGCTGGTGTGTGTGTGTGTGTATACTGACAGGGAATCTGCTGGTGTGTGTGTGTATACTGACAGGGAATCTGCTGGTGTGTGTATACTGACAGGGAATCTGCTGGTGTGTGTATACTGGCAGGGAATCTGCTGGTGTGTGTATACATTGACAGGGAATCTGCTTGTGTGTATACTGACAGGGAATCTGCTGGTGTGCGTGTACACTGACAGGGAATCTGCTGGTGTGTGTGTGTATACTGACAGGGAATCTGCTGGTGTGTGTGTACATTGACGGGAATCTGCTGGAGTGTGTGTACACTGACAGGAATCTGCTGGTGTGTGTGTACACTGGCAGGAATCTGCTCGTGTGTGTACACTGGCAGGAATCTGCTCGTGTGTGTGTACACTGGCAGGAATCTGCTGGTGTGTGTGTACACTGGCAGAAATCTGCTGGTATGTGTGTGTACACTGGCAGGAATCTGCTGGTATGTTTGTGTACACTGACAGGGAGTCTGCTGGTGTGTGTGTATACTGACAGGGAATCTTCTTGTGTGTGTGCACTGGCAGGGAATCTGCTGGTGTATGTATACTTTGACAGGGAATCTGCTTGTGTGTGTATACTGACAGGGAATCTGCTGGTGTGTGTACACTGACAAGGAATCTGCTGGTGTGTGTGTACACTGACAGGCAATCTGCTGGTGTGTGTGTGTACACTGACAGGAATCTGCTGGTGTGTGTGTGTACACTGGCAGGAAATCTGCTGGTGTGTGTATACATTTACAGGGAATCTGATGGTGTGTGTGTACACTGACAGGGAATCTGCTGGTGTGTGTGTACACTGACAGGCAATCTGCTGGTGTGTGTGTGTACACTGACAGGAATCTGCTGGTTTGTGTGTGTGTACACTGACAGGAAATCTGCTGGTGTGTGTACACTGACAGGGATTCTGCTGGTGTGTGTGTGTGTGTGTTTATACACTGACAGGGATCTGCTGGTGTGTGTACACTGACAGGGATTCTGCTGGGGTGTGTGTGTGTGTGTGTGTGTGTGTATACACTGACAGGAGATCTGGTGTGTGTATATGCACTGACAGGGATTCTGCTGGTGTGTGTGTGTACACTGATAGGGAATCTGCTGGGGCGTGTGTGTTTGTACACCGACAGGGATTCTGCTGGTGTGTGTGTGTGTGTATACACTGACAGGGAATCTGCTGGTGTGTGTATACATTGACAGGGAATCTGCTTGTGTGTATACTGACAGGGAATCTGCTGGTGTGCGTGTACACTGACAGGGAATCTGCTGGTGTGTGTGTGTGTGTATACTGACAGGGAATCTGCTGGTGTGTGTGTACATTGACGGGAATCTGCTGGAGTGTGTGTACACTGGCAGGAATCTGCTCGTGTGTGTACACTGGCAGGAATCTGCTCATGTGTGTGTACACTGGCAGGAATCTGCTGGTGTGTGTGTACACTGGCAGGAATCTGCTGGTATGTGTGTGTACACTGGCAGGAATCTGCTGGTATGTTTGTGTACACTGACAGGGAGTCTGCTGGTGTGTGTGTATACTGACAGGGAATCTTCTTGTGTGTGTGTACACTGGCAGGGAATCTGCTGGTGTATGTATACTTTGACAGGGAATCTGCTTGTGTGTGTATACTGACAGGGAATCTGCTGGTGTGTGTACACTGACAAGGAATCTGCTGGTGTGTGTGTGTACACTGACAGGCAATCTGCTGGTGTGTGTGTGTACACTGACAGGAATCTGCTGGTGTGTGTGTGTACACTGGCAGGAAATCTGCTGGTGTGTGTATACATTGACAGGGAATCTGATGGTGTGTGTGTGTACACTGACAGGGAATCTGCTGGTGTGTGTGTGTGTATACTGACAGGGAATCTGCTGGTGTGTGTGTGTATACTGACAGGGAATCTGCTGGTGTGTGTATACTGACAGGGAATCTGCTGGTGTGTGTATACTGGCAGGGAATCTGCTGGTGTGTGTATACATTGACAGGGAATCTGCTTGTGTGTATACTGACAGGGAATCTGCTGGTGTGCGTGTACACTGACAGGGAATCTGCTGGTGTGTGTGTATATACTGACAGGGAATCTGCTGGTGTGTGTGTACATTGACGGGAATCTGCTGGAGTGTGTGTACACTGACAGGAATCTGCTGGTGTGTGTGTACACTGGCAGGAATCTGCTCGTGTGTGTACACTGGCAGGAATCTGCTCGTGTGTGTGTACACTGGCAGGAATCTGCTGGTGTGTGTGTACACTGGCAGAAATCTGCTGGTATGTGTGTGTACACTGGCAGGAATCTGCTGGTATGTTTGTGTACACTGACAGGGAGTCTGCTGGTGTGTGTGTATACTGACAGGGAATCTTCTTGTGTGTGTGTACACTGGCAGGGAATCTGCTGGTGTATGTATACTTTGACAGGGAATCTGCTTGTGTGTGTATACTGACAGGGAATCTGCTGGTGTGTGTACACTGACAAGGAATCTGCTGGTGTGTGTGTACACTGACAGGCAATCTGCTGGTGTGTGTGTGTACACTGACAGGAATCTGCTGGTGTGTGTGTGTACACTGGCAGGAAATCTGCTGGTGTGTGTATACATTGACAGGGAATCTGATGGTGTGTGTGTACACTGACAGGGAATCTGCTGGTGTGTGTGTACACTGACAGGCAATCTGCTGGTGTGTGTGTGTACACTGACAGGAATCTGCTGGTGTGTGTGTGTACACTGGCAGGGAATCTGCTGGTGTGTGTATACATTAACAGGGAATCTGATGGTGTGTGTGTACACTGACAGGGAATCTGCTGGTGTGTGTGTACACTGACAGGCAATCTGCTGGTGTGTGTGTGTACACTGGCAGGAATCTGCTAGTGTGTGTGTACACTGACAGGGAATCTGCTGGTGTGTGTGTGTACACTGACAGGGAATCTGCTGGGGTGTGTGTGTTTACACTGACAGGGAATCTGGTGTGTGTGCGTGTACACCTGACAGGGAATCTGCTGGGGTGTGGGTGTGTGTACACTGACTGGGAATCTGCTGGTGTGTATGTGTATATACACTGACAGAACCTGCTGGTGTGTGTGTATGCACTGACAGGGTATCTGCTGGTATGTGTGTGTGTGTACTCTGACAGGGAATCTGCTGGTGTGTGTGTGTGCGTGTGTACACCGACAGGGAATCTGCTGGTGTGTGTGTGTGTATACACTGACCGGGGCTCTGCTGGTGTGGGTGTGTGTACACCTGACAGGGAATCTGCTGGTGTGTGTGTGTACACCTGACAGGGAATCTGCTTGTGTGTGTGTGTGTGTGTGGGTGTATACACTGACAGGGGATCTGCTGGTGTGTGTGTGTGTACACCGGACAGGGGATCTGCTGGCGTGTGGGTGTGTACACTGACAGGCAATCTGCTGGGGCATGTGTGTGTGTGTACACCTGATAGGGAATCTGCTGGGGTGTGGGTGTGTGTGTGTGCACACTGGCTGGCGATCTGCTGGTGTGTCTGTGTGTACACCTGACAGGGAATCTGCTGGTTTGTGTGTGTGTACACTGACAGGAAATCTGCTGGTGTGTGTACACTGACAGGGATTCTGCTGGTGTGTGTGTGTGTGTATACACTGACAGGGATCTGCTGGTGTGTGTACACTGACAGGGATTCTGCTGGGGTGTGTGTGTGTGTATACACTGACAGGAGATCTGGTGTGTGTATATGCACTGACAGGGATTCTGCTGGTGTGTGTGTGTACACTGATAGGGAATCTGCTGGGGCGTGTGTGTTTGTACACCGACAGGGATTCTGCTGGTGTGTGTGTGTGTATACACTGACAGGGAATCTGCTGGTGTGTGTGTGTGTATACACCGACAGGGAATCTGCTTGTGTGTGCGTACATTGACAGGGAATTTGCTTGTGTGTGTGTGTACACTGATAGGGAATCTGCTGGGGGTTGTGTGTGTCTGTTCACACTGACAGGGAATCTGCTGGTGTGTGTGTACACACTGACAGGGAATCTGCTGGGATGTGTGTGTGTACACTGACAGGGAATCTGCTGGGATGTGTGTGTGTACACTGACAGGGAATCTGCTGGGACGTGTGTATGTGTACACTGACAGGGAATCTGCTGGTGTGTGTGTATACACTGACAGGGAATCTGCTGGTGTGTGTGTACACTGGCAGGGAATCTGCGTGTGTGTGTGTACACTGACAGGGAATCTGCTGGTGTGTGCGTGCGTACACTGACAGGGAATCTGCTGCGGCCTGTGTATGTGTGTACACTGACAGGGAATCTGCTGGTGTGTGTGTACACTGATAGGGAATCTGCTGGTGTGTGTGTACACTGACAGGGAATCTGCTGGGCCGTGTGTGTATATATACTGACAGGGAATCTGCTTGTGTGTGTACACTGACAGGGAATCTGCTGGTGACTGTGTACACTGACAGGGAATCTGCTGGTGACTGTGTACACTGACAGGAAATCTGCTGGTGTGTGCACACTGACAGGTAATCGGCTGGGCCGTGTGTGTACACTGACAGGGAATCTGGTGTGTGTGTGTACACTGACAGGAAATCTGCTGCTGTGTCTGTGTGTGCACCTGACAGGGAATCTGCTGGTTTGTGTGTGTACACTGACAGGAAATCTGCTGGTGTGTGTACACTGACAGGGATTCTGTTGGGGTGTGTGTGTGTGTGTGTGTAACACTGACAGGAGATCTGGTGGTGTGTGTATATGCACTGACAGGGATTCTGCTGGTGTGTGTATACACTGACAGGAGATCTGGTGGTGTGTGTATATGCACTGACAGGGATTCTGCTGGTGTGTGTGTGTGTGTGCACTGACAGGAGATCTGGTGGTGTGTGTATATGCACTGACAGGGATTCTGCTGGGGTGTGTGTGTGTACACTGACAGGGAATCTGTTGGTGTGTCTGTGTGTGTACACTGACAGGGAATCTGCGTGTGTGTGTGTGTGCGCACTGACTGGAAATCTGCTGGTGTGTGTTTGTGCGCACTGACAGGGTATCTGCTGGTGTGTGTATACACTGACAGGAAATCTGCTAGTGTCTGTGTGTATACACTGACAGGGAATCTGCAGGTGTGTGCGTACACTGACAGGGAATCTGCTGGCGTGTGTGTACACTGATAGGGAATCTGCTGGTGCATGTGTATTCTGACAGGGAATCTGCTGGTGTGTGTGTACGCTGGAAGGGAATCTGCTGGTATGTATGTACACTGACAGGGAATCTGCTGGGGCGTGTGTGTGTGTGTGTGTACACTGACAGGGAATCTGCTGGGGCGTGTGTGTATATATACTGACAGGGAATCTGCTGGTGTGTGTGTGTACACCTGACAGGGAATCTGCTGGGGTGTGGGTGTGTGTACACTGACTGGGAATCTGCTGGGGTGTGGGTGTGTGTACACTGACTGGGAATCTGCTGGTGTGTATGTGTATATACACTGACAGAATCTGCTGGTGTGTGTGTGTATGCACTGACAGGGTATCTGCTGGTATGTGTGTGTGTGCACTCTGACAGGGAATCTGCTGCGGCCTGTGTGTGTGTAAACAGACAGGGAATCTGCTGGTGTGTGTGTGCGCGTGTGTTTGCGTGTGTACACCGACAGGGAATCTGCTGGTGTGTGTGTACTCTGACAGGGAATCTCCTGGTTTGTGTGTGTGTGTGTGTGTGTGTATACACTGACCGGGGCTGTGCTGGTGTGGGTGTGTGTACACTGACAGGGATTCTGCTGGGGGGGGGTGTGTGTGTGTAACACTGACAGGAGATCTGGTGGTGTGTGTATATGCACTGACAGGGATTCTGCTGGTGTGTGTGTGTGTATACACTGACAGGAGATCTGGTGGTGCGTGTATATGCACTGACAGGGATTCTGCTGGGGTGTGTGTGTGTACACTGACAGGGAATCTGTTGGTGTGTCTGTGTGTGTACACTGACAGGGAATCTGCTGGTGTGTGCATACACTGACTGGGAATCTGCAGGTGTGTGCGTACACTGACAGGGAATCTGCTGATGTGTGTCTGTGCACACTGACAGGAAATCTGCTGGTATGTGTGTCTGTGTGCACTGACAGGGAATCTGCTGGTGCGTGTGTATACACTGACAGGAAATCTGCTAGTATCTGTGTGTTTACATTGACAGGGATTCTGCTGGTGTATGCGTACACTGACAGGGAATCTGCTGCGGCCTGTGTGTATGTACACTGACAGGGAATCTGCTGGTCTGTGTGTACACTGACAGGGAATCTGCTGGTGTGTGTGTGTCCTCTGACAGGGAATCTGCTGGTGTGTGTACACTGACAGGTAATCTGCTGGTGTGTGTGTGTACACTGACAGGGAATCTGCTGGTTTGTGTGTGTACACTGACAGGAAATCTGCTGGTGTGTGTATATGCACTGACAGGGATTCTGCTGGGGTGTGTGTGTGTCACTGACAGGGAATCTGCTGGTGTGTTTGTACACTGACTGGGAATCTGCTTGTGTGTGTGTGTGTACACTGACAGGGATTCTGCTGGTGTGTGTGGGCACTGACAGGGAATCTGCTGGTGTGTGTGTGTGTATGTGCGCACTGACAGGAAATCTGCTGGTGTGTGTGTGTGTGTGCGCACTGACAGGAAATCTGCTGGTGTGTGTGTATACAGACAGGGAATCTGCTGGTGTGTATGTACACTGACAGGGAATCTGCTGGGGCGTGTGTGTGTGTGTACACTGACAGGGAATCTGCTGGGGCGTGTGTGTATATATACTGACAGGGAATCTGCTTGTGTGTGTGTGTGTGTGTACACTGACAGGGAATCTGCTGGTGTGTGTGTGTCCACTGACAGGAAATCTGCTGGTGTGTGTACACTGACAGGTAATCTGCTGTTGTGTGTATATGCACTGACAGGGATTCTGCTGGTTTGTGTGTGTGTCACTGACAGGGAATCTGCTGGTGTGTTTGTACACTGACTGGGAATCTGCTTGTGTGTGTGTACACTGACAGGGATTCTGCTGGTGTGTGTGGGCACTGACAGGGAATCTGCTGGTGTGTGTGTGTGTGTATGTGCGCACTGACAGGAAATCTGCTGGTGTGTGTGTGTGCGCACTGACAGGGAATCTGCAGGTGTGTGTGTATACTGACAGGGAATCTGCTGGTGTGTATGTACACTGACAGGGAATCTGCTGGGGCGTGTGTGTGTGTGTGTGTGTGTACACTGACAGGGAATCTGCTGGTGTGTGTGTCCACTGACAGGAAATCTGCTGGTGTGTGTACACTGACAGGGATTCTGCTGGGGTGTGTGTGTGTGTGTGTAACACTGAGATCTGGTGGTGTGTGTATATGCACTGACAGGGATTCTGCTGGTGTGTGTGTGTACACTGACAGGGAATCTGCTGGTTTGTGTGTGTACACTGACAGGAAATCTGCTGGTGTGTGTACACTGACAGGGATTCTGCTGGGGTGTGTGTGTGTCACTGACAGGGAATCTGCTGGTGTGTTTGTACACTGACTGGGAATCTGCTTGTGTGTGTGTGTGTACACTGACAGGGATTCTGCTGGTGTGTGTGGGCACTGACAGGGAATCTGCTGGTGTGTGTGTGTGTGTATGTGCGCACTGACAGGAAATCTGCTTGTGTGTGTGTGTGCGCACTGACAGGGAATCTGCAGGTGTGTGTGTATACTGACAGGGAATCTGCTGGTGTGTATGTACACTGACAGGGAATCTGCTCGGGCGTGTGTGTGTGTGTGTGTGTGTGTGTGTGTGTGTGTGTGTGTGTGTGTGTGTGTGTGTGTACACTGACAGGGAATCTGCTGGGGCGTGTGTGTATATATACTGACAGGGAATCTGCTTGTGTGTGTGTGTGTGTACACTGACAGGGAATCTGCTGGTGTGTGTGTGTCCACTGACAGGAAATCTGCTGGTGTGTGTACACTGACAGGTAATCTGCTGGTGTGTGTGTGTACACTGACAGGGAATCTGCTGGTTTGTGTGTGTACACTGACAGGAAATCTGCTGGTGTGTGTATATGCACTGACAGGGATTCTGCTGGGGTGTGTGTGTGTCACTGACAGGGAATCTGCTGGTGTGTTTGTACACTGACTGGGAATCTGCTTGTGTGTGTGTGTGTACACTGACAGGGATTCTGCTGGTGTGTGTGGGCACTGACAGGGAATCTGCTGGTGTGTGTGTGTGTGTATGTGCGCACTGACAGGAAATCTGCTTGTGTGTGTGTGTGCGCACTGACAGGAAATCTGCTGGTGTGTGTGTATACTGACAGGGAATCTGCTGGTGTGTATGTACACTGACAGGGAATCTGCTGGGGCGTGTGTGTATATATACTGACAGGGAATCTGCTTGTGTGTGTGTGTGTACACTGACAGGGAATCTGCTTGTGTGTGTGTGTGTACACTGACAGGGAATCTGCTGGTGTGTGTGTCCACTGACAGGAAATCTGCTGGTGTGTGTACACTGACAGGGATTCTGCTGGGGTGTGTGTGTGTGTATACACTGACAGGAGATCTGGTGGTGTGTGTATATGCACTGACAGGGATTCTGCTGGGGTGTGTGTGTGTACACTGACAGGGAATCTGTTGGTGTGTCTGAGTGTGTACACTGACAGGGAATCTGCGTGTGTGTGTGTGTGTGCGCACTGACAGGAAATCTGCTGGTGTGTGTATGTGTGTGCGCACTGACTGGAAATCTGCTGGTGTGTGTTTGTGCGCACTGACAGGGTATCTGCTGGTGTGTGTATACACTGACAGGAAATCTGCTCGTGTCTGTGTGTATACACTGACAGGGAATCTGCAGGTGTGTGCGTACACTGACAGGGAATCTGCTGGCGTGTGTGTGTACACTGACAGGGAATCGGCTGCGGCCTGTGTGTGTTCACTGACAGGGAATCTGTTGGTCTGTGTGTACACTGATAGGGAATCTGCTGGTGCATGTGTATTCTGACAGGGAATCTGCTGGTGTGTGTGTACGCTGGAAGGGAATCTGCTGGTATGTATGTACACTGACAGGGAATCTGCTGGGGCGTGTGTGTGTGTGTGTACACTGACAGGGAATCTGCTGGGGCGTGTGTGTATATATACTGACAGGGAATCTGCTGGTGTGTGTGTGTACACCTGACAGGGAATCTGCTGGGGTGTGGGTGTGTGTACACTGACTGGGAATCTGCTGGGGTGTGGGTGTGTGTACACTGACTGGGAATCTGCTGGTGTGTATGTGTATATACACTGACAGAATCTGCTGGTGTGTGTGTGTATGCACTGACAGGGTATCTGCTGGTATGTGTGTGTGTGCACTCTGACAGGGAATCTGCTGCGGCCTGTGTGTGTGTAAACAGACAGGGAATCTGCTGGTGTGTGTGTGCGCGTGTGCGTGTGTACACCGACAGGGAATCTGCTGGTGTGTGTGTACTCTGACAGGGAATCTCCTGGTTTGTGTGTGTGTGTGTGTGTGTGTATACACTGACCGGGGCTGTGCTGGTGTGGGTGTGTGTACACCTGACAGGGAATCTGCTGGTGTGTGTGTGTGTTCACCTGACAGGGAATCTGCTTGTGTGTGTGTGTGTGTGTGTGGGTGTATACACTGACAGGGGATCTGCTGGTGTGTGTGTGTGTACACCTGACAGGGAATCTGCTTGTGTGTGTTTGTGTGTGTGTGGGTGTATACACTGACAGGGGATCTGCTGGTGTGTGTGTGTACACCGGTCAGGGGATCTGCTGGTGTGTGTGTGTACACCGGACAGGGGATCTGCTGGTGTGTGTGTGTACACTGACAGGAAATCTGGTGTGTGTGTGTGTGTGTCCACTGACAGGGAATCTGCTGCTGTGTCTGTGTGTACACCTGACAGGGAATCTGCTGGTTTGTGTGTGTACACTGACAGGAAATCTGCTGGTGTGTGTACACTGACAGGGATTCTGCTGGGGGTGTGTGTGTGTGTGTAACACTGACAGGAGATCTGGTGGTGTGTGTATATGCACTGACAGGGATTCTGCTGGTGTGTGTGTGTGTATACACTGACAGGAGATCTGATGGTGTGTGTATATGCACTGACAGGGATTCTGCTGGGGTGTGTGTGTGTACACTGACAGGGAATCTGTTGGTGTGTCTGTGTGTGTACACTGACTGGCAATCTCCTTGTGTGTGTGTGTACACTGACAGGGATTCTGCTGGTGTGTGTGGGCTTTGACAGGGAATCTGCTGGTGTGTGTGTGTGCGCACTGACAGGGAATCTGCAGGTGTGTGCGTACACTGTCAGGGAATCTGCTGCGGCCTGTGTGTGTGTACACTGACAGGGAATCTGCTGGTGCGTGTGTATTCTGACAGGGAATCTGCTGGTGTGTGTGTACTCTGGCAGGGAATCTGCTGGTGTGTATGTACACTGACAGGGAATCTGCTGGGGCGTGTGTGTGTGTGTACACTGACAGGGAATCTGCTGGGGCGTGTGTGTATATATACTGACAGGGAATCTGCTTGTGTGTGTGTGTGTGTGTGTGTGTACACTGTCAGGAAATCTGCTGGTGTGTGCACACTGACAGGTAATCGGCTGGGCCGTGTGTGTACACTGACAGGGAATCTGGTGTGTGTGTGTACACTGACAGGAAATCTGGTGTGTGTGTGTGTGTGTCCACTGACAGGGAATCTGCTGCTGTGTCTGTGTGTACACCTGACAGGGAATCTGCTGGTTTGTGTGTGTACACTGACAGGAAATCTGCTGGTGTGTGTACACTGACAGGGATTCTGTTGGGGTGTGTGTGTGTATGTGTAACACTGACAGGGGATCTGGTGGTGTGTGTATATGCACTGACAGGGATTCTGCTGGTGTGTGTGTATGCACTGACAGGAGATCTGGTGGTGTGTGTATATGCACTGACAGGGATTCTGCTGGGGTGTGTGTGTGTACACTGACAGGGAATCTGTTGGTGTGTCTGTGTGTGTACACTGACAGGGAATCTGCTGGTGTGTGCATACACTGACTGGGAATCTGCAGGTGTGTGCGTACACTGACAGGGAATCTGCTGGTATGTGTGTCTGTGTGCACTGACAGGGAATCTGCTGGTGTGTGTGTATACACTGACAGGAAATCTGCTAGTGTCTGTGTGTTTACATTGACAGGGAGTCTGCTGGTGTGTCTGTGTGTATACACTGTCAGGGAATCTGCAGGTGTATGCGTACACTGACAGGGAATCTGCTGGTGTGTGTGTGTGTTCACCTGACAGGGAATCTGCTTGTGTGTGTGTGTTTGTGTGTGTGTGGGTGTATACACTGACAGGGGATCTGCTGGTGTGTGTGTGTACACCGGTCAGGGAATCTGCTGGTTTGTGTGTGTACACTGACAGGAAATCTGCTGGTGTGTGTATATGCACTGACAGGGATTCTGCTGGGGTGTGTGTGTGTCACTGACAGGGAATCTGCTGGTGTGTTTGTACACTGACTGGGAATCTGCTTGTGTGTGTGTGTGTACACTGACAGGGATTCTGCTGGTGTGTGTGGGCACTGACAGGGAATCTGCTGGTGTGTGTGTGTGTATGTGCGCACTGACAGGAAATCTGCTGGTGTGTGTGTGTGCGCACTGACAGGAAATCTGCTGGTGTGTGTGTATACTGACAGGGAATCTGCTGGTGTGTATGTACACTGACAGGGAATCTGCTGGGGCGTGTGTGTGTGTACACTGACAGGGAATCTGCTGGGGCGTGTGTGTATATATACTGACAGGGAATCTGCTTGTGTGTGTGTGTGTACACTGACAGGGAATCTGCTGGTGTGTGTGTCCACTGACAGGAAATCTGCTGGTGTGTGTACACTGACAGGGATTCTGCTGGGGTGTGTGTGTGTGTATACACTGACAGGAGATCTGGTGGTGTGTGTATATGCACTGACAGGGATTCTGCTGGGGTGTGTGTGTGTACACTGACAGGGAATCTGTTGGTGTGTCTGAGTGTGTACACTGACAGGGAATCTGCGTGTGTGTGTGTGTGCGCACTGACAGGAAATCTGCTGGTGTGTGTATGTGTGTGCGCACTGACTGGAAATCTGCTGGTGTGTGTTTGTGCGCACTGACAGGGTATCTGCTGGTGTGTGTATACACTGACAGGAAATCTGCTCGTGTCTGTGTGTATACACTGACAGGGAATCTGCAGGTGTGTGCGTACACTGACAGGGAATCTGCTGGCGTGTGTGTGTACACTGACAGGGAATCGGCTGCGGCCTGTGTGTGTTCACTGACAGGGAATCTGTTGGTCTGTGTGTACACTGATAGGGAATCTGCTGGTGCATGTGTATTCTGACAGGGAATCTGCTGGTGTGTGTGTACGCTGGAAGGGAATCTGCTGGTATGTATGTACACTGACAGGGAATCTGCTGGGGCGTGTGTGTGTGTGTGTACACTGACAGGGAATCTGCTGGGGCGTGTGTGTATATATACTGACAGGGAATCTGCTGGTGTGTGTGTGTACACCTGACAGGGAATCTGCTGGGGTGTGGGTGTGTGTACACTGACTGGGAATCTGCTGGGGTGTGGGTGTGTGTACACTGACTGGGAATCTGCTGGTGTGTATGTGTATATACACTGACAGAATCTGCTGGTGTGTGTGTGTATGCACTGACAGGGTATCTGCTGGTATGTGTGTGTGTGCACTCTGACAGGGAATCTGCTGCGGCCTGTGTGTGTGTAAACAGACAGGGAATCTGCTGGTGTGTGTGTGCGCGTGTGCGTGTGTACACCGACAGGGAATCTGCTGGTGTGTGTGTACTCTGACAGGGAATCTCCTGGTTTGTGTGTGTGTGTGTATACACTGACCGGGGCTGTGCTGGTGTGGGTGTGTGTACACCTGACAGGGAATCTGCTGGTGTGTGTGTGTGTTCACCTGACAGGGAATCTGCTTGTGTGTGTGTGTGTACACCGGACAGGGGATCTGCTGGTGTGTGTGTGTTTGTGTGTGTGTGGGTGTATACACTGACAGGGGATCTGCTGGTGTGTGTGTGTACACCGGTCAGGGGATCTGCTGGTGTGTGTGTGTACACCGGACAGGGGATCTGCTGGTGTGTGTGTGTACACTGACAGGAAATCTGGTGTGTGTGTGTGTGTGTGTCCACTGACAGGGAATCTGCTGCTGTGTCTGTGTGTACACCTGACAGGGAATCTGCTGGTTTGTGTGTGTACACTGACAGGAAATCTGCTGGTGTGTGTACACTGACAGGGATTCTGCTGGGGGTGTGTGTGTGTGTAACACTGACAGGAGATCTGGTGGTGTGTGTATATGCACTGACAGGGATTCTGCTGGTGTGTGTGTGTGTATACACTGACAGGAGATCTGGTGGTGTGTGTATATGCACTGACAGGGATTCTGCTGGGGTGTGTGTGTGTACACTGACAGGGAATCTGTTGGTGTGTCTGTGTGTGTACACTGACTGGCAATCTCCTTGTGTGTGTGTGTACACTGACAGGGATTCTGCTGGTGTGTGTGGGCTTTGACAGGGAATCTGCTGGTGTGTGTGTGTGCGCACTGACAGGGAATCTGCAGGTGTGTGCGTACACTGTCAGGGAATCTGCTGCGGCCTGTGTGTGTGTACACTGACAGGGAATCTGCTGGTGCGTGTGTATTCTGACAGGGAATCTGCTGGTGTGTGTGTACTCTGGCAGGGAATCTGCTGGTGTGAATGTACACTGACAGGGAATCTGCTGGGGCGTGTGTGTGTGTGTACACTGACAGGGAATCTGCTGGGGCGTGTGTGTATATATACTGACAGGGAATCTGCTTGTGTGTGTGTGTGTGTACACTGACAGGAAATCTGCTGGTGTGTGCACACTGACCGGTAATCGGCTGGGCCGTGTGTGTACACTGACAGGGAATCTGGTGTGTGTGTGTACACTGACAGGAAATCTGGTGTGTGTGTGTGTGTGTCCACTGACAGGGAATCTGCTGCTGTGTCTGTGTGTACACCTGACAGGGAATCTGCTGGTTTGTGTGTGTACACTGACAGGAAATCTGCTGGTGTGTGTACACTGACAGGGATTCTGTTGGGGTGTGTGTGTGTATGTGTAACACTGACAGGAGATCTGGTGGTGTGTGTATATGCACTGACAGGGATTCTGCTGGTGTGTGTGTATGCACTGACAGGAGATCTGGTGGTGTGTGTATATGCACTGACAGGGATTCTGCTGGGGTGTGTGTGTGTACACTGACAGGGAATCTGCTGGTGTGTGCATACACTGACTGGGAATCTGCAGGTGTGTGCGTATACTGACAGGGAATCTGCTGATGTGTGTCTGTGCACACTGACAGGAAATCTGCTGGTATGTGTGTCTGTGTGCACTGACAGGGAATCTGCTGGTGTGTGTGTATACACTGACAGGAAATCTGCTGGTGTATGCGTACACTGACAGGGAATCTGCTGGTGTGTGTGTGTGTTCACCTGACAGGGAATCTGCTTGTGTGTGTGTGTTTGTGTGTGTGTGGGTGTATACACTGACAGGGGATCTGCTGGTGTGTGTGTGTACACCGGTCAGGGGATCTGCTGGTGTGTGTGTGTACACCGGACAGGGGATCTGCTGGTGTGTGTGTGTACACTGACAGGAAATCTGGTGTGTGTGTGTGTCCACTGACAGGGAATCTGCTGCTGTGTCTGTGTGTACACCTGACAGGGAATCTGCTGGTTTGTGTGTGTACACTGACAGGGAATCTGCAGGTGTATGCGTACACTGACAGGGAATCTGCTGCGGCCTGTGTGTGTGTACACTGACAGGGAATCTGCTGGTCTGTGTGTACACTGATAGGGAATCTGCTGGTGCGTGTGTATTCTGACAGGGATTCTGCTGGTGTGTGTACTCTGGCAGGGAATCTGCTGGTGTGTATGTACACTGACAGGGAATCTGCTGGGGCGTGTGTGTGTGTCTGTGTGTGTGTGTGTACACTGACAGGGAATCTGCTGGTGTGTGTGTGTCCTCTGACAGGAAATCTGCTGGTGTGTGTACACTGACAGGTAATCTGCTGGTGTGTGTGTGTACACTGACAGGGAATCTGCTGGTTTGTGTGTGTACACTGACAGGAAATCTGCTGGTGTGTGTATATGCACTGACAGGGATTCTGCTGGGGTGTGTGTGTGTCACTGACAGGGAATCTGCTGGTGTGTTTGTACACTGACTGGGAATCTGCTTGTGTGTGTGTGTGTACACTGACAGGGATTCTGCTGGTGTGTGTGGGCACTGACAGGGAATCTGCTGGTGTGTGTGTGTGTGTATGTGCGCACTGACAGGAAATCTGCTGGTGTGTGTGTGTGTGCGCACTGACAGGAAATCTGCTGGTGTGTGTGTATACTGACAGGGAATCTGCTGGTGTGTATGTACACTGACAGGGAATCTGCTCGGGCGTGTGTGTGTGTGTACACTGACAGGGAATCTGCTGGGGCGTGTGTGTATATATACTGACAGGGAATCTGCTTGTGTGTGTGTGTGTGTACACTGACAGGGAATCTGCTGGTGTGTGTGTGTCCACTGACAGGAAATCTGCTGGTGTGTGTACACTGACAGGTAATCTGCTGGTGTGTGTGTGTACACTGACAGGAAATCTGCTGGTGTGTGTATATGCACTGACAGGGATTCTGCTGGGGTGTGTGTGTGTCACTGACAGGGAATCTGCTGGTGTGTTTGTACACTGACTGGGAATCTGCTTGTGTGTGTGTGTACACTGACAGGGAATCTGCTGGTGTGTGTGTCCACTGACAGGAAATCTGCTGGTGTGTGTACACTGACAGGGATTCTGCTGGTGTGTGTGTGTGTGTGTGTGTAACACTGACAGGAGATCTGGTGGTGTGTGTATATGCACTGACAGGGATTCTGCTGGGGTGTGTGTGTGTGTACACTGACAGGGAATCTGTTGGTGTGTCTGTGTGTGTACACTGACAGGGAATCTGCGTGTGTGTGTGTGTACACTGACAGGGAATCTGCGTGTGTGTGTGTGTGCGCACTGACAGGAAATCTGCTGGTGTGTGTATGTGTGTGCGCACTGACAGGAAATCTGCTGGTGTGTGTTTGTGCGCACTGACAGGGTATCTGCTGGTGTGTGTATACACTGACAGGAAATCTGCTAGTGTCTGTGTGTATACACTGACAGGGAATCTGCAGGTGTGTGCGTACACTGACAGGGAATCTGCTGGCGTGTGTGTGTACACTGACAGGGAATCTGCTGCGGCCTGTGTGTGTTCACTGACAGGGAATCTGTTGGTCTGTGTGTACACTGATAGGGAATCTGCTGGTGCATGTGTATTCTGACAGGGAATCTGCTGGTGTGTGTGTACGCTGGAAGGGAATCTGCTGGTATGTATGTACACTGACAGGGAATCTGCTGGGGCGTGTGTGTGTGTGTGTGTGTGTGTACACTGACAGGGAATCTGCTGGTGTGTGTGTGTACACCTGACAGGGAATCTGCTGGTGTGTGTGTGTGTTCACCTGACAGGGAATCTGCTTGTGTGTGTGTGTGTGTGTGTGTGGGTGTATACACTGACAGGGGATCTGCTGGTGTGTGTGTGTACACCGGACAGGGGATCTGCTGGTGTGTGTGTGTAGACTGACAGGAAATCTGGTGTGTGTGTGTGTGTGTGTCCACTGACAGGGAATCTGCTGCTGTGTCTGTGTGTACACCTGACAGGGAATCTGCTGGTTTGTGTGTGTACACTGACAGGAAATCTGCTGGTGTGTGTACACTGACAGGGATTCTGCTGGGGGGGGTGTGTGTGTGTAACACTGACAGGAGATCTGGTGGTGTGTGTATATGCACTGACAGGGATTCTGCTGGTGTGTGTGTGTGTGTATACACTGACAGGAGATCTGGTGGTGTGTGTATATGCACTGACAGGGATTCTGCTGGGGTGTGTGTGTATACACTGACAGGGAATCTGTTGGTGTGTCTGTGTGTGTACAATGACTGGGAATCTCCTTGTGTGTGTGTACACTGACAGGGATTCTGCTGGTGTGTGTGGGCACTGACAGGGAATCTGCTGGTGTGTGTGTGTGTGCGCACTGACAGGGAATCTGCAGGTGTGTGCGTACACTGACAGGGAATCTGCTGCGGCCTGTGTGTGTGTACACTGACAGGGAATCTGCTGGGGCGTGTGTATTCTGACAGGGAATCTGCTGGTGTGTGTGTACTCTGGCAGGGAATCTGCTGGTGTGTATGTACACTGACAGGGAATCTGCTGGGGCGTGTGTGTGTGTGTACACTGACAGGGAATCTGCTGGGGCGTGTGTGTATATATACTGACAGGGAATCTGCTTGTGTGTGTGTGTGTGTGTACACTGACAGGGAATCTGCTGGTGTGTGTGTCCACTGACAGGAAATCTGCTGGTGTGTGTACACTGACAGGTAATCTGCTGGTGTGTCTGTGTGTGTACACTGACTGGGAATCTGCTTATGTGTGTGTGTACACTGACAGGGATTCTGCTGGAGTGTGTGGGCTCTGACAGGGAATCTGCTGGTGTGTGTGTGTGTGCGCACTGACAGGGAATCTGCAGGTGTGTGCGTACACTGACAGGGAATCTGCTGGTGTGTGCACACTGACAGGTAATCGGCTGGGCCGTGTGTGTACACTGACAGGGAATCTGGTGTGTGTGTGTGTGTGTCCACTGACAGGGAATCTGCTGCTGTGTCTGTGTGTACACCTGACAGGGAATCTGCTGGTTTGTGTGTGTACACTGACAGGAAATCTGCTGGTGTGTGTACACTGACAGGGATTCTGTTGGGGTGTGTGTGTGTGTGTAACACTGACAGGAGATCTGGTGGTGTGTGTATATGCACTGACAGGGATTCTGCTGGGGTGTGTGTGTGTACACTGACAGGGAATCTGCTGGTGTGTGTGTACACTGACTGGGAATCTGCTTGTGTGTGTGTGTGTACACTGACAGGGATTCTGCTGGTGTGTGTGGGCACTGACAGGGATTCTGCTGGGGTGTGTGTGTGTCACTGACAGGGAATCTGCTTGTGTGTGTGTACACTGACAGGGATTCTGCTGGTGTGTGTGGGCACTGACAGGGAATCTGCTGGTGTGTGTGTGTGTGTATGTGCGCACTGACAGGAAATCTGCTGGTGTGTGTGTGTGCGCACTGACAGGGAATCTGCAGGTGTGTGTGTATACTGACAGGGAATCTGCTGGTGTGTATGTACACTGACAGGGAATCTGCTGGGGCGTGTGTGTGTGTGTGTGTGTGTGTACACTGACAGGGAATCTGCTGGGGCGTGTGTGTATATATACTGACAGGGAATCTGCTTGTGTGTGTGTGTGTGTGTACACTGACAGGGAATCTGCTGGTGTGTGTGTCCACTGACAGGAAATCTGCTGGTGTGTGTACACTGACAGGGATTCTGCTGGGGTGTGTGTGTGTGTGTGTAACACTGAGATCTGGTGGTGTGTGTATATGCACTGACAGGGATTCTGCTGGTGTGTGTGTGTATACACTGACAGGAGATCTGGTGGTGTGTGTATATGCACTGACAGGGATTCTGCTGGGGTGTGTGTGTGTACACTGACAGGAAATCTGCTGGTGTGTGTATGTGTGTGCGCACTGACAGGAAATCTGCTGGTGTGTGTGTGTACACTGACAGGGAATCTGCTGGCGTGTGTGTGTACACTGACAGGGAATCTGCTGCGGCCTGTGTGTGTTCACTGACAGGGAATCTGTTGGTCTGTGTGTACACTGATAGGGAATCTGCTGGTGCATGTGTATTCTGACAGGGAATCTGCTGGTGTGTGTGTACGCTGGAAGGGAATCTGCTGGTATGTATGTACACTGACAGGGAATCTGTTGGTCTGTGTGTACACTGATAGGGAATCTGCTGGTGCATGTGTATTCTGACAGGGAATCTGCTGGTGTGTGTGTACGCTGGAAGGGAATCTGCTGGTATGTATGTACACTGACAGGGAATCTGCTGGGGCGTGTGTGTGTGTGTGTGTGTACACTGACAGGGAATCTGCTGGGGCGTGTGTGTATATATACTGACAGGGAATCTGCTGGTGTGTGTGTGTACACCTGACAGGGAATCTGCTGCGGCCTGTGTGTGTGTAAACAGACAGGGAATCTGCTGGTGTGTGTGTGCGCGTGTGTGTGCGTGTGTACACCGACAGGGAATCTGCTGGTGTGTGTGTACTATGACAGGGAATCTCCTGGTTTGTGTGTGTGTGTGTGTATACACTGACCGGGGCTGTGCTGGTGTGGGTGTGTGTACACCTGACAGGGAATCTGCTGGTGTGTGTGTGTGTTCACCTGACAGGGAATCTGCTTGTGTGTGTGTGTGTGTGTGTGGGTGTATACACTGACAGGGGATCTGCTGGTGTGTGTGTGTGTACACCGGTCAGGGGATCTGCTGGTGTGTGTGTGTACACCGGACAGGGGATCTGCTGGTGTGTGTGTGTAGACTGACAGGAAATCTGGTGTGTGTGTGTGTGTGTGTCCACTGACAGGGAATCTGCTGCTGTGTCTGTGTGTACACCTGACAGGGAATCTGCTGGTTTGTGTGTGTACACTGACAGGAAAACTGCTGGTGTGTGTACACTGACAGGGATTCTGCTGGGGTGTGTGTGTGTGTGTAACACTGACAGGAGATCTGGTGGTGTGTGTATATGCACTGACAGGGATTCTGCTGGGGTGTGTATACACTGACAGGAGATCTGGTGGTGTGTGTATATGCACTGACAGGGATTCTGCTGGGGTGTGTGTGTGTACACTGACAGGGAATCTGTTGGTGTGTCTGTGTGTGTACACTGACAGGGAATCTGCTGGTGTGTTTGTACACTGACAGGGAATCTGCTTGTGTGTGTGTGTGTGTACACTGACAGGGAATCTGCTGGTGTGTGCATACACTGACTGGGAATCTGCTTGTGTGTGTGCGTGTGTACACTGACAGGGATTCTGCTGGTGTGTGTGGGCACTGACAGGGAATCTGCTGGTGTGTGTGTGCACTGACAGGAAATCTGCTGGTGTGTGTGTGTGTGCGCGCACTGACAGGGAATCTGCAGGTGTGTGCGTACACTGACAGGGAATCTGCTGCGGCCTGTGTATGTGTACACTGACAGGGAATCTGCTGGTGCGTGTGTATTCTGACAGATAATCTGCTGGTGTGTGTGTACTCTGGCAGGGAATCTGCTGGTGTGTATGTACACTGACAGGGAATCTGCTGGGGCGTGTGTGTGTGTGTACACTGACAGGGAATCTGCTGGTGCGTGTGTGTATATATACTGACAGGGAATCTGCTGGTGTGTGTGTGTCCACTGACAGGAAATCTGCTGGTGTGTGTGTGTACACTGACAGGAAATCTGGTGTGTGTGTGTGTACTCTGACAGGGAATCTGCTGCTATGTCTGTGTGCACACCTGACAGGTAATCTGCTGGTTTGTGTGTGTACACTGACAGGAAATCTGCTGGTGTGTGTACACTGACAGGGATTCTGCTGGGGTGTGTGTGTGTGTGTAACACTGACAGGAGATCTGGTGGTGTGTGTATATGCACTGACAGGGATTCTGCTGGGGTGTGTGTGTGTACACTGACAGGGAATCTGTTGGTGTGTCTGTGTGTGTACACTGACAGAGAGTCTGCTGGTGTGTGCATACACTGACAGGGATTCTGCTGGTGTGTGTGGGCACTGACAGGGAATCTGCTGGTGTATGTGTGTGCGCACTGACAGGAAATCTGCTGGTGTGTGTGTGTGCGCACTGACAGGAAATCTAGTGTGTGTGTGTGCGCACTGACGGTATCTGCTGGTGTGTGTGTATACACTGACAGGAAATCTGCTAGTGTCTGTGTGTATACACTGACAGGGAATCTGCAGGTGTGTGCGTACACTGACAGGGAATCTGCTGGCGTGTGTGTGTACACTGACAGGGAATCTGCTGGTGTGTGCACACTGACAGGTAATCGGCTGGGCCGTGTGTGTACACTGACAGGGAATCTGGTGTGTGTGTACACTGACAGGAAATCTGGTGTGTGTGTGTGTGTGTCCACTGACAGGGAATCTGCTGCTGTGTCTGTGTGTACACCTGACAGGGAATCTGCTGGTTTGTGTGTGTACACTGACAGGAAATCTGCTGGTGTGTGTACACTGACAGGGATTCTGTTGGGGTGTGTGTGTGTGTGTGTGTAACACTGACAGGAGATCTGGTGGTGTGTGTATATGCACTGACAGGGATTCTGCTGGTGTGTGTGTGTGTATGCACTGACAGGAGATCTGGTGGTGTGTGTATATGCACTGACAGGGATTCTGCTGAGGTGTGTGTGTGTACACTGACAGGGAATCTGTTGGTGTGTCTGTGTGTGTACACTGACAGGGAATCTGCTGGTGTGTGCATACACTGACTGGGAATCTGCAGGTGTGTGCGTACACTGACAGGGAATCTGCTGATGTGTGTATATGCACTGACAGGGATTCTGCTGGGGTGTGTGTGTGTCACTGACAGGGAATCTGCTGGTGTGTTGTACACTGACTGGGAATCTGCTTGTGTGTGTGTGTGTGTACACTGACAGGGATTCTGCTGGTGTGTGTGGGCACTGACAGGGAATCTGCTGGTGTGTGTGTGTGTATGTGCGCACTGACAGGAAATCTGCTGGTGTGTGTGTGTGTGCGCACTGACAGGGAATCTGCAGGTGTGTGTGTATACTGACAGGGAATCTGCTGATGTGTATGTACACTGACAGGGAATCTGCTGGGGCGTGTGTGTGTGTGTGTACACTGACAGGGAATCTGCTGGTGTGTGTGTGTCCACTGACAGGAAATCTGCTGGTGTGTGTACACTGACAGGTAATCTGCTGGTGTGTGTGTGTACACTGACAGGGAATCTGCTGGTTTGTGTGTACACTGACAGGAAATCTGCTGGTGTGTGTATATGCACTGACAGGGATTCTGCTGGGGTGTGTGTGTGTCACTGACGGGAATCTGCTGGTGTGTTTGTACACTGACTGGGAATCTGCTTGTGTGTGTGTGTGTACACTGACAGGGATTCTGCTGGTGTGTGTGGGCACTGACAGGGAATCTGCTGGTGTGTGTGTGTGTATGTGCGCACTGACAGGAAATCTGCTGGTGTGTGTGTGTGCGCACTGACAGGGAATCTGCAGGTGTGTGTGTATACTGACAGGGAATCTGCTGGTGTGTATGTACACTGACAGGGAATCTGCTTGGGTGTGTGTGTGTGTGTACACTGACAGGGAATCTGCTGGTGTGTGTGTCCACTGACAGGAAATCTGCTGGTGTGTGTACACTGACAGGGATTCTGCTGGGGTGTGTGTGTGTACACTGACAGGGAATCTGTTGGTGTGTCTGTGTGTGTACACTGACAGGGAATCTGCGTGTGTGTGTGCGCGCACTGACAGGAAATCTGCTGGTGTGTGTATGTGCGTGCGCACTGACAGGAAATCTGCTGGTGTGTGTTTGTGCGCACTGACAGGGTATCTGCTGGTGTGTATATACACTGACAGGAAATCTGCTCGTGTCTGTGTGTATACACTGACAGGGAATCTGCAGGTGTGTGCGTACACTGACAGGGAATCTGCTGGCGTGTGTGTGTACACTGACAGGGAATCTGCTGCGGCCTGTGTGTGTTCACTGACAGGGAATCTGTTGGTCTGTGTGTACACTGATAGGGAATCTGCTGGTGCATGTGTATTCTGACAGGGCATCTGCTGGTGTGTGTGTACGCTGGAAGGGAATCTGCTGGTATGTATGTACACTGACAGGGAATCTGCTGGGGCGTGTGTGTGTGTGTGTGTGTACACTGACAGGGAATCTGCTGGGGCGTGTGTGTATATATACTGACAGGGAATCTGCTGGTGTGTGTGTGTACACCTGACAGGGAATCTGCTGGGGTGTGGGTGTGTGTACACTGACTGGGAATCTGCTGGGGTGTGGGTGTGTGTACACTGACTGGGAATCTGCTGGTGTGTATGTGTATATACACTGACAGAATCTGCTGGTGTGTGTGTGTATGCACTGACAGGGTATCTGCTGGTATGTGTGTGTGTGCACTCTGACAGGGAATCTGCTGCGGCCTGTGTGTGTGTAAACAGACAGGGAATCTGCTGGTGTGTGTGTGCGCGTGTGCGTGTGTACACCGACAGGGAATCTGCTGGTGTGTGTGTACTCTGACAGGGAATCTCCTGGTTTGTGTGTGTGTGTGTATACACTGACCGGGGCTGTGCTGGTGTGGGTGTGTGTACACCTGACAGGGAATCTGCTGGTGTGTGTGTTCACCTGACAGGGAATCTGCTTGTGTGTGTGTGTGTGGGTGTATACACTGACAGGGGATCTGCTAGTGTGTGTGTGTACACCGGTCAGGGGATCTGCTGGTGTGTGTGTGTACACCGGACAGGGGATCTGCTGGTGTGTGTGTGTACACTGACAGGAAATCTGGTGTGTGTGTGTGTGTACACTGACAGGAAATCTGGTGTGTGTGTGTGTGTACACTGACAGGAAATCTGCTGGTGTGTGTACACTGACAGGGATTCTGCTGGGGTGGGTGTGTGTGTGTAACACTGACAGGAGATCTGGTGGTGTGTGTATATGCACTGACAGGGATTCTGCTGGGGTGTGTGTGTGTACACTGACAGGGAATCTGTTGGTGTGTCTGTGTGTGTACACTGACTGGGAATCTGCTTGTGTGTGTGTGTACACTGACAGGGATTCTGCTGGTGTGTGTGGGCTCTGACAGGGAATCTGCTGGTGTGTGTGTGTGTGCGCACTGACAGGAAATCTGCAGGTGTGTGCGTACACTGACAGGGAATCTGCTGCGGCCTGTGTGTGTGTACACTGACAGGGAATCTGCTGGTGCGTGTGTATTCTGACAGGGATTCTGCTGGTGTGTGTGTACTCTGGCAGGGAATCTGCTGGTGTGTATGTACACTGACAGGGAATCTGCTGGGGCGTGTGTGTGTGTGTGTACACTGACAGGGAATCTGCTGGGGCGTGTGTGTATATATACTGACAGGGAATCTGCTTGTGTGTGTGTGTGTGTGTGTGTACACTGACAGGGAATCTGCTGGTGTGTGTGTCCACTGACAGGAAATCTGCTGGTGTGTGTACACTGACAGGTAATCTGCTGGTGTGTGTGTGTACACTGACAGGAAATCTGGTATGTGTGTGTGTGTGTGTGTGTGTGTGTGTACACTGACAGGGAATCTGCCGCTGTGCCTGTGTGTATACCTGACAGGGAATCTGCTGGTTTGTCTGTGTACACTGACAGGAAATCTGCTGGTGTGTGTACACTGACAGGGATTCTGCTGGGGTGTGTGTGTGTGTGTAACACTGACAGGAGATCTGGTGGTGTGTGTATATGCACTGACAGGGATTCTGCTGGGGTGTGTGTGTGTGTATACACTGACAGGAGATCTGGTGGTGTGTGTATATGCACTGACAGGGGTTCTGCTGGGGTGTGTGTGTGTACACTGACAGGGAATCTGTTGGTGTGTCTGTGTGTGTACACTGACAGGGAATCTGCTGGTGTGTTTGTACACTGACAGGGAATCTGCTTGTGTGTGTGTGTGTGTGTACACTGACAGGGAATCTGCTGGTGTGTGCATACACTGACTGGGAATCTGCTTGTGTGTGTGTGTGTGTACACTGACAGGGATTCTGCTGGTGTGTGTGGGCACTGACAGGGAATCTGCTGGTGTGTGTGTGCACTGACAGGAAATCTGCTGGTGTGTGTGTGTGTGCGCGCACTGACAGGGAATCTGCAGGTGTGTGCGTACACTGACAGGGAATCTGCTGCGGCCTGTGTATGTGTACACTGACAGGGAATCTGCTGGTGCGTGTGTATTCTGACAGGGAATCTGCTGGTGTGTGTGTACTCTGGCAGGGAATCTGCTGGTGTGTATGTACACTGACAGGAAATCTGGTGTGTGTGTGTGTGTGTACATTGACAGGGAATCTGCTGCTGTGTCTGTGTGTACACCTGACAGGGAATCTGCTGGTTTGTGTGTGTACACTGACAGGGAATCTGCTGGTGCGTGTGTGTATATATACTGACAGGGAATCTGCTGGTGTGTGTGTGTCCACTGACAGGAAATCTGCTGGTGTGTGTACACTGACAGGGATTCTGCTGGGGTGTGTGTGTGTATACACTGACAGGAGATCTGGTGGTGTGTGTATATGCACTGACAGGGATTCTGCTGGGGTGTGTGTGTGTACACTGACAGGGAATCTGTTGGTGTGTCTGTGTGTGTACACTGACAGAGAGTCTGCTGGTGTGTGCATACACTGGGAATCTGCTTGTGTGTGTGTGTACACTGACAGGGATTCTGCTGGTGTGTGTGGGCACTGACAGGGAATCTGCTGGTGTATGTGTGTGCGCACTGACAGGAAATCTGCTGGTGTGTGTGTGTGTGCGCACTGACAGGAAATCTGGTGTGTGTGTGCGCGCACTGACGGTATCTGCTGGTGTGTGTGTATACACTGACAGGAAATCTGCTAGTGTCTGTGTGTATACACTGACAGGGAATCTGCAGGTGTGTGCGTACACTGACAGGGAATCTGCTGGCATGTGTGTGTACACTGACAGGGAATCTGCTGCGGCCTGTGTGTGTACACTGACAGGGAATCTGTTGGTCTGTGTGTACACTGATAGGGAATCTGCTGGAGCGTGTGCATTCTGACAGGGAATCTGCTGGTGTGTGTGTACTCTGGCAGGGAATCTGCTGGTATGTATGTACATTGACAGGGAATCTGCTGGGGCGTGTGTGTGTGTACACTGACAGGGAATCTGCTGGGGCGTGTGTGTATATATACTGACAGGGAATCTGCGCGTGTGTGTGTGTACACTGACAGGGAATCTGCTGGGGTGCAAATACACTGACAGGGAATCTGCTTGTGTGTGTGTACACTGACAGGGCATCTGCTGATGTGTGTGGGCACTGACAGGGAATCTGCTTGTGTGTGTGTGTGCACACTGACAGGGAATCTGCTGGTGTGTGCGTACATTGACAGGGAATTTGCTTGTGTGTGTGTATATACACTGACAGGGAATCTGCTGGTGTGTGTGTATATACACTGACAGGGATTCTGCTGGTGTGTGTGTATTAACACTGATAGGGAATCTGCAGGGGGTTGTGTGTGTCTGTTCACACTGACAGGGAATCTGCTGGTGTGTGTGTACACACTGACAGGGAATCTGCTGGGACGTGTGTATATGTACACTGACAGGGAATCTGCTGGGGCATGTGTCTGTGTGCACTGACAGGGAATCTGCTGGTGTGTGTGTATACACTGACAGGGAATGTGCTGGTGTGAATGTGTGTATACACTTACAGGGTATCTGCAGGTGTGTGCGTATATAGACGGAATCTGCTGGTGTGTGCGTACATTGACAGGGAATTTGCTGCGGCCTGTGTGTGTACACTGACAGGGAATCTGTTGGTCTGTGTGTACACTGATAGGGAATCTGCTGGTGCGTGTGCATTCTGACAGGGAATCTGCTGGTGTGTGTGTACTCTGGCAGGGAATCTGCTGGTATGTATGTACACTGACAGAGAATCTGCTGCGGCCTGTGTGTGTACACTGACAGGGAATCTGTTGGTCTGTGTGTACACTGATAGGGAGTCTGCTGGTGTGTGTGTATTCTGACAGGGAATCTGCTGGTGTGTGTGTACTCTGGCAGGGAATCTGCTGGTATTAATGTACACTGACAGGGAATCTGCTGGAGCGTGTGTGTGTGTGTACACTGACAGGGAATCTGCTGGGGCGTGTGTGTATATATACTGACAGGGAATCTGTGTGTGTGTGTGTACACTGACAGGGAATCTGCTGGTGTGTGTGTGTCCACTGACAGGAAATCTGCTGGTGTGTGTACACTGACAGGTAATCTGCTGGGGCATGTGTGTGTGTACACTGACAGGAGATCTGGTGTGTGTATATGCACTGACAGGGATTCTGCTGGTGTGTGTGTGTGTGTCCACTGATAGGGAATCTGCTGATCTGTGTGTACACTGATTGGGAATCTGCTAGTGCGTGTGTATTCTGATAGGGAATCTGCTGGTGTGTGTGTACTCTGGCAGGGAATCTGCTGGTGTGTATGTACACTGACAGGGAATCTGCTGGGGCGTGTGTGTGTGTGTGTGTACACTGACAGGGAATCTGCTTGTGTGTGTGTGTGTCCACTGACAGGAAATCTGCTGGTGTGTGTACACTGACAGGTAATCTGCTGGTGTGTGTGTGTACACTGACAGGGAATCTGCTGGGGCGTGTGTGTGTGTACACCGACAGGGATTCTGCTGGTGTGTGTGTGTGTATACACTGACAGGAGATCTGGTGGTGTGTGTATATGCACTGACAGGGATTCTGCTGGGGTGTGTGTGTGTACACTGACAGGGAATCTGTTGGTGTGTCTGTGTGTGTACACTGACAGGGAATCTGCTGGTGTGTGCATACACTGACTGGGAATCTGCTTGTGTGTGTGTGTACACTGACAGGGATTCTGCTGATGTGTGTGGGCTCTGACAGGGAATCTGCTGGTGTGTGTGTGTGTGTGTGTGTGTGTGCACTGACAGGAAGTCTGCTGGTGTGTGTGTGTGCGCGCACTGACAGGGAATCTGCAGGTGTGTGCGTACACTGACAGGGAATCTGCTGCGGCCTATGTGTGTGTACACTGACAGGGAATCTGCTGGTGCGTGTGTATTCTGACAGGGAATCTGCTGGTGTGTGTGTACTCTGGCAGGGAATCTGCTGGTGTGTATGTACACTGACAGGGAATCTGCTGGGGCGTGTGTGTGTGTGTACACTGACAGGGAATCTGCTTGTGTGTGTGTGTGTGTGTGTGTATACACTGACAGGGAATCTGCTGGTGTGTGTGTCCACTGATAGGAAATCTGCTGGTGTGTGTACACTGACAGGTAATCTGCTGGTGTGTGTGTGTACACTGACAGGAAATCTGGTATGTGTGTGTGTGTGTGTGTGTGTGTGTGTGTGTGTATACACTGACAGGGAATCTGCTGCTGTGTCTGTGTGTACACCTGACAGGGAATCTGCTGGTTTGTGTGTGTACACTGACAGGAAATCTGCTGGTGTGTGTACACTGACAGGGAATCTGCTTGTGTGTGTGTGTGTGTACACTGACAGGGAATCTGCTGGTGTGTGTGTCCACTGATAGGAAATCTGCTGGTGTGTGTACACTGACAGGTAATCTGCTGGTGTGTGTGTGTACACTGACAGGAAATCTGGTATGTGTGTGTGTGAGTGTGTGTGTGTGTGAGTGTGTGTGTGTGTGTGTGTGTGTGTGTGTGTGTGTGTGTGTGTGTGTGTGTACACTGACAGGGAATCTGCTGGTGTGTGTATATGCTGACAGAGAATCTGCTGGGGTGCAAATACACTGACAGGGAATCTGCTTGTGTGTGTGTACACTGACAGGGCATCTGCTGATGTGTGTGCACACTGACAGGGAATCTGCTGGTGTGTGCGTACATTGACAGGGAATTTGCTTGTGTGTGTGTATATACACTGACAGGGAATCTGCTGGTGTGTGTGTATATACACTGACAGGGATTCTGCTGGTGTGTGTGTATGTACACTGATAGGGAATCTGCAGGGGTTTGTGTGTGTCTGTTCACACTGACAGGGAATCTGCTGGTGTGTGTGTACACACTGACAGGGAATCTGCTGGGACGTGTGTATATGTACACTGACAGGGAATCTGCTGGGGCATGTGTCTGTGTGCACTGACAGGGAATCTGCTGGTGTGTGTGTATACACTGACAGGGAGTGTGCTGGTGTGTATGTGTGTATACACTTACAAGGAATCTGCAGGTGTGTGCGTATATAGACGGAATCTGCTGGTGTGTGCGTACATTGACAGGGAATTTGCTTGTGTGTACACTGACAGGGAATCTGCTGGTGTGTGGATGTGCATGTGTGTACACTGACAGGGGATCTGCTGGTGTGCATATACACTGCCAGGGGATCTGCTGGGGTGTGTGTGTGTGTGTGTGTATATACACTGACAGGGAATCTGCTTGTGTGTGTGTGTGTGTGCGTACACTGACAGGGAATCTGCTGCGGCCTGTGTATGTGTGTACACTGACAGGGGATCTGCTGGTGTGTGTGTACACTGACAGGGAATCTGCTGGGGCGTGTGTGTATATATACTGACAGGGAATCTGCTTGTGTGTGTGTACACTGACAGGGAATCTGTTGGTGACTGTGTACACTGACAGGGAATCTGCTGGTGTGTGTGTGTACACTGACAGGGAATCTGCTGGTGTGTCCGTGTCCACTGACAGGAAATCTGCTGGTGTGTGCACACTGACAGGTAATCGGCTGGGCCGTGTGTGTACACTGACAGGGAATCTGGTTTGTGTGTGTACACTGACAGGGATTCTGCTGGGGTGTGTGTGTGTGTAACACCGACAGGAGATCTGGTGGTGTGTGTATATGCACTGACAGGGATTCTGCTGGGGTGTGTGTGTGTATACACTGACAGGAGATCTGGTGGTGTGTGTATATGCACTGACAGGGATTCTGCTGGGGTGTGTGTGTGTACACTGACAGGGAATCTGTTGGTGTGTCTGTGTGTGTACACTGATAGGGAATCTGCTGGTGTGTTTGTACACTGGCAGGGAATCTGCTTGTGTGTGTGTGTGTACACTGACAGGGAATCTGCTGGTGTGTGCATACACTGACTGGGAATCTGCTTGTGTGTGTGTGTGTGTACGCTGACAGGGATTCTGCTGGTGTGTGTGGGCACTGGCAGGGAATCTGCTGGTGTGTGTGTGTGCGCACTGACAGGAAATCTGGTGTGTGTGTGTGCACTGACGGGGAATCTGCTGGTGTGTGTGTGTGTATACACTGACAGGGAATCTGCAGGTGTGTGCGTACACTGACAGGGAATCTGCTGGTGTGTGTCTGTGCACACTGACAGGGAATCTGCTGGCGTGTGTGTGTACACTGACAGGGAATCTGCTGCAGCCTGTGTGTGTGTACACTGACAGGGAATCTGCTGGTCTGTGTGTACACTGATAGGGAATCTGCTGGTGTGTGTGTATTCTGACAGGGAATCTGCTGGCGTGTATGTACACTGACAGGGAATCTGCTGGGGCGTGTGTGTGTGTGTGTGTACACTGACAGGGAATCTGCTGGGGCGTGTGTGTCCACTGACAGGAAATCTGCTGGTGTATGTACACTGACAGGTAATCTGCTGGTGTGTGTGTGTACACTGACAGGGACTCTGCTGGTGTGTGTGTGTGTGTACACTGACAGGGAATCTGCTGGGGCAGGTGTGTATATATACTGACAGGGAATCTGCTTGTGTGTGTGTGTGTCCACTGACAGGAAATCTGCTGGTGTATGTACACTGACAGGTAATCTGCTGGTGTGTGTGTGTACACTGACAGGGAATCTGCTGGGGCGTGTGTGTGTGTACACTGACAGGGAATCTGCTGGTGTGTGTGTGTGTATACACTGACAGGGAATCTGCTGGTTTGTGTGTGTGTGTATATACTGACAGAGAATCTGCTGGGGCATGTGTGCATATAGACTGACAGGGATTCTGCTGGTGTGTGTATATACACTTACAGGTAATCTGCTGGTGTGTCTGTGTGTGTGTACACTGACAAGGAATCTGCTGGCGCATGTGTGTGTGTACACTGACAGGGAATCTGCGGGTGTGTGTGTGTGTGGGCACTGACAGGGAATCTGCGGGTGTGTGTGCGTGTACACTGACAGGGTATCTGCTGGTGTGTGTGTATACACTGACAGGAAATCTGCAGGTGTGTGCATACACTGACAGGGAATCTGCTGGTGTGTGTGCACACTGATACGGAATGTGCTGGTGAGTGTGTACTCTGACAGGGAATCTCCTGTGCCTGTGTACTCTGACAGGGAATCTGCTGGTGTGTGTGTACTCTGACAGGGAATCTGCTGGTGTGTATGTACACTGACAGGGAATCTGCTGGGGTGTTTGTGTGTGTGTACACTGACAGGGAATCTGCTGGGGCGTGTGTGTATATATACTGACAGGGAATCTGCTTGTGTGTGTACACTGACTGGAAATCTGCTGGTGACTGTGTACACTGACGGGGAATCTGCTGCGGCCTGTGTATGTGTGTACACTGACAGGGGATCTGCTGGTGTGTGTGTACACTGACAGGGAATCTGCTGGGGCGTGTGTGTATATATACTGACAGGGAATCTGCTTGTGTGTGTACACTGACAGGGAATCTGTTGGTGACTGTGTACACTGACAGGGAATCTGCTGGTGTGTGTGTGTACACTGACAGGGAATCTGCTGGTGTGTCCGTGTCCACTGACAGGAAATCTGCTGGTGTGTGCACACTGACAGGTAATCGGCTGGGCCGTGTGTGTGTGTGTAACACCGACAGGAGATCTGGTGGTGTGTGTATATGCACTGACAGGGATTCTGCTGGGGTGTGTGTGTGTACACTGACAGGGATTCTGCTGGTGTGTCTGTGTGTGTACACTGACAGGGAATCTGCTGGTGTGTTTGTACACTGGCAGGGAATCTGCTTGTGTGTGTGTGTGTACACTGACAGGGAATCTGCTGGTGTGTGCATACACTGACTGGGAATCTGCTTGTGTGTGTGTGTGTGTACGCTGACAGGGATTCTGCTGGTGTGTGTGGGCACTGGCAGGGAATCTGCTGGTGTGTGTGTGCGCACTGACAGGAAATCTGGTGTGTGTGTATACACTGACAGGGAATCTGCTGGTGTGTGTGGAAACACTGACAGGGAATCTGCTGGTGTGTGTGTGTACACTGACGGAATCTGCTGGCGTGTGTGTGTACACTGACAGGGAATCTGCTGGTGTGTGTGTACACTGACAGGGAATCTGCTGGTGTGTGTGTATTCTGACAGGGAATCTGCTGGCGTGTATGTACACTGACAGGGAATCTGCTGGGGCGTGTGTGTGTGTGTACACTGACAGGGAATCTGCTGGGGCGTGTGTGTATATATACTGACAGTGAATCTGCTTGTTTGTGTGTGTGTGTACACTGACAGGGAATCTGCTGGTGTGTGTGTGTCCACTGACAGGAAATCTGCTGGTGTATGTACACTGACAGGTAATCTGCTGGTGTGTGTGTGTACACTGACAGGGACTCTGCTGGTGTTTGTGTGTGTGTACACTGACAGGGAATCTGCTGGGGCGGGTGTGTATATATACTGACAGGGAATCTGCTTGTGTGTGTGTGTACACTGACAGGGAATCTGCTTGTGTGTGTGTGTACACTGACAGGGAATCTGCTGCTGTGTGTGTGTGTCCACTGACAGGAAATCTGCTGGTGTATGTACACTGACAGGTAATCTGCTGGTGTGTGTGTGTACACTGACAGGGAATCTGCTGGGGCGTGTGTGTGTGTACACTGACAGGGAATCTGCTGGTGTGTGTGTGTGCATACACTGACAGGGAATCTGCTGGTTTGTGTGTGTGTGTATATACTGACAGAGAATCTGCTGGGGCATGTGTGCATATAGACTGACAGGGATTCTGCTGGTGTGTGTATATACACTGACAGGTAATCTGCTGGTGTGTCTGTGTGTGTGTGTACACTAACAAGGAATCTGCTGGCGCATGTGTGTGTGTACACTGACAGGGAATCTGCGGGTGTGTGTGTGTGTGGGCACTGACAGGGAATCTGCGGGTGTGTGTGCGTGTACACTGACAGGGTATCTGCTGGTGTGTGTGTATACACTGACAGGAAATCTGCAGGTGTGTGCATACACTGACAGGGAATCTGCTGGTGTGTGTGCACACTGATACGGAATGTGCTGGTGAGTGTGTACACTGACGGGGAATCTGCTTGTGTGTGTGTACACTGACAGGGAATCTGCTGGTCTGTGTATACACTGACAGGGAATCTCCTGTGCCTGTGTACTCTGACAGGGAATCTGCTGGTGTGTGTGTACTCTGACAGGGAATCTGCTGGTGTGTATGTACACTGACAGGGAATCTGCTGGGGTGTTTGTGTGTGTGTACACTGACAGGGAATCTGCTGGGGCGTTTGTGTGTGTGTACACTGACAGGGAATCTGCTGGGGCGTGTGTGTATATATACTGACAGGGAATCTGCTTGTGTGTGTACACTGACTGGAAATCTGCTGGTGACTGTGTACACTGACGGGGAATCTGCTTGTGTGTGTGTACACTGACAGGGAATCTGCTGGTCTGTGTATACACTGACAGGGAATCTGCTGCGGCGTGTGTATTCTGACAGGCAATCTGCTGGTGTGTGTGTACTCTGGCAGGGAATCTGCTGGTGTGTATGTACACTGACAGGGAATCTGCTGGGGCGTGTGTGTGTGTGTGTACACTGACAGGGAATCTGCTGGGGCGTGTGTGTATATATACTGACAGGGAATCTGCTTGTGTGTGTGTACACTGACAGGGAATCTGCTGGAGTGTGTGTGTGTCCACTGACAGGAAATCTGCTGGTGTATGTACACTGACAGGTAATCTGCTGGTGTGTGTGTGTACACTGACAGGGAATCTGCTGGGGCGTGTGTGTGTGTACACTGACAGGGAATCTGCTGGTGTGTGTGTACTCTGGCAGGGAATCTGCTGGTGTGTATGTACACTGACAGGGAATCTGCTGGGGCGTGTGTTTGTGTGTGTGTGTGTGTACACTGACAGGGAATCTGCTGGGGCGTGTGTGTATATATACTGACAGGGAATCTGCTTGTGTGTGTGTGTGTACACTGACAGGGAATCTGCTGGTGTGTGTGTGTCCACTGACAGGGAATCTGCTGGTGTGTGTGTGTCCACTGACAGGAAATCTGCTGGTGTGTGTGTGTACACCGACAGGGAATCTGCTGGGGCGTATGTGGGTGTACACTGACAGGTAATCTGCTGGTGTGTGTGTGTACACTGACAGGGAATCTGCTGGGGCGTGTGTGTGTGTACACTGACAGGGAATCTGCTGGTGTGTGTGTGTATACACTGACAGGGAATCTGCATGTGTGTGTATATACTGACAGAATCTGCTGGGGCATGTGTGTAGATAGACTGACAGGGATTCTGCTGGTGTGTGTGTGTACACTGACAGGTAATCTGCTGGTGTGTCTGTGTGTGTGTGTGTACACTGACAGGGAATCTGCTGGGGCATGTGTGTGTGCACTGACAGGGAATCTGCTTGTGTGTGTGTGTACACTGACAGGGAATCTGCTGGTACATGTGTCTGTGTGCACTGACAGGGAATCTGCTTGTGTGTGTGTATACACTGACAGGAAATCTGCTAGTGTGTGTGTTTACACTGACAGGGAATCTGCAGGTGTGTGCGTACACTGATAGGGAATCTGCTGGTGAGTGTGTACTCTGACAGGGAATCTCCTGTGCCTGTGTACTCTGACAGGGAATCTGCTGGTGTGTGTGTACTCTGACAGGGAATCTGCTGGTGTGTATGTACACTGACAGGGAATCTGCTGGGGCGTTTGTGTATATATACTGACAGGGAATCTGCTTGTGTGTGTGTACACTGACAGGGAATCTGCTGGTGACTGTGTACACTGACGGGGAATCTGCTTGTGTGTGCATACACTGACTGGGAATCTGCTTCTGTGTGTGTGTGTGTACGCTGACAGGGATTCTGCTGGTGTGTGTGGGCACTGACAGGGAATCTGCTGGTGTGTGTGTGTGCGCACTGACAGGAAATCTGCTGGTGTGTGTGTGCGCACTGACAGGGAATCTGCTGGTGTGTGTGTATACACTGACAGGAAATCTGCTAGTGTCTGTGTGTTTACACTGACAGGGAATCTGCTGGTGTGTATGTGTGTATACAATGACAGGGAATCTGCAGGTGTGTGCGTACACTGACAGGGAATCTGCTGATGTGTGTCTGTGCACACTGACAGTGAATCTGCTGGCATGTGTGTGTACACTGACAGGGAATCTGCTGCGGCCTGTGTGTGTGTACACTGACAGGGAATCTGCTGGTGTGTGTGTACTCTGGCAGGGAATCTGCTGGTGTGTATGTACACTGACAGGGAATCTGCTGGGGCGTGTGTGTGTGTGTGTGTACACTGACAGGGAATCCGCTGGGGCGTGTGTGTGTGTGTGTGTACACTGACAGGGAATCTGCTGGGACGTGTGTGTATATATACTGACAGGGAATCTGCGTGTGTGTGTGTGTGTGTACACTGACAGGGAATCTGCTGGTGTGTGTGTGTCCACTGACAGGAAATCTGCTGGTGTATGTACACTGACAGGTAATCAGCTGGTGTGTGTGTACACTGACAGGGAATCTGCTGGGGCATGTGTGTGTGTACACTGATAGGGAATCTGCTGGTGTGTGTGTACACTGACAGGGAATCTGCTGGTGTGTGTGTACACTGACAGGGAATCTGCTGGTGTGTGTGTACACTGACAGGGAATCTGCTGCGGCGTGTGTATTCTGACAGGCAATATGCTGGTGTGTGTGTACTCTGGCAGGGAATCTGCTGGTGTGTATGTACACTGACAGGGAATCTGCTGGGGCGTGCCTGTGTGTACACTGACAGGGAATCTGCTTGTGTGTGTGTGTACGCTGACAGGGAATCTGCTGGTGTGTGTGTGTCCACTGACAGGAAATCTGCTGGTGTTTGTACACTGACAGGTAATCTGCTGGTGTGTGTGTGTACACTGACAGGGAATCTGCTGAGGCGTGTGTGTGTGTACACTGACAGGGAATCTGCTGGTGTGTGTGTGTATACACTGACAGGGAATCTGCATGTGTGTGTATATACTGACAGAGAATCTGCTGGGGCATGTGTGTATATAGACTGACAGGGATTCTGCTGGTGTGTGTGTGTGTACACTGACAGGTAATCTGCTGGTGTGTCTGTGTGTGTGTACACTGACCGGGAATCTGCTGGGGCATGTGTGTGTGTACACTGACAGGGAATCTGCTGGTGTGTGTGTGTGCACTGACAGGGAATCTGCTGGTACATGTGTCTGTGTGCACTGACAGGGAATCTGCTTGTGTGTGTGTATACACTGACAGGGAATCTGCTGGTGTGTGTGTACACTGATAGGGAATCTGCTGGTGAGTGTGTACTCTGACAGGGAATCTCCTGTGCCTGTGTACTCTGACAGGGAATCTGCTGGTGTGTGTGTACTCTGACAGGGAATCTGCTGGTGTGTATGTACACTGACAGGGAATCTGCTGGGGCGTTTGTGTGTGTGTACACTGACTTGGAATCTGCTGGTGACTGTGTACACTGACGGGGAATCTGCTTGTGTGTGTGTATACACTGACAGGGAATCTGCTGCGGCCTGTGCATGTGTGTACACTGACAGGGAATCTGCTGGTGTGTGTGTACACTGATAGGGATTCTGCTGGTGCGTGTATACTCTGACAGGGAATCTGCTGGTGCGTGTGTAGTCTGACAGGCAATCTGCTGGTGTGTGTGTACACTAACAGGGAATCTGCTGGGGCATGTGTGTGTGTGTATACACTGACAGGGAATCTGCTGGGGCGTGTGTGTATAAATACTGACAGGTAATCTGCTTGTGTGTGTGTACACTGACAGGGGATCTGCAGGTGACTGTGTACACTGACAGGGAATCTGCTGGTGTGTGTCTGTGTGTACACTGGCAGGGAATCTGCTGGTGTGTGTGTGTGTACACTGACAGGGAATCTGCTGGTGTGTGTGTGTGTGTGTCTACACTGACAGGGAATCTGCTGGTGTGTGTGTATACACTGACAGGGAATCTGCTGGGGCGTGTGTGCGTGTACACTGACAGGGAATCTGCTGGTGTGTGTGTGTGGACACTGACAGGGAATCTGCTGGTGTGTGTGGGCACTGACAGGGAATCTGCTGGGGTGTGTGTGTGTACACTGACAGGGAATCTGGTTTGTGTGTGTACACTGACTGGGGATCTGCTGGTGTGTGTGTGCACACTGACTGGGGATCTGCTGGTGAGTCTGTGTGTACACCTGACAGGGAATCTGCTGGTTTGTGTGTGTATACACTGACAGGAAATCTGCTGGTGCGTGTATATGCACTGACAGGGATTCTGCTGGTGTATGTTTGTGTGTACACTGATAGAGAATCTGCTGGTGTGTGTGTGTACACTGACAGGAGATCTGCTGGGACGTGTGTATGTGTACACTGATAGGGAATCTGCTGGTACATGTGTCTGTGTGCACTGACAGGGAATCTGCTTGTGTGTGTTTACACTGACAGGGAATCTGCTGGTGTGTGTGTACACTGATAGGGAATCTGCTGGTGCGTGTGTACTCTGACAGGGAATCTCCTGTGTGTGTACACTGACAGGGAATCTGCTGGTGTGTGTGTACTCTGACAGGGAATCTGCTGGTGTGTATGTACACTGACAGGGAATCTACTGGGGCGTGTGTGTATATATACTGACAGGGAATCTGCTTGTGTGTGTGTTCACTGACTGGGAATCTGCTGGTGTGTGTGTGTCCACACTGACAGGGAATCTGCTGGTGTGTGTGTGTGTCCACACTGACAGGGAATCTGCTGGGGCGTGTGTGTGTGTACACTGACAGGGAATCTGCTGGTGTGTGTGTGTACACTGACAGGGAATCTGCTGGTGTGTGTATACACTGACGGAATATGCTGGTGTGTGTGGGCACTGACAGGAAATCTGCTGGTGTGTGTGTGTGAGTGCGCACTGACAGGAAATCTGGTGTGTGTACACTGACAGGGAATCTGCTGGGGTGTGTGTGTACACTGACAGGGAATCTGGTGTGTGTGTGTGTACACTGACAGGAAATCTGCTGGTATGTGCATGTATACTGACAGGGAATCTGCTGGTGTGAGTGTTAACTCTCAGGAATCTGCTGGTGTGTGTGTGTACACTGACGGAATCTGCTGGGGCGTGTGTGTATATATACTGACAGGGAATCTGCTTGTGTGTGTGTGTGTGTACACTGACAGGGAATCTGCTGGTGTGTGTGTGTCCACTGACAGGAAATCTGCTGGTGTGTGTGTGTACACTGATAGGGAATCTGCTGGTGTGTGTGTGTGTGTCCAGTGACAGGAAATCTGCTGGTGTTTGTACACTGACAGGTAATCTGCTGGTGTGTGTGTGTACACTGACAGGGAATCTGCTGGTGTGTTTGTACGCTGACAGGGAATTTGCTGGTGTGTGTCTGTGCACACTGACAGGGAATCTGCTGCGGCCTGTGCGTGTGTGTACACTGACAGGGAATCTGCTGGTGTGTGTGTACACTGATCGGGAATCTGCTGGTGCGTGTGTACTCTGACAGGGAATCTGCTGGTGCGTGTGTAGTCTGACAGGGAATCTGCTGGTGTGTGTGTACTCTGACAGGGAATCTGCTGGTGTGTATGTACACTAACAGGGAATCTGCTGGGGCATGTGTGTGTGTGGATACACTGACAGGGAATCTGCTGGTGTGTGTCTGTGCACACTGACAGGGAATCTGCTGCGGCGTGTGTGTGTGTGTGTACACTGACAGGGAATCTGCTGGTGTGTGTGTACACTGATAGGGAATCTGCTGGTGTGTGTGTACACTGATAGGGAATCTGCTGGTGCGTGTGTACTCTGACAGGGAATCTCCTGTGTGTGTGTACACTGACAGGGAATCTGCTGGTGTGTGTGTACTCTGACAGGGAATCTGCTGGTGTGTATGTACACTGACAGGGAATCTACTGGGGCGTGTGTGTATATATACTGACAGGGAATCTGCTTGTGTGTGTGTTCACTGACAGGGAATCTGCTGGTGTGTGTGTGTGTACACTGATAGGAAATCTGTTGGTGTGTCTGTGTGTGTACAATGACAGGGAATCTGCTGGTGTGTTTGCACACTGACAGGGAATCTGCTGGTGTGTGTATGTGTGTGGGTACACTGGCAAGGAACCTGCTGGTGTGTGTGTGTCCACACTGACAGGGAATCTGCTGGTGTGTGTGTGTCCACACTGACAGGGAATCTGCTGGGGCGTGTGTGTGTGTACACTGACAGGGAATCTGCTGGTGTGTGTGTGTACACTGACAGGCAATCTGCTGGTGTGTGTATACACTGACGGAATCTGCTGGTGTGTGTGGGCACTGACAGGAAATCTGCTGGTGTGTGTGTGAGTGCGCACTGACAGGAAATCTGGCGTGTGTGTGTACACTGACAGGGAATCTGCTGGGGTGTGTGTGTACACTGACAGGGAATCTGGTGTGTGTGTGTATGTACACTGACAGGAAATCTGCTGGTGTGTGCATGTATACTGACAGGGAATCTGCTGGTGTGAGTGTTAACTCTCGAATCTGCTGGTGTGTGTGTGTACACTGACGGAATCTGCTGGTGTGTGTGTGTAAACTGACAGGGAATCTGCTGGTGTGTGTGCACTGACAGGGAATCTGCTGGTGTGTGTGTAAACTCTCAGGAATCTGCTTGTGTGTGTGTGTGTATACACTGACAGAGAATCTACTGGTGTGTGTACACTGACGGGGAATCTGCTTGTGTGTGTGTGTGCGCTTACACTGACAGGGAATCTGCTGCCTGTGTGTGTACACTGACAGGGAATCTGCTGGTGCGTGTGTACTCTGACAGGGAACCTGCTGGTGTGTGTGTGTATACACTGACAGGGAATCTACTGGTGCGTGCGTACACTGACAGGGAATCTGCTGGTGCGTGTGTACTCTGACAGGGAACCTGCTGGTGTGTGTGTGTATACACTGACAGGGAATCTACTGGTGCGTGCGTACACTGACAGGGAATCTGCTAGTGTGTGTGTGTATACACTGACGGGGAATCTGCTGGTGTGTGTGTGCATGTGTGTACACTGACAGGGAATCTGCTGGTGTGTGTGCATGTATATACACCGACAGGGAATCTGCTGGGGCGTGTGTGTGTGTACACTGACAGGGAATCTGCTGGTGTGTGTGTGTGTATACACTGACAGGGAATCTACTGGGGCGTGTGTGTGTGTGTACACTGACAGGGAATCTGCTGGTGTATGTGTGTACACTGGCAGGGAATCTGCTGGTTTGTGTGTGTGTGTGTGTGTATGCACTGACCGTGGATCTGCTGGTGTGAGTGTGTGTGTACCCTGACAAAGGATCAGTTGGTGTGTGTGTACACCTGACAGTGATTCTGCTGGGGCATGTGTGTGTGTGTGTGTGTGTGTATACACTGACAGGGGATCTGCTGGTGTGTGTGTGTACACTGACAGGGTATCTGCTGGGGTGTGGGTGTGTGTACACTGACAGGGAATCTGCTGGTGTTTGTGTATATGCACTGACAGGGATTTGGCTGGTGTGTGTCTGTGCACTGACAGGGAATCTGCTGGAGCACGTGTGTCTGTGTACTCTGACAGGGAATCTGCTGGTGTGTGTTTGTGTGTGTGTGTGTACACTGACAGGGAGTCTGCTGGTGTGTGTGTACACTGACAGGAAATCTGTTGGTGTGTGTGTGTGTGTACACTGACAGGGAATCTGCTGGGGCGTGTGTGTATGTGTGTGTACACTGGCACGGAACCTGCTGGTGTGTGTGTACACTGACAGGGAATCTGCTGGTGTGTGTGTGTGTACACTGACAGGGAATCTGCTGGGGTGTGTGTGTGTGTGTGTACACTGGCAGGGAATCTGCTGGTGTGTGTGTGCGCACCTGACAAGGAATCTGCTGGTGTGTGTGGGTGTATACACTGACAGGGGATCTGCTGGTGTATGTGTGTACACCTGACAGGGTATCTGCTGGGGTGTGGGTGTGTGCGCACTGACAGGGAATCTGCTGGTGTGTGTGTGTACACTGACAGGGAGTCTGCTGGTGTGTGTGTGCACACTGACTGGGGACCTGCTGGTGTGTGTGTATACACCTGACAGGGAATCTGCTGGTTTGTGTGTGTGTGTATATGCACTGACAGTGATTCTGCTGGTGTGTGTGTGTGTACACTGATAGGGAATCTGCTGGGGTGTGTGTGTACGCTGACAGGTAATCTGGTGTATCTGTGTGTGTACACTGACAGGGAATCTGCTGGTGTGTGTGTACACTGACAGGGAATCTGCTGGTGTGTGTATGTGTCTGGGTACACTGGCACGGAACCTCCTGGTGTATGTGTACACTGACAGGGAATCTGCTGGTGTGTGTGTGTGTACACTGACAGGGAATCTGCTGGGAGTTGTGTGTGTGTGTGTAAACTGACAAGGAATCTGCTGGTGTGTGTGTACACTGACAAGGAATCTGCTGGTGTGTGTGTGTACACTGACAGGGAATCTGCTAGTGTGTGTATGTGTCTGGGTACACTGGCACGGAACCTCCTGGTGTGTGTGTACACTGACAGGGAATCTGCTGGTGTGTGTGTGTACACTGACAGGGAATCTGCTAGTGTGTGTGTACACTGACAGGGAATCTGGTGTGTGTGTACACTGACAGGAGTCTGCTGGCAAGTGTGTGTTTAAACTGACACAGAATCTGCTGGGGCATGTGTGTGTACACTGACAGGGAGTCTGCTGGTGTGTGTGTGTACACTGACAGGGAGTCTGCTGGGGTGTGTGTGTGTGTGTGTACACTGACAGGGAATCTGCTGGTGTGTGTATATACACTGACAGAGAATCTGCTGGTTGTTTGTGTGTGTGTACACTGACAGGGAGTCTGCTAGTATGTGTGTGTATACACTAACAGGGAATCTGCTGGTGTGTGCGTACACTGACAGGGAACCTGCTTGTGTGTGTGTGCGTACACTGACAGGGAATCTGCTGCGGCCTGTGTGTGTGTACACTGACGGGGAATCTGCTGGTGTGTGTGTGTGTGCGCATGTGTGTACACTGACAAGGAATCTGCTGGTGTGTGTATGTGTGTGTGTGCATGTACACTGACAGGGGATCTGTTGGTGTGTGTGTGCGTGTATATACACCAACAGGGAATCTGCTGGTGTGTGTGTGTGTGTATATACACTGACAGGGAATCTACTGGGGTGTGTGTGTGTACACTGACCGGGGATCTGCTGGTGTGTGTGTACACTGGCAGGGAATCTGCTGGTTTGTGTGTGTGTACACCTGACAGGGAATCTGCTGGGGTGTGGGTGTGTGTACACCTGACAGGGAATCTGCTGGTGTGTGTGTGTATATATACTGACAGGGATTCTGCTTGTGTGTGTGTGTGTACCCTGACAGGGAATCTGCTGGGACGTGTGTGTGTGTATATGCACTGACAGTGATTCTGCTGGTGTGTGTGTGTGTACACTGATAGGGAATCTGCTCGGGCGTGTGTGTGTACGCTGACAGGTAATCTGGTGTATCTGTGTGTGTACACTGACAGGGAATCTGCTGGTGTGTGTGTGTACACTGACAGGGAATCTGCTGGTGTGTGTATGTGTCTGGGTACACTGGCACGGAACCTCCTGGTGTGTGTGTACACTGACAGGGAATCTGCTGGGGCGTGTGTGTGTACACTGACAGGGAATCTGCTGGGGCGTGTGTGTATGTGTGTGTACACTGGCACGGAACCTGCTGGTGTGTGTGTACACTGACAGGGAATCTGCTGGTGTGTGTGTGTGTACACTGACAGGGAATCTGCTGGGGTGTGTGTGTGTGTGTGTACACTGGCAGGGAATCTGCTGGTGTGTGTGTGTGTGTGCGCACCTGACAAGGAATCTGCTGGTGTGTGTGGGTGTATACACTGACAGGGGATCTGCTGGTGTATGTGTGTACACCTGACAGGGTATCTGCTGGGGTGTGGGTGTGTGCGCACTGACAGGGAATCTGCTGGTGTGTGTGTGTACACTGACAGGGAGTCTGCTGGTGTGTGTGTGCACACTGACTGGGGACCTGCTGGTGTGTGTGTATACACCTGACAGGGAATCTGCTGGTTTGTGTGTGTGTGTATATGCACTGACAGTGATTCTGCTGGTGTGTGTGTGTGTACACTGATAGGGAATCTGCTGGGGTGTGTGTGTGTATGCTGACAGGTAATCTGGTGTATCTGTGTGTGTACACTGACAGGGAATCTGCTGGTGTGTGTATGTGTCTGGGTACACTGGCACGGAACCTCCTGGTGTATGTGTACACTGACAGGGAATCTGCTGGTGTGTGTGTGTGTACACTGACAGGGAATCTGCTGGGAGTTGTGTGTGTGTGTGTAAACTGACAAGGAATCTGCTGGTGTGTGTGTACACTGACAAGGAATCTGCTGGTGTGTGTGTGTACACTGACAGGGAATCTGCTAGTGTGTGTATGTGTCTGGGTACACTGGCACGGAACCTCCTGGTGTGTGTGTACACTGACAGGGAATCTGCTGGTGTGTGTGTGTACACTGACAGGGAATCTGCTAGTGTGTGTGTACACTGACAGGGAATCTGGTGTGTGTGTACACTGACAGGAGTCTGCTGGCAAGTGTGTGTTTAAACTGACACAGAATCTGCTGGGGCATGTGTGTGTACACTGACAGGGAGTCTGCTGGTGTGTGTGTGTACACTGACAGGGAGTCTGCTGGTGTGTGTGTGTGTGTGTGTACACTGACAGGGAATCTGCTGGTGTGTGTATATACACTGACAGAGAATCTGCTGGTTGTTTGTGTGTGTGTACACTGACAGGGAGTCTGCTGGGGTGTGTGTGTGTGTGTGTACACTGACAGGGAATCTGCTGGTGTGTGTATATACACTGACAGAGAATCTGCTGGTTGTTTGTGTGTGTATACACTGACAGGGAATCTGCTGGTGTGTGCGTACACTGACAGGGAACCTGCTTGTGTGTGTGTGCGTACACTGACAGGGAATCTGCTGCGGCCTGTGTGTGTGTACACTGACGGGGAATCTGCTGGTGTGTGTGTGTGTGTGCGCATGTGTGTACACTGACAAGGAATCTGCTGGTGTGTGTATGTGAGTGTGTGCATGTACACTGACAGGGGATCTGCTGGTGTGTGTGTGCGTGTATATACACCAACAGGGAATCTGCTGGTGTGTGTGTGTGTGTATATACACTGACAGGGAATCTACTGGGGTGTGTGTGTACACTGGCAGGGAATCTGCTGGTTTGTGTGTGTGTGTGTGTGTATGCACTGACCGTGGATCTGCTGGTGTGAGTGTGTGTGTACCCTGACAAAGGATCAGTTGGTGTGTGTGTACACCTGACAGTGATTCTGCTGGGGCATGTGTGTGTGTGTGTGTGTGTGTATACACTGACAGGGGATCTGCTGGTGTGTGTGTGTACACTGACAGGGTATCTGCTGGGGTGTGGGTGTGTGTACACTGACAGGGAATCTGCTGGTGTTTGTGTATATGCACTGACAGGGATTTGGCTGGTGTGTGTCTGTGCACTGACAGGGAATCTGCTGGAGCACGTGTGTCTGTGTACTCTGACAGGGAATCTGCTGGTGTGTGTTTGTGTGTGTGTGTGTACACTGACAGGGAGTCTGCTGGTGTGTGTGTACACTGACAGGAAATCTGTTGGTGTGTGTGTGTGTGTACACTGACAGGGAATCTGCTGGGGCGTGTGTGTATGTGTGTGTACACTGGCACGGAACCTGCTGGTGTGTGTGTACACTGACAGGGAATCTGCTGGTGTGTGTGTGTGTACACTGACAGGGAATCTGCTGGGGTGTGTGTGTGTGTGTGTACACTGGCAGGGAATCTGCTGGTGTGTGTGTGCGCACCTGACAAGGAATCTGCTGGTGTGTGTGGGTGTATACACTGACAGGGGATCTGCTGGTGTATGTGTGTACACCTGACAGGGTATCTGCTGGGGTGTGGGTGTGTGCGCACTGACAGGGAATCTGCTGGTGTGTGTGTGTACACTGACAGGGAGTCTGCTGGTGTGTGTGTGCACACTGACTGGGGACCTGCTGGTGTGTGTGTATACACCTGACAGGGAATCTGCTGGTTTGTGTGTGTGTGTATATGCACTGACAGTGATTCTGCTGGTGTGTGTGTGTGTACACTGATAGGGAATCTGCTGGGGTGTGTGTGTACGCTGACAGGTAATCTGGTGTATCTGTGTGTGTACACTGACAGGGAATCTGCTGGTGTGTGTGTACACTGACAGGGAATCTGCTGGTGTGTGTATGTGTCTGGGTACACTGGCACGGAACCTCCTGGTGTATGTGTACACTGACAGGGAATCTGCTGGTGTGTGTGTGTGTACACTGACAGGGAATCTGCTGGGAGTTGTGTGTGTGTGTGTAAACTGACAAGGAATCTGCTGGTGTGTGTGTACACTGACAAGGAATCTGCTGGTGTGTGTGTGTACACTGACAGGGAATCTGCTAGTGTGTGTATGTGTCTGGGTACACTGGCACGGAACCTCCTGGTGTGTGTGTACACTGACAGGGAATCTGCTGGTGTGTGTGTGTACACTGACAGGGAATCTGCTAGTGTGTGTGTACACTGACAGGGAATCTGGTGTGTGTGTACACTGACAGGAGTCTGCTGGCAAGTGTGTGTTTAAACTGACACAGAATCTGCTGGGGCATGTGTGTGTACACTGACAGGGAGTCTGCTGGTGTGTGTGTGTACACTGACAGGGAGTCTGCTGGGGTGTGTGTGTGTGTGTGTACACTGACAGGGAATCTGCTGGTGTGTGTATATACACTGACAGAGAATCTGCTGGTTGTTTGTGTGTGTGTACACTGACAGGGAGTCTGCTAGTATGTGTGTGTATACACTAACAGGGAATCTGCTGGTGTGTGCGTACACTGACAGGGAACCTGCTTGTGTGTGTGTGCGTACACTGACAGGGAATCTGCTGCGGCCTGTGTGTGTGTACACTGACGGGGAATCTGCTGGTGTGTGTGTGTGTGCGCATGTGTGTACACTGACAAGGAATCTGCTGGTGTGTGTATGTGTGTGTGTGCATGTACACTGACAGGGGATCTGTTGGTGTGTGTGTGCGTGTATATACACCAACAGGGAATCTGCTGGTGTGTGTGTGTGTGTATATACACTGACAGGGAATCTACTGGGGTGTGTGTGTGTACACTGACCGGGGATCTGCTGGTGTGTGTGTACACTGGCAGGGAATCTGCTGGTTTGTGTGTGTGTACACCTGACAGGGAATCTGCTGGGGTGTGGGTGTGTGTACACCTGACAGGGAATCTGCTGGTGTGTGTGTGTATATATACTGACAGGGATTCTGCTTGTGTGTGTGTGTGTACCCTGACAGGGAATCTGCTGGGACGTGTGTGTGTGTATATGCACTGACAGTGATTCTGCTGGTGTGTGTGTGTGTACACTGATAGGGAATCTGCTCGGGCGTGTGTGTGTACGCTGACAGGTAATCTGGTGTATCTGTGTGTGTACACTGACAGGGAATCTGCTGGTGTGTGTGTGTACACTGACAGGGAATCTGCTGGTGTGTGTATGTGTCTGGGTACACTGGCACGGAACCTCCTGGTGTGTGTGTACACTGACAGGGAATCTGCTGGGGCGTGTGTGTGTACACTGACAGGGAATCTGCTGGGGCGTGTGTGTATGTGTGTGTACACTGGCACGGAACCTGCTGGTGTGTGTGTACACTGACAGGGAATCTGCTGGTGTGTGTGTGTGTACACTGACAGGGAATCTGCTGGGGTGTGTGTGTGTGTGTGTACACTGGCAGGGAATCTGCTGGTGTGTGTGTGTGTGTGCGCACCTGACAAGGAATCTGCTGGTGTGTGTGGGTGTATACACTGACAGGGGATCTGCTGGTGTATGTGTGTACACCTGACAGGGTATCTGCTGGGGTGTGGGTGTGTGCGCACTGACAGGGAATCTGCTGGTGTGTGTGTGTACACTGACAGGGAGTCTGCTGGTGTGTGTGTGCACACTGACTGGGGACCTGCTGGTGTGTGTGTATACACCTGACAGGGAATCTGCTGGTTTGTGTGTGTGTGTATATGCACTGACAGTGATTCTGCTGGTGTGTGTGTGTGTACACTGATAGGGAATCTGCTGGGGTGTGTGTGTGTATGCTGACAGGTAATCTGGTGTATCTGTGTGTGTACACTGACAGGGAATCTGCTGGTGTGTGTATGTGTCTGGGTACACTGGCACGGAACCTCCTGGTGTATGTGTACACTGACAGGGAATCTGCTGGTGTGTGTGTGTGTACACTGACAGGGAATCTGCTGGGAGTTGTGTGTGTGTGTGTAAACTGACAAGGAATCTGCTGGTGTGTGTGTACACTGACAAGGAATCTGCTGGTGTGTGTGTGTACACTGACAGGGAATCTGCTAGTGTGTGTATGTGTCTGGGTACACTGGCACGGAACCTCCTGGTGTGTGTGTACACTGACAGGGAATCTGCTGGTGTGTGTGTGTACACTGACAGGGAATCTGCTAGTGTGTGTGTACACTGACAGGGAATCTGGTGTGTGTGTACACTGACAGGAGTCTGCTGGCAAGTGTGTGTTTAAACTGACACAGAATCTGCTGGGGCATGTGTGTGTACACTGACAGGGAGTCTGCTGGTGTGTGTGTGTACACTGACAGGGAGTCTGCTGGTGTGTGTGTGTGTGTGTGTACACTGACAGGGAATCTGCTGGTGTGTGTATATACACTGACAGAGAATCTGCTGGTTGTTTGTGTGTGTGTACACTGACAGGGAGTCTGCTGGGGTGTGTGTGTGTGTGTGTACACTGACAGGGAATCTGCTGGTGTGTGTATATACACTGACAGAGAATCTGCTGGTTGTTTGTGTGTGTATACACTGACAGGGAATCTGCTGGTGTGTGCGTACACTGACAGGGAACCTGCTTGTGTGTGTGTGCGTACACTGACAGGGAATCTGCTGCGGCCTGTGTGTGTGTACACTGACGGGGAATCTGCTGGTGTGTGTGTGTGTGTGCGCATGTGTGTACACTGACAAGGAATCTGCTGGTGTGTGTATGTGAGTGTGTGCATGTACACTGACAGGGGATCTGCTGGTGTGTGTGTGCGTGTATATACACCAACAGGGAATCTGCTGGTGTGTGTGTGTGTGTATATACACTGACAGGGAATCTACTGGGGTGTGTGTGTGTACACTGACCGGGGATCTGCTGGTGTGTGTGTACACTGGCAGGGAATCTGCTGGTTTGTGTGTGTGTACACCTGACAGGGAATCTGCTGGGGTGTGGGTGTGTGTACACCTGACAGGGAATCTGCTGGTGTGTGTGTGTATATATACTGACAGGGATTCTGCTGGTGTGTGTGTGTGTGTACCCTGACAGGGAATCTGCTGGGACGTGTGTGTGTGTATATGCACTGACAGTGATTCTGCTGGTGTGTGTGTGTGTACACTGATAGGGAATCTGCTCGGGCGTGTGTGTGTACGCTGACAGGTAATCTGGTGTATCTGTGTGTGTACACTGACAGGGAATCTGCTGGTGTGTGTGTGTACACTGACAGGGAATCTGCTGGTGTGTGTATGTGTCTGGGTACACTGGCACGGAACCTCCTGGTGTATGTGTACACTGACAGGAAATCTGCTGGTGTGTGTGTGTGTACACTGACAGGGAATCTGCTGGGAGTTGTGTGTGTGTGTGTGTGTGTAAACTGACAAGGAATCTGCTGGTGTGTGTGTACACTGACAAGGAATCTGCTGGTGTGTGTGTGTACACTGACAGGGAATCTGCTAGTGTGTGTGTGTGTCTGGGTACACTGGCACGGAACCTCCTGGTGTGTGTGTACACTGACAGGGAATCTGCTGGTGTGTGTGTACACTGACAGGGAATCTGCTAGTGTGTGTGTACACTGACAGGGAATCTGGTGTGTGTGTACACTGACAGGAGTCTGCTGGCAAGTGTGTGTTTAAACTGACACAGAATCTGCTGGGGCATGTGTGTGTACACTGACAGGGAGTCTGCTGGTGTGTGTGTGTACACTGACAGGGAGTCTGCTGGGGTGTGTGTGTGTACACTGACAGGGAATCTGCTGGTGTGTGTATATACACTGACAGAGAATCTGCTGGTTGTTTGTGTGTGTGTACACTGACAGGGAGTCTGCTAGTATGTGTGTGTATACACTGACAGGGAATCTGCTGGTGTGTGCGTACACTGACAGGGAACCTGCTTGTGTGTGTGTGCGTACACTGACAGGGAATCTGCTGCGGCCTGTGTGTGTGTACACTGACGGGGAATCTGCTGGTGTGTGTGTGTGTGCGCATGTGTGTACACTGACAAGGAATCTGCTGGTGTGTGTATGTGAGTGTGTGCATGTATACTGACAGGGGATCTGCTGGTGTGTGTGTGCGTGTATATACACCAACAGGGAATCTGCTGGTGTGTGTGTGTGTGTGTGTATATACACTGACAGGGAATCTACTGGGGTGTGTGTGTGTACACTGACCGGGGATCTGCTGGTGTGTGTGTACACTGGCAGGGAATCTGCTGGTTTGTGTGTGTGTACACCTGACAGGGAATCTGCTGGGGTGTGGGTGTGTGTACACCTGACAGGGAATCTGCTGGTGTGTGTGTGTATATATACTGACAGGGATTCTGCTGGTGTGTGTGTGTATACACTGACAGGGAATCTGCTAGTGTGTGTGTGTATACACTGACGGGGAATCTGCTGGTGTGCGTGTGTGCATGTGTGTACACTGACAGGGAATCTGCTGGTGTGTGCATGTATATACACCGACAGGGAATCTGCTGGGGCGTGTGTGTGTGTACACTGACAGGGAATCTGCTGGTGTGTGTGTGTGTATACACTGACAGGGAATCTACTGGGGCGTGTGTGTGTGTGTACACTGACAGGGAATCTGCTGGTGTATGTGTGTACACTGGCAGGGAATCTGCTGGTTTGTGTGTGTGTGTGTGTGTGTATGCACTGACCGTGGATCTGCTGGTGTGAGTGTGTGTGTACCCTGACAAAGGATCAGTTGGCGTGTGTGTACACCTGACAGTGATTCTGCTGGGGCATGTGTGTGTGTGTGTGTGTGTGTGTATACACTGACAGGGGATCTGCTGGTGTGTGTGTGTACACTGACAGGGTATCTGCTGGGGTGTGGGTGTGTGTACACTGACAGGGAATCTGCTGGTGTTTGTGTATATGCACTGACAGGGATTTGGCTGGTGTGTGTCTGTGCACTGACAGGGAATCTGCTGGAGCACGTGTGTCTGTGTACTCTGACAGGGAATCTGCTGGTGTGTGTTTGTGTGTGTGTACACTGACAGGGAGTCTGCTGGTGTGTGTGTACACTGACAGGAAATCTGTTGGTGTGTGTGTGTGTGTACACTGACAGGGAATCTGCTGGGGCGTGTGTGTATGTGTGTGTACACTGGCACGGAACCTGCTGGTGTGTGTGTACACTGACAGGGAATCTGCTGGTGTGTGTGTGTGTACACTGACAGGGAATCTGCTGGGGTGTGTGTGTGTGTGTACACTGGCAGGGAATCTGCTGGTGTGTGTGTGTGTGTGCGCACCTGACAAGGAATCTGCTGGTGTGTGTGGGTGTATACACTGACAGGGGATCTGCTGGTGTATGTGTGTACACCTGACAGGGTATCTGCTGGGGTGTGGGTGTGTGCGCACTGACAGGGAATCTGCTGGTGTGTGTGTGTACACTGACAGGGAGTCTGCTGGTGTGTGTGTGCACACTGACTGGGGACCTGCTGGTGTGTGTGTATACACCTGACAGGGAATCTGCTGGTTTGTGTGTGTGTGTATATGCACTGACAGTGATTCTGCTGGTGTGTGTGTGTGTACACTGATAGGGAATCTGCTGGGGTGTGTGTGTGTACGCTGACAGGTAATCTGGTGTATCTGTGTGTGTACACTGACAGGGAATCTGCTGGTGTGTGTGTACACTGACAGGGAATCTGCTGGTGTGTGTATGTGTCTGGGTACACTGGCACGGAACCTCCTGGTGTATGTGTACACTGACAGGGAATCTGCTGGTGTGTGTGTGTGTACACTGACAGGGAATCTGCTGGGAGTTGTGTGTGTGTGTGTAAACTGACAAGGAATCTGCTGGTGTGTGTGTACACTGACAAGGAATCTGCTGGTGTGTGTGTGTACACTGACAGGGAATCTGCTAGTGTGTGTATGTGTCTGGGTACACTGGCACGGAACCTCCTGGTGTGTGTGTACACTGACAGGGAATCTGCTGGTGTGTGTGTGTACACTGACAGGGAATCTGCTAGTGTGTGTGTACACTGACAGGGAATCTGGTGTGTGTGTACACTGACAGGAGTCTGCTGGCAAGTGTGTGTTTAAACTGACACAGAATCTGCTGGGGCATGTGTGTGTACACTGACGGGGAGTCTGCTGGTGTGTGTGTGTACACTGACAGGGAGTCTGCTGGGGTGTGTGTGTGTGTGTGTACACTGACAGGGAATCTGCTGGTGTGTGTATATACACTGACAGAGAATCTGCTGGTTGTTTGTGTGTGTGTACACTGACAGGGAGTCTGCTAGTATGTGTGTGTATACACTGACAGGGAATCTGCTGGTGTGTGCGTACACTGACAGGGAACCTGCTTGTGTGTGTGTGCGTACACTGACAGGGAATCTGCTGCGGCCTGTGTGTGTGTACACTGACGGGGAATCTGCTGGTGTGTGTATGTGAGTGTGTGCATGTACACTGACAGGGGATCTGCTGGTGTGTGTGTGCGTGTATATACACCAACAGGGAATCCGCTGGTGTGTGTGTGTGTATATACACTGACAGGGAATCTACTGGGGTGTGTGTGTGTACACTGACCGGGGATCTGCTGGTGTGTGTGTACACTGGCAGGGAATCTGCTGGTTTGTGTGTGTGTACACCTGACAGGGAATCTGCTGGGGTGTGGGTGTGTGTACACCTGACAGGGAATCTGCTGGTGTGTGTGTGTATATATACTGACAGGGATTCTGCTGGTGTGTGTGTGTGTGTACCCTGACAGGGAATCTGCTGGGACGTGTGTGTGTGTATATGCACTGACAGTGATTCTGCTGGTGTGTGTGTGTGTACACTGATAGGGAATCTGCTCGGGCGTGTGTGTGTACGCTGACAGGTAATCTGGTGTATCTGTGTGTGTACACTGACAGGGAATCTGCTGGTGTGTGTATGTGTCTGGGTACACTGGCACGGAACCTCCTGGTGTATGTGTACACTGACAGGGAATCTGCTGGTGTGTGTGTGTGTACACTGACAGGGAATCTGCTGGGAGTTGTGTGTGTGTGTGTGTGTGTAAACTGACAAGGAATCTGCTGGTGTGTGTGTACACTGACAAGGAATCTGCTGGTGTGTGTGTGTACACTGACAGGGAATCTGCTAGTGTGTGTGTACACTGACAGGAGTCTGCTGGCAAATGTGTGTTTAAACTGACACAGAATCTGCTGGGGCATGTGTGTGTACACTGACAGGGAGTCTGCTGGTGTGTGTGTGTACACTGACAGGGAGTCTGCTGGGGTGTGTGTGTGTGTACACTGACAGGGAATCTGCTGGTGTGTGTATATACACTGACAGAGAATCTGCTGGTGTGTTTGTGTGTGTGTACACTGACAGGGAGTCTGCTAGTATGTGTGTGTATACACTAACAGGGAATCTGCTGGTGTGTGCGTACACTGACAGGGAACCTGCTTGTGTGTGTGTGCGTACACTGACAGGGAATCTGCTGCGGCCTGTGTGTGTGTACACTGACGGGGAATCTGCTGGTGTGTGTGTGTGTGCGCATGTGTGTACACTGACAAGGAATCTGCTGGTGTGTGTATGTGAGTGTGTGCATGTATACTGACAGGGGATCTGCTGGTGTGTGTGTGCGTGTATATACACCAACAGGGAATCTGCTGGGGCGTGTGTGTGTACACTGACAGGGAATCTGCTGGTGTGTGTGTGTATATACACTGACAGGGAATCTACTGGGGTGTGTGTGTGTACACTGACCGGGGATCTGCTGGTGTGTGTGTACACTGGCAGGGAATCTGCTGGTGTGTGTGTGTGTACACCTGACATGGATTCTGCTGGTGTGCATGTACACTGACAGGGGATCTGCTGGGGTGTGTGTGTGTGTGTATACTGACAGGGAATCTGCTGATGTCTGTGTGCGTGTATATACACTGACAGGGGATCTGTTGGTGTGTGCGTACACTGACAGGGAATCTACGTGTGTGTGTGTGTGTGTGTGTACACTGTCAGGGAATCTGCTGCGGCCTGTCTGTATGTGTGTGTGTACACTGATAGGGAATCTGCTGGTGTGTGTGTACTCTGACAGGGAATCTGCTGGGGCGTGTGTGTGTGTACACTGACAGGGATGCTTCGGGGGCGTTTGTGTGTGTGTATGTACCCTGACAGGGAATCTGCGTGCGTGTGTGTGTACACTGACAGGGAATCTGCTGGGGCGTGTGTCTGTGTGCACTGACAGGGGGTCTGTTGGTGTGTGTGTGTACACTGACAGGGAGTCTGCTGGTGTATGTGTATGTGTACACTGACAGGAAATCTGCTAGTGTGTGTGTGTTTACACTGACAGGGGATCTGCTGGCGTGTGTGTACACTGACAGGGAATCTGCTTGTGTGTGTGTGTGTACACTGACAGGGATTCTGCTGGTGTGTGCGTACACTGACAGGGAATCTGCTGGTGTGTGCGTACACTGACAGGGAATCTATTTTGTGTGTGTGTGTGTACACTGACAGGGATTCTGCTGGTGTGTGCGTACACTGACAGGGAATCTGCTGGTGTGTGCGTACACTGACAGGGAATCTATTTTGTGTGTGTGTGTGCGTACACTGACAGGGAATCTGCTGGTGTGTGTGTGCGTGTACACTGACAGGGAATCTGCTGGTGTGTGTGTGTACACTGACAGGGAATCTGCTGGTGTGTGTGTACACTGACAGGGAATCTGCTTATGTGTGTGTGTGTACACTGACAGGGAATCTGCTGGGGTGTGTGTGTGTATACACTGACAGGGAATCTGCTGGGGCATGTGTGTGTACACTGACAGGGAATCTACTCGGGGGGGGGAGTATGTACACTGACAGGGAATCTGCTGCTTTGTGTGTGTGTATGCATTGACCGGGGATCTGCTGGTGTGGGTGTGTGTACACCTGACAGGGAATCTGCTGGTGTTGTATAATCACTGACAGTGAATCTGCTGGGTCATCTGTGTACACTGACAGGGAATCTGCTGGTGTGTATGTGTGTGTGTGTATATACACTGACAGGGAATCTGCTGGGGCGTTTGTGTGTGTATGTACACCTGACAGGGAAGCTGCTGGGGTGTGGGTGTGTGTGTGTGTACACTGACAGGGAATCTGCTGGTGTGTGTGTGTATACAGTGACAGGGGATCTGCTGGTGTGTGTGTACACCTGACAGAGAAGCTGCTGGGGTGTGGGTGTGTGTACACCTGACGGTGAATCTGCTGGAGTGTGGGTGTGTGTACACTGACAGGGAATCTGCTGGTGTGTTTGTGTGTAAACTGATAGGAAATCTGCTGGGGGTTGTCTGTGTATTTGTGTGTGTGTACGCTGACAGGGAATCTGCTTGTGTGTGTACACTGACAGGGAATCTGCTGGTGTGTGTGTGTGCGTGTGTGTGTGCGTGTACACTGGCACGGAACCTGCTGGTGTGTATGTACACTGACAGGGAATCTGCTGGTGTGTGTGTGTGTGTGTGTGTGTGTGTGTGTGTGTGTGTGTATATACACTGACAGGGAATCTGCTAAGCCGTGTGTGTGTGTGTATATATACTGACAGGCAGTCTGATGGTGTGTGTGTGTGTGTGTACACTGACAGGGAATCTGCTGGTGTGTGTATAATCACTGACAGGGAATCTGCTGGGTCATCTGTGTACACTGACAGGGAATCTGCTGGTGTGTATGTGTGTGTGTGTATATACACTGACAGGGAATCTGCTGGGGCGTTTGTGTGTGTATGTACACCTGACAGGGAAGCTGCTGGGGTGTGGGTGTGTGTGTGTGTACACTGACAGGGAATCTGCTGGTGTGTGTGTGTATACAGTGACAGGGGATCTGCTGGTGTGTGTGTACACCTGACAGAGAAGCTGCTGGGGTGTGGGTGTGTGTACACCTGACGGTGAATCTGCTGGAGTGTGGGTGTGTGTACACTGACAGGGAATCTGCTGGTGTTTGTGTATATGCACTGACAGGGATTTGGCTGGTGTGTGTCTGTGCACTGACAGGGAATCTGCTGGAGCACGTGTGTCTGTGTACTCTGACAGGGAATCTGCTGGTGTGTGTTTGTGTGTGTGTACACTGACAGGGAGTCTGCTGGTGTGTGTGTACACTGACAGGAAATCTGTTGGTGTGTGTGTGTGTGTACACTGACAGGGAATCTGCTGGGGCGTGTGTGTATGTGTGTGTACACTGGCACGGAACCTGCTGGTGTGTGTGTACACTGACAGGGAATCTGCTGGTGTGTGTGTGTGTACACTGACAGGGAATCTGCTGGGGTGTGTGTGTGTGTGTACACTGGCAGGGAATCTGCTGGTGTGTGTGTGTGTGTGCGCACCTGACAAGGAATCTGCTGGTGTGTGTGGGTGTATACACTGACAGGGGATCTGCTGGTGTATGTGTGTACACCTGACAGGGTATCTGCTGGGGTGTGGGTGTGTGCGCACTGACAGGGAATCTGCTGGTGTGTGTGTGTACACTGACAGGGAGTCTGCTGGTGTGTGTGTGCACACTGACTGGGGACCTGCTGGTGTGTGTGTATACACCTGACAGGGAATCTGCTGGTTTGTGTGTGTGTGTATATGCACTGACAGTGATTCTGCTGGTGTGTGTGTGTGTACACTGATAGGGAATCTGCTGGGGTGTGTGTGTGTACGCTGACAGGTAATCTGGTGTATCTGTGTGTGTACACTGACAGGGAATCTGCTGGTGTGTGTGTACACTGACAGGGAATCTGCTGGTGTGTGTATGTGTCTGGGTACACTGGCACGGAACCTCCTGGTGTATGTGTACACTGACAGGGAATCTGCTGGTGTGTGTGTGTGTACACTGACAGGGAATCTGCTGGGAGTTGTGTGTGTGTGTGTAAACTGACAAGGAATCTGCTGGTGTGTGTGTACACTGACAAGGAATCTGCTGGTGTGTGTGTGTACACTGACAGGGAATCTGCTAGTGTGTGTATGTGTCTGGGTACACTGGCACGGAACCTCCTGGTGTGTGTGTACACTGACAGGGAATCTGGTGTGTGTGTACACTGACAGGAGTCTGCTGGCAAGTGTGTGTTTAAACTGACACAGAATCTGCTGGGGCATGTGTGTGTACACTGACGGGGAGTCTGCTGGTGTGTGTGTGTACACTGACAGGGAGTCTGCTGGGGTGTGTGTGTGTGTGTGTGTACACTGACAGGGAATCTGCTGGTGTGTGTATATACACTGACAGAGAATCTGCTGGTTGTTTGTGTGTGTGTACACTGACAGGGAGTCTGCTAGTATGTGTGTGTATACACTGACAGGGAATCTGCTGGTGTGTGCGTACACTGACAGGGAACCTGCTTGTGTGTGTGTGCGTACACTGACAGGGAATCTGCTGCGGCCTGTGTGTGTGTACACTGACGGGGAATCTGCTGGTGTGTGTATGTGAGTGTGTGCATGTACACTGACAGGGGATCTGCTGGTGTGTGTGTGCGTGTATATACACCAACAGGGAATCCGCTGGTGTGTGTGTGTGTATATACACTGACAGGGAATCTACTGGGGTGTGTGTGTGTACACTGACCGGGGATCTGCTGGTGTGTGTGTACACTGGCAGGGAATCTGCTGGTTTGTGTGTGTGTACACCTGACAGGGAATCTGCTGGGGTGTGGGTGTGTGTACACCTGACAGGGAATCTGCTGGTGTGTGTGTGTATATATACTGACAGGGATTCTGCTGGTGTGTGTGTGTGTGTACCCTGACAGGGAATCTGCTGGGACGTGTGTGTGTGTATATGCACTGACAGTGATTCTGCTGGTGTGTGTGTGTGTACACTGATAGGGAATCTGCTCGGGCGTGTGTGTGTACGCTGACAGGTAATCTGGTGTATCTGTGTGTGTACACTGACAGGGAATCTGCTGGTGTGTGTATGTGTCTGGGTACACTGGCACGGAACCTCCTGGTGTATGTGTACACTGACAGGGAATCTGCTGGTGTGTGTGTGTGTACACTGACAGGGAATCTGCTGGGAGTTGTGTGTGTGTGTGTGTGTGTAAACTGACAAGGAATCTGCTGGTGTGTGTGTACACTGACAAGGAATCTGCTGGTGTGTGTGTGTACACTGACAGGGAATCTGCTAGTGTGTGTGTACACTGACAGGGAATCTGGTGTGTGTGTACACTGACAGGAGTCTGCTGGCAAATGTGTGTTTAAACTGACACAGAATCTGCTGGGGCATGTGTGTGTACACTGACAGGGAGTCTGCTGGTGTGTGTGTGTACACTGACAGGGAGTCTGCTGGGGTGTGTGTGTGTGTACACTGACAGGGAATCTGCTGGTGTGTGTATATACACTGACAGAGAATCTGCTGGTGTGTTTGTGTGTGTGTACACTGACAGGGAGTCTGCTAGTATGTGTGTGTATACACTAACAGGGAATCTGCTGGTGTGTGCGTACACTGACAGGGAACCTGCTTGTGTGTGTGTGCGTACACTGACAGGGAATCTGCTGCGGCCTGTGTGTGTGTACACTGACGGGGAATCTGCTGGTGTGTGTGTGTGTGCGCATGTGTGTACACTGACAAGGAATCTGCTGGTGTGTGTATGTGAGTGTGTGCATGTACACTGACAGGGGATCTGCTGGTGTGTGTGTGCGTGTATATACACCAACAGGGAATCTGCTGGGGCGTGTGTGTGTACACTGACGGGGAATCTGCTGGTGTGTGTGTGTATATACACTGACAGGGAATCTACTGGGGTGTGTGTGTGTACACTGACCGGGGATCTGCTGGTGTGTGTGTACACTGGCAGGGAATCTGCTGGTGTGTGTGTGTGTACACCTGACATGGATTCTGCTGGTGTGCATGTACACTGACAGGGGATCTGCTGGGGTGTATGTGTGTGTGTATACTGACAGGGAATCTGCTGATGTCTGTGTGCGTGTATATACACTGACAGGGGATCTGTTGGTGTGTGCGTACACTGACAGGGAATCTACGTGTGTGTGTGTGTGTGTGTACACTGTCAGGGAATCTGCTGCGGCCTGTCTGTATGTGTGTGTGTACACTGATAGGGAATCTGCTGGTGTGTGTGTACTCTGACAGGGAATCTGCTGGGGCGTGTGTGTGTGTACACTGACAGGGATGCTTCGGGGGCGTTTGTGTGTGTGTATGTACCCTGACAGGGAATCTGCGTGCGTGTGTGTGTACACTGACAGGGAATCTGCTGGGGCGTGTGTCTGTGTGCACTGACAGGGGGTCTGTTGGTGTGTGTGTGTACACTGACAGGGAGTCTGCTGGTGTATGTGTATGTGTACACTGACAGGAAATCTGCTAGTGTGTGTGTGTTTACACTGACAGGGGATCTGCTGGCGTGTGTGTACACTGACAGGGAATCTGCTTGTGTGTGTGTGTGTACACTGACAGGGATTCTGCTGGTGTGTGCGTACACTGACAGGGAATCTGCTGGTGTGTGCGTACACTGACAGGGAATCTATTTTGTGTGTGTGTGTGTGTACACTGACAGGGATTCTGCTGGTGTGTGCGTACACTGACAGGGAATCTGCTGGTGTGTGCGTACACTGACAGGGAATCTATTTTTTGTGTGTGTGTGCGTACACTGACAGGGAATCTGCTGGTGTGTGTGTGCGTGTACACTGACAGGGAATCTGCTGGTGTGTGTGTGTACACTGACAGGGAATCTGCTGGTGTGTGTGTACACTGACAGGGAATCTGCTTATGTGTGTGTGTGTACACTGACAGGGAATCTGCTGGGGTGTGTGTGTGTATACACTGACAGGGAATCTGCTGGGGCATGTGTGTGTACACTGACAGGGAATCTACTCGGGGGGGGGAGTATGTACACTGACAGGGAATCTGCTGCTTTGTGTGTGTGTATGCATTGACCGGGGATCTGCTGGTGTGGGTGTGTGTACACCTGACAGGGAATCTGCTGGTGTTGTATAATCACTGACAGTGAATCTGCTGGGTCATCTGTGTACACTGACAGGGAATCTGCTGGTGTGTATGTGTGTGTGTGTATATACACTGACAGGGAATCTGCTGGGGCGTTTGTGTGTGTATGTACACCTGACAGGGAAGCTGCTGGGGTGTGGGTGTGTGTGTGTGTACACTGACAGGGAATCTGCTGGTGTGTGTGTGTATACAGTGACAGGGGATCTGCTGGTGTGTGTGTACACCTGACAGAGAAGCTGCTGGGGTGTGGGTGTGTGTACACCTGACGGTGAATCTGCTGGAGTGTGGGTGTGTGTACACTGACAGGGAATCTGCTGGTGTGTTTGTGTGTAAACTGATAGGAAATCTGCTGGGGGTTGTCTGTGTATTTGTGTGTGTGTACGCTGACAGGGAATCTGCTTGTGTGTGTACACTGACAGGGAATCTGCTGGTGTGTGTGTGTGCGTGTGTGTGTGCGTGTACACTGGCACGGAACCTGCTGGTGTGTATGTACACTGACAGGGAATCTGCTGGTGTGTGTGTGTGTGTGTGTGTGTGTGTGTGTGTGTGTATATACACTGACAGGGAATCTGCTAAGCCGTGTGTGTGTGTGTATATATACTGACAGGCAGTCTGATGGTGTGTGTGTGTGTGTGTACACTGACAGGGAATCTGCTGGTGTGTGTATAATCACTGACAGGGAATCTGCTGGGTCATCTGTGTACACTGACAGGGAATCTGCTGGTGTGTGTGTGTGTATACACTGACAGGGAACCTGCTGGTGTGTGTGTACACTGACAGGGAATCTGCTGGTGTGTGTGTGTGTACACTGACAGGGAATCTGCTGGTGTGTGTATACATTGACAGGGAATCTGCTGGTGTGTGTGTGTGTGTACACTGACAGGAAATCTGCTGTGGCATGTGTGTGTGTGTACACTGACAGGGAATCTGCTAAGCCGTGTGTGTATATATACTGACAGGCAGTCTGATGGTGTGTGTGTATGTGTACACTGACAGGGAATCTGCTGGTGTGTGTGTACACTGACAGGGAATCTGCTGGTGGGTGGGTGTACACTGACAGGGAATCTGCTGGTGTTAGGGTGTGTGTACACTGACAGGGAATCTGCTGGTGTCTGTGTGTGTGTGTACACTGACAGGGAATCTGCTGTGGCATGTGTGTGTGTGTACACTGACAGGGAATCTGCTGGTGTGTGTGTACACTGACAGGGAATCTGCTGGTGGGTGGGTGTACACTGACAGGGAATCTGCTGGTGTTAGGGTGTGTACACACTGACAGGGAATCTGCTGGTGTGTGTGTCCACTGACAGGGAATCTGCTGGGAGTTGTGTGTGTGTGTGTGTACACTGACAGGGAATCTGCTGGGGCGTGTGTATGTGTGTACTTGACAGGGAAGCTGCTGGGCCGTGTGTGTATATACACTGACAGGGAATCCTATAGTGTGTGTGTGTGTACTGATTGCGAATGTGCTGGGGGTTGTGTGAGTGTGTTTACACCTGACAGGGAATCTGCTGGTGTGTGTGTGTATACACTGACAGGGGAACTGCTGGTGTGTGTGTATACACTGACAGGGGATCTGCTGGTGTGTGTGTGTATACACTGACAGGGGAACTGCTGGTGTGTGTGTATACACTGACAGGGGATCTGCTGGTGTGTGTGTATACACTGACAAGGAATCTGCTGGTGTTCGTGTGTACACTGACAGGGAATCTGCTGGTGTGTGTGTGTAGACACTGACAGGGAATCTGGTGTGTGTACACTGACAGGGAATCTGTTGAGGCGCGTGTGTGTGTGTATACACTGACAGGGAATCTGCTGGTGTGTGTACGCAATGGCAGGGAATCTGCTGGTTTGTGTGTGTGTGTGTATACACTGACAGGGAATCTGCTGGTGTTCGTGTGTACACTGACAGGGAATCTGCTGGTGTTCGTGTGTACACTGACAGGGAATCTGCTGGTGTTCGTGTGTACACTGACAGGGAATCTGCTGGTGTGTGTGTGTAGACACTGACAGGGAATCTGGTGGTGTGTGTACGCAATGGCAGGGAATCTGCTGGTTTGTGTGTGTGTGTGTATACACTGACAGGGAATCTGCTCGCGTGTGTGTGTGTTCACTGACAGGGGATCTGCTGGTGTGTGTGTATACACTGACAGGGAATCTGCTGGTGTTCGTGTGTACACTGACAGGGAATCTGCTGCTGTTCATGTGTACACTGACAGGGAATCTGCTGGTATGTGTGTGTGTGTAGACACTGACAGGGAATCTGGTGTGTGTGTACACTGACAGGGAATCTGTCACATACACACACCAGCAGATTACCTGTCAGTGTGTACACACACACACGCCCCAGCAGATTCCCTGTCGGTGTACACACACACGCCCCAGCAGATTCCGTCGGTGTACACACACATACCACATTCCCTGTCAGTGTACACACACACACACAATTCACTGTTAGTGTCTACACACACACGGCCCAGTGGTTTCCCTGTCAGTGTACACACACAAACCTCCACCCCAGCAGATTCCCTGTCAATTGTATATACACACGCACACCAGCAGAATCCCTGTCAGTGTGTGTGTGTGTATATACACTGACAGGGGATCTGCTGGTGTGTGTGTGTGTGTGTGTGTGTGTATACCTGACAGGGAATCTGCTGGGGTGTGTGTACATTGACAAGGAATATGCTGGTGTGTGTGTGTGTACACTGACAGGGAATCTGCTGGTGTGTGTGTGCGTACACTGGCACGGAACCTGCTGGTGTGTGTGTACATTAACAGGGAATCTGCTGGTGTGTGTATGTGCGTGTACACTGACAGGGAAGCTGCTGTGGCGTGTGTGTGTGTGTGTGTACACTGACAGGGAATCTGCTAAGCCGTGTGTGTATATATACTGACAGGCAGTCTGCTGGTGTGTGTGTGGGTGTGTACACTGACAGGGAATCTGCTGGTGGGTGGGTGTACACTGACAGGGAATCTGCTGGTGTGTGCGTCCACTGACAGGGAATCTGCTGGTGTGTGCGTCCACTGACAGGGAATCTGCTGGTTTGTGTGTGTGTGTGTGTATATACTGAGGGGATCTGCTGGTGTGTGTGTGTGTGTGTGTGTGTGTATGTATGTACACACTGGCAGGGAATTTGCTGGTGTTCGTGTGTACACTGACAGGGAATCTGCTGGTGTGTGTGTACATTGACATGGAATCTGCTGGTGTGTGTGTGTACACTGACAGGGAATCTGCTGGTTTGTGTGTGTGTACACCTGACATGGAATCTGCTGGTGTGTGTGTGTGTGTGTGTACACTGACAGGGAATCTGCTGGTTTGTGTGTGTGTACACCTGACAGGGAATCTTGTGGTGTGTGTGTGTGTGTGTGTGTGTATACCTGACAGGGAATCTGCTGGGCTGTGTGTGCATGTGTGTACACTGATAGGGAGTCTGCTGATGTGTGTGTGCACTGACAGGGAATGTGCTGGGGCATGTGTGTGTGTGTACACTGACAGGGAATCTGCTGATGTGTGTGTGTGTGTATGTACACTGACAGGGAATCTGCTGTGGTGTGTGTGTGTATGTACACTGACAGGGAATCTGCTGGGCGTGTGTGTGTATACACTGACAGGAAATCTGCTTCTGTGTGTGTACACTGACAGGGAATCTGCTGGTGTCTGTGTGTGTACGCTGACAGGAAATCTGCATGTGTGTGTGTGTACACTGACAGGGAATCTGCTTGGGTGTGTGTGTGTATACACTGACAGGGAATCTGCTGGTGTGTGTGTGTGTATACCTGACAGGGAATCTGCTGGGGTGTGTACATTGACAAGGAATCTGCTGGTGTGTGTGTATGTACACTGACAGGGGATCTGCTGGTGTGTGTGTGTGTACACCTGACTGGGAATCTGCTGGGGTGTGGGTGTGTGTATACCTGACAGGAAATCTGCTGATGTGTGTGTACATTGACAGGGAATCTGCTGGTGTGTGTGTGTGTACACTGACAGGGGATCTGCTGGTGTGTGTGTGTACACCTGACAGGGAATCTGCTGGGGTGTGTGTACACTGACAGGGAATCTGCTGGTGTGTCTGTGTGTACACAGTGAATCTGCTGGGGGGGGTGTATATACACTGACAGGGAATCTGCTGGTGTGTGTGTGTGTGTGTATACACTGATAGGGGATCTGCTGGTGTATGTGTATACCTGACGGAATCTGTTGGGGTGTGTACATTGACAAAGAATCTGCTGGTGTGGGTGTCTGTACACCTGACAGGGAATCTGCTGGGGTGTGGGTGTGTGTATACCTGACAGGGAATCTGCTGGTCTGTGTGTACATTGACAAGGAATCTGCTGGTGTGTGTGTGTGTACACTGACAGGGAATCTACTGGGGTGTGTGTGTGTGTGTGCACTGGCAGGAACTCTGCTAGGCCGTGTGTGTATATATACTGAAAGGCAATCTGCTGGTGTGTGTGTGTGTACACTGACAGGCAGTCTGCTGGTGGTAGGGTGTGTGTACACTGACAGGGAATCTGCTGGTGTGTGTATACACTGACAGGGGATCTGCCGGCGTGTGTGTGTGTGTGTATATACACACTGACAGGGAATCTGCTGGTGATCGTGTGTACACTGACAGGGAATCTGCTGGGGCGTGTGTGTATGTCTGCACTGACAGGGAATCTGCTGGTGTGTGTGTGTGTGTACACTGATAGGGAATCTGCTGGTGTATGTACACACTGACAGGAAATCTGCTGGTGTGTGTGTGTACACTGGCACGGAATCTGCTGGTGTGTGTGCACACTGATAGGGAATCTGCTGCGGGTTGTGTGTGTGTGTTTATGCACTGACAGGGAATCTGCTGGTATGTGTGTGTGTGTGTGTATATACACACTGACAGGGAATCTGCTGGTGATCGTGTGTACACTGACAGGGAATCTGTTGGGGCGTGTGTGTATGTCTGCACTGACAGGGAATCTGCTGGTGTGTGTGTGTGTGTGTACACTGACAGGGAATCTGCTGGGGCGTGTGTGTGTGTTTATGCACTGACAGGGAATCTGCTGGGGCATGTGTGTGGGTGTGTGTACACTGACAAGGAATCTGCTTGTGTGTGTGTACACTGACAGTGAGTCTGCTGGTGTGTGTACACTGACAGGGAATCTGCTGGGGCGTGTCTGTGTGTGTGTGTACACTGACAGGGAATCTGCTGGGCCGTGTGTGTGTGTGTACACTGACAGAGAATTAGCTGGGGCGTGTGTGTGTACACTGACAGGGGATCTGCTGGTGTGTGTGTGTGTTTATGCACTGACAGGGAATCTGCTGGGGCGTGTGTGTGTGTTTATGCACTGACAGGGAATCTGCTGGGGCATGTGTCTGGGTGTGTGTACACTGACAGGGAATTAGCTGTGGCGTGTGTGTGGGTACACTGACAGGGCATCTGCTGGTGCGTGTGTGTGTGTACACTGACAGGGGATCTGCTGGTGTGTGTGTGTGTGTGCATAACTTGACAGGGAATCTGCTGGGATATGGGTGTGTGTATACCTGACAGGGAATATGCTGTTGTGTGTGTATACACACTGACAGGGAATCTGCTGGTGTGTGTGTACATTGACAAGGAATCTGCTGGTGTGTGTGTGTACACCTGACAGGGAATCTGCTGGGGGGTGGGGGGGGGGGGGGGGTGTATACACTGACACGGAATCTGCTGGTTTGTGTATGTGTACACCTGATGGGGAATCTGCTGGTGTGTGTATATACACTGACTGGGAATCTGCTGCTGTGTGTGTGGGTGTGTGTATACATTGATAGGGGATCTGCTGGTGTGTGTGTACATTGGCAAGTAATCTGCTGGTGTGCGTGTGTGTACACTGACAGGGGATCTGCTGGTGTGTGTGTGTATACACCTGACAGGGAATCTGCTGGGGTGTGGGTGTGTGTATACCTGACAGGGAATCTGCTGGTGTGTGTGAACATTGACAAGGAATCTGCTGATGTGTGTGTGTACACTGACAGGGAATCTGCTGGTGTGTGTGTGTACACTGGCAGGGAATCTGCTGAGGGGTGTGTGTACACTGACAGGGAATCTGCTGGTGTATGTACACACTGACAGGGAATCTGCTGGTGTGTGTGTGTACACTGGCACGGAATCAGCTGGTGTGTGTGCGCGTGTGTGTACACTGACAGGGAGTCTGCTGGGGCATGTGTGTGTACACTGACAAGGAATCAGCTGGGGGGGGGTGTACACTGACAGGCAATCTGCTGGGGTGTGTGTGTGTATGTACAGTGATAGGGAATCTGCTGGGGTGTGTGTGTGTGTACACACTGACAGGGAATCTGCTGGGGTGGTGTGTGTGTACACACTGACAGGGAATCTGCTGGGTGTATGTATGTGTACACTGACAGGGAATCTGCTGGTGTGTGTGTGTGTGTATGTACACTGATAGGGAGTCTGCTGGTCTGTGTGTACACTGACAGGGAACCGGCTGGGGTGTGTGTGTGTGTGTACACTGACAGGGAATCTGCTGGTGTGTGTGTGTGTGTGCACTGACGGGAATCTGCTGGGGTGTGTGTGTGCATGTGTGTACACTAATAGGGAGTCTGCTGGAGTGTGTGTACACTGACAGGGAACCTGCTGGTGTGTGTGTGTATACACTGACAGGGAATCTGCTGGTGTGTGTGTGTGTGTGCACTGACAGGGAATGTGCTGGGGCGTGTGTGTGTGTGTGCACTGACAGGGAATCTGCTGGGGGGGGTGTGTGTACACTGACAGGAAATCTGCTGGGGGTGTGTGTATGTACTCTAACAGGGAATCTGCTGGGTGTGTGTGTATACACTGACAGGGAATCTGCTGGGGGGCTGTATACTGACGGAATCTGCTGGAGTGAGTGCATACACTGACAAGGAATCTGCTGGTGTGCATGCATACTCTGACAGGGAATCTGATGGTGTGTGTGTGTGTGCATTGACAGGGAATTTGCTGGGGCTCGTGTGTCTGTGTACACTGACAGGGAATCTGCTGGTGTGTGTGTACACTGACAGGGAATCTGCTGGGTCGTGTGTGTGTGTACACTGACAGGGAATCTGCTGGTGTGTGTGTGTTTCTGTACTGACAGGGAATCTGCTGGGTCGTGTGTGTGTACACTGACAAGGAATCTGCTGGTGTGTGTATGCACTGACAGGGAATCTGCTGGTGTGTGTGTATACCTGACAGAGAATCTGTTGGGGGGTGTGTACATTGACAAGGAATCTGCTGGTGTGTGTGTGTGTGTGTACACTGACAGGGGATCTGCTGGTGTGTGTATGTACACCTGACAGGGAATCTGCTGGGGGGTGGGTGTGTGTATACCTTACAGGGAATCTGCTGGTGTGTGTGTGTACATTGACAAGGAATCTGCTGGTGTGTGTGTACACTGACAGGGAATCTGCTGGTATGTGTGTACACTAACAGGGAATCTGCTGGGTGTGTGTGTGTATACACTGACAGGGAATCTGCTGGTGTCTGTGTGTGTGTACACTGACAGGGAATCTGCTGGGGGGGGTGTATACTGACGGAATCTGCTGGAGTGAGTGCATACACTGACAGGGAATCTGCTGGTATGTGTGTACACTAACAGGGAATCTGCTGGGTGTGTGTGTGTATACACTGACAGGGAATCTGCTGGTGTCTGTGTGTGTGTACACTGACAGGGAATCTGCTGGGGGGGGTGTATACTGACGGAATCTGCTGGAGTGAGTGCATACACTGACAAGGAATCTGCTGGTGTGCATGCATACTCTGACAGGGAATCTGCTGGTGTGTGTGTGTGCATTGACAGGGAATTTGCTGGGGCTCGTGTGTCTGTGTACACTGACAGGGAATCTGCTGGTGTGTGTGTACACTGACAGGGAATCTGCTGGTGTGTGTGTGTACACTGACAGGGAATCTGCTGGTGTGTGTGTATACACTGACATGGAATCTGCTGGGTCGTGTGTGTGTACACACTGACAGGGAATCTGCTGGGTCGTGTGTGTACACTGACAGGGAATCTGCTGGTCCGTGTGTGTTTCTGTACTGACAGGGAATCTGCTGGTGTGTGTGTGTGTACACTGACAAGGAATCTGCTGGTGTGTGTATGCATTGACAGGGAATCTGCTGGTGTGTGTGTACACTGATTGATAGGGAATCTGCTGGTGTGTGTGTGTGTGTGTGTGTGTGTATACCTGACAGAGAATCTGCTGGGGTGTGTGTACATTGACAAGGAATCTGCTGGTGTGTGTGTGTGTGTACACTGACAGGGGATCTGCTGGTGTGTGTATGTACACCTGACAGGGAATCTGCTGGGGGGGAGGGGGGGGGGTGTGGGTGTGTTTTCCTGACAGGGAATCTGCTGGTGTGTGTGTGTACATTGACAGGGAATCTGCTGGTGTGTGTGTGTGTACACTGACAGGGAATCTGCTGGTATGTGTGTGTACACTAACAGGGAATCTGCTGGGTGTGTGTATATACACTGACAGGGAATCTGCTGGTGTGTGTATGCACTGACAGGGAATCTGCTGGTGTGTGTGTGTGTGTACACTGACAAGGAATCTGCTGGTGTGTGTATGCACTGACAGGGAATCTGCTGGTGTGTGTGTGTGTGTACACTGACAAGGAATCTGCTGGTGTGTGTATGCACTGACAGGGAATCTGCCGGGGCGTGTGTACACTGACAAGGAATCTGCTTGTGTGTGTGTACACTGACAGTGAGTCTGCTGGTGTGTGTGTATACACTGACAGAGAATTAGCTGGGGCGTGTGTGTGTGTACACTGTTAGGGAATCTGCTGGGAGTTGTGTGTGTACACTGACAGGGAATCTGCTGGTGTGTGTGTACACTGATAGGGAATCTGCTGGGGGTTGTGTGTGTGTACACTGACAGGGAAACTGCTGGTGTGTGTGTGTGTACACTGACAGGGGATCTGCTGGTGTGTGTGTGTGTACACTGACATGGAATCTGCTGGTGTGTGTGTGTATATGCACTGATAGTGAATCTGCTGGAGGTTGTGTGTGTACGCTGACAGAGAATCTGCTGGTGTGTGTGTGTGTGTATACCTGACAGGGAATCTGCTGGGGTGTGTGTATATACACTGACAGGGAATCTGCTGGTGTGAGCGTACACTGACAGGGAATCTGCTGGTGTGTGAGTACATTGACAAGGAATCTGCTGGAGTATGTGTACATAGACAAGGAATCTGCTGGTGTGTGTGTGTGTGTGTGTGTGTACACTGACAGGGAATCCCCAGGCTTATGCCCGAAACGTCGATTCTCCTGTCGATACACTGACAGGGATCTGCTGGTGTGTGTACACACTGACAGGGAATCTGCTGGTGTGTGTATGTGTGTGTGTACACTGGCATGGAATCTGCTGGTGTGTGTGTACACTGGCATGGAATCTGCTGGTGTGTGTACACTGGCATGGAATCTGCTGGTGTGTGTATACACTGACAGGGAATCTGCAGGTGTGTGTGTGCGTGTGTGTACACTGATAGGGAGTCTGCTGGTGTGTGTGTACACTGACAGGGAATCTGCTGGGGCGTGTATGTGTACACTGACAGGGAATCTCCTGGTGTGTGTGTGTACACTGACAGGGAATCTGCTGGGGTGTGTGTGTGCGCATGTGTGTACACTGATAGGGAGTCTGCTGGTTTGTGTGTACACTGACAGGGAATCTGCAGGGGCATGTGTGTGTGTACACTGGCAGGGAATCTGCTGGTGTGTGTGTACACTGACAGGGAATCTGCTGGTGTGTGTGTGTGTATGTACACTGACAGGAAATCTGCTGGGGCGTGTGTGTACACCTGATGGGGGATCTGCTGGGGCGTGTGTGTACACCTGATGGGGGATCTGCTGGTGTGTGTGTGTGTGTGTATACACCTGACAGGGAATCTGGTGGGGTGTGGGTGTGTGTATACCTGACAGGGAATCTGCTGGGGGGGGTGGGTGTGTATACCTGACAGGGAATCTGCTGATGTGTGTGTGTGTACACTGACAGGGAATCTGCTGGTGCGTGTGTGTGTACACTGACAGGGAATCTGCGTGTGTGTGTGTGTATACACTGATAGGGAATCTGCTGGGGGTTGTGTGTGTGTACACTGACAGGGAATTACCTGGGGCGTGTGTGTGTGTACACTGACAGGGAATCTGCGCGTGTGTGTGTATATATACACTGATAGGGAATCTGCTGGGAGTTGTGTGTGTACACTGACAGGGAATCTGCTGGGAGTTGTGTGTGTACACTGACAGGGAATCTGCTGGGAGTTGTGTGTGTACACTGACAGGGAATCTGCTGGTGTGTGTGTGTGTACACTGACAGGGAATCTGCTGGTGCGTGTGTGTGTACACTGACAGGGAATCTGCGTGTGTGTGTGTGTATACACTGATAGGGAATCTGCTGGGGGTTGTGTGTGTGTACACTGACAGGGAATTACCTGGGGCGTGTGTGTGTGTACACTGACAGGGGATCTGCTGGTGTGTGTGTGTGTACACTGACATGGAATCTGCTGGTGTGTGTGTGTATATGCACTGATAGTGAATCTGCTGGAGGTTGTGTGTGTACGCTGACAGAGAATCTGCTGGTGTGTGTGTGTGTGTGTGTATACCTGACAGGGAATCTGCTGGGGTGTGTGTATATATACACTGACAGGGAATCTGCTGGTGTGTGAGTACATAGACAAGGAATCTGCTGGTGTGTGTGTGTGTGTGTGTACACTGACAGGGAATCCCCAGGCTTATGCCCGAAACGTCGATTCTCCTGTTCCTTGGATGCTGCCTGACCTGCTGCGCTCTTCCAGCAACACATTTTCAGCTCCGATCTCCAGCATCTGCAGACCTCACTTTCCCCTGTGTGTGTACACTGACAGGGAATCTGCTGGGGTGTGTGTGTGTATACACTGACAGGGAATCTGCTGAGGTTTGTGTGTGTACACTGACAGGGATCTGCTGGTGTGTGTACACACTGACAGGGAATCTGCTGGTGTGTGTATGTGTGTGTGTACACTGGCATGGAATCTGCTGGTGTGTGTGTACACTGGCATGGAATCTGCTGGTGTGTGTATACACTGACAGGGAATCTGCAGGTGTGTGTGTGCGTGTGTGTACACTGATAGGGAGTCTGCTGGTGTGTGTGTACACTGACAGGGAATCTGCTGGGGCGTGTATGTGTACACTGACAGGGAATCTGCGTGTGTGTGTGTGTATACACTGATAGGGAATCTGCTGGGGGTTGTGTGTGTGTACACTGAGAGGGAATCTGCTGGGGTGTGTGTACACTGACAGGGAATCTGCTGGTGTGTGTGTGTGTGTGTATGTACACTGACAGGAAATCTGCTGGGGCGTGTGTGTACACCTGATGGGGGATCTGCTGGTGTGTGTGTGTGTGTGTACACCTGACAGGGAATCTGGTGGGGTGTGGGTGTGTGTATACCTGACAGGGAATCTGCTGGTGTGTGTGTGCGTGTACACTGACAGGGGATCTGCTGGTGTGTGTATGTACACCTGACAGGGAATCTGCTGGGGGGTGGGTGTGTGTATACCTAACATGGAATCTGCTGGTGTGTGTGTACATTGACAAGGAATCTGCTGGTGTGTGTGTGTACACTGACAGGGAATCTGCTGGTATGTGTGTGTACACTAACAGGGAATCTGCTCTGTGTGTGTGTGTGTGTATACACTGACAGGGAATCTGCTGGTGTGTGTGTGTGTACACTGACAGGGAATCTGCTGGGGAGTGTATATGCATTGATAGGGAATCTGCTGGTGTGTGTGTACACTGACAAGGAATCTGCTGGTGTGTGTGTATGCACTGACAGGGAATCTGCTGGTGTGTGTGTGTACACTAACAGGGAATCTGCTGGGTGTGTGTGTGTATGTGTGCGTGTATACACTGACAGGGAATCTGCTGGTGTGTGTGTACACTGACAAGGAATCTGCTGGTGAGGGTGTACATTGACAAGGAATCTGCTGGTGTGTGTGTGTACACTGACAGGGAACCTGCTGGTATGTGTGTGTACACTAACAGGGAATCTGCTGGGTGTGTGTGTGTGTATACACTGACAGGGAATCTGCTGGTGTGTGTGTGTGTATACACTGACAGGGAATCTGCTGGGGGGTGTACATGCACTGATAGGGAATCTGCTGGTGTGTGTGTATGTACACTGACAAGGAATCTGCTGGTGTGTGTATGCACTGACAGGGAATCTGCTGGGTGTGTGTGTATTTGTGCGTGTATACACTGACAGGGAATCTGCTGGTGTGTGTGTGTGTACACTGACAGGGAATCTGCTGGTGTGTGTGTACACTGACAAGGAATCTGCTGGTGTGTGTGCACTGACAGGGAATCTGCTGGTGTGTGTGTGTGTGTGTACACTGGCATGGAATCTGCTGGTGTGTGTGTACACTGGCATGGAATCTGCTGGTGTGTGTATACACTGACAGGGAATCTGCAGGTGTGTGTGTGCGTGTGTGTACACTGATAGGGAGTCTGCTGGTGTGTGTGTACACTGACAGGGAATCTGCTGGGGCGTGTATGTGTACACTGACAGGGAATCTGCGTGTGTGTGTGTGTATACACTGATAGGGAATCTGCTGGGGGTTGTGTGTGTGTACACTGAGAGGGAATCTGCTGGGGTGTGTGTGTGCGCATGTGTGTACACTGATAGGGAGTCTGCTGGTTTGTGTGTACACTGACAGGGAATCTGCAGGGGCATGTGTGTGTACACTGGCAGGGAATCTGCTGGTGTGTGTGTACACTGACAGGGAATCTGCTGGTGTGTGTGTGTGTGTGTATGTACACTGACAGGAAATCTGCTGGGGCGTGTGTGTACACCTGATGGGGGATCTGCTGGTGTGTGTGTGTGTGTACACTGACAGGGGATCTGCTGGTGTGTGTATGTACACCTGACAGGGAATCTGCTGGGGGGTGGGTGTGTGTATACCTAACATGGAATCTGCTGGTGTGTGTGTACATTGACAAGGAATCTGCTGGTGTGTGTGTGTACACTGACAGGGAGTCTGCTGGTATGTGTGTGTACACTAACAGGGAATCTGCTCTGTGTGTGTGTGTGTGTGTATACACTGACAGGGAATCTGCTGGTGTGTGTGTGTGTACACTGACAGGGAATCTGCTGGGGGGTGTATATGCATTGATAGGGAATCTGCTGGTGTGTGTGTACACTGACAAGGAATCTGCTGGTGTGTGTGTATGCACTGACAGGGAATCTGCTGGTGTGTGTGTGTACACTAACAGGGAATCTGCTGGGTGTGTGTGTGTGTATGTGTGCGTGTATACACTGACAGGGAATCTGCTGGTGTGTGTGTACACTGACAGGGAATCTGCTGGGGGGTGTATATGCACTGACAGGGAATCTGCTGGTGTGTGTGTGTACACTGACAAGGAATCTGCTGGTGAGGGTGTACATTGACAAGGAATCTGCTGGTGTGTGTGTGTACACTGACAGGGAACATGCTGGTATGTGTGTGTACACTAACAGGGAATCTGCTGGGTGTGTGTGTGTATACACTGACAGGGAATCTGCTGGTGTGTGTGTGTGTATACACTGACAGGGAATCTGCTGGGGGGTGTACATGCACTGATAGGGAATCTGCTGGTGTGTGTGTATGTACACTGACAAGGAATCTGCTGGTGTGTGTATGCACTGACAGGGAATCTGCTGGGTGTGTGTGTATTTGTGCGTGTATACACTGACAGGGAATCTGCTGGTGTGTGTGTGTGTACACTGACAGGGAATCTGCTGGTGTGTGTGTACACTGACAAGGAATCTGCTGGTGTGTGTGCACTGACAGGGAATCTGCTGGTGTGTGTGTGTGTACACTGACAAGGAATCTGCTGGTGTGTGTGCACTGACAGGGAATCTGCTGGTGTGCGTGTGTGTGTACACTGATTGATAGGGGATCTGCTAGTGTGTGTGTGTATACCTGACAGGGAATCTGCTGGGGTGTGTGTACATTGACAAGGAATCTGCTGGTGTGTGTGCGTGTACACTGACAGGGGATCTGCTGGTGTGTGTATGTACACCTGACAGGGAATTTGCTGGAGGGTAGGTGTGTGTATACCTGACAGGGAATCTGCTGGTATGTGTGTACATTGACAGGGAATCTGCTGGTGTGTGTGTACATTGACAAGGAATCTGCTGGTGTGTGTACACTGACAGGGAATCTGCTGGTGTGTGTGTGTGTGTACACTGACAAGGAATCTGCTGGTGTGTGTGTGTGCACTGACAGGGAATCTGCTGGTGTGTGTGTGTGTGTGTACACTGATTGATAGGGGATCTGCTGGTGTGTGTGTGTGTGTACACCTGACAGGGAATCTGGTGGGGTGTGGGTGTGTGTATACCTGACAGGGAATCTGCTGGTGTGTGTGCGTGTACACTGACAGGGGATCTGCTGGTGTGTGTATGTACACCTGACAGGGAATCTGCTGGGGGGTGGGTGTGTGTATACCTGACATGGAATCTGCTGGTGTGTGTGTGTGTACACTGACAAGGAATCTGCTGGGGTGTGTATGCACTGACAGGGAATCTGCTGGTGTGCGTGTGTACACTGACGGAATCTGCTGGTGTATGTGTGTGTGTGTACACTGACAGGGGATCTGCTGGTGTGTGTGTGTACACCTGATGGGGGATCAGCTGGTGTGTGTGTGTACACCTGATGGGGGATCTGCTGGTGTGTGTGTTTTGTGTGTGTGTGTGTGTGTGTGTGTGTGTGTGTGTGTGTGTGTGTGTGTGTGTGTGTGTGTGTACACCTGACAGGGAATCTGCTGGGGTGTGGGTATGTGTATACCTGACAGGGAATATGCTGGTGTGTGTGTATATACACTGACAGGGAATCTGCTGGTGTGTGTGTACACTGACAGGGAATCTGCTGGGGCGTGTGTGTACACTGACATGGAATTTGCTGGTGTGTGTGTGTACGCTGACAGGGAATCTGCTGGGGCGTGTGTGTGTACACCTGACACGGAATCTGCTGGGGTGTGGGTGTGTGTATACCTGACAGGGAATATGCTGGTGTGTGTGTACATTGACAAGGAATCTGCTGGGGTGTGTGTTTGTGTGTGTACACTGACAGGGAATCCCCAGGCTCATGCCCGAAACGTCGATTCTCCTGTTCCTTGGATGCTGCCTGACCTGCTGCGCTTTTCCAGCAACACATTTTCAGCTCCGATCTCCAACATCTGCAGTCCTCACTTTCCCCTGTGTGTGTACACTGGCAGGGAATCTGCTGGTGTGTGTGTGTGTGTGTGTGTGTGTGTATACACACTGACAGGGAATCTGCTGGTGTGTGTATGTGTGTGTGTACACTGGCAGGGAATCTGCTGGTGTGTGTGCACACTGACAGGAAATCTGCAGGTGTGTGTGTGTACACTGACAGGGATCAGCTGGTGTGTGTGTGTGTAAACCTGACAGGGAATCTGCAAGTGTGTGTGTGTACACTGACAGGGAATCTGCAGGTGTGTGCGTGTGTGTACACTGACAGGGAATCTGCTGGGGTGTGTGTGTGTACACTGACAGGGAATCTGCTGGTGTGTGTACACACTGACAGGGAATCTGCTGGTGTGTGTATGTGTGTGTGTACACTGGCATGGAATCTGCTGGTGTGTGTGCACACTGACAGGAAATCTGCAGGTGTGTGTGTGTGTGTACACTGGCAGGGATCAGCTGGTGTGTGTGTGTACACCTGACAGGGAATCTGCAGGTGTGTGTGTGTACACTGACAGGGAATCTGCAGGTGTGTGTGTGTATACACTGGCAGGGATCAGCTGGTGTGTGTGTGTACACCTGACAGGGAATCTGCAGGTGTGTGTGTGTACATTGACAGGGAATCTGCTGGGGCGGGGGGAGGTGTGCATGTGTGTACACTGATAGGGAGTCTGCTGGTGTGTGTGTGCACTGACAGGGAATCTGCTGGGGTGTGTGTGGGTGTGTACACTGACAGGGAATCTTCTGGTGTGTGTGTGTGTACATTGACAGGGAATCTGCTGGGGTGTGTGTGCGCGCATGTGTGTACACTGATAGGGAGTCTGGTGTGTGTGTACACTGACAGGGAATCTGCTGGGGTGTGTGTGGGTGTGTACACTGACAGGGAATCTGCTGGTGTGTGTGTGTGTACACTGACAGGGCATCTGCTGGGGTGTGTGTTGTGTGTGTGTATGTACACTGACAGAATCTGCTGTGGTGTGTGTGTGTATGTATACTGACAGGGCATCTGCTGGGGTGTGTGTGTGTACACTGACAGGGAATCTGCTGGTGTGCGCCTGAGTATACATTGACAGGGAATCAGCTGGGGCGTGTGTGTGTGTGTGCACACTGACAGGAAATCTGCTGGTGTGTGTGTGTGTACACTGACAGGGATCAGCTGGTGTGTGTGAGTGGGTGTACACCTGACAGGGAATCTGCTGGTGTGTGTGTGTATACCTGACAGGGAATCTGCTGGTGTGTGTGTATATACACTGACAGGGAATCTGCTGGTGTGTGCATACACTGACAGGGAATCTGCTGCGGCCTGTGTGTGTGTGTGTACACTGACAGGGAATCTGCTGGTGTGTGTGTACATTGACAAGGAATCTGCTGGTGTGTGTGTACACTGACAGGGAATCTGCTGGGGCGTGTGTGTGTGTGTACACTGACAGGGATCAGCTGGTGTGTGTGTGTGTGTGTGTACACTGACAGGGATCAGCTGGTGTGTGTGTGTGTGTGTGTGTACACTGACATGGAATTTGCTGGTGTGTGTGTGCACACCTGACACGGAATCTGCTGGGGTGTGGGTGTGTGTATACCTGACAGGGAATATGCTGGTGTGTGTGTACATTGACAAGGAATCTGCTGGGGTGTGTGTGTGTGTGTGTGTACACTGACAGGGAATCCCCAGGCTCATGCCCGAAACGTCGATTCTCCTGTTCCTTGGATGCTGCCTGACCTGCTGCGCTTTTCCAGCAACACATTTTCAGCTCCGATCTTCAACATCTGCAGTCCTCACTTTCCTCTGTGTGTGTACACTGACAGGGAATCTTCTGGTGTGTGTGTGTGTACACTGGCAGGGAATCTGCTGGTGTGTGTGTGTGTATACACTGACAGGGAATCTGCTGGTGTGTGTATGTGTGTGTGTGTACACTGGCAGGGAATCTGCTGGTGTGTGTGCACACTGACAGGAAATCTGCAGGTGTGTGTGTGTACACTGACAGGGATCAGCTGGTGTGTGTGTGTGTAAACCTGACAGGGAATCTGCTGGGGTGTGTGTGTGTACACTGACAGGGAATCTGCAGGTGTGTGCGTGTGTGTACACTGACAGGGAATCTGCTGGGGTGTGTGTGTGTGTGTACACTGACAGGGAATCTGCTGGGGTGTGTGTGTGTGTGTACACTGACAGGGAATCTGCTGGTGTGTGTACACACTGACAGGGAATCTGCTGGGGTGTGTGTGGGTGTGTACACTGACAGGGAATCTGCTGGGGTGTGTGTGGGTGTGTGTATGTACACTGACGGAATCTGCTGTGGTTGTGTGTGTGTGTACACTGACAGGGAATCTGCTGGTGTGTATGTATACTGACAGGGAATCTGCTGGGGTGTGTGTGTGTGTACACTGACAGGGAATCTGCTGGTGTGTATGTATACTGACAGGGAATCTGCTGGGGCGTGTGTGTGTGTGTACACTGACAGGGAATCTGCTGGTGTGCGTCTGAGTATACATTGACAGGGAATCAGCTGGGGCGTGTGTGTGTGTACACTGATCAGGAAGTCTGCAGGTGTGTGTGTGTGTGTACACTGACAGGGATCAGCTGGTGAGTGTGTGTGTGTGTGTGAGTACACTGACAAGGAATCTGCTGGTGTGTGTTCACTGACAGGGAATCTGCTGGTGTGTGTGTGTGTGTGTGTGTGAGTACACTGACAAGGAATCTGCTGGTGTGTGTTCACTGACAGGGAATCTGCTGGTGTGCGTGTGTGTGTGTACACTGATTGATAGGGAATCTGCTGGTGTGTGTGTGTGTGTGTGTGTATACCTGACAGGGAATCTGCTGGGGTGTGTGTACATTGACAAGGAATCTGCTGGTGTGTGTGTGAGTGTACACTGACAGGGGATCTGCTGGTGTGTGTATGTACACCTGACAGGGAATCTGCTGGTGTGTGTGTGTGTACACTGACAAGGAATCTGCTAATGTGTGTGCACTGACAGGGAATCTGCTGGTGTGTGTGTGTGGGTGTGTGTGTACACTGATTGATAGGGAATCTGTTGGTGTGTCTGTGTGTGTGTACACCTGACAGGGAATCTGGTGGGGTGTGGGTGTGTGTATACCTGACAGGGAATCTGCAGGTGTGTGTGTGTGTGTACACTGACAGGGAGTCTGCTGGTGTGTGTGTGTGCGTGTACACTGACAGGGGATCTGCTGGTGTGTGTGTACATTGACAAGGAATCTGCTGGTGTGTGTGTACACTGACAGGGAATCTGATGGGGTGTGTGTGGGTGTGTACACTGACAGGGAATCTGCTGGGGTGTGTGTGGGTGTGTACACTGACAGGGAATCTGCTGGTGTGCGTCTGAGTATACATTGACAGGGAATCAGCTGGGGCGTGTGTGTGTGCACACTGACAGGAAGTCTGCAGGTGTGTGTGTGTGTGTGTATACACCTGACAGGGAATCTGCTGGTGTGTGTGTGCGTGTACACTGACAGGGGATCTGCTGGTGGGTGTGTGTATACCTGACATGGAATCTGCTGGTGTGTGTATGCACTGACAGGGAATCTGCTGGTGTGTGTGTGTGTGTACACTGACAGGGAATCTGCTGGTGGGTGTGTGTATACCTGACATGGAATCTGCTGGTGTGTGTATGCACTGACAGGGAATCTGCTGGTGTGTGTGTGTGTATACACTGACAAGGAATCTGCTGGTGTGTGTATGCACTGACAGGGAATCTGCTGGTGTGTGTGTGTGTACACTGACAAGGAATCTGCTGGTGTATGTGTGTGTGTGTGTATACACTGACAGGGGATCTGCTGGTGTGTGTGTGTACACCTGATGGGGGATCAGCTGGTGTGTGTGTGTATGTACACTGACAGGAAATCTACTGGGGCGTGTGTGTGTGTGTACACTGACAGGGAATCTGCTGGTGTGCGTGTGTACACTGACGGAATATGCTGGTGTGTGTGTATATACACTGTCAGGGAATCTGCTGGTGTGTGTTCACTGACAGGGAATCTGCTGGTGTGCTTGTGTGTGTGTGTGTGTGTACACTGACAGGGAATCTGCTGGTGTATGTGTACACTGACAGGGAATCTGCTGGGGCGTGTGTGTACACTGACATGGAATTTGCTGGTGTGTGTGTGTACGCTGACAGGGAATCTGCTGGGACGTGTGTGTGTGTACACCTGACACGGAATCTGCTGGGGTGTGGGTGTGTGTATATCTGACAGGGAATATGCTGGTGTGTGTGTATATACACTGTCAGGGAATCTGCTGGTGTGTGTGTGTGTGTGTGTGTGTGTATACCCTGACAGGGAATCTGCTGGGGTGTGTGTGTACACTGGCAGGGAATCTGCTGGGGTGTGTGTGTGTACACTGGCAGGGAATCTGCTGGGGTGTGTGTTGTGTGTATGTACACTGACGGAATCTGGTGTGGTGTGTGTGTGTGTATGTATACTGACAGGGCATCTGCTGGTGTGCGTCTGAGTATACATTGACAGGGAATCAGCTGGGGCGTGTGTGTGTGTGCACACTGACAGGAAATCTGCAAGTGTGTGTGTGTGTGTGTGTACACTGACAGGGATCAGCTGGTGTGTGTGGGTGTACACCTGACAGGGATCAGCTGGTGTGTGTGTGTGTGTGTATACCTGCTGGGGTGTGTGTACATTGACAAGGAATCTGCTGGTGTGTGTGTGTGTACACTGACAGGGGATCTGCTGGTGTGTGTGTGTACACCTGACAGGGAATTTGCTGGAGGGTAGGTGTGTGTATACCTGACAGGGAATCTGCTGATATGTGTGTACATTGACAGGGAATCTGCTGGTGTGTGTGTACACTGACAAGGAATCTGCTGGTGTGTGTGTGTGTGTGTACACTGACAGGGAATCTGCTGGTGTGTGTGTGTGTACACTGACAAGGGATCTGCTGGTGTGTGTGCACTGACAGGGATTCTGCTGGTGTGTGTACACTGATTGATAGGGGATCTGCTGGTGTGTGTGTGTGTGTGTGTGTGTACACCTGACAGGGAATCTGGTGGGGTGTGGGTGTGTGTATACCTGACAGGGAATCTGCTGGTATGTGTGTGTGTGTACACTGACAGGGGATCTGCTGGTGTGTGTATGTACACCTGACAGGGAATCTGCTGGGGTGTGGGTGTGTGTATACCTGACATGGAATCTGCTGGTGTGTGTGCACTGACAGGGAATCTGCTGGTGTGTGTGTGTACACTGACAAGGATTCTGCTGGGGTGTGTGTGTGTATGTACACTGACAGGAAATCTACTGGGGCGTGTGTGTGTGTGTACACTGACAGGGAATCTGCTGGTGTGCGTGTGTACACTGACGGAATCTGCTGGTGTATGTGTGTGTGTGTGTGTGTACACTTACAGGGGATCTGCTGGTGTGTGTGTGTGTACACCTGATGGGGGATCAGCTGGTGTGTGTGTGTACACCTGATGGGGGATCTGCTGGTGTGTGTGTGTGTGTGTGTGTGTGTGTACACCTGACAGGGAATCTGGTGGGGTGTGGGTGTGTGTATACCTGACAGGGAATATGCTGGTGTGTGTGTATATACACTGTCAGGGAATCTGCTGGTGTGTGTGTTCACTGACAGGGAATCTGCTGGTGTGCTTGTGTGTGTGTGTGTGTACACTGACAGGGAATCTGCTGGAGTGTGTGTACACTGACAGGGAATCTGCTGGGGTGTGTGTGTACACTGACATGGAATTTGCTGGTGTGTGTGTGTGTGTGTACGCTGACAGGGAATCTGCTGGGGCGTGTGTGTGTACACCTGACACGGAATCTGCTGGGGTGTGGGTGTGTGTATACCTGACAGGGAATATGCTGGTCTGTGTGTACATTGACAAGGAATCTGCTGGTGTGTGTGTGTGTACACTGACAGGGAATCTACTGGGGTGTGTGTGTGTGTGTGCACTGGCAGGAACTCTGCTAGGCCGTGTGTGTATATATACTGAAAGGCAATCTGCTGGTGTGTGTGTGTGTGTGTGTGTGTACACTGACAGGCAGTCTGCTGGTGGTAGGGTGTGTGTACACTGACAGGGAATCTGCTGGTGTGTGTGTGTGTGTGTGTGTGTGTGTACACCTGACAGGGAATCTGGTGGGGTGTGGGTGTGTGTATACCTGACAGGGAATATGCTGGTGTGTGTGTATATACACTGTCAGGGAATCTGCTGGTGTGTGTGTTCACTGACAGGGAATCTGCTGGTGTGCTTGTGTGTGTGTGTGTGTACACTGACAGGGAATCTGCTGGAGTGTGTGTACACTGACAGGGAATCTGCTGGGGTGTGTGTGTACACTGACATGGAATTTGCTGGTGTGTGTGTGTGTGTGTACGCTGACAGGGAATCTGCTGGGGCGTGTGTGTGTACACCTGACACGGAATCTGCTGGGGTGTGTGTGTGTATACCTGACAGGGAATATGCTGGGGTGTGTGTATATACACTGTCAGGGAATCTGCTGGTGTGTGTGTACATTGACAAGGAATCTGCTGGGGTGTGTGTTTGTGTGTGTACACTGACAGGGAATCCCCAGGCTCATGCCCGAAACGTCGATTCTCCTGCTCCTTGAATGCTGCCTGACCTGCTGCGCTTTTCCAGCAACACATTTTCAGCTCCGATCACCAACATCCGCAGTCCTCACTTTCCCCTGTGTGTGTACACTGACAGGGAATCTGCTGGTGTGTGTGTGTGTATACACTGACAGGGAATCTGCTGGGGTGTGTGTGTGTACACTGGCAGGGAATCTGCTGGTGTGTATACACACTGACAGGGAATCTGCTGGTGTGTGTATGTGTGTGTGTACACTGGCATGGAATCTGCTGGTGTGTGTGTACACTGACAGGAAATCTGCAGGTGTGTGTGTGTACACTGACAGGGATCAGCTGGTGTGTGTGTGTGTGTACACCTGACAGGGAATCTGCAAGTGTGTGTGTGTACACTGACAGGGAATCTGCAGGTGTGTGCGTGTGTGTACATTGACAGGGAAACTGCTGGGGGGGGGAGGTGTGCATGTGTGTACACTGATAGGGAGTCTGCTGGTGTGTGTGTACACTGACAGGGAATCTGCTGGGGTGTGTGTGGGTGTGTACACTGACAGGGAATCTTCTGGTGTGTGTGTGTACACTGACAGGGAATCTGCTGGGGTGTGTGTGGGTGTGTACACTGACAGGGAATCTGCTGGTGTGTGTGTGTGTGTACACTGACAGGGATCAGCTGGTGTGTGTGTGTGGGTGTACACCTGACAGGGAATCTGCTGGGGTGTGTGTGTGTATACCTGACAGGGAATCTGCTGGTGTGTGTGTATATACACTGACAGGGAATCTGCTGGTGTGTGCATACACTGACAGGGAATCTGCTGCGGCCTCTGTGTGTGTGTGTGTGTGTGTGTGTACACTGACAGGGAATCTGCTGGTGTGTGTGTACATTGACAAGGAATCTGCTGGGGTGTGTGTGGGTGTGTACACTGACAGGGAATCTGCTGGTGTGTGTGTGTGTATACCTGACAGGGAATCTGCTGGTGTGTGTGTATATACACTGACAGGGAATCTGCTGGTGTGTGCATACACTGACAGGGAATCTGCTGCGGCCTGTGTGTGTGTGTGTACACTGACAGGGATCAGCTGGTGTGTGTGTGTGTGTACACCTGACAGGGAATCTGCAAGTGTGTGTGTGTACACTGACAGGGAATCTGCAGGTGTGTGCGTGTGTGTACATTGACAGGGAAACTGCTGGGGGGGGGAGGTGTGCATGTGTGTACACTGATAGGGAGTCTGCTGGTGTGTGTGTACACTGACAGGGAATCTGCTGGGGTGTGTGTGGGTGTGTACACTGACAGGGAATCTTCTGGTGTGTGTGTGTACACTGACAGGGAATCTGCTGGGGTGTGTGTGGGTGTGTACACTGACAGGGAATCTGCTGGTGTGTGTGTGTGTGTACACTGACAGGGATCAGCTGGTGTGTGTGTGTGGGTGTACACCTGACAGGGAATCTGCTGGTGTGTGTGTGTGTATACCTGACAGGGAATCTGCTGGTGTGTGTGTATATACACTGACAGGGAATCTGCTGGTGTGTGCATACACTGACAGGGAATCTGCTGCGGCCTCTGTGTGTGTGTGTGTGTGTGTGTACACTGACAGGGAATCTGCTGGTGTGTGTGTACATTGACAAGGAATCTGCTGGGGTGTGTGTGGGTGTGTACACTGACAGGGAATCTGCTGGTGTGTGTGTGTGTATACCTGACAGGGAATCTGCTGGTGTGTGTGTATATACACTGACAGGGAATCTGCTGGTGTGTGCATACACTGACAGGGAATCTGCTGCGGCCTGTGTGTGTGTGTGTGTGTGTACACTGACAGGGAATCTGCTGGTGTGTGTGTACATTGACAAGGAATCTGCTGGTATGTGTGTACACTGACAGGGAATCTGCTGGGGTGTGTGTGGGTGTGTACACTGACAGGGAATCTGCTGGGGTGTGTGTGGGTGTGTGTATGTACACTGACGGAATCTGCTGTGGTTGTGTGTGTGTATGTATACTGACAGGGAATCTGCTGGTGTGCGTCTGAGTATACATTGACAGGGAATCAGCTGGGGCGTGTGTGTGTGCACACTGACAGGAAGTCTGCAGGTGTGTGTGTGTTCATTGACAGGGAATCTGCTGGTGTGTGTGTTTGTGTGTGTGTGTGTGTACACTGACAGGGAATCTGCTGTGGCGTGTGTGTGTATGTATACTGACAAGGAATCTGCTGGTGTGTGTGTGTGTGTGTATACACTGACAGGGGATCTGCTGGTGTCTGTATGTCTGTATGTGCACACCTGACAGGGATTCTGCTGGTGTGTGTGTGTGTACACCTGACAGGGAATCTGCTGGGGTGTGGGTGTGAGTATACACTGTCTGGGAATCTGCTGGTGTGTGTGTACATTGACAAGAAATCAGTGTGTGTGTGTGTGTGTGTGTGTGTGTGTGTGTGTGTGTGTGTGTGTGTGTGTGTGTGTGTGTGTGTGTGTGTGTGTGTGTGTGTGTGTGTGTACACTGACAGGGAATCCCCAGGCTCATGCCCGAAACGTCGATTCTCCTGGTCCTTGGATGCTACCTGACCTTCTGCGCTTTTCCAGCAACACATTTTCAGCTCCGGTCTCGAGCATCTGCAGTCTTCACTTTCCCCTGTGTGTGTGTACACACTGACAGGGAATCTGCTGGTGTGTGTTTGTGTGTGTGTATACACTGACAGGCAATCTGCAGGTGTGTGTGTGTACACTGACAGGGAATCTGCAGGTGTGCGTGTGTGTACACTGATAGGGAGTCTGCTGGTGTGTGTGTACACTGACAGGGAATCTGCTGGGGCGTGTGTGCGTACACTGACAGGAAATCTGCTTGTGTGTGTGTGTGCACACTGACAGGGAATCTGCTGGTGTGTGTGTGTGTGCATGTGTGTACACTGATAGGGAGTCTGCTGGTGTGTGTACACTGACAGGGAATCTGCTGGTGTGTGTGTGTACACTGACAGGGAATCTGCAGGTGTGTGTGTGTACACACTGACGGAATCTGCTGGTGTGTGTATGTGTGTGTGTACACTGGCACGGAATCTGCTGGGGTGTGTGTACACACTGACAGGGAATCTGCTGGTGTGTGTATGTGTGTGTGTACACTGACAGGCAATCTGCAGGTGTGTGTGTACACTGACAGGGATTCTGCAGGTGTGTGTGTGCGTGTGTGTACACTGATAGGGAGTCTGCTGGTGTGTGTGTACACTGACAGGGAATCTGCTGGGGCGTGTGTGCGTACACTGACAGGAAATCTGCTTGTGTGTGTGTGTGCACACTGTCAGGGAATCTGCTGGTGTGTGTGTGTGTGCATGTGTGTACACTGATAGGGAGTCTGCTGGTGTGTGTACACTGACAGGGAATCTGCTGGTGTGTGTGTGTACACTGACAGAGAATCTGCAGGTGTGTGTGTGTACACTGACAGGGAATCTGCTGATGTGTGTATGTGTGTGTACACACTGATAGGGAATCTGCTGGGGGGGTGTACACTGACGGAATTTGCTGGGGCATGTATGTGTGTGTGTGTACACTGACAGGGAATCTGCAGGTGTGTGTACTTTGGGAATCTGCTGGGGCATGTGTATGTGTGCGTACAATGACAGAAAATCTGCTGGTGTGTGTGCATGTATACTGATAGGGAATCTGCTGGGGCGTGTGTGTGTATGTGTACACTGACAGGGATTCTGCTGGGGCGTGTGTGTGTATGTACACTGGCAGGGAATCTGCTGGGCCGTGTGTGTTTACAATGACATGGAATCTGCTGGTGTGCATGTGTGTGTGTATGTACACTGACAGGAAATCTGCTGGGGCGTGTGTGTGTGTAAACTGACAGGGAATCTGCTGGTGTGTGTGTGTGTGTGTGTACACTGACCGAGAATCTGTTGGGGCGTGTGTGTGTGTGTACGCTGACAGTGAATCTGCTGGTGTGCGTGTCAGTACACTGACAGGGAATCTGCAGGTGTGTGTACTCTGACTGGGAATCTGCTGGTTTGTGTGTGTTTGTGTATACACTGACGGGATCTGCTGGTGTGTGTGTGTACATTTGATAGGGAATCTGCTGTGGTGGGTGTGTGTGTGTGTACACTGACAGGGAATCTGCTGGGGCGTGTGTGCGTACACTGACAGGAAATCTGCTTGTGTGTGTGTGTGCACACTGTCAGGGAATCTGCTGGTGTGTGTGTGTGTGCATGTGTGTACACTGATAGGGAGTCTGCTGGTGTGTGTACACTGACAGGGAATCTGCTGGTGTGTGTGTGTACACTGACAGAGAATCTGCAGGTGTGTGTGTGTACACTGACAGGGAATCTGCTGGTGTGTGTGTGTGTGTATACACTGACAGGGGATCTGCTGGTGTGTGTGTATATACACTGACAGGGAATCTGCTGGTGTGTGTACATTGACAAGGAATCTGCTGGTGTGTGTGTGTACACTGGCAGGGAATGTGGTGTGTGTGTACACTGACAGGGAATCTGCTGGTGTGTGTGTGTGCACACTGACAGGGAATCTGCTGGTGTGTGTACATTGACAAGGAATCTGCTGGTGTGTGTGTACATTGACAAGGAATCTGCTGGTGTGTGTGTATACACTGGCAGGGAATCTGCTGGTGTGTGTGTGTACACTGACAGAGAATCTGCAGGTGTGTGTGTGTACACTGACAGGGAATCTGCTGGTGTGTGTGTGTGTGTATACACTGACAGGGGATCTGCTGGTGTGTGTGTATATACACTGACAGGGAATCTGCTGGTGTGTGTACATTGACAAGGAATCTGCTGGTGTGTGTGTGTACACTGGCAGGGAATGTGGTGTGTGTGTACACTGACAGGGAATCTGCTGGTGTGTGTGTGTGCACACTGACAGGGAATCTGCTGGTGTGTGTACATTGACAAGGAATCTGCTGGTGTGTGTGTACATTGACAAGGAATCTGCTGGTGTGTGTGTATACACTGGCCGGGAATGTGGTGTGTGTGTACACTGACAGGGAATCTGCTGGTATGTGTATGTGTACACTGAGGGAATGTGGTGTGTGTGTTCCCTGACAGGGAATCTGCTGGGGTGTGTGTGTTTACACTGACAGGGAATCTGGTGTGTGTGCGTGTAAACTGACAGGGAATCTGCTGGTGTGTGTGTGTACACTGACAGGGAATCTGCTGGTGTGTGTGTACATTGACTAGGAATCTGCTGGTGTGTGTGTGTACACTGGCAGGGAATGTGGTGTGTGTACACTGACGGAATCTGCTGGGGCCTGTGTGTGTGTGTAAACTGACAAGGAATCTGCTGGTATGTGTGTGTGTACACTGACAGGGAATGTGGTGTGTGTACACTGACAGGGAATCTGTTGGGGCGTGTGTGTGTGATCACTGACAGGGAATCTGCTGGGCCATGTGTGTGTGTACACTGACAGGGAATCTGCTGGTGTGCGTCTGAGTATACATTGACAGGGAATCAGCTGGGGCGTGTGTGTGTGTGCACACTGACAGGAAGTCTGCAGGTGTGTGTGTGTATAGACACTGCCAGGGAATCTGGTGTGTGTGTGTGTGTACACTGATAGAGAATCTGCTGGGGTGTGTGTGTACACTGACAGGAAATTTGCTGGGGCGTGTGTGTGTGTGTGTACACTGACAGGGAATCTGCAGGTGTGTGTGTGTGTACAATGACAGGGAATCTGCTGGTGTGTGTGCATGTACACTGATAGGGAATCTGCTGGGGCATGTGTGTTTGTGTACACTGACAGGGAACCTGCTGGGTTGTCTGTGTACACTGACAGGGAATCTGCAGGTATGTGTATTCTGACTGTGAATCTGCTGGTTTGTGTGAGTGCGTGTATACACTGACAGGGGATCTGCTGGTGTGTGTGTGTACATTTGACAGGGAATCTGCTGGGGTGTGTGTGTGTGTACACTGACGGGATCTGCTGGTGTGTGTGTGTGTGTGTGAATACACTGGCGGGGACTATGCTGATGTGTGTGTATATACACTGACAGGGAATCTGCTGGTGTGTGTGTACATTGACAAGGAATCTGCTGGTGTGTGTGTGTATACTGGCAGGGAATGTGGTGTGTGTACACTGACAGAATCTGCTGGGGCGTGTGTGTGTGTGTGTAAACTGACGGAATGTGCTGGTGTGTGTGTGTACACTGACAGGGAAGGTGGTGTGTGTGTGTACACTGACAGGGAATCTGTTGGGGTGTGTGTGTGTGTGTACGCTGACAGGGAATCTGCTGGGCCATGTATGTGTACACTGCCAGGGAATCGTGTGTGTGTGTGTATGTGTACACTGATAGGGAATCTGCTGGGGGGGGGTGTACACTGACGGAATTTGGCATGTATGTGTGTGTGTACACTGACAGGGAATCTGCAGGTGTGTATACTTTGGGAATCTGCTGGGGCATGTGCGTACAATGACAGGGAATCTGCTGGTGTGTGTGCATGTACACTGATAGGGAATCTGCTGGGGCGTGTGTGTACACTGACGGAATTTGGCATGTATGTGTGTGTGTACACTGACAGGGAATCTGCAGGTGTGTATACTCTGGGAATCTGCTGGGGCATGTGTATGTGTGCGTACAATGACAGGGAATCTGCTGGTGTGTGTGTGTGTGTGTACACTGACAGGGAATCTGCTGGTGTGTGTGCATGTACACTGATAGAGAATCTGCTGGGGCGTGTGTGTGTTCACTGACAGGGAATCTGCTGGGGCATGTGTGTTTGTGTACACTGACAGGGAATCAGCTGGGGCGTGTGTGTGTGTACACTGATAGGGAATCTGCTGGGTCGTCTGTGTACACTGACAGGGAATCTGCTAGTTTGTGTGTGTTTGTGTATACACTGACAGGGGATCTGCTGATGTGTGTGTGTACATGTGACAGGGAATCTGCTGAGGCGTGTGTGTGTACATTGACAGGGAATCTGCTGGTGTGTGTGTGTACACTGACAGGGGATCTGCTGGTGTCTGCGTGTGTGTGTGAATACACACAGGGAATCTGCTGGTGTGTGTGTGTATATACACTGACAGGGAATCTGCTGGTGTGTGTGTATATACACTGACAGGGAATCTGCTGGTGTGTGTACATTGACAAGGAATCTGCTGGTGTGTGTACATTGACAAGAAATCTGCTGGTGTGTGTGTACACTGGCAAGGAATGTGGTGTGTCTGTACACTGACAGGGAATCTGCTGGGGCTTGTGTGTGTGTGCAAACTGACAGGGAATCTGCTGGTGTGTGTGTGTACACTGACAGGGAATGTGATGTGTGTGTACGTACACTGACAGGGAATCTGCTGGTGTGTGTGTGTGTACACTGACAGGGAGTCTGGTGTGTGTGGGTACACTGAAAGGGAATCTGCTGGGGCGTGTGTGTGTGTGGGTACACTGACAGGGAATCTGCTGGTATGTGTGTGTGTACACTGATGGGGAATCTGCTGATGTGTGTGTACACTGACAGGGAATCTGCTGGGCCCTGTGTGTATATACATTGACAGGGAATCTGCTTGTGTGTGTGTGTGTGTGTGTGTGTATACACTGATGGGAAATCTGCTGGTGTGGGTGTACACTGACAGGGAATCTGCTGGTGTGCGTGTGAGTACACTGACAGGAAATCTGCTGGTGTGCACGTGTGTGTGTTCACTGACAGGGAATCTGCTGGGCCATGTGTGTGTACACGGACAGGCAATCTGCTGGTGTGTGTGTGTGTACACTGGCAGGGAATCTGCAGGTGTGTGTACTCTGACTGGGAATCTGCTGGGGCATGTGTATGTGTGCGTACAATGACAGGGAATCTGCTGGTGTGTGTGTGTGTGTGTACACTGACAGGGAATCTGCTGGTGTGTGTGCATGTACACTGATAGAGAATCTGCTGGGGCGTGTGTGTGTTCACTGACAGGGAATCTGCTGGGGCATGTGTGTTTGTGTACACTGACAGGGAATCTGCTGGTGTGTGTGTGTGTGTGTGTACACTGACAGGGAATCTGCTGGTGTGTGTGTGTGTGTGTGTGTGTGTGTATAGACACTGCCAGGGAATCTGGTGTGTGTGTGTGTGTGTATACACTGACAGGGAATCTGCTGGGGGGTGTGTGTACACTGATAGAGAATCTGCTGGGGCGTGTGTGTGTTCACTGACAGGGAATCTGCTGGGGCATGTGTGTTTGTGTACACTGACAGGGAATCTGCTGGTGTGTGTGTGTGTGTGTGTACACTGACAGGGAATCTGCTGGTGTGTGTGTGTGTGTGTATACACTGACAGGGAATCTGCTGGGGGGTGTCTGTACAATGACAGGGAATCTGCTGGTGTGTGTGTGTGTGTACACTGACGGAATCTGCTGGTGTGTGTGTGGGTACACTGATAGGGAATCTGCTGGGGTGTGTGTGTGTACACTGACAGGGAATCTGCTGGGGTGTGTGTGTGTACACTGACAGGGAATCTGCTGGTATGTGTACACTGACAGGTAATCTGCTGGTGTGTGTATGTGTGTGTACACTGACAGGTAATCTGCTTGTGTGTGTGTACACTGACAGGGAATCTGCTGGTGTGTGTACACTGACAGGTAATCTGCTGGTGTGTGTATGTGTGTGTACACTGACAGGTGGATGGGAGATCCCCCGAGGTGATGAGGTTCTGGATGGTCTGGGAGATAATGGCTTGGTGGTGGGAGGTGAAACCATCATCTCCCTGACCGTCCATAACCTCATCACCTCGGGGGATCTCCCATCCACCGCCTCCAACCTCATAGTCCCACAACCCCGCACCGCCCGCTTCTACCTCCTGCCCAAAATCCACAAACCTGACTGCCCCGGCCGACCCATTGTCTCCGCCTGCTCCTGCCCCACCGAACTCATCTCCGCCTACCTTGACACCGTCCTGTCCCCCTTAGTCCAAGAACTCCCCAACTACGTTCGGGACACCACCCACGCCCTCCACCTGCTCCATGATTTTCGCTTCCCCGGTTCCAACGCCTTATTTTCACCATGGACATCCAGTCCCTGTACACCTCCATCCCCATCACGAAGGACTCAAAGCCCTCCGCTTCTTTCTTTCCCGCCGTACCACCCAGTACCCTTCCACTGACACCCTCCTTCAACTGACTGAACTGGTCCTCACCCTGAACAACTTCTCTTTCCAATCCTCCCACTTCCTCCAAACGAAAGGAGTAGCCATGGGCACCCGCATGGGCCCCAGCTATGCCTGCCTCTTCGTAGGATATGTGGAACAATCCATCTTCCGCAACTACACTGGCCCCACCCCCCACCATTTCCTCCGCTACATCGATGACTGTATCGGCGCCGCCTCGTGCTCCCACGAGGAGGTTGAACAGTTCATCCACTTCACCAACACCTTCCACCCCGACCTCAAATTCACCTGGACAGTCTCAGATTCCTCCCTCCCCTTCCTAGACCTTTCTATTTCTATCTCAGGCGACCGAATCAACACGGACATCTACTATAAACCGACCGACTCCCACAGCTACCTGGACTACACCTCCTCCCACCCTGCCCCCTGTAAAAACGCCATCCCATTCTCCCAATTCCTTCGACTCCGCCGCATCTGCTCCCAGGAGGACCAGTTCCAAAAACGCACAACCCAGATGGCCTCCTCCTTCAAGGACCGCAATTTCCCCCCCGACGTGGTCGACGGTGCCCTCCACTGCATCTCTTCCACTTCCCACTCCTCTGCCCTTGAGCCCCGCCCCTCCAACCGCCACCAGGACAGAACCCCACTGGTCCTCACCTACCACCCCACCAATCTCCATGTACCGCGCATCATCCGCCGTCACTTCCGCCACCTCCAAACGGACCCCACCACCAAGGATATATTTCCCTCCCCTCCCCTCTCAGCGTTCCGAAAAGACCACTCCCTCCGTGACTCCCTTGTCAGATCCACACCCCCCACCAACCCAACCTCCACTCCCGGCATCTTCCCCTGCAACCGCAAGAAATGCAAAACTTGCGCCCACACCTCCCCCCTCACTTCCCTCCAAGGCCCCAAAGGAAACTTCCATATCCGCCACAGATTCACCTGCACCTCCACACACATCATCTATTGCATCCGCTGCACCCGATGTGGCCTCCTCTATATTGGGGAGACAGGCCGGTTACTTGCGGAGCGTTTCAGAGAACACCTCTGGGACACCCAGACCAACCAACCCAACCACCCCGTAACCCAACACTTTAACTCCCCCTCCCACTCCACCAAGGACATGCAGGTCCTTGGACTCCTCCATCGCCAGACCATAGCAACACGACGGTTGGAGGAAGAGCGCCTCATCTTCTGCCTGGGAACCCTCCAACCACAAGGGCTGAACTCAGATTTCTCCAGTTTCCTCATTTCCCCTCCCCCCAACTTGTCTCAGTCAAATCCCTCGAACTCAGCACCGCCTTCCTAACCTGCAATCATCTTCCTGACCTCTCCGCCCCCACCCCCATTCCGGCCTATCACCCTCACCTTGACCTCCCTCCACCTATCGTATTTCCAAAGCCCCTCCTCCCTACCTTTTATCTTAGCCTGCTGGACACACTTTCCTCATTCCTGAAGAAGGGCTTATGCCAGAAACGTCGATTCTCCTGTTCCCTGGATGCTGCCTGACCTGCTGCGCTTTTCCAGCAACACATTTTCAGTAACAGCTGTTCTATGGGTATACTGAGACAGTGAGTGTCGATGAAGATGTACGCTGCTGTTCTATTGGTATACTGAGGCAGTGAGTGTGGATGTAGATGTACGCTGCTGTTCTATGGGTATACTGAGGCAGTGAGTGTGGATGTAGATGTACACTGCTGTTCTATGGGTATACTGAGGCAGTGAGTGTGGATGTAGATGTACACTGCTGTTCTATGGGTATACTGAGACTGTGAGTGTCGGTGAAGATGTACGCTGCTGTTCTGTGTGTACACTGAGACAGTGAGTGTGCGTGTAGATATACACTGGTGTTCTCTGTGTTCACTGAGACAGTGAGTGTGGGTGTAGATGTACACTGCTGTTCTATGGGTATACTGAGACAGTGAGTATAGGTGTAGATATACACTGGTTTTCTATGTGCACATTGAGACAGTGAGTGTTTGTGTAGATGTACACTGCTGTTCTATGTGTACACTGAGTCGGTGAGTGTGGGTGCAGATGTACACTGCTGTTCTATGGGTATACTGAGACAGTGAGTGTGGATGCAGATGTACACTGCTGTTCTATGGGTATAATAAGACAGTGACTGTCGGTGAAGATGTACACTGCTGTTCTATGGGTATACTAAGACAGTGAGTGCAGGTGTAGATGTACACTGCCGTTCTGTGTGTATACTGAGACAGTGAGAGTGGGTGTAAATGTACACTGCTGTTCTGTGGGTACACTGAGACAGTGAGTGTGGGTGTAAATGTACACTGCTGTTCAGTGTGTATACTGAGACAGTGAGAGTGGGTGTAAATGTACACTGCTGTTCTGTGGGTACACTGAGACAGTGAGTGTACTGGTAGATGTACACTGCTGTTCAGTGTGTATACTGAGCCGGTGAGTGTGGGTGTAGATGTACACTGCTGTTCTATGGGTATACTGAGACAGTGAGTGTGGATGCAGATGTACACTGCTGTTCTATGGGTATACTGAGACAGTGAGTGTCGGTGAAGATGTACAGTGCTGTTCTATGGGTATACTGAGACAGTGAGTGTCGATGAAGATGTACACTGCTGTTCTATGGGTATACTGAGGCAGTGAGTGTGGATGTAGATGTACACTGCTGTTCTATGGGTATACTGAGACTGTGAGTGTCGGTGAAGATGTACGCTGCTGTTCTGTGTGTACACTGAGACAGTGAGTGTGGGTGTAGATATACACTGGTGTTCTCTGTGTTCACTGAGACAGTGAGTGTGGGTGTAGATGTACACTGCTGTTCTATGGGTATACTAAGACAGTGAGTGTCGGTGAAGATGTACACTGCTGTTCTATGGGTATACTAAGACAGTGAGTGTAGGTGTAGATGTACACTGCCGTTCTGTGTGTATACTGAGACAGTGAGTGTGGGTGTAAATGTACACTGCTGTTCTATGGGTATACTAAGACAGTGAGTGTCGGTGAAGATGTACACTGCTGTTCTATGGGTATACTAAGACAGTGAGTGTCGGTGAAGATGTACACTGCTGTTCTATGGGTATCCTGAGACAGTGAGTGTAGGTGTAGATGTACACTGCTGTTCTATGGGTATACTAAGACAGTGACTGTCGGTGAAGATGTACACTGCTGTTCTATGGGTATACTAAGACAGTGAGTGTAGGTGTAGATGTACACTGCCGTTCTGTGTGTATACTGAGACAGTGAGTGTGGGTGTAAATGTACACTGCTGTTCTGTGGGTACACTGAGACAGTGAGTGTACTGGTAGATGTACACTGCTGTTCAGTGTGTATACTGAGCCGGTGAGTGTGGGTGTAGATGTACACTGCTGTTCTATGGGTATACTGAGACAGTGAGTGTTTGTGTAGATGTACACTGCTGTTCTATGGGTATACTGAGACAGTGAGTGTGCATGGAGATGTACACTGCTGTTCTATGGGTACACTGAGACAGTGAATGTAGGTGTAGATGTTCACTGCTGTTCTCTGTGTACACTGAGATGGTGAGTGTGGGTGTAGATGTACATTGCTGTTCTATGGGTACACTGAGACAGTGAGTGTAGGTGTAGATGTATACTGCTGTTCTATGGGTATACTGAGACAGTGAGTGTAGGTGTAGATGTTCACTGCTGTTCTCTGTGTACACTGAGATGGTGAGTGTGGGTGTAGATGTACATTGCTGTTCTATGGGTACACTGAGACAGTGAGTGTAGGTGTAGATGTACACTGCTGTTCTATGGGTACACTGAGACAGTGAGTGTGTGTGTGTAGATGGACACTGCTGTTCTATGGGTATACTGAGACAGTGAGTGTAGGGGTAGATGTACACTGCTGTTCTATGGGTACACTGAGATGGTGAGTGTGGGTGTAGATGTACACTGCTGTTCTATGGGTACACTGAGACAGTGAGTGTGTGTGTGTAGATGGACACTGCTGTTCTATGGGTATACTGAGACAGTGAGTGTAGGGGTAGATGTACACTGCTGTTCTATGGGTACACTGAGACAGTGAGTGTGGGTGTATATATACACTGCTGTTCTATGGGTACACTGAGACAGTGAGTGTAGGGGTAGATGTACACTGCTGTTCTATGGGTATACTGAGACAGTGAGTGTCGGTGAAGATGTACACTGCTGTTCTATGGGTACACTGAGACAGTGAGTGTGGATGCAGATGTACACTGCTGTTCTATGGGTATACTAAGACAGTGAGTGTCGGTGAAGATGTACACTGCTGTTCTATGGGTATACTAAGACAGTGAGTGCAGGTGTAGATGTACACTGCTGTTCTGTGTGTATACTGAGACAGTGAGTGTAGGTGTAGATGTACCCTGCTGTTCTATGGGTATACTGAGTCGGTGAGTGTGGGTGTAGATGTACACTGCTGTTCTATGTGTACACTGAGACAGTGAGTGTGGGTGTAGATATACCCTGCTGTTCTATGTGTACACTGAGACAGTGAGTGTGGGTGTAGATGTACACTGCCGTTCTGTGTGTATACTGAGACAGTGAGTGTGGGTGTAAATGTACACTGCTGTTCTATGTGTATACTGAAACAGTGAGTGTGGGTGTAGATGTACACTGCTGTTCTATGGGTACACTGAGACAGTGAGTGTAGGTGTAGATGTACACTGCTGTTCTCTGTGTACACTGAGATGGTGAGTGTGGGTGTGGATGTACACTGCTGTTCTATGGGTATACTGAGACAGTGAGTGTCGGTGTAGATGTACACTGCTGTTCTATGGGTATACTGAGACAGTGAGTGTCGGTGTAGATGTACACTGCTGTTCTATGGGTATACTGAGACAGTGAGTGTGGATGTAGATGTACACTGCTGTTCTATGGGTACACTGAGACAGTGAGTGTAGGTGTAGATGTAGATGTACACTGCTGTTCTATGGGTATACTAAGACAGTGAGTGTAGGTGTAGATGTACACTGCTGTTCTCTGTGTACACTGAGATGGTGAGTGTGGGTGTAGATGTACACTGCTGTTCTATGGGTACACTGAGACAGTGAGTGTCGGTGTAGATGTACACTGCTGTTCTATAGGTACACTGACACAGTGAGTGTGGGTGTAGATGTACACTGCTGTTCTATGGGTACACTGACACAATGAGTGTAGGGGTAGATGTACACTGCTGTTCTATGGGTACACTGAGATAGTGAGTGTGGATGTAGATGTACACTGCTGTTCTATGGGTATACTGAGGCAATGAGTGTGGGTGTAGATGTACACTGCTGTTCTATGGGTATACTAAGACAGTGAGTGCAGGTGTAGATGTACACTGCTGTTCTATGTGTACACTGACACAGTGGGTGTCGGGGTTGATGTACACTGCTGTTCAGTGTGTATACTGAGCCGGTGAGTGTGGGTGTAGATGTACACTGCTGTTCTATGGGTACACTGAGATGGTGAGTGTGGGTGTAGATGTACACTGCTGTTCTCTGTGTACACTGAGACAGTGAGTGTCGGTGAAGATGTACACTGCTGTTCTATGGGTACACTGAGATGGTGAGTGTGTGTGTGTAGATGGACACTGCTGTTCTCTGGGTATACTGAGACAGTGAGTGTAGGGGTAGATGTACACTGCTGTTCTATGTGTACACTGAGACGGTGGGTGTGGATGTAGATGTACACTGCTGTTCTATGTGTACACTGAGTCGGTGAGTATGGGTGCAGATGTACACTGCTGTTCTATGGGTGTACTGAGACAGTGAGTGTCGGTGAAGATGTACACTGCTGTTCTATGGGTATACTGAGACAGTGAGTGTGGATGCAGATGTACACTGCTGTTCTATGGGTATACTAAGACAGTGAGTGTCGGGGTTGATGTACACTGCTGTTCAGTGTGTATACTGAGCCGGTGAGTGTGGGTGTAGATGTACACTGCTGTTCTATGGGTACACTGAGATGGTGAGTGTGGGTGTAGATGTACACTGCTGTTCTATGGGTATACTGCGACGGTGTGTGTAGTTGTAGATGTACACTGCTGTTCTATGGGTACACTGAGACAGTGAGTGTGAGTGTAGATGTACACTGCTGTTCTATGGGTATACTGAGACAGTGAGTGTCGGTGAAGATGTACACTGCTGTTCTATGGGTATACTGAGACAGTGAGTGTGGATGCAGATGTACACTGCTGTTCTATGGGTATACTAAGACAGTGACTGTCGGTGAAGATGTACACTGCTGTTCTATGGGTATACTAAGACAGTGAGTGTAGGTGTAGATGTACACTGCCGTTCTGTGTGTATACTGAGACAGTGAGAGTGGGTGTAAATGTACACTGCTGTTCTGTGGGTACACTGAGACAGTGAGTGTACTGGTAGATGTACACTGCTGTTCAGTGTGTATACTGAGCCGGTGAGTGTGGGTGTCGATGTACACTGCTGTTCTATGGGTATACTGAGACAGTGAGTGTTTGTGTAGATGTACACTGCTGTTCTATGGGTATACTGAGACAGTGAGTGTGCATGGAGATGTACACTGCTGTTCTATGGGTACACTGAGACAGTGAATGTAGGTGTAGATGTTCACTGCTGTTCTCTGTGTACACTGAGATGGTGAGTGTGGGTGTAGATGTACACTGCTGTTCTATGGGTACACTGAGACAGTGAGTGTAGGTGTAGATGTATACTGCTGTTCTATGGGTACACTGAGACAGTGAGTGTGTGTGTGTAGATGGACACTGCTGTTCTATGGGTATACTGAGACAATGAGTGTAGGTGTAGATGTACACTGCTGTTCTATGTGTACACTGAGACAGTGAGTGTGGGTGTAGATGTACACTGCTGTTCAGTGTGTCTACTGAGACGGTGAGTGTAGGTGTAGATATACCCGGCTATTCTATGTGTACACTGAGACAGTGAGTGTGGGTGTAGATGTACACTGCTGTTCTATGGGTATACTGAGACAGTGAGTGTCGGTGAAGATGTACACTGCTGTTCTATGGGTATACTGAGACAGTGAGTGTGGATGCAGATGTACACTGCTGTTCTATGGGTATACTAAGACAGTGAGTGTGGATGCAGATGTACACTGCTGTTCTATGGGTATACTAAGACAGTGAGTGTCGGTGAAGATGTACACTGCTGTTCTATGGGTATACTAAGACAGTGAGTGCAGGTGTAGATGTACACCTCTGTTCCATGTTATACGAAGACAGTGTAGGTGTAGATATACCCTGCTGTTCTGTGTGTATACTGAGTCGGTGAGTGTGGGTGTAGATGTACACTGCCGTTCTGTGTGTATACTGAGACAGTGAGTGTGGGTGTAAATGTACACTGCTGTTCTATGTGTATACTGAAACAGTGAGTGTAGGGGTAGATGTACACTGCTGTTCAGAGTGTATACTGAGCCGGTGAGTGTGGGTGTAGATGTACACTGCTGTTCTATGTGTACTCTGAGACAGTGAGTGTGCATGGAGATGTACACTGCTGTTCTATGGGTACACTGAGACAGTGAATGTAGGTGTAGATGTACACTGCTGTTCTCTGTGTACACTGAGATGGTGAGTGTGGGTGTAGATGTACACTGCTGTACTATGCGTATACTGTGACAGTGAGTGTGGGTGTGGATGTACACTGCTGTTCTATGGGTATACTGAGACAGTGAGTGTCGGTGTAGATGTACACTGCTGTTCTATGGGTATACTGAGACAGTGAGTGTCGGTGTAGATGTACACTGCTGTTCTATGGGTACACTGAGACAGTGAGTGTCGGTGTAGATGTACACTGCTGTTCTATGGGTATACTGAGACAGTGAGTGTCGGTGTAGATGTACACTGCTGTTCTATGGGTATACTGAGACAGTGAGTGTCGGTGTAGATGTACACTGCTGTTCTATGGGTATACTGAGACAGTGAGTGTCGGTGTAGATGTACACTGCTGTTCTATGGGTATACTGAGACAGTGAGTGTCGGTGTAGATGTACACTGCTGTTCTGTGTGTGCACTGAGACAGTGAGTGTTGGTGTAGATGTAGATGTACACTGCTGTTCTATGGGTATACTAAGACAGTGAGTGTAGGTGTAGATGTACACTGCTGTTCTCTGTGTACACTGAGATGGTGAGTGTGGGTGTAGATGTACATTGCTGTTCTATGGGTACACTGAGACAGTGAGTGTCGGTGTAGATGTACACTGCTGTTCTATAGGTACACTGACACAGTGAGTGTGGGTGTAGATGTACACTGCTGTTCTATGGGTACACTGACACAATGAGTGTAGGGGTAGATGTACACTGCTGTTCTATGGGTACACTGACACAATGAGTGTAGGGGTAGATGTACACTGCTGTTCTATGGGTACACTGACACAATGAGTGTAGGGGTAGATGTACACTGCTGTTCTATGGGTACACTGACACAATGAGTGTAGGTGTAGATGTACACTGCTGTTCTATGGGTATACTAAGACAGTGAGTGCAGGTGTAGATGTACACTGCTGTTGTATGTGTACACTGACACAGTGGGTGTCGGGGTTGATGTACACTGCTGTTCAGTGTGTATACTGAGCCGGTGAGTGTGGGTGTAGATGTACACTGCTGTTCTATGGGTACACTGAGATGGTGAGTGTGGGTGTAGATGTACACTGCTGTTCTCTGTGTACACTGAGACAGTGAGTGTGTGTGTGTAGATGGACACTGCTGTTCTCTGGGTATACTGAGACAGTGAGTGTAGGGGTAGATGTACACTGCTGTTCTATGTGTACACTGAGACGGTGGGTGTGGATGTAGATGTACACTGCTGTTCTATGGGTACACTGAGACAGTGAGTGTCGGTGAAGATGTACACTGCTGTTCTCTGTGTACACTGAGACAGTGAGTGTGTGTGTGTAGATGGACACTGCTGTTCTCTGGGTATACTGAGACAGTGAGTGTAGGGGTAGATGTACACTGCTGTTCTATGTGTACACTGAGACGGTGGGTGTGGATGTAGATGTACACTGCTGTTCTATGGGTACACTGAGACAGTGAGTGTCGGTGAAGATGTACACTGCTGTTCTATGGGTATACTGAGACAGTGAGTGTGGGTGTAGATGTACACTGCTGTTCTATGGGTATACTGAGACAGTGAGTGTGGATGTAGATGTACCCTGCTGTTCTATGGGTATACTGAGACAGTGAGTATAGGTGTAGATATACACTGGTTTTCTATGTGTACATTGAGACAGTGAGTGTTGGTGTAGATGTACACTGCTGTTCTATGTGTACACTGAGTCGGTGAGTATGGGTGCAGATGTACACTGCTGTTCTATGGGTATACTGAGACAGTGAGTATAGGTGTAGATATACACTGGTTTTCTATGTGTACATTGAGACAGTGAGTGTTGGTGTAGATGTACACTGCTGTTCTATGTGTACACTGAGTCGGTGAGTATGGGTGTAGATGTACACTGCTGATCTATGTTTACACTGAGATAGTGAGTGTGGGTGTAGATGTACACTGCTGTTCTATGTGTACACTGAGTCGGTGAGTGTCGGTGTAGATGTACACTGCTGTTCAGTGTGTCTACTGAGACGGTGAGTGTAGGTGTAGATATACCCGGCTATTCTATGTGTACACTGAGACAGTGAGTGTGGGTGTAGATGTACACTGCTGTTCTATGGGTATACTGAGACAGTGAGTGTGGGTGTAGATGTACACTGCTGTTCTATGTGTACACTGAGACAGTGAGTGTGGGTGTAGATGTACACTGCTGTTCAGTGTGTCTACTGAGACGGTGAGTGTAGGTGTAGATATACCCGGCTATTCTATGTGTACACTGAGACAGTGAGTGTGGGTGTAGATGTACACTGCTGTTCTATGGGTATACTGAGACAGTGAGTGTCGGTGAAGATGTACACTGCTGTTCTATGGGTATACTGAGACAGTGAGTGTGGATGCAGATGTACACTGCTGTTCTATGGATATACTAAGACAGTGAGTGTCGGTGAAGATGTACACTGCTGTTCTATGGGTATACTAAGACAGTGAGTGCAGGTGTAGATGTATACTGCTGTTCTATGGGTACACTGAGACAGTGAGTGTGGGTGTAGATGTACACTGCTGATCTATGTTTACACTGAGACAGTGAGTGTGGGTGTAGATGTACACTGCTGTTCTATGTGTACACTGAGACAGTGAGTGTGGGTGTAGATGTACACTGCTGTTCAGTGTGTCTACTGAGACGGTGAGTGTAGGTGTAGATATACCCGGCTATTCTATGTGTACACTGAGACAGTGAGTGTGGATGCAGATGTACACTGCTGTTCTATGGGTATACTAAGACAGTGAGTGTCGGTGAAGATGTACACTGCTGTTCTATGGGTATACTAAGACAGTGAGTGCAGGTGTAGATGTACCCTGCTGTTCTATAGATACACTGACACAGTGAATGTAGGTGTAGATGTACACTGCCGTTCTGTGTGTATACTGAGACAGTGAGTGTGGGTGTAAATGTACACTGCTGTTCTGTGTGTATACTGAGACAGTGAGTGTAGGTGTAGATGTACACTGCCGTTCTGTGTGTATACTGAGACAGTGAGTGTGGGTGTAAATGTACACTGCTGTTCTGTGTGTATACTGAGACAGTGAGTGTAGGGGTAGATGTACACTGCTGTTCTGTGGGTACACTGAGACAGTGAGTGTGGGTGTAGATGTACACTGCCGTTCTGTGTGTATACTGAGACAGTGAGTGTGGGTGTAAATGTACACTGCTGTTCTATGTGTATACTGAAACAGTGAGTGTAGGGGTAGATGTACACTGCTGTTCAGAGTGTATACTGAGCCGGTGAGTGTGGGTGTAGATGTACACTGCTGTTCTATGTGTACTCTGAGACAGTGAGTGTGCATGGAGATGTACACTGCTGTTCTATGGGTACACTGAGACAGTGAATGTAGGTGTAGATGTACACTGCTGTTCTCTGTGTACACTGAGATGGTGAGTGTGGGTGTAGATGTACACTGCTGTACTATGCGTATACTGTGACAGTGAGTGTGGGTGTGGATGTACACTGCTGTTCTATGGGTATACTGAGACAGTGAGTGTCGGTGTAGATGTACACTGCTGTTCTATGGGTATACTGAGACAGTGAGTGTCGGTGTAGATGTACACTGCTGTTCTATGTGTATACTGAAACAGTGAGTGTAGGGGTAGATGTACACTGCTGTTCAGAGTGTATACTGAGCCGGTGAGTGTGGGTGTAGATGTACACTGCTGTTCTATGTGTACTCTGAGACAGTGAGTGTGCATGGAGATGTACACTGCTGTTCTATGGGTACACTGAGACAGTGAATGTAGGTGTAGATGTACACTGCTGTTCTCTGTGTACACTGAGATGGTGAGTGTGGGTGTAGATGTACACTGCTGTACTATGCGTATACTGTGACAGTGAGTGTGGGTGTGGATGTACACTGCTGCTCTATGGGTATACTGAGACAGTGAGTGTCGGTGTAGATGTACACTGCTGTTCTATGGGTATACTGAGACAGTGAGTGTCGGTGTAGATGTACACTGCTGTTCTATGGGTATACTGAGACAGTGAGTGTCGGTGTAGATGTACACTGCTGTTCTATGGGTATACTGAGACAGTGAGTGTCGGTGTAGATGTACACTGCTGTTCTATGGGTATACTGAGACAGTGAGTGTCGGTGTAGATGTACACTGCTGTTCTATGGGTATACTGAGACAGTGAGTGTCGGTGTAGATGTACACTGCTGTTCTATGGGTATACTGAGACAGTGAGTGTCGGTGTAGATGTACACTGCTGTTCTGTGTGTACACTGAGATGGTGAGTGTGGGTGTAGATGTACATTGCTGTTCTATGGGTACACTGACACAGTGAGTGTGGGTGTAGATGTACACTGCTGTTCTATGGGTATACTAAGACAGTGAGTGTAGGTGTAGATGTACACTGCTGTTCTCTGTGTACACTGAGATGGTGAGTGTGGGTGTAGATGTACATTGCTGTTCTATGGGTACACTGACACAGTGAGTGTGGGTGTAGATGTACACTGCTGTTCTATGGGTACACTGACACAATGAGTGTAGGGGTAGATGTACACTGCTGTTCTATGGGTACACTGAGATAGTGAGTGTGGATGTAGATGTACACTGCTGTTCTATGGGTATACTGAGGCAATGAGTGTGGGTGTAGATGTACACTGCTGTTCTATGGGTATACTAAGACAGTGAGTGCAGGTGTAGATGTACACTGCTGTTGTATGTGTACACTGACACAGTGGGTGTCGGGGTTGATGTACACTGCTGTTCAGTGTGTATACTGAGCCGGTGAGTGTGGGTGTAGATGTACACTGCTGTTCTATGGGTACACTGAGATGGTGAGTGTGGGTGTAGATGTACACTGCTGTTCTCTGTGTACACTGAGACAGTGAGTGTGTGTGTGTAGATGGACACTGCTGTTCTCTGGGTATACTGAGACAGTGAGTGTAGGGGTAGATGTACACTGCTGTTCTATGTGTACACTGAGACGGTGGGTGTGGATGTAGATGTACACTGCTGTTCTATGGGTACACTGAGACAGTGAGTGTCGGTGAAGATGTACACTGCTGTTCTATGGGTATACTGAGACAGTGAGTGTGGGTGTAGATGTACACTGCTGTTCTATGGGTATACTGAGACAGTGAGTGTGGATGTAGATGTACACTGCTGTTCTATGGGTATACTGAGACAGTGAGTATAGGTGTAGATATACACTGGTTTTCTATGTGTACATTGAGACAGTGAGTGTTGGTGTAGATGTACACTGCTGTTCTATGTGTACACTGAGTCGGTGAGTATGGGTGCAGATGTACACTGCTGTTCTATGGGTGTACTGAGACAGTGAGTGTCGGTGAAGATGTACACTGCTGTTCTATGGGTATACTGAGACAGTGAGTGTGGATGCAGATGTACACTGCTGTTCTATGGATATACTAAGACAGTGAGTGTCGGTGAAGATGTACACTGCTGTTCTATGGGTATACTAAGACAGTGAGTGCAGGTGTAGATGTACACTGCTGTTCTATGTGTACACTGACACAGTGAGTGTCGGGGTTGATGTACACTGCTGTTCAGTGTGTATACTGAGCCGGTGAGTGTGGGTGTAGATGTACACTGCTGTTCTATGGGTACACTGAGATGGTGAGTGTGGGTGTAGATGTACACTGCTGTTCTATGGGTACACTGACATAGTGTGTGTAGGTGTAGATGTACACTGCTGTTTTATGGGTATACTGAGACAGTGAGTGTTGGTGTAGATGTACACCTCTGTTCCATGTTATACGAAGACAGTGTAGGTGTAGATATACCCTGCTGTTCTGTGTGTATACTGAGACAATGAGTGTAGGTGTAGATGTACACTGCTGATCTATGTTTACACTGAGTCGGTGAGTGTGGGTGTCGATGTACACTGCTGTTCTATGTGTACACTGAGACAGTGAGTGTAGGTGTAGATGTACACTGCTGTTCTATGTGTATACTAAGACAGTGAGTGTAGGTGTAGATGTACCCTGCTGTTCTATGGGTATACTGAGACAGTGAGTGTCGGTGAAGATGTACACTGCTGTTCTATGGGTATACTGAGACAGTGAGTGTGGATGTAGATGTACACTGCTGTTCTATGTGTACACTGAGACGGTGGGTGTGGATGTAGATGTACACTGCTGTTCTATGGGTACACTGAGACAGTGAGTGTCGGTGAAGATGTACACTGCTGTTCTATGGGTATACTGAGACAGTGAATGTAGGTGTAGATATACCCTGCTGCTCTATGGGTATACTGAGACAGTGAGTGTCGGTGAAGATGTACACTGCTGTTCTATGGGTATACTGAGACAGTGAGTGTGGATGTAGATGTACACTGCTGTTCTATGTGTACACTGAGACGGTGGGTGTGGATGTAGATGTACACTGCTGTTCTATGGGTACACTGAGACAGTGAGTGTCGGTGAAGATGTACACTGCTGTTCTATGGGTACACTGAGTCGGTGAGTATGGGTGCAGATGTACACTGCTGTTCTATGGGTGTACTGAGACAGTGAGTGTCGGTGAAGATGTACACTGCTGTTCTATGGGTATACTGAGACAGTGAGTGTGGATGCAGATGTACACTGCTGTTCTATGGATATACTACGACAGTGAGTGTCGGTGAAGATGTACACTGCTGTTCTATGGGTATACTAAGACAGTGAGTGCAGGTGTAGATGTACACTGCTGTTCTATGTGTACACTGACACAGTGAGTGTCGGGGTTGATGTACACTGCTGTTCAGTGTGTATACTGAGCCGGTGAGTGTGGGTGTAGATGTACACTGCTGTTCTATGGGTACACTGAGATGGTGAGTGTGGGTGTAGATGTACACTGCTGTTCTCTGTGTACACTGAGACAGTGAGTGTGTGTGTGTAGATGGACACTGCTGTTCTCTGGGTATACTGAGACAGTGAGTGTAGGGGTAGATGTACACTGCTGTTCTATGGGTACACTGAGACAGTGAGTGTGGGTGTAGATGTACACTGCTGTTCTATGTGTACACTGAGACAGTGAGAGTAGGTGTAGATGTACACTGCTGTTCTATGTGTATACTGAGACAGTGAGTGTGGGTGTAGATGTACACTGCTGTTCTATGGGTATACTGAGACAGTGAGTGTCGATGAAGATGTACGCTGCTGCTCTATGGGTATACTGAGACAGTGAGTGTGGATGTAGATGTACACTGCTGTTCTATGGGTATACTGAGACAGTGAGTGTGGATATAGAAGTACACTGCTGTTCAGTGTGTATACTGAGAGGGTGTGCATAGGTGTAGATGTACACTGCTGTTCTATGTGTACACTGAGACGGTGGGTGGAGGTGTAGATGTACACTGCTGTACTATGCGTATACTGAGACAGTGAGTGCGTGTGCAGATTTACACAGCTAATCTCTGTTTACACTGAGACGGTGAGTGTCGGTGTAGATGTACACTGCTGTACTATGCGTATACTGAGACAGTGAGTGCGTGTGCAGATTTACACAGCTAATCTCTGTTTACACTGAGACAGTGAGTGTCGGTGTAGATATACACTGGTGTTCTCTGTGTTCACTGAGACAGTGAGTGTGGGTGTAGATGTACACTGATGTTCTATGGGTACACTGAGACAGTGAGTGTAGGTGTAGATGTACACTGGTGTTCTCTGTGTTCACTGAGACAGTGAGTGTGGGTGTAGATGTACACTGATGTTCTATGGGTACACTGAGACAGTGAGTGTAGGTGTAGATGTACACTGCTGTTCTATGGGAATAGTGAGACAGTGAGTGTAGGTGTAGATGTACACTGCTGTTCTATGGGTATACTGAGACAATGAGTGTGGGTGTAGATGTACACTGCTGTTCTATGGGTATACTAAGACAGTGAGTGTGGGTGAAGATGTACACTGCTGTTCTATGGGTATACTGAGACAGTGAGTGTAGGTGTAGATGTACCCTGCTGTTCTATGGGTATACTAAGACAGTGAGTGTAGGTGTAGATGTACACTGCTGTTCTATGGGTATACTGAGACAGTGAGTGTGGGTGAAGATGTACACTGCTGTTCTATGGGTATACTAAGACAGTGAGTGTGGGTGAAGATGTACACTGCTGTTCTATGGGTATACTAAGACAGTGAGTGTAGGTGTAGATGTACCCTGCTGTTCTATGGGTATACTAAGACAGTGAGTGTAGGTGTAGATGTACACTGCTGTTCTATGGGTATACTAAGACAGTGAGTGTAGGTGTAGATGTACCCTGCTGTTCTATGGGTATACTAAGACAGTGAGTGTAGGTGTAGATGTACACTGCTGTTCTATGGGTATACTAAGACAGTGAGTGTGGGTGTAGATGTACACTGCTGTTCTATGGGTATACTAAGACAGTGAGTGTAGGTGTAGATGTACACTGCTGTTCTATGGGTATACTAAGACAGTGAGTGTAGGTGTAGATGTACCCTGCTGTTCTATGGGTATACTAAGACAGTGAGTGTAGGTGTAGATGTACACTGCTGTTCTATGGGTATACTAAGACAGTGAGTGTGGGTGTAGATGTACACTGCTGTTCTATGGGTATACTAAGACAGTGAGTGTAGGTGTAGATGTACCCTGCTGTTCTATGGGTATACTAAGACAGTGAGTGTAGGTGTAGATGTACCCTGCTGTTCTATGGGTATACTGAGACAGTGAGTGTAGGTGTAGATGTACACTACTGTTCTGTGGGTACACTGAGACAGTGAGTGAGTGTGTAGATGTACACTGCTGTTCTATGGGTATACTGCGACGGTGTGTGTAGGTGTAGATGTACACTGCTGTTCTATGGGTACACTGAGACAGTGAGTGTGGATGTAGATGTACACTGCTGTTCTATGGGTATACTGAGACAGTGAGTGTCGGTGTAGATGTACACTGCTGTTCTATGGGTACACTGAGACAGTGAGTGTCGGTGTAGATGTACACTGCTGTTCTATGGGTACACTGACATAGTGTGTGTAGGTGTAGATGTACACTGCTGTTTTATGGGTATACTGAGACAGTGAGTGTTGGTGTAGATGTACACCTCTGTTCCATGTTATACGAAGACAGTGTAGGTGTCGATGTACCCTGCTGTTCTGTGTGTATACTGAGACAATGAGTGTATGTGTAGATGTACACTGCTGATCTATGTTTACACTGAGACAGTGAGTGTGGGTGTAGATGTACACTGCTGTTCTATGGGTATACTGAGTCGGTGAGTGTGGGTGTCGATGTACACTGCTGTTCTATGTGTACACTGAGACAGTGAATGTAGGTGTAGATGTACACTGCTGTTCTATGTGTATACTAAGACAGTGAGTGTAGGTGTAGATGTACCCTGCTGTTCTATGGGTATACTGAGACAGTGAGTGTCGGTGAAGATGTACACTGCTGTTCTATGGGTATACTGAGACAGTGAGTGTGGATGTAGATGTACACTGCTGTTCTATGTGTACACTGAGACGGTGAGTGTCGGTGAAGATGTACACTGCTGTTCTATGGGTATACTGAGACAGTGAGTGTGGATGTAGATGTACACTGCTGTTCTATGGGTACACTGAGACAGTGAGTGTCGGTGAAGATGTACACTGCTGTTCTATGGGTATACTGAGACAGTGAATGTCGGTGTAGATATACCCTGCTGCTCTATGGGTATACTGAGACAGTGAGTGTCGGTGAAGATGTACACTGCTGTTCTATGGGTATACTGAGACAGTGAGTGTGGATGTAGATGTACACTGCTGTTCTATGGGTACACTGAGACAGTGAGTGTCGGTGAAGATGTACACTGCTGTTCTATGGGTATACTGAGACAGTGAGTGTGGATGTAGATGTACACTGCTGTTCTATGGGTACACTGAGACAGTGAGTGTGGGTGTAGATATACACTACTGTTCTGTGGGTACACTGAGACAGTGAGTGTAGGTGTAGATATACCCTGCTGTTCTATGTGTACATTGAGACAGTGAGTGTAGGTGTAGATGTACACTGATGTTCTATGGGTACACTGAGACAGTGAGTGTTGGTGTAGATGTACACTGCTGTTCAGTGTGTATATGCGACGGTGTGTGTAGGTGTAGATGTACACTGCTGTTCTATGTGTACACTGAGACGGGTATAGGTGTAGATGTACACAGCTGTTCTCTGTTTACACTGAGACAGTGAGTGTTGGTGTAGATATACACTGCTGTTCTATGTTATACTAAGACAGTGTAGGTGTAGATGTACACTGCTGTTCTATGGGTACAATGAGACAGTGACTGTGCATGTAGATGTACACTGCTGTTCTGTGTGTACACTGGAAGATCATTCCACATACAGACCACTCTCTGCCCCCCATGTCTTTTTCCAGGCTTCCACCAGTCACCTTTAAAAATACGTCCCCCACTCTTGAAATCTCTCACCCACCTACATCCCAGTGAAACAGGTCCCAGCCAATCCAGCTTCTCTTCATAACTCCAGCCCTTCATTCCTGGTAAATCTCTTCTTAACCCTCTTCAGCTTAATAATATCCTGCTTATAACAGGGAGACCAGAACTTAACACCGATCTCTCGAAGAGGCCTCACCAATGTCCTGTGCAATCTCAACATTACGTCCCAACTCCTGTACTCAAAGGTCTCAACAATATGCACTGAGACAGTGAGATTTTGCCTGTAGATGTATACTGCTTGTCTGTCTGTGCACGGAGGAGAAAGTGAGGGCTGCAGATGCTGGAGATCAGAGCTGAAAGTGTGTTGCTGGAAAAGCACAGCAGGTCAGGCAGCATCCAGGGAACAGGCGAATCGACGTTTCGGGCATAAGCCCTTCTTCAGGAGGGCTGTCTGGTCTGTCTGTGCATGGATGCAGTTGTAGGTCTATACCACTGGCCTATGTGTGCTTTGCTACAGAGTCTGTTGGTGTTATAGTCTGCTGTGTATTTATGCACTGAGACCATTAGTTTGAGTTGTATACTGATGGGTCTTTGTACACAATAAACTACTGAGTTTGTGGAGAAAGTTCCATACTGCAGGTCTCTGTGTACACTAAAACAGTGGGTAAACCTGTATGCTGAGAGTCTGTGTGAGCACTAGACATAGAACATAGAACAATCCAGCACAGAACAGGCCCTTCGGCCCACGATGTTGTGCCGAACATTTGTCCTAGCTTAAGCACCCATCCATGTACCTATCCAATTGCCGCTTAAAGGTCACCAAAGATTCTGACTCTACCACTCCCACCGGCAGCGCATTCCATGCCCCCACCACTCTCTGGGTAAAGAACCCACCCCTGACATCTCCCCTATACCTTCCACCCTTCACCTTAAGTTTATGGCCCCTTGTAACACTCTGTTGTACCCGGGGAAAAAGTTTCTGACTGTCTACTCTATCTATTCCTCTGATCATCTTATAAACCTCTATCAAGTCACCCCTCATCCTTCGCCGTTCCAACGAGGAAAGGCCTAGCACACTCAACCTCTCCTCGTACGACCTATTCTCTATTCCAGGCAACATCCTGGTAAATCTTCTCTGCACCCTCTCCAAAGCTTCCACATCTTTCCTAAAGTGAGGCGACCAGAACTGCACACAGTACCCCAAATGTGGCCTAACCAAAGTCCTGTACAGTTGCAACGTCACTTCACGACTCTTGAATTCAATCCCTCTGCTAATGAACGATAATACTCCATAGGCCTTCTTACAAACTCTATCCACCTGAGTGGCACTGTTATAATGCGTCTGTTGGTGGAGGTGTATTATTACACCACTGGTCTGTTATTACACTGCTCCAGTGAATCTGTAGGTGTAGCTGCATATTGTTGGTCTATGTGTACACTGAGATAGTGAATCACCTGGATCCTGCTGGTCTGTGCTGTGATGCAGTGAGTCTGTGAGATGTAATTTTGCCCTGCTGTTCTATTTGCTCACAGACACAGTGAGGTTGTGGGAGTAGTTACATCCAGCTGTTCTATGTGTGCACTGTTGTAGGGAGTCTGTTGGTGTGGTTGTATCCTGCTGGTCTGTTTGTGGGATGATACCAAAAGTCAGTGGGTGTAGTTGTATACTGCTGACAAAGTTAAAAATCACACAACACCAGGTTATAGTCCAACAGGTTTAATTGGAAGCACTTGCTTTCGGAGCGACACTCCCTCATCAGGTGGCTGTGTATACAACGACACAGTGGCTATGTGGGATGCCATTATCCCAGTTGAACTCAATCTGCCACTTTCCTGCCCACTGCACTAACCTTGCTATACCATTCTGGAGTTTACAGCTACCCACTACACGGGTGATTTTTATGTCATCTGCAAATTTCCCAACATGACCCCGCGTTTCGTTCCTAATCATCGACGTATAAAAGAAACAACAGGTGTCCCAGCACCTAACCCACAGGAAACCACTTGGAATGGCTTCGCATTCACAAGGCAGCCATTGATGGTTATCCTTTGTTTCCTGTTTCTAAGCCAACTTTGGATCCAATTCAACACCTTATCCTGTATCTCATAGACCTTACTCTTGACCAGTATCTTATGTGGGACCTTGTTAAATGCCTTACTAAAGTCCATGTAGACAACATCCACGGCACTGTCCTCATCAGTCCCCCTGGTGACTTCCTCAAAGAATTCAATCAGTATTAAAAGGCATAACCTTCCCTTAAAAAGCCATGAGGAGAAAGTGAGGACTGCAGATGCTGGGGATCAGAGCTTAAAAATGTGTTGATGGAAAAACGCAGCAGGTCAGGCAGCATCCAAGGAGAAGGAGAATCGACGTTTCGGGCATAAGCTTATGTCCGAAACGTCGATTCTCCTTCTGCTTAAAAAGCCATGCTGACTATCCCTCTAACTAATCTACGCCTTTCTAAGTGATGGTTTATCCGCATTTTCAGGATTGGTTTTAACTATTTGCCCACCACCGAAGTAAGATGAACTGCCCTACAATTGTATGTATCCTTTTTAAACAACAGAACGACACTTGCATTCCTCCAGTCCTCTGGCACTTCACTTATGTCTGATGGAGATTGGAAAATAATCCTCAAAGTATCTGTTATTTCCTCCTCGATCTCCCTCAAAGTCCAATAGAACAATCCAACCAGTCTTGGTGTTTTATCCACTTTCAAGGATTCTGACTCTTCTAACACTTCCTCTCTTGTTATGATAGTTTTGTTCAATATTTCACACTGCTCAAGACAGAATGCTATATCTGCACCACTCCTTTCCTTTGTCATTACAGAGACAAAGAAAATCCATTTAAAATTCTTCCCATGTTCTCTGCATCTTCGCACAAATTCCCTTCTTCATCTCTGATAAATCCCACTTTTTCCTCAGCTATCCTTTTGCTCCTTATATCGTGGTAAAACAGCTTTGAGTTGTCCTTGATCTTGATGGCGAATATTTTTTCACACCCTCTCTTTGTTCATATTTTGTTTCGTTTTCACTTGATCCCTGGGCTTTCTAAACTCGGAGGCTATCTGCAGTGTTGAGTTTTTGTGACTTTCTTTTCCTGTTTAATCTTCCCCAGTCATTTTCTAGACAACCATGGGGGTGGGGTGGGGGGAGGGGTCCGAGATTTGGCAGTACCATTCTTATTTTGGGAGGGGACATGTCTGGTTTGTGCCCTAAGGATCTCCTCTCACTGCTTTAGCAGTCGTGTTCCAGTCCACCTCAGCCAAATCATTTCTGTTTTGTAAAATTTGCATTCCCCCCCCCCCCCCCCAACCCCCCTGCTGTTTAAATCTTTTATTCCTGATTTATCTCTCATCATTTTATATAATAATACTAAATCTAACCAGATTCTGGTCACTATCCCCGATATGGTTGCCCACTGTCACTTCATCCACTTGCGCATCTCCATTTGCCTGAACTAAATTCAGAATTGCATTGCTAATCAGGGAGAGTGTCACATCTGCACTCAGAGAGGATGTACTGGAAAGCTCATCCACTGAAGCAATGTGGGAGAACTCAAAGATAAGATCACTCTGGGATTATTCTACAGGCCCCCCAACAGCCACCGAGACCTTGAGGAACAGTTATGTTGGCAGATTATGGAAAGAAGCAATGACTACAGTGTTGTCATTGTGGGTGACTTTAAATTCCCCAATATTGACTGGGATTCCCTTCGAGCAAGAGGCTTAGATGGGCAGAATTTGTTAAGTGCATCCAAGAGGGTTTCATGAAACAGCATGTGGACAGTCCAACCAGAGGAGGGGCCACATTGGACATTGTATTGGCTATTGAGCCTGGCGAGGCAACTGACCTTTCAGGGGGAGAGCATTTTGGAATCACAACTCCTTAAAGTTTCGGATAAGTATGAATAAGGATAAGTCAGGACCTTGCAGGAAGGTACTAAATTGGGGGAAAGCAAATTAAGGTTAAGTGAGTATTAGACCGGAGCTAGGGAGTGTTATTGGGACGAACTGTTATTGGGCAGGTCCACATTTGACATGTGGGAGTTGTTAAAGACCTGCTGACCAGGTCTGACCTGTTCCAGTAAGGGGGAAGGACAAGGATGGCAAGGTAAGGGAGCCTAAATAACGAGGGGGGTTGTGAATTTAGTCAAAAGGAAAATGAAGCATGTGCAAGGTTGAGAAAACTAAAATCAGAAAGGGCCCACGAGGAATGTACAGAAAACAGGAAAGAACTCGAGCAGGGAATTAGGAAAGCGAGAAGAGGCCGTGAAATGACTTTGGCAAGTAGGGTTAAAGAGTATCCCAAGGTATTCTATACATACAATAAAAACAAGAGGATAACGAGGGAGAAGGTAGGACCACTCAAGGATAAAGGTGGCAGAGGATGTGGGTGAGATCCTAAATGAGTACTTTGCATTGGTATTCAGCCAGATGGATATGGGGGAGAGTGAGATTTGTATGGAGCATGACAATACGCTAGGGCATTTTGAGATCCAGAAAGAAGTGGTGTTGGGTCTCTTGAAGAGCATTCAGGTGGATAAGTCCCCAGGGCTCCTTCATATCTACCCCAGGTTATTGAGAGAGGCAAGAGAGGAGATTGCTGGGGCCTTAACCAAGATCTTTGTATCCTCGCTAGCAACTGGAGAGATTCCAGGGAACTGATGAGGAGTTAATGTTGCTCCTCTGTTTAAGTCTGGAAATAGGAATAAACCAGGAAACTATAGACTGATGGGTCTCTCAGCGCTGGTTCAGAAGCTAGTAGAGACTTCTTAGGGCTAGGATATACTCACATTTGAAAAAGCATGGCCTGATTAGGGTCAGTTGGTATGGCTTTGTGCAGCTCGGGTCATGTCTTACTGACTTGACTGAATTTTTTGAGGAGGTAACAAAGGTGATTGATGAATGTAGAGCAGTGGATGAGGAATTGTCTACGTGGATTTCAGTAAGGCTTTTGACAAGGTCCCTCATTGGCAGGCTCATCCAGAAAATCAAGACGCATGGGATCCACGGTGACTTGACTGCATGGGATCAGAATTGGCCTGCCCATAGCAGACCGAGGGCGATGGTGGAAGGGGGTTTTCCTGGTTGGTCTTCAATAGGGATCTGGACTCTGACCTCTGCTGACTTGGATGGAAGTGTAGATGTGGGTTAGTGTGTTTGCAGATGTTACAAAGATTGGTGGAGTTGTAGATAATGTTGAAGATTGTCAAAGGATACATCGGGATAGAGATAGAAATGGCAGGTGGAGTTCAATGCAGCCAGGTGTGAGGTGCTGCGCTTTGGAAGATCAAACTTTAAGGTAAAAGTCAATAACTAATGGCAGGATCCAGAGCAGCATTGATGCACAGAGTGATCTCGGTACTTCCCTGAAAATGGCCACACAAGTAGAAAGGGCAGTAAAGAAGGCAGATGACAAGCTTGCCTTTATTGGTTGGGGCATTGAGTTCATAAGTCAGGATGTCATGTTGCAGCTTTATCAGACTTTGGTTAGGCCACACTCACATCACAGGAAGGAGAGGGTGCAGAAGAGGTTTACCAGGGTGGCTTCGAGAGTGAGAGCTAGAAGGAGATGCTAGTAAATCTGGAGTTGGTTTCTCTGCAGCAGCAGAGCCTGAGGGGAGACTTGATCAAAGTCTCTAAAATTATAAGAAGAATAGATAGGGTTGATGGTCAGAATATTTTTCCCAGAGTTAAAATATCTCCTAATAGGGGGCATGCACTTAAGGTTAGAGGGGAGAGTTCATTGGAGATGGAAGGGGCAGGTTTTTAAAGCAGAGAATGGTAGGAGTCTGCCACGTGCTCCCTGGTGGAGGCAGATAGGACAGGGGCATTTAAGGGACATTTAGGTAAGCACATGAATATGCAAGGAATGGAAGGATTTGGACCAATGGCAGGCAGCAGGAATCAGTTTAATTTGGCATCATGTTCGGCAAAACATCATGGGCCGAAGGGCCTGTTCCTGTGCAGTACAGTTCTATGTTCTAATTGGGTCTCCTTTCATTGGGCTTGTCATGTAGGAGGCAGTAAGTCTGTCGTATACTGCTGTTCTATGTGTGCACTGATGCAGTGAATTTATGGTCGCTGTGTACTAATACGGTGAATGTATGAATGTTATAATCTGCTGGTACACACTGGTTCAATATGTTTACTGATGCATAATGCCATTATGGGTGTAGTTATTTATTGCTGGTCAGTTTGTGCAATGATACAGTGAGTCTGTGATGTAGTTATATATTACTGGTCAGTTTGTGCAATGATACAGTGAGTCTGTGATGTAGTTATTTATTGCTGGTCAGTTTGTGCAATGATACAGTGAGTCTGTGATGTAGTTATTTATTACTGGTCAGTTTGTGCAATGATACAGTGAGTCTGTGATGTAGTTATTTATTACTGGTCAGTTTGTGCAATGATACAGTGAGTCTGTGATGTAGTTATTTATTACTGGTCAGTTTGTGCAATGATACAGTGAGTCTGTGATGTAGTTATTTATTACTGGTCAGTTTGTGCAATGATACAGTGAGTCTGTGATGTAGTTATTTATTACTGGTCAGTTAGTGCAATGATACAGTGAGTCTGTGATGTAGTTATTTATTGCTGGTCAGTTTGTGCAATGATACAGTGAGTCTGTGATGTAGTTATTTATTACTGGTCAGTTTGTGCAATGATACAGTGAGTCTGTGATGTAGTTATTTATTACTGGTCAGTTAGTGCAATGATACAGTGAGTCTGTGATGTAGTTATTTATTGCTGGTCAGTTTGTGCAATGATACAGTGAGTCTGTGATGTAGTTATTTATTACTGGTCAGTTTGTGCAATGATACAGTGAGTCTGTGATGTAGTTATTTATTACTGGTCAGTTTGTGCAATGATACAGTGAGTCTGTGATGTAGTTATTTATTACTGGTCAGTTAGTGCAATGATACAGTGAGTCTGTGATGTAGTTATTTATTGCTGGTCAGTTTGTGCAATGATACAGTGAGTCTGTGATGTAGTTATTTATTACTGGTCAGTTAGTGCAATGATACAGTGAGTCTGTGATGTAGTTATTTATTACTGGTCAGTTTGTGCAATGATACAGTGAGTCTGTGATGTAGTTATTTATTACTGGTCAGTTAGTGCAATGATACAGTGAGCCTGTGATGTAGTTATTTATTACTGGTCAGTTAGTGCAATGATACAGTGAGTCTGTGATGTAGTTATTTATTACTGGTCAGTTTGTGCAATGATACAATGAGTCTGTGATGTAGTTATTTATTACTGGTCAGTTTGTGCAATGATACAGTGAGTCTGTGATGTAGTTATTTATTACTGGTCAGTTTGTGCAATGATACAATGAGTCTGTGATGTAGTTATTTATTACTGGTCAGTTTGTGCAATGATACAGTGAGTCTGTGATGTAGTTATTTATTACTGGTCAGTTTGTGCAATGATACAGTGAGTCTGTGATGTAGTTATTTATTACTGGTCAGTTTGTGCAATGATACAGTGAGTCTGTGATGTAGTTATTTATTACTGGTCAGTTTGTGCAATGATACAGTGAGTCTGTGATGTAGTTATTTATTACTGGTCAGTTTGTGCAATGATACAGTGAGTCTGTGATGTAGTTATTTATTACTGGTCAGTTTGTGCAATGATACAGTGAGTCTGTGATGTAGTTATTTATTGCTGGTCAGTTTGTGCAATGATACAGTGAGTCTGTGATGTAGTTATATATTACTGGTCAGTTTGTGCAATGATACAGTGAGTCTGTGATGTAGTTATTTATTACTGGTCAGTTTGTGCAATGATACAGTGAGTCTGTGATGTAGTTATTTATTACTGGTCAGTTTGTGCAATGATACAGTGAGTCTGTGATGTAGTTATTTATTGCTGGTCAGTTTGTGCAATGATACAGTGAGTCTGTGATGTAGTTATTTATTACTGGTCAGTTTGTGCAATGATACAGTGAGTCTGTGATGTAGTTATTTATTACTGGTCAGTTAGTGCAATGATACAGTGAGTCTGTGATGTAGTTATTTATTGCTGGTCAGTTTGTGCAATGATACAGTGAGTCTGTGATGTAGTTATTTATTACTGGTCAGTTAGTGCAATGATACAGTGAGTCTGTGATGTAGTTATTTATTACTGGTCAGTTTGTGCAATGATACAGTGAGTCTGTGATGTAGTTATTTATTACTGGTCAGTTAGTGCAATGATACAGTGAGTCTGTGATGTAGTTATATATTGCTGGTCAGTTTGTGCAATGATACAGTGAGTCTGTGATGTAGTTATATATTACTGGTCAGTTAGTGCAATGATACAGTGAGTCTGTGATGTAGTTATTTATTACTGGTCAGTTTGTGCAATGATACAGTGAGTCTGTGATGTAGTTATTTATTACTGGTCAGTTAGTGCAATGATACAGTGAGTCTGTGATGTAGTTATTTATTACTGGTCAGTTAGTGCAATGATACAGTGAGTCTGTGATGTAGTTATTTATTACTGGTCAGTTAGTGCAATGATACAGTGAGTCTGTGGTGTAGTTATTTATTACTGGTCAGTTTGTGCAATGATACAGTGAGTCTGTGATGTAGTTGTATACAGCTGGTGTATTTGTTCTGTGATACAGTGTGCCTATACATGAAGTTGTATACGAGTGGTCTATGTTCTTAGAATCCCTACAGTGCAGAATAGGCCTTTCGGCCCAACAAGTCCGTGCCGACCTTCCGAAGAATATCCTACCCAAACCCAGTCCCCTCCCCTTTTACTCTACCTTGACCCCTGACTAATGCACCTAACCTTCACATCCCTGAACACTATGGGCAATTTAGCAGGGCCAATTGACCTAACCTGCAGATCTTTGGACTGTGGGAGGAAACCCACGCAGACACTGGGAGAAAGTGCAAACTCCACACAGACAGTTACCTGAGGGTGGAATTGACCCTGGGTCCCTGGTGCTGTGAGGCAGCAGTGCTGACCTCTGAGCCAATGTACTGCCCCTGATATACTGTGTACAGTGATACAGTGAGTCTGTGGCTGTCGTTGTATACTGCTGGTCTCTTTGTGCTATGATACCGTAAAACTGTGGTTGTAGTTGGATGCTGGTTGTTTCTTTGTCTTTGTCCATTTCTGGTCTGTTTGAGCACAGATACAGTGAGATTGTTGGTGTCGGTGTACACACCTGTTCAATTTGTTTACTGATGCATTCTGCCATTATGGGTGTAGTTACATATTGCTGTTCGATTTGTACACTATTACAACATTTTATGAAGAGGCATTGCCAACCCTGTGAATACTGTCCTCTTATCAAGTTAACCATCATTTACCCTTCTATAATCTACACAGAATCTAGTTAATCCATTTGGTTTAGGAACCAACACTATGACTGCACTCCATCTGCTTTGGCCAAGTTCAATCAAGTGGTTTTCCTGAATTTTAGTTTCCACCTAAGCTAGTTTTTCAGGGCTTAAACAATAACATTGTTGTTTTCTCAGCCCTGACTCTCCCATGTCCACATCAGCATGAGTGAATATCGTACATCCAGGTGTACATGCACAGATTACCTCATACTGTCTCATTGGTCTTCACAAAATCCTTCAGTTGTCATTCACTCAATATGAAAAAGAAACAGAAATGACATCACCCACCTTAATTATTCAAGACCAATAAATAGAGAGGCGGGACATACCACCAGCGCTTCACCAGAGACTCTCACTGATGATGTCACCTAGTCTGGTAACGAAACGTCTGAAAACAAACCTTCCAGCTCAGCGAGCTAACTTACTTATGAACTGTCTAACTGTCCTAGTAAAGTCACTGTAGTCCTATAGGGCTGCTCTGTCATCAGAGCACGAGATGACACTCGGTGGTTTAGCTTGGGGGTCACCATTGCTCAGACAAAAGGAGAGGTTGAGGAAAGAGTCATTTGTGGTAACCTCAGCCAGTGTGGGAACTGAACCCACACTGAAAGGTACCAGTCCAAATCACAGACCAGCCAGCCAGCAAACTGAGCGAAATTAGATAATCAGACTGGAGGAGGATTGCTTTGGGAACTGTCTATATTTCCTTCCATTTCACTCTTATTGTCTGTCATCTTCCACTTCTCTTACCACCTGACACACCTGTTCCTCCTCACCCTCTTCCGTATGAGAAGACATAACCAAGGAAGGATTTGTGGATGAAATAAAGGAAAACCGAAGGGGGGCGGGGTTTGAATATATAAAGAGTAAGAGAATACTCATGGAAAGTGTAGGGCCCTTTAGTGACTCTCAGTAATGTGTGTGTGGATCCAAAAAAACGTGGGCACTGTCCCTCAACTTTGCAATGGCCTTCATGATGGAAAAGGACTGCAGGTATATACTTCAGGATGGAGGCCTGTGACATAACCTCTGAAAGTAACATAAAGTGAGGAAATAAAGTGGCCAGTACTAAATATGGATAAATCTGTACACTCGGATGAGATATATCCCGGGCTATTGAGGGAGGCAGAGAAGAGGTATCAGGAGCCTTGAAAAACCCATATGTCACTAATTCAAACATCCAAACTTAAAATTACATTATATGAAACCATTCTGCATTTGTTTTAGTCTTATTTATCCACTTTCAGTGCAAATGATGTCTGTGTTTTAAAACTAATTGGCTACATTTCAAGTTAACAGCCTTGACTACAAGTGCTTTCAGATCCAGTATACTGGGAGAGTATAGGAAGAGCTTTACTCCATATCTAACTGAGTGCTGTACTGTTGTGGGTGTGTTTGATGGGGGGGAATGAAGTGAGCTTTACTCTGCATCTAGCCCTGTTCTGTTCCTATCCTGAGAGTGTTTGATGAGGACAGTGTAGAGGAGGCGTTACACGGTATCTAAATTCATGCTGTTCCTGTCCTGGGAGTGTTTGATGGGGGATGGTGTCAGGAGAGTTTTATTTTCCATTTCCTTTCCATTTTTCAAGAGTAGAAAGACCTTTACTCACAGTTTAAAATAGTAGAAGGAAGTTTATTTTCAGTTTATCTTCAGTTCAAAGAGTGGAGGGAGTTCCATACTGTATTTAACCCTGTCCTGGGAGTGTTTGAAAGGGACGATGCCAAGACAACTTTATTTTCCATTTTCTTTCAGTTTTAAAACAGTACAGGAAGCTTTACTCCATGTCAAACCGCGTGCTATCCCAGTCTTGGAAGTGTTTGACGGGGATAGTATCAAGGGAACTTTACTCTCTATCAAACACTGTGCTTGCCCCTGTCCTGGGAGTGTTTGATGGGAACGGTCTAGAGGCAGCTTTACTTTGTGTCTAACCCATGCTGCCCCTGTCTTGGGAGTGTTGGAATAAAAAGACTGTATGACATAAGAACAGAAGTAGGTGATTCAGGTCATAAAATTCACTCTGCTATTGAATAAGGTCATGTCTGATCTGATCATCCTCAACTCCACTTTCCTGTCCTTTCCCCACAACCCTTGATCCCCTAATTGATTAAAAATCATGTATTTCAATTTTGAATGCACTTTATGACCCCAGTCTCAACAGCCTTGTGCTGTAAAGAATTCCACAGATTCACGACGCTCTGAGCGAACATTATCCTCATCTCTCTCTCTCTCTCTCTCTCATGCGGGTGACTCCTGATTCTGAGGTTATACCCCCTAATCCTGACTCTCCCTCAAGGGGTAAGAACGTCTCAGCATCTACTCTGGGAAGTCCCCCGAAGAATCTCTCAAAGTGTGATAAGGTTATGACTTGGAGTTGCCGGTGTTGGACTGGGGTGGACAAAGTTAAAAATCACACCACACCAGGTTATAGTCCGACAGGTTTAATCACAAGCACTAGCTTTCGGAGTCACAACCACCTGATGAAGGAGCGTCACTCTGAAAGCTAGTGCTTGTGATTAAACCTGTCGGACTATAACCTGGGTGTGGGGTGATTTTTTTTACTTTTGCGATAAGGTGCCTCTCATTTCTCTAAATTCCAATGGGTACAGGCCCTTTAGACTCAACCTCTCTCCATGAGGCAAGCCCTGCTACCTGGGGTTAGCTGAATGAAGCTTCCCTAGATTACCTCTAATGCCAGTGTATCTTTCCTCAGATACAGGGCCCAAAACTGTCCACAGTATTCCAGCTGTCATCTGACTAGTGCTGTGCTGAGAGTAGTTTGAGCAAAACCTCTCTATTTTATACTCCATTCCACTTGAAATAAAAGTGAGCATTCCAATTGCCTTCCCTAATAGCTCCTGAACGTGGACTCAGCTTTTGGGGATTCAAGCATTAGAATGTCTTAACCCCTGTGCTCTGCAGGTTTCTGTAGCCTTCCTCCATCTAAATAACATTCAGCATTCTTCTTCCTACAAATGTGCATAACCTCACATTTACCCAAACGATAGGGAGGGTGTAAACACAAATTTGTTCATTCTCTGATTTCAGGGTGACCTTGAGCACTTGATGTGTTACCTCTTGACATTTGGAGATATTTGTATTGGTCAGTGATTGCTGTTCATGTATCTCAGGTTTATTGATATGAGAACTTCCAGCCATCTTAATGTTTCTATCTTCTTACTTTCCAAGCCCAGCTCTTAGTGGAAACGGACACATTTGGCAGCCAAGTCAGGATCAAGGGGAAGGAAACAGACCATTACCTCTGCATGAACAAGAAAGGAAAGCTAGTGGGAAAGGTAAGTGGGGCCTCTCAAGGTCAACTTCAACTTCTGTCATTGAGGTCCTCACTTGACTCAGGTGTTAGACTGGTGTCCAATAATTCCCATTCACTATCCAATAGCATGTCTCAGCTTGTGCTGAATCCTGTCACTCTGCGTCTCTACTCTGTCACTCTGCGTGTCTATCCTATTGTTCTGCATCTCTACCCTGTCACTCTCTCTCTCTCTCTCTCTCTCTCTCTCTGTGCCCTGTCACATTCTCTCTCTCTCTCTCTCTCTTTCTCTCACTCTCTCTATACCCTGTCTGTCTCTCTCTCTCTATACCCCCTCTCTCTCTATACTCTGTCACTCTCTCTCTCTGTACCCTGTCTCTCACTCTCTCTCTCTCTACACTCTCTCTCTACCCTGTTACACACACTCTCTCTCTCTCTACTCTGTCACACACTCTCTCTCTCTCAGAGAGTGCAAAAATCACACAAGGTGCAAGTATGGGTTGAGGGAACAATTAGTAAAGCATACAGTTTCTACAGATTTGTCAACATAGGCATGTAGTCCAGGATCGAGGAGGTATAGCTGAATTTGAATGAGACACTAATTAAGTCTCAGTTTAATGGACTGTGTACCGCTCCGACCACCGCAGTTAATATGAATGTACGAAAGAGAGCACAGAATCCTCTCGGTATGAGAAGCTTCAATTGTGAAGCTTGAAGTTGGGAGTGTTTCCCTTAAAGGGGTGAAGGCTAAAAGATCTGATCAAGCTTTTCAAAATCACCAAAGGACTGGATAGATTTGACAGGGGGACGCTGTTTCTGTTCATAAAATAATCGAGGATGCGAGGGCGTCAATGTAAGGCAATTTGCAACAGAAACAAGCATGACATAAGAAAATATTTACCCAACAAATCATTGCCTGGCCTGCCCCTTCTGGAGATGTGGTGAAGACTCATTCAATTGGGGCATTCAAGACAGCATGAAATGGTTATTTAAATCGAGGCAATATATCAGGTTATGGGGAAGCCACAGGAGATTGACTTTGAGCTAGAGACTTGGTGTTGACACATTGGGCAGAATGGCCTCCTCCTGACAATTCTGTGATTCTGACTTGCATTTACATAGCACCTTTCATGTTCACACGAGGTGTAAAACACATTAGCACCAATGACGCACCTTTTGAAGTACAGGCGACAAGGTAGTCAATCACCCAAAAGACCTCCAGAAAGAACAGCTTGATAAAACCAGAATCGTGTGTTTTATAAAGCAGTTTGGAGAATAGATATTGGTCAGGATATTTTCTCTGCTGTGCCAAGGGATCTGTCATGCTATCCTGGTCGGCAGGAGTTTTGAAAGTTCTCATTGAAGGACAGCACTTTTGAGAATAAGCATCCCCTGATATTACACTGGGGTGTCACCTTTAATTTTTGTGCCGAAGTCCCAAAGTAGGATTTAATCCAATAACCATCTGACCGAATAGTAGCCGACACAGTAATTGGGTCAGATATGATTCCATTGGAATGTGGAACAGAATCAAGGAGCTGAATAAACTCTCGCCGGCAAGAAATGTGTGTTTTTGTTTTAAATCAGGTTAATGCCTTGTCTAGTTGGACACTGAAACGATTCTGGTCTCCAAATCCTGGGCTAATACCCAATTGGAAACTTGATTTGAACAGCATTGGGCTCTCCCACCTCCTGATAGATCATTGAGAGTCATTTTAATGGTACGTCAATGTAAAGAGGCTCTATCTTACACAATAAAAAACCCTGAAACGCTATGGGTGAAGGAAACCATTCAAAGAATGTTTTGCCTCATGTCTTACAAGGTGGGGAAAGGGAGGGAGAGATCAAGGAAATGGAGAAAGAGACAGATGTATCAAGATGTAGAATGCAGTTTAACCACTTAGGAGCCATTCTTCCCATTTTTTTTCATTTATTCATGAAACTGTCCATTTGTAATCTCTCTCTTTGAAATGCTTTTATTTTCCACTCATCACTTTTTCACTCACTTCCTCCAATTTCTAAAGAAGTCAGGGTACGTGAAAGCAAAGACAAACAAAGAGAGACCGTAGCCAGTGTCCCAAACCATTGTGTCACTGAGTGATAGTATGAGTGTAAGGTAAGTGCTTTCTCCCCCTCCCCAAACATCATCAAGAGGTTACTGTGGACTAGAAGTTCACAAAAGCAAGAGATAACATCAGTGGAAAAATGAAGAATCTGACAAGGACAGATGAAAAATGGAGGTGATAATATGTACCCTCTGCCCTATCCTAAATCATGAAATTAGATTAGATTAGATTCCCTACAGTGTGGAAACAGGCCCTTGGGCCCAGCAAGCCCACACCGACCCGCCGAAGAGTAACCCAGTTCCCTCTGACTAATGCACCTAACACTACGGGCAATTTAGCATGGTCAATTCACCTGACCTGCACATCTTTGGACTGTGGGAGGAAACCGGAGCACCCGGAGGAAACCCACACAGACACTGGGGAGAATGTGCAAACTCCACACAGCCCAAGGCTGGAATTGAACCTGGGACCCTGGTGCTGTGAGGCAGGACAATAAAGAGGAGTATAGACACAGGCTGTCGCCAGTGGACTCTTTGTACAGAGGAACCTCGATTATCCAAATTTTGGATTATCCGAACAAGGTTGCAATGTTTTGATGCTTGGCTAAACTATGTTATCCAGCAGTCGATTAACCAAACAAAATACTCCCCGCCTGTGGCCTTGGGATAATCGAGGTAATGTTTTTGCTGTAACCACTCATAAACCACACCATTTTCGTGGACTATATATTCTCATCTCTTACTGAGCAATCTAAATCACCTCAGTCCACCATGAAATGAAGAGTGTTGGGGAAGGGGACAGGAGGGGGGGCGCGGGGGCGGGGGCTGAAACAACTGCTAACGTTCCCCTTCTCTGTCCCGTGCAGCTCAGTGACAGAAGCAAGGAATGTGTCTTCATCGAGATAGTGCTGGAGAATAACTACACGGCCCTGATGTCTGCGAAATATACAGGCTGGTATGTAGGCTTCACCAAGAAGGGCAGGCCACGGAAAGGGCCCAAGACTCAAGAAAACCAACAAGAAGTGCATTTCATGAAAAGATACCCGAAGATTCAGGGAGAGACCCAGGCACCATTTAAGTTTACCACGGTTAATAAGAGAACTAAACGGATACGCCCTTTGAATTCCAGTTAGAGGACCTCACAGATCATGAACTGTCCCAGAGCATTATTTTTGCATCATTATTATTAATAAGAAACAGAAGGATGATCTATTTTTGTATATTGTACGACAGGTTGGGGGTGCTGGGAAAGGGAAGAGTTGTATGTATTTGTTCCGACCCTTTTTAATGTAATCAACCTGTCTTATTTAAAGGAAAGCTGTTGATTTGAACAATTGGAACAAAAAAAAAAGCAAGAAAGAAGAGAGAAATAAAAATATATAATTCATGGGACTACGGCCCCTCTTTACCGATTGGTAGTTTTCTGAGGGGAAAAGAAAAATATATAGAGGACGTTGACGAATATGCAAGTCTGACTTGTGTGGAGATAGTGTGTTGCCTATTGATTCTTCTGGAAGTATGAAAATACAACAGACTTAAAGTTTTATTGGATCTCAAGCGCTTCTCAAGGCAACGAAGCTATTATTTTTTTCCAAAATATGACTGTATCTTGTCCTCTGTTCTGGACAGTGCTACAGATTGCTGCTACACATTGAAAGAGAGACTTTTTGTTTCAGTTAAAGCTATGTAATGAGCAAATATTTATTTCCTCTCTATGTATAATACAGATCCCTTGAAGCAAACTATACTGTCTCAGTGATTAAATGCAAGAACATATTTAAAACGTTGTTGTGGGTCATGCACAGCCTGGTTCCGTTCTGGTTTTAGAGTTTTCCCAAGTGGCCTGGCCGTACATTTGTCCCACGACCAATCTGAGTTCAACAGATTTTCTGTCCATTTGCTTCATTGCTTTTGTGGAATTATTGGGTGCTGCATTTCTCACGTTGCAGGTATGACCATCCGCCCTCAGCATGTCCTGAGGTTGTGAAAGGTGATGTACAATGCCTCATCTTTTTCGCTCCTTTCCATTGGAAAGGGTTATTCAGATTAAAACATTGCTGCATCAGCGCTTTAAGTGTTAATGTTGCTGCTTTGCCACATAATCAGTGGGACTGTGTAGATTTCAAAAGGTTGGTTTGTTTGCTCTCTTATCCACTGAAAAGGTTAAAAATCACACCATACCAGGTTATAGTCCAACGGGTTTATTTGGAAACACCAGCTTTCGGAGCGCAGTCCAATACTGGCACCTCCACGCCATTGGCTACTGAAAAGGACCAGAGTTGGCCATTGGGAGTTGGGAGTTCTAATACTCTCTGAGTGGAATGTCCCCCTTCCCTGGGGTTGGTGGGAAAGGTAGTGAGAAGGGACAACAATGTGGCAAATGGGCCCTGGAGAGATACTCGGCCCCTTTTTCTCTCATGTGCTGAGTGAGAAACTTCACTGGGGACTTTCTCAACTCGCCAGCAGTTATAGTCTTGGAGTGGAAGCTGCTTGCTGGGTTGGAGGTGGGGATTCCATTTGCCCCAATTTTCCCCACACCCCACGTAGAGAGGATAAAGATAACCACCAACCTACTTGTCACTAACCCTGAAGACTAGGCCTTGATCAACGTCCTTAGGATCCTGAGGCTAGCAGCCTCTGATTGGTCAGCAGCTTCAGTTGAGACAGGACTCTGCCATTGATGCGTACAATTTGCCCACGATTTGATGAGCTTTTGTGGGATAGGAGGCAGTGAGTCAGTAAACCCAAGGGCCCTACACAGGCTGTTAATGTGAGGATCGTGGCCTTTGTGCGTTATCATCATTCCGGTTTTCACTGGGAGTTTGAATCTGACATTTGAGATGTGTTACCCTCAGTGAAGAACTTATTTCAGGTTTCAGTCTATAATTAGATTTTTCTATAACCCTAGAAATGATACACATGGAAGCAGCCATTTGACCCATCTTTTTCATGCCAATCCAAAGACATCCCAATGCCTTTTCTAAGCCCATCTTCCTGTATATGGCCCATAGGCCTGGGATCAGAAGTGGGATCTGTGTCAAGTAAGAATGAACCTGGATTTCAACAGATCCTGAAATTAATGCTGGGATATTCCAATTGCTGTCTATTTAGTAAAACAAATCTCTAATTTTAGGAAACATAGTGTCCAATTTATGCACAGTAAGCTCTCACAAACACAGTAATTTGGTAGTGACCAGATAAGACCATACCACAGAGGAGCAGAAATTAGGCCATTCAGCCCATTGAGTCTGCTCCATCATTCAATCATGGCTGATACGTTTCTCAACCACTTCTCCCACTTCTTCCCATAACTCTTGATATCCTTAATACTCATGAATCTACCTATCTCCATCTTAAATATGGCCTGGCCTCCACAGCCTTCTGTGGCAGTGAATTCCATAGACTCCCAACTCTCGGAACTCTCCTTCTCTCCATTCTAAAAGGTCTTCCCTTTACTCAAAGGCTATGCCCTCGTCCATCGACAGACCACAACAAAACGACGGTTGGAGGAAGAACGCCTCATCTTCCGCCTAGGAACCCTCCAACCACAAGGGATGAACTCGGATTTCACCAGTTTCCTCATTTCCCCTCCCCCCACCCTGTCTCAGTCAAATCCATCGAACTCAGCACCGCCTTCCTAACCTGCAATCTTCTTCCCGACCTCTCTGCCCCCACCCCAGTCTGACCTATCACCCTCACCTTGACCTCTTTCCACCTATCACATTTCCGACGTCCCTCCCCCAAGTCCCTCCTCCCTACCTTTTATCTTAGCCTGCTGGACCAACTTTCCTCATTCCTGAAGAAGGACTTATGCCCGAAATGTCGATTCTCCTGTTCCCTGGATGCTGCCTGACCTGCTGCGCTTTTCCAGCAACACATTTCCGGCTATGTCCTCGGGTCCTAGTCTCTCCTACCAATGGAAACATCTTCCCAACATCCACTTTATCCATGCTATTCAGTATTCTGTATGTTTCAATTAGATTCCCCCTTCATCCTTCTAATCTCCATCGAGACTAAACCCAGATCCTCAAATGTTCCTCATGCTAAGCTTTTCATTCCTGGGACCATTCTCGTGCTCCTCCTCTGAACACACTCCAGGGCCAGTACCTTCTTCCTGAGACATGGGGCCCACAACTGCGCTCAATACTCCAAATGTGGTCTGACTGGAGCTTTATAAAGCCTCAGAAGTACATTCCTGCTTTTCATATTCATGGCCACTCAAAATAAATGGCATCATTGCATTTGCCTTCCTAACTACTGACTCAACCTGCAAGTTTATCTTGAGAGAATGCTGGACGAGAACTCCCAAGACTCTTTGCATTTCAGATTTCAGAATTTTCTCCCCACTTAGAAAATAGTCTATCCCTCTAATCTTTCTAGCAAAGTGCATGACCTCACACTTGCCCACATTGTACTCCACCTGCCACTTATTTGCCCACTCTCCTAACGAATCCAACTCCTTCTCCAGCCTCTCTGTCTCCTCAATACTATCTGGCCCTCTAACTGTCTTTGTATCATCTGCAATCCTAGCCAGAATGCCCTTAGTTTCTTCATCAAGATCGTTAATGTATAAAATGAAATGTAGTGGTCCCAACACTGAGCCTTGCAGAACACCACTTGTCACCGGCTGCCATCCTGAGAAGGACCCTTTTATCCCCACTCTGCTTTATGTCAGACAGCCAAGCTTCTATCCATGCTAACACTTTGCCTCTAATACCATGGGCCCTTATCTTACTCAGTAGTCTCCTGTGCAGCACTTTGTCAAAGGCCTTCTTGAAACCCAGGTAGATAACATCCATTGGCTCCTCTTGGTCTAACGTGCTCGTTATTTCCTCAAAGAATTCTACTAGATTTGTCAGGCATGACCTCCCCTTGATGAAACCTTGCTGACTTGGCCCTATTTTACCGTACAATTTCAAGTATTTAGAAATCTCATTCTTCGCATTGGACTCCAAAATCTTACCCATGACCAAGGTTAGGCTAATCGGTCTGTAATTGTCCGTCTTTTGGCTTACTCCCTTTTTAAACACAAGCGATTTTCCAGTCCTTTGGGACCCTTCCCGACTCTACTGATTCCTGAAAGATCACTACTAATGCTGCCGCTATTTCTTCCGCACTCTCCTTTAGAACTCTGGGGTGTAGTCCATCTGGTCCAGGTGCTTTATCCACCTTCAGGCCAGTCAGTTTTTCTAGCACCTTCTCTTTGGTGTTGGATACTTTCTCTACATGTTGGTTGAAATGTAAGCATTGGCCACACTGGGAAGAACTTTGCTATATTTTAAAATTGTGCTTCACAATTCTGTACATCTACCTGAGAAGGCTGAGAGAACATTAGTTGAAGGTTTCATCCGAAAGGCTGTCTCTTTGACAATGCAGCATGTCAATAATACTGCAGTGAAGTGTCAGCTTAGATGATCTTCACAGGTCTCTAGGTACTCCTTCAGTCCACAGCCTTCTGATTCAGCGACGTCCAAGGAGATGTCATAAGCCAATTGAATAGGAACAATATTTCCACGTTCACTGACAAAGGAAGCCATTACAAGGGAGGATTAACAGTGGAAGAATGGAGGAATCTCACTGAACTAAAACCATAAATTAAAATCAAATCTTTGACTTAGATTAAAATCAAATATTTGACTTACATTACAAAACCAAGACCAAAGTTTATAAACTTAAACGAGCAATAAATTCACCAAACGTTTAAATAACAAAAGTGAGTGAGTGGATCACATGGAAGATCAGTATTGAGAAAGCAAAAGCCGATTTTCCTGCTCCTCAGATTCCTGATGAAGGGCTTTTGCCCAAAACGTTCTCAGATGCTGCCTGACCTGCTGTGCTTTTCCAGCACCGCTCTAATCTAGACTCTAATCTTCTATCTATGTTACCCTATGGCGTGAGCTTTTATTTTCCAGCTTTGATGAGGTACCTCATCAAATGCTTTCTGGAAATTGAAGTATTGTATGTCGACAGGTTTCCCTTAATCCACAGTGCATGTTACACCATCAAAGAACTCCAATCAATTTGTTAAATGTGATTTCTCTTTGACAAAACATTACTGAGTCTATCCAATTACAGGAAATGTTTTCGCGTGTGCAGCTGCAATCTCTTTAATGATTGTAACATCTTTCCCACAGCAGATGTCAAGCTAACAGGTTTCCCTCCCTCCTTAAATAGTGGGGTTGGGTTGCTTTGCCACAAGAACCCCATTTCTTTTTCTTGTTCACTTTGTCCGCAATGTGGTTAGAGGAAGTCTGATGGGATCTTTCCTGATTCTGAAGAATATTAACACTGATGTACCTACTACCTCACCAGCCATCTGTTTAAGGGCCCAGGAAGGCGTCCACCTGGAGGTGGTAACTTATCAAGCCACAGTTTGCTTGGTATAGCTTCCCTTGTGATTGTAAGTTCACTCAGCCCCTTTCACCTTCTGATCTAACACCCATACTGGATTTTATCTGCTCAACAGTCAAGGCAGAAGCGAGATATTTGTTCAATTAACCAGCCACTTCTTTGTTATCTATGGGCAACTCCAATTCTTACCCTTTTGAGGTGTCCATCACTTTATTTACTCCTTTCCTATTTAATTACCTGTACAAATTCTTGCTACCCATCCATACATTCCTGGTTAATTTCCCTTTACACCCTCATTTCTTCCTTCTGATTAATCCTTCTTTGTATGTTATATATTCTAACCAATCAGCTGACTTATCTTTGCATGGTGATATGCTTTTTCCTTAAATTTGACACTTTCCCCAACTACTTTCATCAACTACAGGTGGTGTGCCCTCCCTTTAGAATATCTCTTTACATCAAGAATGTATTTATTCTGAGTATTTTGAAATATCCTTTGGAATGTCTGCTGTGGTGTCTCTTGATCTATCCCTTAGCCTAATACATCTGTTCACTTCAGCTAGCTCAACTTTCATGCCCAGATAGTTTCTCTTATTTAGGTTTTAAAATGTACTAATCTTAGCCCTAATTTTCTCTCTTGCAAACTCGATGTAAAATTCAATCGTAACGTAGATGCTGCTAAAGTACAGTCGGTCAGGCAGCATCTGAGGAGCAGGAGAGTCGACGTTTCGAGCATAAGCTCTTCTTCAGGAATCGGTGAAGCGCAAAACATCGACTCTTCTGCTCCACGGACGCTGCCTGACCTGCTGCGCTTTCCCAGCACCACATGTTTTCACTGATCCCCAGCATCTGCAGTCCTCACTTCTCCCTGGGGATACTGCTATCTAGGGTGCTTGAACTCTTAAAGCCTGTCACATTACATAATGCCAAATCTATTGAAACCCACTCTCTGGTCAGTCTCAGACTCATTCTCGAAGAAACTATCTCAAAAGCGTTCAACAATCCCTTCCTTAAAGCTGCTCCTGCCAATTTAATCGTGCAGTTTACATGTAGGTGAAACTCCCCAATGATTTTTGCCATTCCTTTATCACAAGAACCCAATTTATTTTTCTTGTTTATTTTGTCCACAGTGTGCTTATGGTTAGGGGGGAGTCTGTAGACCACTCCCACAAGTGACTTCTTTACCCTATTTTTCCTCATTTCCACCCAAACTGATTCTGTATCCTGATCACCTGAAACAAGGTAATTCCTAACTATCATATCATTACCATCCTTGATTAAGTGTTAAAAAAGATCACAACACAGAGCACTTAGCCAACCACCTGATGAAGGAGCAGTGCTCCAAAAGCTAGTGCTTCCAAATAAACCTGTTGGATTATAACCTGGTGTTGTGTGCTTTTTAACTTTGTCCACCCCAGTCCCACACCACTCCTCCACATCATGATTAACAGTGTTACCCCTCAACCCTTACCGAGCTTCCTCGGAATTTCAGTTCCCCAGCAATTTTCTCTACCCAATCCTTGTAATCCAGCAGCCACATCTCTGTAATGTTTATCTAATCATATTTATTCACCTTGTAGTGCACTATCAATTAATTTACTTTGGCATGAATACTGCACACATTCAGATACAGAGCCTTTATCTTTGTAATAATCTAGTCTTGATTCCCTTTTTTTCCCCTTCCTGTCCCTTCTTGCTATTCCCTTTACTCTTGTTTCCCATATTACTATTTTCTTTTTTGATACATTACTGTCACATGTACCTAGGTATAGTACAAAGTTTGTTTTGCTTACAATACAAGCAGATCATACCTTACAAAGTGTGAAAGGGTAATGGACAAGAGTGAGGAACGCAATGTTACAGATGCAGAGATGGTGCACAAAAAAGATCAACATTAAATTATAAATTATGGACATCCATTCAAAGCATGTTAACAGCGGGGAAGAAACTGCTCTTGAATCTGTTGGTACGTGTGTTTAAGTTTTTGTATCTTCTGCCCAGCAGAGAAGAGGTTGGAAGAGATTCTCACCAGGGTGGGAGGGGTCTTTTATGATGTTGGCTGCCTGTCATGAAGTACAGATGGAGTCAATGGCTGGAAGGTTGGTTTGTGTGATGGGCTGGACTGTGTTCACAACTCTCTGTCGGTTTTTGTGGTCCTGGGCAGGGTAGTTGCCATACCAAGCTGTGACCTGTGGATAGAACGCTTTCTGTAGTGCATCTATAAAAATTGGTGCAGACATGTCAAATTTCCTTAGCCTCCTGAGGAAGTCGAGGAGATGTCGTTGTGCTTTCTTGACTGTAGCATCAACGTGGGTGGACCAGGAGGGATTGTTGATGACCATCTTACTTTGTCTCTACTCTTTGATATACCTCGTTTTTCCACATTTGATTTCTTGCCCTCACAATTTTATTTCAAACCCTCTTCTTTCCTAGTTATGCAATTTATAGGAACATACATCTAAAGACCATTCAGGTGTAGATCATGCCAGTAGACCCCACTCTCCCCAGCATTGGTGCCAATTCCACGTGAGGTTGAGCCCACTGGGTAATTTGGAATGCCCAATAAATACTATCCCAAGAATTAAAGTTTAACAAAAGCTCTGGGACATTCAACTTGTAATTTGATGCTGAAATGGAGAAACGAAAGGTGGCATATGGGCGTGAGTCAATCGTTATGAACTTTTCATCTGGTTTTAAGTTGTACACATGCCAGTGGTCACACATGTACAATCGCACTCGCACATACACAGATGTGCACATACGCACTCTCAAATGCCCACACACACTCGCAGTCTCTCACATGTGTGCACACAACACACACAAAACACAGTCTCTCACTCTGTCTCTCTCTCTCGCACACCAACATGCACATTCTGTCTCACTCACTACACACGCACGCACACACTGACACACACACTGACACACACACACTGACACACACACACTGACACACATACACGCACACACACACACACACTGACACACATACACGCGCACACTAACACGCACACACTGACACACGCGCATACTGACACACACTGACACACACACTGACACACACGCACACGCATATACGTGCACACACGTGCACGCGCACACTGACACACAGACACTGACGCACACACACTGACACACACACTGACACACACACAGACACACACACACAGACACACACTGACACACACACACTGACACACACACTGACACAGACACACACACAGACACATTCACTGACACACACACACACTGACACATACACACAGACACACACACTGACACAGACACACACTGACACACACACACAGACACACACTGACACATTCACTGACACACACACTGACACACACACAGACACACACTGACACAGACACTGACACATACACACATTGACACACACACATACTGACACACACACTGTCACACACACACTGACACACACACACACTGACACACACACACACTGACACACACACACACTGACACACACAGACACACACACACACTGACACACGCACACTGACACACACGCACACGCACTGACACACACACACACGCACTGACACACACACACACTGACACACACACACACACTGACACACACACACATTCTGACACACACTGACACACACTGACACACGCACACTGACACACACTGACACACGCACACTGACACACACGCACACACATTGACACACACACACAACATTGACACACACACACTGACACACATGCACACTCTGACACCCACTGACACACACACACTGACACACATGCACACTCTGACACACACTGACACACACACACTGACACACACACACACTGACACACACACATTGACACACACACACACTGACACACATGCACACTCTGACACACACTATGACACACACACACTGACACACACTGACACACATGCACACACTGACACACACACACTCTGACACACACACTCTGACACACACACTCTGACACACACACTCTGACACACACACTCTGACACACACACACACACACACACTGACACACACACACGAGGTATTATTTAATTCAAGATTCTTTTCTGTCCAAAAAAAAACAGCCTCAGCTTAAAACGCAGACAGACCCGAAGCGGAACCTCATACCTAAGGTGCATTGTCTAACCTGAGCTATCACCCCTTGTACATTGAGAAGACCTTTAACTATCTAGGGACAAAACTTGAAAGGAATCTGGATTTTGTATTTTAATCAGCAGTCCACCTCCTAACCGATTAAATGATTCAACAAGGCCAGCTCATTTTAAAGTTATTCACTTCTTGCTTATAAATAAATCCTGTGTCTTACACCTCCCTATCATACCATGCGTGAGGCAGGAGCTAAGCTCTAAAAGCTTCAAATAAGCCTGTTGGACTCTAACCTGGTGTTGTTTGATTTTTGACCTTGTCCACCCCTGCCCAATGCCAGCCTCTCCACTTCAGACTTATTCATGTTTGTGAGCACGTGCTATCCTGAGGTGTTTTGTGCCAGTGTGATTGGACCCTAACGCTTGAGCTTTCTGGTAATCATGCAAATTGCACCACCCGGAAAGTTTTGAATTTTGGTTTAGAATGTGGCTGTGGTATTTTCCTTAATAAATAGGTTTCCCTGACTCAGGTTCATGGCCCGCTCAGTGCTGTGGTGAGCCAGAAGAGCCACAATCATGCCCGTGTCCCAGGGGAACAGGGAAAATATTAACTGAACAAGCCAGATCCTGCTGTACACAGCTATCGTGAGACTGTTAATGGAAGGTATTGGGTGACTGCTTGTATTATGGGGCCTCAATCCCAGCTTGCCTGTGAGAAATTGATCCCTCCCTGATATCAAATGACAGCAACTTGTACATCCAAAAATCCTTTAGATTCTGGGTAAGTACCGGAAGATTGGAACAGTGCCAATATGACACTCCTACTCAGGAGGAGTAACGCTGGGTGACTATTGGCTGAATAGCCGAACATCTTTTATTGTAAAAGTAATGGCATGAATTATTAAGGATGTGAGAGCACATTTGGAAGATTTGTAATCAAATCAAGCAAAGCCAGCATGGTGTCAAGAAAGGGGAATCGTGTCTGACTTAATTTATTAAAGTATTTCAAGGAAGTCTCAACCTGAGTGGATAGAGGGGAATCAATAGATGTGCTGTATTTGGATTTCCAGATTATGTTCGACAAGGTACCTCTCAAAAGGTTAAATCCTAAGATAAGAGCCCATGGTATTGAAGATGATATGTGGGCATGGATAGAATATTGGCTAATGCACAGGAAACAGCGAGTGGGGATAAAGGATTTTTTTTTCAGGATGGCAACCTGTGACCACTGGGGATCCAGTGCTAGAACCATAACTTTGTAGAATATATATTAATGGACGAAGGAAGTGAAAGTACTGCAGCTAAATTTGCAGACAACACAAAATTAGGTGGAAAGGCAGGCTGTGAGAGTTTACACAGAGACACAAACAGAAACCGCTGGCAAAATTCAGCAGGTCTGGAAGCATCTATGGGAAGAAAGCAGAGTTCATGTTTCGACTCCAGTGACTCTTCTTCACAGCTATTAGACAATGTGATATTTATGCTGAAAAAGGAGTTAGAGAGGAGGAGGGGACAAGGGGACAGGTGAGGAGATAGAGCCCAGAGAGTGAGAGAGAGGTATGCAAGGGGTAGCTAAACAAAGAGCTTACGGATAACCTGTCAAGTAAAACTGAATAAGTAAAAGTAAGAGCTAAGGGCAGGAGAGAATGGGTGAGCTGTGTGGAAGGCAATGTGCTGCTAAAACGGGTGCTGAATGATATACGCACGGAAGGTCAGGATGTGGAATCGGGAGAAAGTGAGGACTGCAGGTGCTGGAGATCAGAGCCGAAAAGTGTGGCACCGGAAAAGCACAGCAGGTCAGGCAGCATCTGAGAAGCAGGAGAGTCAACGTTTCAGGCATAAGCCCTTCATCAGGAGCTAACCTGGAGGCAGAGTTCATTGAATGTTACAGAAATTGTTTTTTTGGAACAGTATGTTGTAGAGCAGGCTACTCTGGGTTTGGTATTGTGTAATGAGGAGAGATGTATTGAAGGCTTCATAGTTAAGGATCCTCTAGGGAGTAGTGACCATCGTATGATAGAATTCACAATTCAGTTTTGGAGGGTGGGGGGGTGGTGGGGGTTGAGAAAGTGGAGTCCCACACTAGTGTTCTGGAAATAAATAAAGTTACATAGGCACGAGGGCAGATTTGGCCCTAGTAGATTGGGCGGGAAGACTAAAAGGTAAGATAGTGGATGAGCAGTGGAAGATGTTTAAGGAGCTGTTCAATTCCTCACAATTAAAGTATATCCCAGCGAGAAAGGAAGATGTAATGGGGGTAAAAACCATCCAGAGCTGAACAGGGAGGTCAAGGACAAGGTAAAGTCAAAAACTAAGGTGTAGCATATTGCAAAGGCCAGTGGCAAGCTGCAAGATTGGGAAACTTTCAAACATAAACAAGGGGATACTAAAATAGAGCTAAGGCAAAGTACAAAAGAAAACTAGCACAAAATATCAGAAAGGATAGCAAAAGCTTCTATAGGTATATAAAAGGGAAGAGAGTGGCTAATGTGAACATTGGTCCCTTGGAAGATGAAACCAGAGAGTTAATACTGGGGAGCACTGAGATGACAGAGATGCTGAATCACTATTTTGCCTCAGTTTTCATGGTGAAGGACAATAGTACCATTCTTGTTGTTATAGACAAGTCCGAGGCAATAGATCAGGTAGAACTGAGAACAATCAACATCGATAGGTACTCAGCAAACTATAGGATTGAGGACAGTCAGGATCCCCAGGCCTGATTTCCTGAAGAAGGGCTTATGCCCGAAACGTCGATTCTCCTGCTCCTTGGATGCTGCCTGACCTGCTGCGCTTTTCCAGCAACACATTTTCAGCTCTGATCTCCAGCATCTGCAGACCTCACTTTCTGCTCCCCAGGCCTGATGGCCTGCATCCTAGGATATTAAAGGAAGTGGCAGAGGAGATAGTGGATCTGTTGGTTACAATATTCCAAAATTCCCTGGACACAGGGAAAGGTTCCAGTGGTTTGGAAAAAAAGTTACTGTAACGCCCTTATTCAAAAACGGAGGGAGGCAATATGTGGGAAATTACACACCAGTTAATTTAACATCTCTTGTTGAGAAAATGTTTGAATCAATTATCATGGAAGCAACATCAGGGCATTTGGAAAGTCAAAATGCTGCCTGTCAGAGTCAGCACGGTTTTAAGAAGGGCAAATCATGTTTGACTAATTTGCTAGAGTTCTTCAAAAATGTAACAAGTAAGGTGGATAATGGGGTTTCTGTAGATGCCATATTTCTGGACTTCTGGAAAGTGTTTGAGAAGATGCCGCATAAAAGTTTAATTCACAAGGTTGGATCATATGGGATTGAGGATAATTTATTAGTTTGGATAGGTGACTGGCTGATGGACAGAAGACGGAGATTCGGGATAAAAAGGTTTTGTTCTGGATTTCAATAAGTAACTAGTAGGGTGCCACAGGGTTGGGTCCTCGGGCCCCAGCTATTTACAAGTTACATTAATGACTTGGATACAGGGATAGAACAAAGAAGAACAAAGAAAATTTACAGCCCAGGAACAGGCCCTTCAGCCCTCCAAGCCAGTGATCCAAATCCACTGTCTAAACCTATCACCCAATTCCTAAGCATCTGTATCCCTCTGCTCCCCATCTGTTCCTGCATCTGTCCAGACGCATCTTAAATGAATCTACCGTGCCTGCCTCTACCACCTCTGCTGGCAACGCATTCCCGGCACTACCACCCTCTGTGTAAAGTACTTGCCGCGTGTAACCCCCTTAAACTTTCACCTCTCACCTTGAAAGTGTGACCTCTCGTTATTGAATCCTTCACCCTGGGAAAAAGCTTGTCTCTATCCACCCTGTCTATACCCTTCATGATTTTGTAAAGCTCAATCAGGAGCCCCCTCAATCACCTTTTTTCAAATGAGAACAATCCTAACCTACTCAACCTCTCTTCATAGCTAGCACCTTCTATACCAGGCAACATCCTCGTAAACCTTCTCTGCATCCTCTCCAAAGCGTCCACATCCTTTTGGTAATATGGCCACTGGAACTGTACACCGTATTCTAAATGCGGCCGAACCAATGTCTTGTACAATTTTAACATGACCTGCCAGCTCTTATACTCAATACCCCGTCCGATGAAGGCAAGCACACTATATGCCGCCTTGACCACTCTATCCACCTTCAGGGTACAATGAACCTGAACTCCCAGATCCCTCTGCTCATCAACTTTTCCAATGGCTCTTCCGTTTACTGTATAGTTCACTCTGGAATTAGACTTCCCAAAATGCATCACCTCACATTTGCCTGGATTGAACTCCATCTGCCACTTTTCCACCCAACTCTCCAGTCTATCTCTACCCTCCTGTATTCTTTGACAGTCCCCTAGGCTTTCTGCTACTCCACCAATCTTCGTGTCATCTGCAAACTTGCTGATCATCCCAACAGTGCCCTCTTCCAGATCATTTATGTATATTACAAACAACAGAGGCCCCAACACTGACCCCTTTGGAACACCACTCATGACCTTTCTCCATTTCGAGAAACTCCCTTCAACTCCTACTCTCTGTCTCCTGTTGCTCAACTAGTTCTTTATCCACCTAGCTAGAACACCCTGCACACCATGTAACTTCACTTTCTCCATTAGACTACCATGGGGAACCTTATCAAACGCCTTACTAAAGTCCATGTATATGACCAACAGCCCTTCCTTCATCTATCAACTTGGTCACTTCCTCAAAGAACTTTATTAAGTTGGTGAGGCACAATCTCCCCTGCACAAAATCATGCCGCCTATCACTGATAAACCCATTCTTTTCTAAATATAAATAGATTTTATCCCTCAGTACCTTCTCCGGCAACTTTCCCACCACTGACGTCAGGCCCACTGGTCTGCAGTTACCTGGAATATCCCTACTACCCTTCTTGTACAGGGGGACAACATGAGCAACCCATCTGGTCCTGGGGATTTGTCCACCTTAGTAACCTCTAGCCTACCCAACATATCTTCCCTACTTATGTCAACGTGATCCAGACTAATCAAACTTCTATCTCTAATCTCAACATTCATCATGTCCCTCTCCTCAGTGAACACTGATAGAAGGCCAAATTTGCAGATGACACAAAAATAGGCAGGACAGTAAATTGTAATGAGGAAATAACCTCATCACCTCAGGGGATCTCCCAACCACCGCCTCCAACCTCATAGTCCCACAACCCCGCACCACCCGTTTCTACCTCCTGCCCACAATCCACAAACCTGACTGCCCCGGCCGACCCATTGTCTCCGCCTGCTCCTGCCCCACCGAACTCATCTCTGCAAACCTCGACACAGTCCTGTCCCCCTGAGTCCAAGAACTCCCCACCTATGTTCAGAACACCACCCACGCCCTCCACCTCCTCCATGATTTTCACTTCCCCGGTCCCCAATGCCTTATCTTCAGCATGGACATCCAGTCCATGTACACCTCCATCCCCCATCACGAAGGCCTCAAAGCCCTCCACTTCTTCCTTTCCCGCCGAACCAACCAGTACCCTTCCACTGACACCCTCCTTCGACTGACTGAACTGGTCCTCACTCTGAAAACTTCTCCTTCCAATCCTCCCACTTCCTCCAAACCAAAGGAGTAGCCATGGGCACCCAGATGGGCCCCAGCTATGCCTGCCTCTTCGTCGGATATGTGGAACAGTCCATCTTCCGCAGCTACACTGGCACCACCCCCCACATTTTCCTCCGTTACATCGATGACTGTATCGGCGCTACCGTGTGCTCCCAAGAGGAGGTTGAACAGTTCATCCACTTTACCAACACCTTCCACCCCGACCTCATTCACCTGGACCATCTCAGACTCCTCCCTCCCCTTCCTAGACCTTTCCATTTCTATCTCGGGTGACCGAATCGACACGGACATCTACTATAAACCGACTGACTCCCACAGCTACCTGGACTACACCTCCTCCCACCCTGCCCCCTGTAAAAACGCCATCCCATATTCCCAATTCCTTCATCTCCGCCGCATCTGCTCCCAGGAGGACCAGTTCCAAAACCGTACAACCCAGATGGCCTCCTCCTTCAAAGACCGCAATTTCCCCCCAGACGTGATCGACGATGCCCTCCACCACATCTCCTCCACTTTCCGCTCCTCCGTCCTTGAACCCCGCCCCTCCAATCGCCACCAAGACAGAACCCCACTGGTCCTCACCTACTACCCCACCAATCTCCAGATACATCATATCATCCTTCGTCATTTCCGCCACCTCCAAACGGACCCCACCACCAAGGATATATTTCTCTCCCCTCCCCTATCAGCATTCCGTAAAGACCACTCCCTCCGTGACTCCCTCGTCAGGTCCACACCCCCCACCATCCCAACCTCCACTCCCGGCACCTTCCCCTGCAACCGCAAGAAATGCAAACCTTGCGCCCACACCTTCCCCCTCACTTCCCTCCAAGGCCCCAATCCGTCACAAATTCGCCTGCACCTCCACACACATCATTTACTGCATCCGCTGCACCCGATGTGGCCTCCTATACATTGGGGAGACAGGCCGCCTACTTGCGGAACGTTTCAGAGAACACCTCTGGGACACCCGCACCAACCAACCCAACCGCCCTGTGGCTGAACACTTTAACTCCCTCTCCCACTCCGCCAAGGACATGCAGGTCCTTGGCCGCCTCCATCGCCAGACCATGGCAACACGACAGCTGGAGGAAGAGCGCCTCATCTTCCGCCTAGGAACCCTCCAACCACAGGGGATGAATGCAGATTTCTCCAGTTTCCTCATTTCCCCTCCCCCCACCTTTTCACAGTCCCAACCCTCGACCTCAGCACCACCTTCCAAACCTGCAATCTTCTTCCCGACCTCTCCGCCCCCACCCCCTCTCCGGCCTATCACCCTCACCTTAACCTCCTTCCACCTATCGCATTCCCAACGCCCCTCCCCCAAGTCCCTCCTCCCTACCTTTTATCTTAGCCTGCTTGGCACACTCTCCTCATTCCTGAAGAAGGGCTCATGCCCGAAACGTCGATTCTCCTGCTCCTTGGATGCTGCCTGACCTGCTGCGCTTTTCCAGCAACACATTTTTCAGCCATGAGGAAATAAGAACCTTACAAATGAACATAGATAAGTCAGGAGATTGGGCCAAAATGTGGCAGATGGAGTTTAATGTGGATAAGTGTGAGGTCATGCATTGGGGTTGGATAAAGGGGAAGCGACTTCGAGGTGCTACAGTACGGAAGGATCAATCTGGGTGTCCTTGTTCATGAGTCACAGAAAGCTAGCATGCAGGTCCAGCAGATAATAGAGAAAGCAAATGGAATCTTGGCTTTTATAGCTAAGTGAATAGAATATAAAGGTAAGGAAGAATTGTTACAACTCTACAAGGCACTGGTGAGATGGTACCTGAAGTATTGTGCACAGTTTTGGTCCCCTTATTTGAGGAAAGGTGTGGTGGCATTGGAGACAGTTCAGAGAAGGTTCACTAGATAGACCACAGAGATGAAGGGTTTGTCCCATGAAGAAAGGCCTATACTCTCTGGAATTTAAAAGAATGAGGGGAGGTCAAATTGAGGTATTCGAGATGATACAAGGTGTGGGTAAAATAGACGTGGAGCGGATGCCCCCTCTTGTGGGGCATTCTGGGACGAGAGGATAAGGGGAAGCAAATTTAAACCAAAGTTACGGAGAAACTACTACTCCCAAAGGGTTGTGAATCTGTGGGATTTGCTACCCCAAAGTGCGGCGGACGCTGGGGCAGTGAGTAAATTTAAGGAGGAGTTAGACAGATGTTTAATTGGTAATGTGTTGAAGGGATACGGAGGGAAGGCAGGAAAATGGGGATGAGAAGCATGTCAGCCATCATCGAGTGGTGGAGCAGGCTCGATGGGCTGAATGGTCTAAGGCTCCTCCTTTATCTTATGGACTTATGGACTAAGGCCCGAAGCCCAAGTTGGGATCACCCTTGGGTGTCACTACCTCACGCTGAGGATGTGCAGGCCTGAACTGTTCAAGAATTGACCAATAGCCTGGTGTCTGAGAAAGATCCAGATCCTTGTACAGAATGGCCATTTGACTTCACCAGGGACACCTTCTGTGGATTCAATGGGGCATCCGCTTTGACCCTGTCCTGTTTGTTCAATCGCGACCACTGTGGGGGTTCAAAAAAGACAAAGAGTTGTGAACGTAGGAAACCGGACACAAAACCGAAATTGTTGGGGCAGGTCAGCATCTGTGGAAGGGAAAGCAGAGTTAGTGTTTCGGGTTCAGTGACGCTTCTTCAGAGCAGTTCTGACCTGAGATGTTAACTCTGACCATTGTAGAGTAATCGGTGAACTCATAAACATGGGCATGGTAAGTGATGGAAGGTCAGAGCCCCACATGAGGATGTGAAGCCCCTTGTGAAAGAGCGCCAGCTTTGACCTCTTGCAGAGTTAATGGATAGAATTAGCTTGGTCCAAATAAATGCTTGTGTTATACAATTAGATTAGATTAGATTAGATTAGATTAGATTAGATTAGATACAATAAGTATCTAAGGAATACTGTAAGTAATCTAATCTAATCTAATCTAAGTAATCTAATCTAATCTAATTAGCTTGGTCCAAATAAATGCTTGTGTTGAAATGAGTGTTCGCAGTAATCGACCCAATCATTTACTTCCTGCCTGCCTGTGGTTCCAACATCATAACCATGACAACACGTCAAAAGCCATTGCATTGATTGGTTGTGCAGGGCTCTGGGGATCCCCAGGGGCTGATTCGGTGGAGAGAGGGGATTGTCCCACACGTTGGAGAAACTGGTCACTCAATGGCCATCTTTAAAAAAGGTTTTCCTTCAGCAGTGTCTCATTCAAGTGTTTCCCTCGCCCCCTCAATTTAGGTAGTCCTGTCCTCAGTTAGCTTGGTCTGAATAAATGTTTGCGTAGAAATGAATCCAGGAGCTCCTTCGCTTAGAGTAAGACCCCATTACATTGTCTCGACCCTGGCTGACAATCGAATGGGTGAAGGTGGAGGTTCCATCTGTGATCTCTTGCTTCTTACTATCCTGCCCAAGCACGGTGGCTCAGTGGTTAGCAGCACTGCCTCACAGCGCCAGGGATCTGGGTTCGATTCCAGCCTCAGGCCACAGTCTGTGTGGAGTTTGCACATTCTCCCCGTGTCTGTGTGGGTTTCCTCCCACAATCCAAGGTTGTGCTGGTTAGGTCAATTGGCCATACTAAATTGACCTGCTGTGCTGTTCCAGCAATAAAGTTTCAACTTTAATCTCCAGCATCTGCAGACCTCACTTTCTCCCCATACTAAATTGCCCATAGTGTTCAGGGATGTTAATGGTTTATATTAGATTCCCTACAGTGTGGAAACAGGCCATTTAGCCCAACCAGTCCACACTGGAACTCTGAAGAGTAACCCACCCAGATCCATTCCCCTACCCTATATTTATCCCTGACTAATGTACTTAACACTATGGGCAATTTACCTAACCTGCACATTTGTGGGAGGAAATGGGAGCACCCGGAGGTAAACCCATGCAGTCACTGGGAGAATGTGAAAACTCCAGTTGCCCGAGGCTGGAATCGAACCCGGGTCCCTGGTGCTGTGAGGCAGCAGTGCTAACCACCGTGCCACCCTAGGTTTGGTGTATTGTTGAGGGTTAAACATGGGGTAGGGGAATGGGTCTGCATGGGTTACTTGTCGGAGGGTCGGTGTGGACTGGTTGGGCCAAAGGGCCTGTTTCCACACTGTCGGGAATCTACATTGCACTCTCATCTCCCAGTCACCAAAATACTTTCAAAGCTGATTGGCAGAAAGCATCAAAGAAATGAAACAAGAGAGGCAGCATGCTGTGCTATTTAAAGACAAGATGTAGAAATGATTCAGTTGACACATGGGGGTCAGCAAGAAGTTCATGGCTGCACCTCGTGGAGTTGAAAGTCAGGGCACCAGAACGAAAGCAGATCCTGGAGGCAATCACTTCCTGGAAGCCAGCAATGTGAGACAGGCCGTGTGAGGGATGGCTTGAGATTGCACCTGCCACCCATACCTTCTGATCTTTCCCCTGCCTCCCCCTTCCATCCCTCTGCACTGCCCCTCACCAACTCTGCCTCCATCAGCAGGAATGATGGCTCAAGGCAGATAATGACTGGCCTCATGATTTAGCGATGGCTCCATTCCCGATAGCTCTTTCCCAACCCTTGACCATTCCATCGCAGCAATAGAATGGCAGCAGAGAATGTGGGATCGCCACCACCATCAAGCCTCCCAGCCACTCCTCATCCTGACTTGGAAATATATCACCGTTCCTTCATTGTTGCTGGGTCGGAATCCTGGAATGCCCTCCCTTAGGGTATTGTGGGACTGCTTACATCACTGCAGCAGTTCAAGAAGGCAGCTCATCCCCACCTTCTCAAGGCCAAATGCAGGTGGTCAATAAATGCTGACCCAGCCAGCAACACCCATGTCCCATGGATTTAAACAAAAAAACATGAGTGTTCACAACCATTGACCCAATTGTTCACTTCCTGCCTACATGTGGGTGCCTCCTATTCACAAATTAGATCCCTGGTTCCAACATCATAACCATGACGACACATCAAAAACCATTGCATTGATTGGTTGTGCTGAGCTCTGGGAATCCCCACAGTAATACCAGGGGCTGACCTGGGGGAGAGGGGATTGTCCCACACAATGGAGAAACTGGTCACTCGATGGCCATCTTTAAGAAAGGCTTCCCCTCAGCAGTGTCTCATTCAAGTGTTCCCCTTGCCTCCTCAATTTAGGACTTCCTGTCCTCAAGAGCCACTGACCAATCTAATTCATCCCATTCATTCATGGGAAGTGGGAGTTGCTGGCTGGGTGAGAGCTGTGAGTGGTGCCCAGGTCAATTAGTGATGGATGGGCACCCTTGAGAGGGGAGGGGAGGGTGATAGGGGTGGAGCTGTGGAGAAAGGCAGACTATTTCGCTGGAGTCTTATGTTATAGACTTTTAATTTAAAAATTATACATGTTGCAGGTTGGAAAAATATAATCGCAGGCGCGCTATCATGGATTTGAGATGAGATTTGTCTTTATTTAATGTTATATTTATACAGGTATATGGGAAGGAGTTAAAATGAACTTATATTAAAGTTATCTATATGCTAGGGTAATGTGTTTAAAAAGTAGAGAAAAAGAAATGAAGTCATCTTTTCATTATGATGGTTCATTTTTTTCTGAAGGCGGGAGGTATTATGAAAATGTGGGTGTACTGTACCTTTAAAAGAGATAAAGACAGCAGTGACAGCACCAAATATTCTCAATAAGACACAATGTAACATGTGCTCCAGCTGCTGGGGTAGCTGGTTGCTCAGAAATGACAAAACAGATTCAAATTAGGCCAATCAGTTTAAATTATGCACCGAAAAATAACAAATTCCAAACGACTTTGAATTGAATATATTGACAATCTTAAAAGCCAATGACACAATCCGATGCTTTGGGGGTATAAGACCGGGGGAAATTTAACAGTTGAGAGGAGAACTGCCAAGCCAATGACATCTGCACACTACCCAGAATATAGCTCTCTTAAAGGTACCTGAATCAATCAGTAACCTGTGAAGCAGACTTCCGAAGAAGAAGAAGACAGGAATTCAGAGAAAACTGAATGTGGCCTGGTTTTGAGATAATAAGTGTTATTTTGTAGATCTTAATTGGGAGTTTTATTGGACTAGTATTATAGAAGGGAAGGTAAAAGATAGGTTAGAGGAAGAAGTTGTAAATAGTTGTTAGTTAATTATTCTTTGTTATACTTTAAGAAATAAAGTTGTTAATTTTTACTTTAACTGGTTCTTGGCCTCTCAAATTACTACACGGGATAAATCTTTTCTGGGTTGCTGGTTTTAAATTAAGCAGGAGGGTTTACCCATGTCGTAACAATAGTCAGGGTGGTACAAAGGGAGGGATGCTCCCAATACACACAGGGTACCCCCACTCTTCGCCCCCTGAAAATTAGTGTATCCCCCACCTCCCCACAACATCACCAACTATGGAGCCTAAATATCCTCCCAATCCCTTACTGCAGTGCAAAGACAAAATTAACCCCTTAATGGGGTTGAGGAGTGAGTGGTCAAGTAAAAAGCTCCCTCCCCCACCCCCACCAAGGTTCGAATGGGTCAACAAGGCAGCAAGTTACCCAGTCAACATTTTCCACCCACACTCGCACCTCTCCCCTCCCACGTCCCACCTTGCCCCCCTTCTCCTCTCGCTGCTAAAACCATACCCCAGGGGAAGGCAATAATCCAGCTCAAGCTGCCTCTTGGTGCTGGGACACGGAGGGTCACAATCGAGGTGGGGGGGGGGGCTTCAAGGTTCAAGGTTCAACCCTGTGTTCATTGTCTGAACCTCAATGCTGATCAGCTCACTCGGGTTAGTTGCTTCATAGCGTAGCATCTGAAGTGATCAGATTCACTTCGCCTGTTCCAATTCAGCCAGAATGCCCCACTTGGGTAAAGTATTCCAGACAGCTTTACCCTCACTCTCAGGAATTCTGGGTGTCACCAATGTTGAGAGGGAGTCCAGCTGTCACTTCCTGTCCCAGACTCCATGGTCTGACATGAGGGGTACGTTCTCTCCTCTTTCTCATCATTCCCTGCCAAACTGAGCTTGCTCACTATCAGATCCTTGGTCAATGGATCAAGTCGAGAGCTTCCCTACATTTACAGGCCTTTCGGCCTCGGTGACCAAGGTGTTTTGGAAACAGTAAGGAAGTTGCATTTTGTTAACAGATTTAAGCTTTCTGGTTTTGTTCCGTGAAGCCCTCAGTATTGAGCAGCACACGGCAATGGTTACCCTGATTACCCCTGGCCTCCTCTGTCACTTCCTGTAGGCAGCCACATGATGCCTGCACTTCCTGTGTTGCAAACTGTCCAGTTCCAGGCGCGGCAGTAAACAGTCTGACCAGATGGAATAATGTGTAGTTTTTAAAAATTGAATTAAGGTTAAATACCTTCACACCTATCCCGGGTTCCTATCCAGATCTATCCTGGTTCACAGAGTTGAGGTAGAAGCTTCGGGGAAAATGTCCCCCTTGTGTGATTGGAGGATTCTCAGAAAATATGCCCCCACCGCCTCAGAATAAAGACCCTCCTCTGGGCTATTTTGCCAACCTTTTCCTCACGCAAACATTTCCGTCTCTTCATAGAACCCCTACAGTGTGGAAACAGGCCCTTTGACCCAGCCAGTCCACACCGACCCTCCGAAGAGTAACCCACCCAGACCCATTCCCCCATATATACTCCTGACTAATGCATCTAACCTACACATCCCCAAACACTGTGGGCAATTTAGCATGGCCAATTCACCTAACCTGCACATCTTTGGATAGTGGGAGGTGTTAGAAATGGAGAAAGGTGTTGTTTTTGCAGACATAGAAAAAGCATACAGAAAAGGGGTACAGCAAAAGAACTATTATCCCTGCAAGTATTCAGGGAAGAGTATCTCTACTTTTCAGTGCATAATTATGGATAATTAAGTACTAACTTTAATGTAGATTTATTAAAGAAAATAATTCCTTTTACCATAAGGTTTAAAACAAGTTTCAGCAAAAAGCTAAGATTACTGAAACATATAAGTGAAGCGCGAAAAAGACGCATTGTTAAGATATATGTACAAGTGTGGAATGTACCTATGGACAATGGAAGAAGTTACAAAGGGCATATCGAGATAAGAGTTTAGCCTTATGACAGCACGTGCAAGGGGGAAAATTGCCAACTTGGAAAGAGGGGGGCAATGGGGCGTAGAGCACAGATGGGCAGAGGTGAAATAGTAAGAAAGATTGGGTAATGTAGGGATCGGAAGAGGTGACCTCACGTAGTTCAAAAGTATAACTGTGTAATAGTTTGAATAATCATCATTTCAATTGCTCTCTGAAATTGGGGTCCTTTCTTGCAAGATCGTAGAATAAATTATCTTGGTTCCAGCTTTGGTGGTCTCGTCTAAATTTTATTGAATTTTGTTTCTAACAGGAGGGAACTGGAGCACCCAGAGGAAACCCGCACAGACACTAGGAAAATGTGCAAGCTCCACACAGACAGTTGCCCGAGGGTGGAATTGAACCTTGGGTCCCTGGCGCTGTGAGGCCGCAGTGCTAAGCACTGAGCCACTGTATCACCCTGCCCCTCCTGGAGAGGGCTGGTGGTGATTTCCCTGGCATGTGTTACGTAGCGGAGTCTGAGTGTGCTGAGTGAGGAGCTGCTTTACAATGTGCTCAGGTTGCTTCAATCCTGCCATTTCTTTGATCCCATTCACATCCACCAAACCTTTGGGCAGCTGCCTGAGCTTTGTAGGATGCAGGAGCGGATCTCCAGTCATCCTGGAACGTCCTGAATGGGCAGGATTTTAACTGTGGGCATGAGGCTGCTGGGGCAGAAGGTGTGGCACCCTGCTCAGGGAGGACAGGGGAAAGGGGAGCAGGAACCCTGCCTGGCGGGGGTTGGGGTGGGGGGAGGGGGTGGGGGGTAGGAGAAGAGAGGGAACTATGTTTGGGGAGGGAGGGTGCTTGGTGTGGTTGAAAAGCCAGAAGAACACAGCAGACCAGGCAGCAACAGGAGGTGGAGAAGTTGACATCTCGGCTGTAACCCTCCTTCAGGACTGGAGGTGGATGTGGGGGGGAAGCTATAGACAAAGTGGGGGGTGGGGCAGGGTGGTGAGGTGGGGATTGGTGAAGACCCGGTGGAGGGTATGGCCTGGTTGGTCAATGTGAGGAATGAATCCGGTTGATGTACGGGAGGAGTGGAAAGGAGGGGTAGGGACTGGGAAGGGAGTCAGGGGATGGGGAGGGAGGTTGTTTGAAATTGGTGAACTCAACGTTGAGTCCTCCGGGCTGTAGGCTGCCCAGGCGGAAGATGAGGTGCTGTTCCTCCAACTTGTGCTGTCGTTCATTGTGACAATGGAGGAGGTTAAAGATGGTCATGTCAGAAAGGGAGTGAAAAGGGGAGTTAAAATGGGTGGTGACTGGGAGGTCTGGTTGGCCCCGGCAGACCCGGCTGTGACGCTCAGTGAGCCATTCCCTAAGTTTATGTTCGGTCTCCCTAATGTAGAGAAGACCACACAGGGAATACCTGATGCAGTAAACTCGGTTGGAAGAGGAGGCAGATGACCCTCTGTCTCACCTGGAAGGACTTTAGGGCCCTGGATAGAGGTGAGGGGGGTGGTGGATCAGCAGGTTTTACATATTTTCCGGGGTTGCAGGGGAAGGTACCTGGGGGTTCGGTGGGGAGAGTGGCACAAACCAAAGCCTGTCAGAGTGTTCCTTGCTGAATGCAGAGAGGGATCGGGAAGGGAAGATGTTTTTGGTGAAGCAGTCTGGGTAGAGTTGGGCGGAAGTGTTGAAAGATGATGTGTTGGACATGGAGAGTAGTGGGGTGGTAAGGGAAGACGAAGGGTCCTTGTCTTTATTGCATTGGGGTGTGGGGTTTCAAGTTGTGGAACAGGGAATGGAGGGGGTGCAGTGAGGGCTGTTTGGATAACGGGGGGGGGGGGGGGGGGGAGAAAAAGGACATTGTTCAAAATAAGTGGACATCTGGGAAGCTCGTGAGTGGATTGTCTCCTTGTTCAAGGAGATGCGGCGTAGGTAGAGGAATTGGGTAAATGAGATGGAGTTCTTGCAGCATACTGGGCAGGAGGAAGTGTAGTCCAGGACGTTGTGAGAGCCTGTGTGTTTGTAGTAGATGTCCGTTTGAAGACTGTAGCCAGAGATGGAAATGGAGAGGTCAAGAAAGGGGAGGGAGATGTCCGAGATGGATCAAGTGAATTTGAGGGCAGAGTGGACATTGTGGGCGAAGTCGATGAAATGCTCCAGTTCAGCCTGGGCGCAGGACGCTGCACCGATGCAGTCATCACTGTAATGGCGGAAGAGTTTGGGCACAGTGCCTGTGTTTGCAGGGTGGTGGGGCAGAGGGGGGAACTCAGTTACTGGGGGGATGTGGGGAGGATGCACCTTGCTCTGGGGAGAGGGTGACACCATACACCTGGGAAGAGAGGGGGAGGGGAGGACCCAGTTAGAGGGGGTGGGTGGTGGTGGAAGGGATTGCCATGATTATTCCAGTCAGATCAGGTGCACTGTTGATCTCTGGGAAGGGCTGGGAAGGATGGGTCGATGGGCTGGAAACCCATCCTGAGTGATGGTGTCAATGAACTAACATAAATCACTCTGTGCTATCACCCAGGTTTGAAGGGACTCGGTGAGAGCTGCTGATGGAGACACTTACCATAAGGCAATCTCTCGATGGACGACTGACAGCCGCTTTAGAATGGCATTCTTCTCATCCATCATCCACGGGGACACAAGTGGGACTGTGCCTCCGAACATTCAATCACGCAGCAGTGGGGAACAATTATATTCAGATCACAAAGAGGTGTACAGTGTTACCCCAGATCACAGAGAGAAGTGTACAGTGTTAATCCCCAGATCACAGAGAGAAGTGTACAGTGTTAATCCCCAGATCACAGAGAGAGGTGTACAGTGTTACTCCAGATCACAGAGAGAGGTGTACAGTGTTACCCCAGATCACAGAGAGAGGTGTACAGTGTTACCCCAGCTCGCAGTGAGAGGTGTACAGTATTACCCAGATCACAGAGAGAGGTGTACAGTGTTACCCCCAGATCACAGGAAGAGGGGTACAGTGTTACCCCAGATCACAGGGAGAGGAGTACAGTGTTACCCCAAATCACAGGGAGAGGGGTACAGTGTTACCCCAGATCACAGGGAGAGGTGTACAGTGTTACCCCAGATCACAGGGAGAGGTGTACAGTGTTACCCCAGATCACAGGGAGAGGTGTACAGTGTTACCCCCAGATCACAGAGAGAGGTGTACAGTGTTACCCCCAGATCACAGGAAGAGGGGTACAGTGTTACCCCAGATCACAGTGAGAGGTGTACAGTGTTACCCCAGATCACAGGGAGAGGTGTACAGTGTTACCCCCAGATCACAGGAAGAGGGGTACAGTGTTACCCCAGATCACAGAGAGAGGTGTACAGTGTTACCCCAGATCACAGTGAGAGGTGTACAGTGTTACCCCCAGATCACAGGAAGAGGGGTACAGTGTTACCCCCAGATCAGAGGGAGAGGGGTACAGTGTTATCCCCCAGATCACAGACAGAGGCGTACAGTGTTACCCCAGATCACACAGAGAGGTATACAGTGTTACCCCAGATCACAGTGAGAGGTGTACAGTGTTACCCCAGATCACAGAGAGAGGTGTACAGTGTTACCCCAGATCACAGTGAGAGGTGTACAGTGTTACCCCCAGATCACAGGAAGAGGGGTACAGTGTTACCCCCAGATCAGAGGGAGAGGGGTACAGTGTTATCCCCCAGATCACTGGCAGAGGCGTACAGTGTTACCCCAGATCACACAGAGAGGTATACAGTGTGACCCCAGATCACAGAGAGATGTGCACAGTGTTACCCCAGATCACAGAAAGAGGTGTACAGTGTTACACCCAGATCACAGAGAGGGGTGAACAGTGTAACCCAGACCAAAGAGAGGGGTGTACAGTGTTACCCCCAGATCACAGACAGAGGTGTATAATGTTACCTCTAGATCACAGGGAGCAGTGTACAGTGTTACCCCCAGATCACAGAGAGAGGTGTACAGTGTTACCCCAGATCACAGAGAGAGGTGTACAGTGTTACCCCAGACCACAGAGAGAGGTGTACAGTGTTACCCCAGATCACAGGGAGAGATGTACAGTGTTACCCCCCAGATCACAGAGAGAGGGGTACAGTGTTACCCCCAGTTCAGAGGGAGAGGGGTAAAGTGTTACACCCAGATCACAGGGAGAGGTGTACAGTGTTACCCCAGATCACAGGGAGAGGCATAGAGTGTTACCCCAGATCACAGAGAGAGGTGTACAGTGTTACCCCAGATCACAGGGAGAGGGGTACAGTGCTACCCCAGATCACAGGGAGAGAGGTACAGTGTTACCCTCAGTTCACAGGGAGTGGTGTATAGTGTGACCCCAGATCACAGGGAGAGGCATACAGTGTTACCCCAGATCACAGGGAGAGGGGTACAGTGTTATCCCCCAGATCACAGGCAGAGGCGTACAGTGTTACCCCAGATCACACAGAGAGGTATACAGTGTGACCCCAGATCACAGAGAGATGTGCACAGTGTTACCCCAGATCACAGAAAGAGGTGTACAGTGTTACCCCCAGATCACAGAGAGGGGTGAACAGTGTAACCCAGACCAAAGAGAGGGGTGTACAGTGTTACCCCCAGATCACAGACAGAGGTGTATAATGTTACCTCTAGATCACAGGGAGCAGTGTACAGTGTTACCCCCAGATCACAGAGAGAGGTGTACAGTGTTACCCCCAGATCACAGAGAGAGGTGTACAGTGTTACCCCTGATCACAGAGAGGGGTGTACAGTGTCACTGAGATCACAGAGAGAGGTGTACAGTGTTACCCCAGATCACAGGGAGATGTGTACAGTGTTACCACCGGATCACAGGGAGAGGGGTACAGTTTTAATCCCCAGATCACAGAGAGAGGTGTACAGTCTTAACCCAGATCACAGGGAGAGATGTACAGTGTTACCTCCCGAATCACAGAGTGAGGTGTACAGTGTTACCCCAGATCACAGAGAGAGGTGTACAGTGTTACCCCTGATCACAGGGAGAGGTGTACAGTGTTACCCCCAGATCACAGGGAGAGATGTAAAGTAGTACCCCAGATCACAGGGAGAGGTGTACTGTGTTACCCCAGATCACAGAGAGAGGTGTACAGTGTTACCCAGATCACAGTAAGATGTACAGTGTTAACCCCAGATCACAGGGAGAGGGGTACAGTGTTACTCCAGGTCACAGAGGGAGGTGTACTGTGTTACCCCAGATCACAGGGAGAGGTGGACAGTGTTACCCCCAGATCACAGGGAGAGGGGTACAGTGTTACCCCAGATCACAGGGAGAGGGGTACAGTGTTACCCCAGAACACAGAGAGAGGTGTACAGTGTTACCCCCAGATCACAGGGAGCGGCGTACAGTGCTACCCCCAGATCACAGAGAGAGGTGAACAGTGTTACCCCCAGATCACAGGGAGAGGCGTACAGTGTTACCCCAGATCACAGGGAGAAGTGTACAATGTTACCCCCGGATCACAGGAAGAGAGGTACAGTGTTACCCCAAATCACAGGGAGAGGTGTACTGTGTTACCCCAGATCACAGAGAGAGGTGTACAGTATTACCCCCCAGATCACAGAGAGAGGTGTACAGTGTTACCCCAGATCACAGGGAGCGGTGTACAGTGTTACCCCCAGATCACAGGGAGAGATGTAAAGTAGTACCCCAGATCACAGGGAGAGGTGTACTGTGTTACCCCAGATCACAGAGAGAGGTGTACAGTGTTACCCAGATCACAGTAAGATGTACAGTGTTAACCCCAGATCACAGGGAGAGGGGTACAGTGTTACTCCAGGTCACAGAGAGAGGTGTACTGTGTTACCCCAGATCACAGGGAGAGGTGGACAGTGTTACCCCCAGATCACAGGGAGAGGGGTACAGTGTTACCCCAGATCACAGGGAGAGGGGTACAGTGTTACCCCAGAACACAGAGAGAGGTGTACAGTGTTACCCCCAGATCACAGGGAGCGGCGTACAGTGCTACCCCCAGATCAAAGAGAGAGGTGAACAGTGTTACCCCCAGATCACAGGGAGAGGCGTACAGTGTTACCCCAGATCACAGGGAGAAGTGTACAATGTTACCCCCGGATCACAGGAAGAGGGGTACAGTGTTACCCCCAAATCACAGGGAGAGGGGTACAGTGTTATCACAGATCACAGGGAGAGGTGTACAGTGTTACCGCAGATCACAGGGAGTTGTGGACAGTGTTACCCCCAGATCACAGGGAGAGGTGTACTGTGTTACCCCAGATCACAGAGAGAGGTGTACAGTATTACCCCCCAGATCACAGAGAGAGGTGTACAGTGTTACCCCAGATCACATAGAGAGAGATGTGTAGTGCTACACCACATCACAGGGAGAGGTGTGCAGTGTTACCTCAGATCACAAAGTGAGATGTACAGTATTACCCCCCAGATCACAGGGAGAGGGATAAAGTGTTACCCCAGATCACAGAAAGAGGTGTACAGTGTTACCCCCAGATCACAGAGACGGGTGTACAGTGTAATCCAGACCAAAAAGAGGGGTGTACAGTGTTACCCCCTGATCACAGACAGAGGTGTATAATGTTACCTCTAGATCACAGGGAGCAGTGTACAGTGTTGCCCCCAGATCACAGAGAGAGGTGTACAGTGTTACCCCCAGATCACAGAGAGAGGTGTACAGTGTTACCCCAGATCACAGGGAGTGGTGTACAGTGTTACCCCAGATCACAGGGAGAGATGTACAGTGTTACCCACCAGATCACAGAGAGAGATGTACAGTGCTACCCCAGATCACAGGGAGAGGGGTACAGTGTTACCCCCAGTTCAGAGGGAGAGGGGTACAGTGTTACACCCAGATCACAGGGAGAGGCGTATAGTGTTACACCCAGATCAGAGGGAGAGGGGTACAGTGTTACCCCAGATCATAGAGAGAGGTGTACAGTGTTACCCCAGATCACAGAGAGAGGTGTACAGTGTTACCCCAGATCACAGGGAGAGGTGTACAGTGTTACCCAGATCACAGAGAGAGGTGTACACTGTTACCCCAGATCACAGAGAGAGGTGTACAGTGTTACCCCAGATCACAGGGAGAGGTGTACCGTGTTACCCCAGATCACAGAGAGAGGTGTACAGTGTTAACCCCAGATCACAGAGAGAGGTGTACAGTGTTAGCCCAGATCACAGGGAGAGGCGTACAGTGTTACACCCAGATCAGAGGGAGAGGTGTACAGTGTTACCCCAGATCACAGAGAGAGGTGTACAGTGTTACCCCCAGATCACAGAGAGAGTTGTACAGTGTTACCCCAGATCACAGAGAGAGGTGTACAGTGTTACCCCAGATCACAGACAGAGGTGTACAGTGTTACCCCAGATCACAGGGAGAGGTGTACAGTGTTACCCCCAGATCACATGGAGAGGGGTACAGTGTTACCCCCCGATCACAGGGAGAGTGGTACAGTGTTACCCCAGATCACAGGCAGAGGAGTACTGTTTTACCCCAGATCACAGAGAGAGGTGTACAATGTTAACCCCCAGATCACAGAGAGAGGTGTACAGTGTTACCCCAGACCACAGAGAGAGATGTGTAGTGCTACACCAGATCACAGGGAGAGGTGTACAGTGTTACCCCCAGATCACAGAGAGAGGTGTACAGTGTTACCCCCAGATCACAGAGAGAGGTGTACAGTGTTACCCCAGATCACAGGGAGAGGTGTACAGTGTTACCCCCAGATCAGAGGGAGAGGGTTACAGTGTTACCTTTGAGCACAGAGAGAGGTGTACAGTGATACCCCAGATCACAGGGAGAGGTGTACAGTGTTACCACCAGATCACAGGGAGAGTGGTACAGTGTTACCCGACAGATCACAGGGAGAGGTGTACAGTGTTACCCCAGATCACAGAGAGAGGTGTACAGTGTTACCACCAGATCACAGGGAGAGTGGTACAGTGTTACCCGACAGATCACAGGGAGAGGTGTACAGTGTTACCCCAGATCACAGAGAGAGGTGCACAGTGTTACCACCAGATCACAGGGAGAGTGGTACAGTGTTACCCCCTGATCACAGGGAGAGGTGTACATTGTTACCGCCAGATCACAGAGAGAGGTGTACAGTGTTACCCCCAGATCACAGGGAGAGGGATACAGTGTTACCCCCAGATCACAGGGAGAGGGATACAGTGTTACCCCCAGATCACAGGGAGAGGCGTGCAGTGTTACCCCAGATTACAGTCAGAGATGTACAGTGTTTCCCCCCAGATCACAGAGAGAGGTGTAGAGTGTTACCCCCAGATCACAGGGAGACGTGTACATTGTTACCCCCTGATCATAGGGAGAGGGGTACAGTGTTACCCCCCAGATCACAGGGAGAGGTGTACAGTGTTACCCCAGATCACAGGGAGAGGTGTACAGTGTTAACCCAGATCACAGGGAGAGGTGTACAGTGTTACCCCAGATCACAGAGAGAGGTGTACAGTGTTACCCCAGATCACAGGGAGAGGTGTACAGTGTTACCCCAGATCACAGAGAGTGGTGTACAGTGTTGCCCAATATCACAGAGAGAGGTGTACAGTGTTACCCCAGATCACAGGGAGAGGTGTACAGTGTTACCCCAGATCACATGGAGAGCTGTATAGTGTTACCCCCCAGATCACAGAGAGAGGTGTACACTGTTACCCATCACAGAGAGAGGTGTACAGTGTTACCCCCAGATCACAGAGAGAGGTGTACAGTCTTACCCAGATCACAGAGAGACGTGTACAGTGTTACCCTCTCTTCACAGAGAGAGGTGTACAGTGTTACACTAGATCACAGAGAGAGGTGTACAGTGTTACCCCCAGATATCAGAGAGGTGTACACTGTTACCCAGATCACAGAGAGAAGTGTACAGTGTTACCCCAGATCACAGGGAGAGGCGTACAGTGTTACCCCAGATCACAGGGAGAGGTGTACAGTGTTACACAGATCACAGAGAGAGGTGTACAGTGTTACCCCCAGATCACAGAGAATTGTGTACAGTGTTACCCCAGATCACAGGGAGAGGTGTATAGTGTTACACCAGATCACATGGAGATCTGCACAGTGTTACCCCCCAGATCACAGGGAGAGGTGTACAGTGTTACCAAAACCACAGGGAGAGGTGTACAGTGTTATCCCAGATCACAGGGAGAGGTGTACAGTGTTACCCCAGATCACAGGGAGAGGTGTACAGTGTGACCCCATATCACAGGGAGAGGTGTACAGTGTTATCCCAGATCACAGAGAGAGGTGTACACTGTTACCCATCACAGAGAGAGGTGTACAGTGTTACCCCCAGATCACAGAGAGAGGTGTACAGTGTTACCCCAGATCACAGGGAGAGGTGTACAGTGTTACCCCAGATCACATGGAGAGCTGTATAATGTTACCCCCCAGATCACAGAGAGAGGCGTACAGTGTTACCCATCACAGAGAGAGGTGTACAGTGTTACCCCCAGATCACAGAGAGAGGTGTACAGTGTTACCCAGATCACAGAGAGATGTGTACAGTGTTACCCTCTCTTCACAGAGAGAGGTGTACAGTGTTACACCAGATCACAGAGAGAGGTGTACAGTGTTACCCAGATCACAGGGAGAGGCGTACAGTGTTACCCCAGATCACAGGGAGAGGTGTACAGTGTTACACAGATCACGGAGAGAGGTGTACAGCGTTACCCCCAGATCACAGAGAATTGTGTACAGTGTTGCACCAGATCCCAGAGAGAGGTTTACAGTGTTACCCCAGATCACAGAGAGAGGTGTACAGTGTTACCCCAGATCACAGGGAGAGGCGTACAGTGTTCCCCCAGATCACAGGGAGAGGTGTACAGTGTTACCCCCAGATCACAGAGAGAGGTGTACAGTGTTATCCCAGATCACAGGGAGAGGTGTACAATGTTACTCCAGAACACAGAGAGAGGTGTACAGTGTTCCCCCAGATCACAGTGAGATGGACAGTGATACACTAGATCACAGGGAGAGGGTTACAGTTTTACCCCACATCACAGAGAGAGGTGCACAGTGTTACCCCAGATCACAGGGAGAGGTGTACACTGTTACCCATCACAGAGAGAGGTGCACAGCGTTACCCCCAGATCACAGGGAGAGTTGTACAGTGTTACCCAGATCACAGAGAGAGGTGTACAGTGTTACCCAGATCACAGAGAGTGGTGTACAGTGTTACCCCAGATCACAGGGAGAGGCGTACAGTGTTCCCCCAGATCACAGGGAGAGTTGTACAGTGTTACCCCAGATCACAGGGAGAGGTGTACAGTGTTACCCCCAGATCACAGGGAGAGGTGTACAGTGTTACCCCCAGATCACAGGGAGAGGGGTACAGCGTTACCCCCAGATCACAGAGAGAGATGTACAGTGTTTCACCCAGATCACAGAGAGGTGTACAGTGTTACCCCAGATCACTGAGAGAGGTGTACAGTGTTACCCCCAGATCACAGGGAGAGGTGTACAGTGTTACCCCCAGATCACAGGGAGAGGGGTACAGTGTTACCCCAGATCACAGAGAGGGGTGTACACTGTTACCCATCACAGAGAGAGGTGCACAGCATTACCCCCAGATCACAGAGAGAGGTGTACAGTGTTGCCCAATATCACAGAGAGAGGTGTACAGTGTTACCCCATATCACAGAGAGAAGTGTACAGTGTTACCCCAGATCACAGGGAGAGTTGTACAGTGTTACCCAGATCACAGAGAGAGGTGTACAGTGTTACCCCAGATCACAGAGAGAGATGTACAGTGTTACCCCAGATCACAGGGAGAGGCGTACAGTGTTCCCCCAGATCACAGGGAGAGGGGTACAGTCTTACCCCAGATCACAGGGAGAGGTGTACAGTGTTACCCCCAGATCACAGAGAGAGATGTACAGAGTTGCACCAGATCACAGGGAGAGGTTTACAGTGTTACCCCCAGATCACAGGGAGAGGTGTACAGTGTTAGCCCAGATCACAGGGAGAGGTGTACAGTGTTACCCCCAGATCACAGGGAGAGGTGTACAGTGTTACACCAGATCACAGGTAGAGGCGTACAGTGTTACCCCAGATCACAGGGAGAGGTGTATAGTGTTACCCAGATCACAGAGGGAGGTGTACAGTGTTACCCAGATCCCAGAGAGAAGTGTACAGTGTTACCCCAGATCACAGAAAGCGATGTACAGTGTTGCACCAGATCACAGGGAGAGGGGTACAGTATTACCCCAGATCACAGAGAGGGGTGTACAATGTTACTCCAGAACACAGAGAGAGGTGTACAGTGTTACCCCATATCACAGGGAGAGGTGTACAGTGTTATCCCAGATCACAGGGAGAGTTGTACAGTGTTACCCCAGATCACAGGGAGAGGTGTACAGTGTTACCCCATATCACAGGGAGAGGTGTACAGTGTTACCCCCCATATCACAGGGAGAGGTGTACAGTGTTATCCCAGATCACAGGAAGAGTTGTACAGTGTTACCCCAGATCACAGAGAGAGGTGTACAGTGTTACCCCAGATCACAGAGAGAGGTGTACAGCGTTACCCCCAGATCACAGAGAAATGTGTACAGTGTTACCCAGATCACAGAGAGAAGTGTACAGTGTTACCCCAGATCACTGAGAGAGGTGTACAGTGTTACCCCCAGATCACAGGGAGAGGTGTACAGTGTTACCCCCAGATCACAGGGAGAGGGGTACAGTGTTACCCCCAGATCACAGAGAGAGGTGTACAGTGTTATCCCAGATCACAGGGAGAGGTGTACAGTGTTATCCCAGATCACAGGGAGAGGTGTACAGTGTTACCCCATATCACAGGGAGAGGTGTGCAGTGTTATCCCAGATCACAGGGAGAGTTGTACAGTGTTACCCCAGATCACAGGGAGAGGTGTACAGTGTTACCCCAGATCACAGGGAGAGGTGTACAGTGTTACCCCATATCACAGGGAGAGGTGTACAGTGTTACCCAGATCACAGAGAGAGGTGTACAGCGTTACCCCGAAATCACAGAGAAATGTGTACAGTGTTACCCAGATCACAGAGAGACGTGTACAGTGTTACCTTCTCTTCACAGTGAGAGGTGTACAGTGTTACCCCAGATCACAGGGAGAGATGTACAGTGTTACCCCAGATCACAGGGAGAGGTGTACAGTGTTACACTCTCTTCACAGAGAGAAGTGTACAGTGTTACCCCAGATCACAGAGAGAAGTGTACAGTGTTACCCCAGATCACAGTGAGATGTACAGTGTTTCACCCAGATCACAGAGAGGTGTACAGTGTTACCCCAGATCACTGAGAGAGGTGTACAGTGTTACCCCCAGATCACAGGGAGAGGTGTACAGTGTTACCCCCAGATCACAGGGAGAGGGGTACAGTGTTACCCCAGATCACAGAGAGGGGTGTACACTGTTACCCATCACAGAGAGAGGTGCACAGCATTACCCCCAGATCACAGAGAGAGGTGTCAGTGTTGCCCAATATCACAGAGAGAGGTGTACAGTGTTACCCCATATCACAGAGAGAGGTGTACAGTGTTACCCCAGATCACAGGTAGAGTTGTACAGTGTTACCCAGATCACAGAGAGAGGTGTACAGTGTTACCCCAGATCACAGAGAGAGATGTACAGTCTTACCCCAGATCACAGGGAGAGGTGTACAGTGTTACCCCCAGATCACAGGGAGAGGTGTACAGTGTTACCCCCAGATCACAGAGAGAGATGTACACTGTTACCCATCACAGAGAGAGGTGTACAGTGTTACCCCATATCACAGAGAGAGGTGTACAGTGTTACCCCAGATCACAGGTAGAGTTGTACAGTGTTACCCAGATCACAGAGAGAGGTGTACAGTGTTACCCCAGATCACAGAGAGAGATGTACAGTCTTACCCCAGATCACAGGGAGAGGTGTACAGTGTTACCCCCAGATCACAGAGAGAGATGTACAGAGTTGCACCAGATCACAGGGAGAGGTTTACAGTGTTACCCCCAGATCACAGGGAGAGGTGTACAGTGTTAGCCCAGATCACAGGGAGAGGTGTACAGTGTTACCCCCAGATCACAGAGAGAGATGTACACTGTTACCCATCATAGAGAGAGGTGTACAGTGTTACCCCCAGATCACAGAGAGAGGTGTACACTGTTACCCAGATCACAGAGAGACGTGTACAGTGTTACCCTCTCTTCACAGTGAGAGGTGTACAGTGTTACACCAGATCACAGGGAGAGGTGTACAGTGTTACACAGATCACAGAGAGAGGTGTACAGCATTACCCCAGATCACAGAGAATTGTGTTTAGTGTTACCCAGATCACAGAGAGAAGTGTACAGTGTTACCCCAGATCTCAGAAAGAGATGTACAGTGTTGCACCAGATCACAGGGAGAGGTTTACAGTGTTACCCCAGATCACAGAGAGAAGTGTACAGTGTTACCCCAGATCTCAGAAAGAGATGTACAGTGTTGCACCAGATCACAGAGAGAGGTGTACAGTGTTACCGCCAGATCACAGGGAGAGGTGTACAGAGTTACCCCCAGATCACATGGAGAGCTGTGCAGTGTTACCCCCCAGATCACAGAGAGAGGTGTACACTGTTATCCATCACAGAGAGAGGTGTACAGTCTTACCCCATATCACAGAGAGAGGTGTACAGTGTTACCCAGATCACAGAGAGACGTGTACAGTGTTACCCTCTCTTCACAGTGAGAGGCATACAGTGTTATCCCAGATCACAGGGATAGTTGTACAGTGTTACGCAGATCACAGAGAGAGATGTACAGTGTTACCCCAGATCACAGGTAGAGGCGTACAGTGTTACCCCCAGATCACAGGGAGAGGTGTACAGTGTTACCCAGATCACAGAGAGAGGTGTACAGCGTTACCCTCTCTTCACAGAGAGAGGTGTACAGTGTTACTCCAGATCACAGGGAGAGGTGTACAGTGTTACCCCCAGATCACAGAGAGAGTGGTACAGTGTTACCCAGATCACAGAGATAAGTGTACAGTGTTACCCCAGATCACAGAAAGAAATGTACACTGTTATCCCAGATCACAGAGAGAGGTGTACAGTGTTACCCCAGATCACAGGGAGAGGTGTACAGTGTTACCCAGATCACAGAGAGAGGTGTACACTGTTACCCCAGATCACAGAGAGAGGTGTACAGTGTTACCCCAGATCACAGGGAGAGGTGTACAGTGTTACCCAGATCACAGAGAGAGGTGTACAGCGTTACCCACAGATCACAGAGAAATGTGTACAGTGTTACCCCCATATCACAGGGAGAGGTGTACAGTGTTACCCTGTCTTCACAGAGAGAAGTGTACAGTGTTCCCCCAGATCACAGGGAGAGGTGTACAGTGTTACCCCCAGATCACAGAGAGAGGTGTACAGTGTTACCCCAGATCACAGAGAGAGATGTACACTGTTACCCCAGATCACAGAGAGAGGTGTACAGTGTTACCCCAGATCACAGGGAGAGGTGTACAGTGTTACCCAGATCACAGAGAGAGGTGTGCAGCGTTACCCCCAGATCACAGAGAGAGGTGTACAGTGTTACCCAGATCACAGAGTGAGGTGTACAGTGTTACCCCAGATCACAGGGAGAGGTGTACAGTGTTACCCCCAGATCATAGAGAGAGGTGTACAGTGTTACCCAGATCACAGAGAGAAGTGTACAGTGTTACCCTGTCTTCACAGAGAGAGGTGTACAGTGTTACTCCAGATCACAGGGAGAGGTGTACAGTGTTACCCCCAGATCACAGAGAGAGTGGTACAGTGTTACCCAGATCACAGAGATAAGTGTACAGTGTTACCCCAGATCACAGAAAGAAATGTACACTGTTACCCCAGATCACAGAGAGATGTGTACAGTGTTACCCCAGATCTCAGAAAGTGATGTACAGTGTTGCACCAGATCACAGGAAGAGGTTTACAGTGTTACCCCAGATCACAGAGAGGGGTGTACAGTGTTACCCTCAGATCACAGTGAGAGGTGTACAGTGTTACCCCCAGATCACAGGGAGAGGGTAACAGTGTTACCCCCCAGTTCACAGAGTGAGGTGCACAGAGTTACCCCAGATCACAGGGAGAGGTGTACATTGTTACCCCCAGATCACAGGGAGAGGGGTACAGTGTTACCCTCCAGATTACAGAGAGAGGTGTAGAGTGTTACCCCCAGATCACAGAGAGAGGTGTACAGTGTTACCCCATATCACAGAGAGAGGTGTACAGTGTTACCCCAGATCACAGGGAGATTGTACAGTGTTACCCAGATCACAGAGAGAGGTGTACAGTGTTACCCCAGATCACAGAGAGAGATGTACAGTGTTACCCCAGATCACAGGGAGAGGCGTACAGTGTTCCCCCAGATCACAGGGAGAGGTGTACAGTGTAACCCAGATCAAAGGGAGAGGTGTACAGTGTTACCCCCAGATCACAGAGAGAGGTGTACAGTGTTAGCCAGATAACAGAGAGAGGTGTACAGTATTACCCCAGATCACAGGGAGAGGCGTACAGTGTTCCCCCAGATCACAGGGAGAGGTGTACAGTGTAACCCAGATCACAGGGAGAGGTGTACAGTGTTACCCCCAGATCACAGATAGAGGTGTACAGTGTTAGCTAGATAACAGAGAGAGGTGTACAGTGTTACCCCCAGATCACAGAGAGAGGTGTACAGTGTTACCCAGATCACAGAGAGACGTGTACAGTGTTACCCTCTCTTCACAGTGAGAGGTGTACAGTGTTACCCCAGATCACACAGAGAGGTGTACATTGTTACCCAGATCATAGAGAGAAGTGTACAGTGTTACCCCAGATCACAGGGAGAGGTGTACAGCGTTACCCCCAGATAACAGAGAGAGGTGTACAGTGTAACACAGATCACAGAGAGAGGTGTACAGCGTTATCCCCAGATCACAGAGAATTGTGTACAGTGTTACCCCAGATCTCAGAAAGAGATGAACAGTGTTGCACCAGATCACAGGGAGAGGTGTACAGTGTTACCCCCAGATCACAGGGAGAGGTGTATAGTGTTACACCAGATCACATGGAGAGCTGTACAGTGTTACCCCCCAGATTACAGAGAGAGGTGTACAGTGTTACCAAAATCACAGAGAGAGGTGTACAGTGTTACCCCCCATATCACAGAGAGAGGTGTACAGTGTTACCCCAGATCACAGGGAGAGGTGTACAGTGTTACCCAGATCACAGAGAGAGGTGTACAGCGTTACCCTCTCTTCACAGAGAGAGGTGTACAGTGTTACCCCAGATCACAGAGAGAGGTGTACAGTGTTACCCCCAGATCACAGGGAGAGGTGTATAGTGTTACACCAGATCACATGGAGAGCTGTACAGTGTTACCCCCCAGATTACAGAGAGAGGTGTACAGTGTTACCAAAATCACAGAGAGAGGTGTACAGTGTTACCCCCCATATCACAGAGAGAGGTGTACAGTGTTACCCCAGATCACAGGGAGAGGTGTACAGTGTTACCCAGATCATAGAGAGAGGTGTACAGCGTTACCCTCTCTTCACAGAGAGAGGTTTACAGTGTTACCCCAGATCACAGGGAGAGGTGTACAGTGTTACCCAGATCACAGAGAGAGGTGTACAGCGTTACCCTCTCTTCACAGAGAGAGGTGTACAGTGTTACCAAAGATCACAGGGAGAGGTGTACAGTGTTACCCCCAGATCACAGAGAGAAGTGTACAGTATTACCCCAGATCACAGAAAGAGATGTACACTGTTACCCCAGGTCACAGAGAGAGGTGTACAGTGTTACCCCAGATCACAGAGAGAGATGTACACTGTTACCCCAGATCACAGAGAGTGGTGTACAGTGTTACCCCCAGATCACAGAGAAATGTGTACAGTGTTACCCAGATCACAGAGTGAGGTGTACAGTGTTACCCTCTCTTCACAGAGAGAAGTGTACAGTGTTCCCCCGGATCACAGGGAGAGGTGTACAGTGTTACCCCCGGATCACAGAGAGAGGTGTACAGTGTTACCCCAGATCACAGAGAAATGTGTACAGTGTTACCCAGATCACAGAGTGAGGTGTACAGTGTTACCCTCTCTTCACAGAGAGAAGTGTACAGTTTTCCCCCGGATCACAGGGAGAGGTGTACAGTGTTACCCAGATCACAGAGAGAAGTGTACAGTGTTACCCCAGATCTCAGAAAGTGATGTACAGTGTTACCCCCAGATCACAGGGAGAGGTGTACAGTGTTACCCCCAGATCACAGGGAGAGGTGTACAGTGTTACCCCAGATCACAGGGAGAGGTGTACAGTGTTACCCACAGATCACAGAGAGAGGTGTACAGTGTTAGCCAGATAACAGAGAGAGGTGTACAGTGTTACCCCATATCACAGTGAGAGGTGTACAGTGTTACCCCAGATCATAGGGAGAGGTGTACAGTGTTACCCAGATCACAGAGTGAGGTGTACAGTGTTACCACGGATAACAGGGAGAGGTGTACAGTGTTACCCCAGATCACAGGGAGATGTGTACAGTGTCACCCCCAGATCACAGAAGATGGGCACAGTGTTACCCCAGATCACAGGGAGACGTATAGTGTTACCCCAGATCACAGCGAGAGGGGTACAGTGTTACCCCCAGATCATAGGGAGAGCGGTGCAGTGTTACACCAGATCACAGAGAGAGGTGTACAGTGTTGCCCCCAGATCACAGAGAGATGTGCACAGTGTTACCCCAAATCACAGAGAGAGGTGTACAGTGTTACCCCCAGATCACAGAGAGAGGTGTAAAGTGTTACCCCAGATCACAGGGAGAGGCGTACAGTGTTCCCCCAGATCACAGGGAGAGGTGTACAGTGTTACCCCAGATCGCAGGGAGAGGTGTACAGTGCTACCCCCAGATCACAGAGAGAGATGTACAGTGTTACCCCCAGATCACAGAGAGAGATGTACAGTGTTACCCCAGATCACAGGGAGAGGTGTACAGTGTTACCCCAGATCACATGGAGAGCTGTAGAGTGTTACCCCCCAGATCACAGAGAGAGGTGTACACTGTTACCCATCACAGAGAGAGGTGTACAGTGTTACCCCCAGATCACAGAGAGAGGTGTACAGTGTTACCCAGATCACAGAGAGACGTGTACAGTGTTACCCTCTCTTCACAGTCAGAGGTGTACAGTGTTACCCCAGATCACAGGGAGAGGTTTACAGTGTTACCCCAGATCACAGGGAGAGGTGTACAGTGTTACCCCAGATCACATGGAGAGCTGTAGAGTGTTACCCCCCAGATCACAGAGAGAGGTGTACACTGTTACCCATCACAGAGAGAGGTGTACAGTGTTACCCCCAGATCACAGAGAGAGGTGTACAGTGTTACCCAGATCACAGAGAGACGTGTACAGTGTTACCCTCTCTTCACAGTGAGAGGTGTACAGTGTTACCCCAGATCACAGGGAGAGGTGTACAGCGTTACCCAGATCACAGAGAGAGGTGTACAGTGTTACCCCCAGATCACAGAGAGAGGTGTACAGTGTTACCAAAGATCACAGGGAGAGGTGTACAGTGTTACCCCCAGATCACAGAGAGAAGTGTACAGTATTACCCCAGATCACAGAAAGAGATGTACACTGTTACCCCAGGTCACAGAGAGAGGTGTACAGTGTTACCCCAGATCACAGAGAGAGATGTACACTGTTACCCCAGATCACAGAGAGAGGTGTACAGTGTTACCCCCAGATCACAGAGAAATGTGTACAGTGTTACCCAGATCACAGAGTGAGGTGTACAGTGTTACCCTCTCTTCACAGAGAGAAGTGTACAGTGTTCCCCCGGATCACAGGGAGAGGTGTACAGTGTTACCCCCAGATCACAGAGAGAGGTGTACAGTGTTACCCCAGATCACAGAGAAATGTGTACAGTGTTACCCAGATCACAGAGTGAGGTGTACAGTGTTACCCTCTCTTCACAGAGAGAAGTGTACAGTGTTCCCCCGGATCACAGGGAGAGGTGTACAGTGTTACCCAGATCACAGAGAGAACTGTACAGTGTTACTCCAGATCTCAGAAAGTGATGTACAGTGTTACCCCCAGATCACAGGGAGAGGTGTACAGTGTTACCCCCAGATCACAGGGAGAGGGGTACAGTGTTACCCCAGATCACAGAGAGGGGTGTACAATGTTACTCAAGATCACAGAGAGAGGTGTACAGTTTTACCCCAGATCACAGAGTGAGGTGCACAGTGTTATCCCAGATCACAGGGAGAGGTGTACAGTGTTACCCACAGATCACAGAGAGAGGTGTACAGTGTTACCCCATGTCACAGGGAGAGGTGTACACTGTTACCCATCACAGAGAGAGGTGCACAGTGTTACCCCCAGATCACAGAGAGAGGTGTACAGTGTTGCCCAATATCACAGAGAAATGTGTACAGTGTTACCCCATATCACAGAGAGAGGTGTACAGTGTTACCCCAGATCACAGAGAGAGGTATACAGTTGTTACCCAGATCACAGAGAGAGGCGTACAGTGTTACCCTAGATCACAGAGAGAGATGTACAGTGTTACCCCAGATCACAGAGAGAGGTGTACAGTGTTACCCCAGATCACAGGGAGAGGTGTACAGTGTTACCCACAGATCACAGAGAGAGATGTACAGTGTTAGCCAGATAACAGAGAGAGGTGTACAGTGTTACCCCATATCACAGTGAGAGGTGTACAGTGTTACCCCAGATCATAGGGAGAGGTGTACAGTGTTACCCAGATCACAGAGAGAGGTGTACAGTGTTACCACGGATCACAGGGAGAGGTGTACAGTGTTACCCAGATCACAGGGAGAGGTGTACAGTGTTACCCCAGATCACAGGGAGAGGCGTACAGTGTTCCCCCAGATCACAGGGAGAGGTGTACAGTGTTACCCCAGATCACAGGGAGAGGTGTACAGTGTTACCAACAGATCACAGAGAGAGGTGTACAGTGTTAGCCAGATAACAGAGAGAGGTGTACAGTGTTACCCCATATCACAGTGAGAGGTGTACAGTGTTACCCCAGATCATAGGGAGAGGTGTACAGTGTTACCCAGATCACAGAGAGAGGTGTACAGTGTTACCACGGATCACAGGGAGAGGTGTACAGTGTTACCTCAGATCACAGGGAGATGTGTACAGTGTCACCCCCAGATCACAGAAGATGGGCACAGTGTTAACCCCAGATCACAGAGACGGGTGTACAGTGTTACCCCAGATCACAGGGAGACGTATAGTGTTACCCCAGATCACAGAGAGAGGGGTACAGTGTTACCCCCAGATCATAAGGAGAGGGGTGCAGTGTTACACCAGATCACAGAGAGAGGTGTACAGTGTTGCCCCCAGATCACAGAGAGATGTGCACAGTGTTACCCCAAATCACAGAGAGAGGTGTACAGTGTTACCCCCAGATCACAGAGAGAGGTGTAAAGTGTTACCCAGATCACAGAGAGAGGTGTACAGTGTTACCCCAGATCACAGGGAGAGTTGTACAGTGTTACCTAGATCACAGAGAGAGGTGTACAGTGTTACCCCAGATCACAGGGAGAGGCGTACAGTGTTCCCCCAGATCACAGGGAGAGGTGTACAGTGTTACCCCAGATCGCAGGGAGAGGTGTACAGTGCTACCCCCAGATCACAGAGAGAGATGTACAGTGTTACCCCCAGATCACAGAGAGAGATGTACAGTGTTACCCCAGATCACAGGGAGAGGTGTACAGTGTTACCCCAGATCACATGGAGAGCTGTAGAGTGTTACCCCCCAGATCACAGAGAGAGGTGTACACTGTTACCCATCACAGAGAGAGGTGTACAGTGTTACCCCAGATCACAGCGAGAGGTGTACAGTGTTACCCAGATCACAGAGAGACGTGTACAGTGTTACCCTCTCTTCACAGTCAGAGGTGTACAGTGTTACCCCAGATCACAGGGAGAGGTTTACAGTGTTACCCCAGATCACAGGGAGAGGTATACAGTGTTACCCCAGATCACATGGAGAGCTGTAGAGTGTTACCCCCCAGATCACAGAGAGAGGTGTACACTGTTACCCATCACAGAGAGAGGTGTACAGTGTTACCCCCAGATCACAGAGAGAGGTGTACAGTGTTACCCAGATCACAGAGAGACGTGTACAGCGTTACCCTCTCTTCACAGTCAGAGGTGTACAGTGTTACCCCAGATCACAGGGAGAGTTGTACAGTGTTACCCAGATCACAGAGAGAGGTGTACAGTGTTACCCCAGATCACAGGGAGAGGCGTACAGTGTTCCCCCAGATCACAGGGAGAGGTGTACAGTGTTACCCCCCAGATCACAGAGAGACGTGTACAGTGTTACCCTCTCTTCACAGTCTGAGGTGTACAGTGCTACCCCCAGATCACAGAGAGAGATGTACAGTGTTACGCCAGATCACAGGGAGAGGTGTACAGTGTTACCCCAGATCACATGGAGAGCTGTAGAGTGTTACCCCCCAGATCACAGAGAGAGGTGTACACTGTTACCCATCACAGAGAGAGGTGTACAGTGTTACCCCCAGATCACAGAGAGAGGTGCACAGTGTTACCCAGATCACAGAAGGACGTCTACAGTGTTACCCTCTCTTCACAGTCAGAGGTGTACAGTGTTACCCCAGATCACAGGGAGAGGTTTACAGTGTTACCCCAGATCACAGGGAGAGGTGTACAGTGTTACCCCAGATCACATGGAGAGGTGTAGAGTGTTACCCCCCAGATCACAGAGAGAGGTGTACACTGTTACCCATCACAGAGAGAGGTGTACAGTGTTACCCCCAGATCACAGAGAGAGGTGTACAGTGTTACCCAGATCACAGAGACACGTGTACAGTGTTACCCTCTCTTCACAGTGAGAGGTGTACAGTGTTACCCCAGATCACAGGGAGAGGTGTACAGCGTTACCCCCAGATAACAGAGAGAGGTGTACAGTGTTACCCCCAGATCACAGAGAGAGGTGTACAGTGTTACCAAAGATCACAGGGAGAGGTGTACAGTGTTACCCCCAGATCACAGAGAGAAGTGTACAGTATTACCCCAGATCACAGAAAGAGATGTACACTGTTACCCCAGGTCACAGAGAGAGGTGTACAGTGTTACCCCAGATCACAGAGAGAGATGTACACTGTTACCCCAGATCACAGAGAGAGGTGTACAGTGTTACCCCCAGATCACAGAGAAATGTGTACAGTGTTACCCAGATCACAGAGTGAGGTGTACAGTGTTACCCTCTCTTCACAGAGAGAAGTGTACAGTGTTCCCCCGGATCACAGGGAGAGGTGTACAGTGTTACCCCCAGATCACAGAGAGAGGTGTACAGTGTTACCCCAGATCACAGAGAAATGTGTACAGTGTTACCCAGATCACAGAGTGAGGTGTACAGTGTTACCCTCTCTTCACAGAGAGAAGTGTACAGTGTTCCCCCGGATCACAGGGAGAGGTGTACAGTGTTACCCAGATCACAGAGAGAACTGTACAGTGTTACTCCAGATCTCAGAAAGTGATGTACAGTGTTACCCCCAGATCACAGGGAGAGGTGTACAGTGTTACCCCCAGATCACAGGGAGAGGGGTACAGTGTTACCCCAGATCACAGAGAGGGGTGTACAATGTTACTCAAGATCACAGAGAGAGGTGTACAGTTTTACCCCAGATCACAGAGTGAGGGGTACAGTGTTACCCCCAGATCATAAGGAGAGGGGTGCAGTGTTACACCAGATCACAGAGAGAGGTGTACAGTGTTGCCCCCTGATCACAGAGAGATGTGCACAGTGTTACCCCAAATCACAGAGAGAGGTGTACAGTGTTACCCCCAGATCACAGAGAGAGGTGTAAAGTGTTACCCAGATCACAGAGAGAGGTGTACAGTGTTACCCCAGATCACAGGGAGAGTTGTACAGTGTTACCTAGATCACAGAGAGAGGTGTACAGTGTTACCCCAGATCACAGGGAGAGGCGTACAGTGTTCCCCCAGATCACAGGGAGAGGTGTACAGTGTTACCCCAGATCGCAGGGAGAGGTGTACAGTGCTACCCCCAGATCACAGAGAGAGATGTACAGTGTTACCCCCAGATCACAGAGAGAGATGTACAGTGTTACCCCAGATCACAGGGAGAGGTGTACAGTGTTACCCCAGATCACATGGAGAGCTGTAGAGTGTTACCCCCCAGATCACAGAGAGAGGTGTACACTGTTACCCATCACAGAGAGAGGTGTACAGTGTTACCCCAGATCACAGAGAGAGGTGTACAGTGTTACCCAGATCACAGAGAGACGTGTACAGTGTTACCCTCTCTTCACAGTCAGAGGTGTACAGTGTTACCCCAGATCACAGGGAGAGGTTTACAGTGTTACCCCAGATCACAGGGAGAGGTATACAGTGTTACCCCAGATCACATGGAGAGCTGTAGAGTGTTACCCCCCAGATCACAGAGAGAGGTGTACACTGTTACCCATCACAGAGAGAGGTGTACAGTGTTACCCCCAGATCACAGAGAGAGGTGTACAGTGTTACCCAGATCACAGAGAGACGTGTACAGCGTTACCCTCTCTTCACAGTCAGAGGTGTACAGTGTTACCCCAGATCACAGGGAGAGTTGTACAGTGTTACCCAGATCACAGAGAGAGGTGTACAGTGTTACCCCAGATCACAGGGAGAGGCGTACAGTGTTCCCCCAGATCACAGGGAGAGGTGTACAGTGTTACCCCCCAGATCACAGAGAGACGTGTACAGTGTTACCCTCTCTTCACAGTCTGAGGTGTACAGTGCTACCCCCAGATCACAGAGAGAGATGTACAGTGTTACGCCAGATCACAGGGAGAGGTGTACAGTGTTACCCCAGATCACATGGAGAGCTGTAGAGTGTTACCCCCCAGATCACAGAGAGAGGTGTACACTGTTACCCATCACAGAGAGAGGTGTACAGTGTTACCCCCAGATCACAGAGAGAGGTGCACAGTGTTACCCAGATCACAGAAGGACGTCTACAGTGTTACCCTCTCTTCACAGTCAGAGGTGTACAGTGTTACCCCAGATCACAGGGAGAGGTTTACAGTGTTACCCCAGATCACAGGGAGAGGTGTACAGTGTTACCCCAGATCACATGGAGAGGTGTAGAATCTTACCCCCCAGATCACAGAGAGAGGTGTACACTGTTACCCATCACAGAGAGAGGTGTACAGTGTTACCCCCAGATCACAGAGAGAGGTGTACAGTGTTACCCAGATCACAGAGACACGTGTACAGTGTTACCCTCTCTTCACAGTGAGAGGTGTACAGTGTTACCCCAGATCACAGGGAGAGGTGTACAGCGTTACCCCCAGATAACAGAGAGAGGTGTACAGTGTTACCCCCAGATCACAGAGAGAGGTGTACAGTGTTACCAAAGATCACAGGGAGAGGTGTACAGTGTTACCCCCAGATCACAGAGAGAAGTGTACAGTATTACCCCAGATCACAGAAAGAGATGTACACTGTTACCCCAGGTCACAGAGAGAGGTGTACAGTGTTACCCCAGATCACAGAGAGAGATGTACACTGTTACCCCAGATCACAGAGAGAGGTGTACAGTGTTACCCCCAGATCACAGAGAAATGTGTACAGTGTTACCCAGATCACAGAGTGAGGTGTACAGTGTTACCCTCTCTTCACAGAGAGAAGTGTACAGTGTTCCCCCGGATCACAGGGAGAGGTGTACAGTGTTACCCCCGGATCACAGAGAGAGGTGTACAGTGTTACCCCAGATCACAGAGAAATGTGTACAGTGTTACCCAGATCACAGAGTGAGGTGTACAGTGTTACCCTCTCTTCACAGAGAGAAGTGTACAGTGTTCCCCCGGATCACAGGGAGACGTGTACAGTGTTACCCAGATCACAGAGAGAAGTGTACAGTGTTACCCCAGATCTCAGAAAGTGATGTACAGTGTTACCCCCAGATCACAGGGAGAGGTGTACAGTGTTACCCCCAGATCACAGGGAGAGGGGTACAGTGTTACCCCAGATCACAGAGAGGGGTGTACAATGTTACTCCAGATCACAGAGAGAGGTGTACAGTTTTACCCCAGATTACAGAGTGAGGTGCACAGTGTTACCCCAGATCACAGGGAGAGGTGTACAGTGTTACCCACATATCACAGAGAGAGGTGTACAGTGTAAGCCCATGTCACAGGGAGAGGTGTACACTGTTACCCATCACAGAGAGAGGTGCACAGCGTTACCCCCAGATCACAGAGAGAGGCGTACAGTGTTGCCCAATATCACAGAGAGAGGTGTACAGTGTTACCCCATATCACAGAGAGAGGTGTACAGTGTTACCCCAGATCACAGAGAGAGGTGTACAGTTGTTACCCAGATCACAGAGAGAGGTGTACAGTGTTACCCCAGATCACAGAGAGAGATGTACAGTGTTACCCCAGATCACAGAGAGAGGTGTACAGTGTTACCCCAGATCACAGGGAGAGGCGTACAGTGTTACCCCAGATCACAGGGTGAGGTGTACAGTGTTACCCCAGATCACAGGGAGAGGTGTACAGTGTTACCCACAGATCACAGAGAGAGGTATACAGTGTTAGCCAGATAACAGAGAGAGTTGTACAGTGTTACCCCATATCACAGTGAGAGGTGTACAGTGTTACACCAGATCATAGGGAGAGGTGTACAGTGTTACCCAGATCACAGAGAGAGGTGTACAGTGTTACCACAGATCACAGGGAGAGGTGTACAGTGTTACCCAGATCACAGGGAGAGGTGTACAGTGTTACCCCAGATCACAGGGAGAGGCGTACAGTGTTCCCCCAGATCACAGGGAGAGGTGTACAGTGTTACCCCAGATCACAGGGAGAGGTGTACAGTGTTACCCACAGATCACAGAGAGAGGTGTACAGTGTTAGCCAGATAACAGAGAGAGGTGTACAGTGTTACCCCATATCACAGTGAGAGGTGTACAGTGTTACCCCAGATCAGAGGGAGAGGTGTACAGTGTTACCCAGATCACAGAGAGAGGTGTACAGTGTTACCACGGATCACAGGGAGAGGTGTACAGTGTTACCCCAGATCACAGGGAGATGTGTACAGTGTCACCCCCAGATCACAAAGATGGGCACAGTGTTAACCCAAGGTCACAGAGACGGGTGTACAGTGTTACCCCAGATCACAGGGAGACGTATAGTGTTACCCCAGATCACAGAGAGAGGGGTACAGTGTTACCCCCAGATCATAAGGAGAGGGGTGCAGTGTTACACCAGATCACAGAGAGAGGTGTACAGTGTTGCCCCCAGATCACAGAGAGATGTGCACAGTGTTACCCCAAATCACAGAGAGAGGTGTACAGTGTTACCCCCAGATCACAGAGAGAGGTGTAAAGTGTTACCCAGATCACAGAGAGAGGTGTACAGTGTTACCCCAGATCACAGGGAGAGTTGTACAGTGTTACCTAGATCACAGAGAGAGGTGTACAGTGTTACCCCAGATCACAGGGAGAGGCGTACAGTGTTCCCCCAGATCACAGGGAGAGGTGTACAGTGTTACCCCAGATCGCAGGGAGAGGTGTACAGTGCTACCCACAGATCACAGAGAGAGATGTACAGTGTTACCCCCAGATCACAGAGAGAGATGTACAGTGTTACCCCAGATCACAGGGAGAGGTGTACAGTGTTACCCCAGATCACATGGAGAGCTGTAGAGTGTTACCCCCCAGATCACAGAGAGAGGTGTACACTGTTACCCATCACAGAGAGAGGTGTACAGTGTTACCCCCAGATCACAGAGAGAGGTGTACAGTGTTACCCAGATCACAGAGAGACGTGTACAGTGTTACCCTCTCTTCACAGTCAGAGGTGTACAGTGTTACCCCAGATCACAGGGAGAGGTTTACAGTGTTACCCCAGATCACAGGGAGAGGCGTACAGTGTTACCCAGATCACAGAGAGAGGTGTACAGCGTTACCCCCAGATCACAGAGAGAGGTGTACAGTGTTACCCATATCACAGAGAGAGGTGTACAGCGTTACCCCCAGATCACAGGGAGAGGCGTACAGTGTTGCACCAGTTCACAGGGAGAGGTTTACAGTGTTACCCCAGATCACAGGGAGCGGGGTACAGTGTTACCCCAGATCACAGAGAGAGGTGTACAGTGTTACCCACAGATCACATTGAGAGGGGTACAGAGTTACCCCCAGTTCAGAGGGAGAGGGGTACAGTGTTATCCCCAGATCACAGGGAGTGGTGTACAGTGTTACCCCAGATTATAGAGAGAGGTGTACAGTGTTACCCCCAGGTCACAGAGAGATGGGCACAGTGTTAAACCCAGATCACCGAGAGAGGTGTACAGTGTTACCCCAGATCACAGAGAGAGATGTACAGTGTTGCCCCTAGATCACAGAGAGCGGTGTACAGTGTTATGCCCAGATCACAGAGAGAGATGTACAGTGTTGCCCCTAGATCACAGAGAGAGATGTACAGTGTTACCCCAGATCACAGGGAGATGTGTACATTGTTACCCCCAGATCACAGAGAGAGGTGTACAGTGTTACCCCCAGATCACAGGGAGAGGGGTACAGTGTTACCCCAGATCACAGAGAGGGGTGTACAATGTTACTCAAGATCACAGAGAGAGGTGTACAGTTTTACCCCAGATCACAGAGTGAGGGGTACAGTGTTACCCCCAGATCATAAGGAGAGGGGTGCAGTGTTACACCAGATCACAGAGAGAGGTGTACAGTGTTGCCCCCAGATCACAGAGAGATGTGCACAGTGTTACCCCAAATCACAGAGAGAGGTGTACAGTGTTACCCCCAGATCACAGAGAGAGGTGTAAAGTGTTACCCAGATCACAGAGAGAGGTGTACAGTGTTACCCCAGATCACAGGGAGAGTTGTACAGTGTTACCTAGATCACAGAGAGAGGTGTACAGTGTTACCCCAGATCACAGGGAGAGGCGTACAGTGTTCCCCCAGATCACAGGGAGAGGTGTACAGTGTTACCCCAGATCGCAGGGAGAGGTGTACAGTGCTACCCCCAGATCACAGAGAGAGATGTACAGTGTTACCCCCAGATCACAGAGAGAGATGTACAGTGTTACCCCAGATCACAGGGAGAGGTGTACAGTGTTACCCCAGATCACATGGAGAGCTGTAGAGTGTTACCCCCCAGATCACAGAGAGAGGTGTACAGTGTTACCCATCACAGAGAGAGGTGTACAGTGTTACCCCAGATCACAGAGAGAGGTGTACAGTGTTACCCAGATCACAGAGAGACGTGTACAGTGTTACCCTCTCTTCACAGTCAGAGGTGTACAGTGTTACCCCAGATCACAGGGAGAGGTTTACAGTGTTACCCCAGATCACAGAGAGAGGTGTACACTGTTACCCATCACAGAGAGAGGTGTACAGTGTTACCCCAGATCACAGAGAGAGGTGTACAGTGTTACCCAGATCACAGAGAGACGTGTACAGTGTTACCCTCTCTTCACAGTCAGAGGTGTACAGTGTTACCCCAGATCACAGGGAGAGGTTTACAGTGTTACCCCAGATCACAGGGAGAGGTATACAGTGTTACCCCAGATCACATGGAGAGCTGTAGAGTGTTACCCCCCAGATCACAGAGAGAGGTGTACACTGTTACCCATCACAGAGAGAGGTGTACAGTGTTACCCCCAGATCACAGAGAGAGGTGTACAGTGTTACCCAGATCACAGAGAGACGTGTACAGCGTTACCCTCTCTTCACAGTCAGAGGTGTACAGTGTTACCCCAGATCACAGGGAGAGTTGTACAGTGTTACCCAGATCACAGAGAGAGGTGTACAGTGTTACCCCAGATCACAGGGAGAGGCGTACAGTGTTCCCCCAGATCACAGGGAGAGGTGTACAGTGTTACCCCCCAGATCACAGAGAGACGTGTACAGTGTTACCCTCTCTTCACAGTCTGAGGTGTACAGTGCTACCCCCAGATCACAGAGAGAGATGTACAGTGTTACGCCAGATCACAGGGAGAGGTGTACAGTGTTACCCCAGATCACATGGAGAGCTGTAGAGTGTTACCCCCCAGATCACAGAGAGAGGTGTACACTGTTACCCATCACAGAGAGAGGTGTACAGTGTTACCCCCAGATCACAGAGAGAGGTGCACAGTGTTACCCAGATCACAGAAGGACGTCTACAGTGTTACCCTCTCTTCACAGTCAGAGGTGTACAGTGTTACCCCAGATCACAGGGAGAGGTTTACAGTGTTACCCCAGATCACAGGGAGAGGTGTACAGTGTTACCCCAGATCACATGGAGAGGTGTAGAATCTTACCCCCCAGATCACAGAGAGAGGTGTACACTGTTACCCATCACAGAGAGAGGTGTACAGTGTTACCCCCAGATCACAGAGAGAGGTGTACAGTGTTACCCAGATCACAGAGACACGTGTACAGTGTTACCCTCTCTTCACAGTGAGAGGTGTACAGTGTTACCCCAGATCACAGGGAGAGGTGTACAGCGTTACCCCCAGATAACAGAGAGAGGTGTACAGTGTTACCCCCAGATCACAGAGAGAGGTGTACAGTGTTACCAAAGATCACAGGGAGAGGTGTACAGTGTTACCCCCAGATCACAGAGAGAAGTGTACAGTATTACCCCAGATCACAGAAAGAGATGTACACTGTTACCCCAGGTCACAGAGAGAGGTGTACAGTGTTACCCCAGATCACAGAGAGAGATGTACACTGTTACCCCAGATCACAGAGAGAGGTGTACAGTGTTACCCCCAGATCACAGAGAAATGTGTACAGTGTTACCCAGATCACAGAGTGAGGTGTACAGTGTTACCCTCTCTTCACAGAGAGAAGTGTACAGTGTTCCCCCGGATCACAGGGAGAGGTGTACAGTGTTACCCCCGGATCACAGAGAGAGGTGTACAGTGTTACCCCAGATCACAGAGAAATGTGTACAGTGTTACCCAGATCACAGAGTGAGGTGTACAGTGTTACCCTCTCTTCACAGAGAGAAGTGTACAGTGTTCCCCCGGATCACAGGGAGACGTGTACAGTGTTACCCAGATCACAGAGAGAAGTGTACAGTGTTACCCCAGATCTCAGAAAGTGATGTACAGTGTTACCCCCAGATCACAGGGAGAGGTGTACAGTGTTACCCCCAGATCACAGGGAGAGGGGTACAGTGTTACCCCAGATCACAGAGAGGGGTGTACAATGTTACTCCAGATCACAGAGAGAGGTGTACAGTTTTACCCCAGATTACAGAGTGAGGTGCACAGTGTTACCCCAGATCACAGGGAGAGGTGTACAGTGTTACCCAGATCACAGAGAGACGTGTACAGTGTTACCCTCTCTTCACAGTCAGAGGTGTACAGTGTTACCCCAGATCACAGGGAGAGGTTTACAGTGTTACCCCAGATCACAGGGAGAGGTATACAGTGTTACCCCAGATCACATGGAGAGCTGTAGAGTGTTACCCCCCAGATCACAGAGAGAGGTGTACACTGTTACCCATCACAGAGAGAGGTGTACAGTGTTACCCCCAGATCACAGAGAGAGGTGTACAGTGTTACCCAGATCACAGAGAGACGTGTACAGCGTTACCCTCTCTTCACAGTCAGAGGTGTACAGTGTTACCCCAGATCACAGGGAGAGTTGTACAGTGTTACCCAGATCACAGAGAGAGGTGTACAGTGTTACCCCAGATCACAGGGAGAGGCGTACAGTGTTCCCCCAGATCACAGGGAGAGGTGTACAGTGTTACCCCCCAGATCACAGAGAGACGTGTACAGTGTTACCCTCTCTTCACAGTCTGAGGTGTACAGTGCTACCCCCAGATCACAGAGAGAGATGTACAGTGTTACGCCAGATCACAGGGAGAGGTGTACAGTGTTACCCCAGATCACATGGAGAGCTGTAGAGTGTTACCCCCCAGATCACAGAGAGAGGTGTACACTGTTACCCATCACAGAGAGAGGTGTACAGTGTTACCCCCAGATCACAGAGAGAGGTGCACAGTGTTACCCAGATCACAGAAGGACGTCTACAGTGTTACCCTCTCTTCACAGTCAGAGGTGTACAGTGTTACCCCAGATCACAGGGAGAGGTTTACAGTGTTACCCCAGATCACAGGGAGAGGTGTACAGTGTTACCCCAGATCACATGGAGAGGTGTAGAATCTTACCCCCCAGATCACAGAGAGAGGTGTACACTGTTACCCATCACAGAGAGAGGTGTACAGTGTTACCCCCAGATCACAGAGAGAGGTGTACAGTGTTACCCAGATCACAGAGACACGTGTACAGTGTTACCCTCTCTTCACAGTGAGAGGTGTACAGTGTTACCCCAGATCACAGGGAGAGGTGTACAGCGTTACCCCCAGATAACAGAGAGAGGTGTACAGTGTTACCCCCAGATCACAGAGAGAGGTGTACAGTGTTACCAAAGATCACAGGGAGAGGTGTACAGTGTTACCCCCAGATCACAGAGAGAAGTGTACAGTATTACCCCAGATCACAGAAAGAGATGTACACTGTTACCCCAGGTCACAGAGAGAGGTGTACAGTGTTACCCCAGATCACAGAGAGAGATGTACACTGTTACCCCAGATCACAGAGAGAGGTGTACAGTGTTACCCCCAGATCACAGAGAAATGTGTACAGTGTTACCCAGATCACAGAGTGAGGTGTACAGTGTTACCCTCTCTTCACAGAGAGAAGTGTACAGTGTTCCCCCGGATCACAGGGAGAGGTGTACAGTGTTACCCCCGGATCACAGAGAGAGGTGTACAGTGTTACCCCAGATCACAGAGAAATGTGTACAGTGTTACCCAGATCACAGAGTGAGGTGTACAGTGTTACCCTCTCTTCACAGAGAGAAGTGTACAGTGTTCCCCCGGATCACAGGGAGACGTGTACAGTGTTACCCAGATCACAGAGAGAAGTGTACAGTGTTACCCCAGATCTCAGAAAGTGATGTACAGTGTTACCCCCAGATCACAGGGAGAGGTGTACAGTGTTACCCCCAGATCACAGGGAGAGGGGTACAGTGTTACCCCAGATCACAGAGAGGGGTGTACAATGTTACTCCAGATCACAGAGAGAGGTGTACAGTTTTACCCCAGATTACAGAGTGAGGTGCACAGTGTTACCCCAGATCACAGGGAGAGGTGTACAGTGTTACCCACAGATCACAGAGAGAGGTGTACAGTGTAAGCCCATGTCACAGGGAGAGGTGTACACTGTTACCCATCACAGAGAGAGGTGCACAGCGTTACCCCCAGATCACAGAGAGAGGCGTACAGTGTTGCCCAATATCACAGAGAGAGGTGTACAGTGTTACCCCATATCACAGAGAGAGGTGTACAGTGTTACCCCAGATCACAGAGAGAGGTGTACAGTTGTTACCCAGATCACAGAGAGAGGTGTACAGTGTTACCCCAGATCACAGAGAGAGATGTACAGTGTTACCCCAGATCACAGAGAGAGGTGTACAGTGTTACCCCAGATCACAGGGAGAGGCGTACAGTGTTACCCCAGATCACAGGGTGAGGTGTACAGTGTTACCCCAGATCACAGGGAGAGGTGTACAGTGTTACCCACAGATCACAGAGAGAGGTATACAGTGTTAGCCAGATAACAGAGAGAGTTGTACAGTGTTACCCCATATCACAGTGAGAGGTGTACAGTGTTACACCAGATCATAGGGAGAGGTGTACAGTGTTACCCAGATCACAGAGAGAGGTGTACAGTGTTACCACAGATCACAGGGAGAGGTGTACAGTGTTACCCAGATCACAGGGAGAGGTGTACAGTGTTACCCCAGATCACAGGGAGAGGCGTACAGTGTTCCCCCAGATCACAGGGAGAGGTGTACAGTGTTACCCCAGATCACAGGGAGAGGTGTACAGTGTTACCCACAGATCACAGAGAGAGGTGTACAGTGTTAGCCAGATAACAGAGAGAGGTGTACAGTGTTACCCCATATCACAGTGAGAGGTGTACAGTGTTACCCCAGATCAGAGGGAGAGGTGTACAGTGTTACCCAGATCACAGAGAGAGGTGTACAGTGTTACCACGGATCACAGGGAGAGGTGTACAGTGTTACCCCAGATCACAGGGAGATGTGTACAGTGTCACCCCCAGATCACAGAAGATGGGCACAGTGTTAACCCAAGGTCACAGAGACGGGTGTACAGTGTTACCCCAGATCACAGGGAGACGTATAGTGTTACCCCAGATCACAGAGAGAGGGGTACAGTGTTACCCCCAGATCATAAGGAGAGGGGTGCAGTGTTACACCAGATCACAGAGAGAGGTGTACAGTGTTGCCCCCAGATCACAGAGAGATGTGCACAGTGTTACCCCAAATCACAGAGAGAGGTGTACAGTGTTACCCCCAGATCACAGAGAGAGGTGTAAAGTGTTACCCAGATCACAGAGAGAGGTGTACAGTGTTACCCCAGATCACAGGGAGAGTTGTACAGTGTTACCTAGATCACAGAGAGAGGTGTACAGTGTTACCCCAGATCACAGGGAGAGGCGTACAGTGTTCCCCCAGATCACAGGGAGAGGTGTACAGTGTTACCCCAGATCGCAGGGAGAGGTGTACAGTGCTACCCACAGATCACAGAGAGAGATGTACAGTGTTACCCCCAGATCACAGAGAGAGATGTACAGTGTTACCCCAGATCACAGGGAGAGGTGTACAGTGTTACCCCAGATCACATGGAGAGCTGTAGAGTGTTACCCCCCAGATCACAGAGAGAGGTGTACACTGTTACCCATCACAGAGAGAGGTGTACAGTGTTACCCCCAGATCACAGAGAGAGGTGTACAGTGTTACCCAGATCACAGAGAGACGTGTACAGTGTTACCCTCTCTTCACAGTCAGAGGTGTACAGTGTTACCCCAGATCACAGGGAGAGGTTTACAGTGTTACCCCAGATCACAGGGAGAGGCGTACAGTGTTACCCAGATCACAGAGAGAGGTGTACAGCGTTACCCCCAGATCACAGAGAGAGGTGTACAGTGTTACCCATATCACAGAGAGAGGTGTACAGCGTTACCCCCAGATCACAGGGAGAGGCGTACAGTGTTGCACCAGTTCACAGGGAGAGGTTTACAGTGTTACCCCAGATCACAGGGAGCGGGGTACAGTGTTACCCCAGATCACAGAGAGAGGTGTACAGTGTTACCCACAGATCACATTGAGAGGGGTACAGAGTTACCCCCAGTTCAGAGGGAGAGGGGTACAGTGTTATCCCCAGATCACAGGGAGTGGTGTACAGTGTTACCCCAGATTATAGAGAGAGGTGTACAGTGTTACCCCCAGGTCACAGAGAGATGGGCACAGTGTTAAACCCAGATCACCGAGAGAGGTGTACAGTGTTACCCCAGATCACAGAGAGAGATGTACAGTGTTGCCCCTAGATCACAGAGAGCGGTGTACAGTGTTATGCCCAGATCACAGAGAGAGATGTACAGTGTTGCCCCTAGATCACAGAGAGAGATGTACAGTGTTACCCCAGATCACAGGGAGATGTGTACATTGTTACCCCCAGATCACAGAGAGAGGTGTACAGTGTTACCCCCAGATCACAGGGAGAGGGGTACAGTGTTACCCCAGATCACAGAGAGGGGTGTACAATGTTACTCCAGATCACGGAGAGAGGTGTACAGTGTTACCCCATATCACAGTGAGAGGTGTACAGTGTTACCCCAGATCCCAGGGAGAGGTGTACAGTGTTACCCAGATCACAGAGAGAGGTGTACAGTGTTACCCCAGATCCCAGGGAGAGGTGTACAGTGTTACCCAGATCACAGAGAGAGGTGTACAGTGTTACCCAGATCACAGGGAGAGGTGTACAGTGTTACCCCCTCTTCACAGAGAGAGTGGTACAGTGTTACCCAGATCACAGAGAGAGTGGTACAGTGTTACCCAGATCACAGAAAGAGATGTACAGTGTTGCACCAGACCACACGGGTAGGTTTACAGTGTTACCCCAGATCACAGGGAGAGGTGTACAGTGTTAACCCAGATCACAGAGAGAGGTGTACAGTGTTACCCCAGATCATAGGGAGAGGGGTACAGTGTTACCCCAGATCACAGGGAGAGGTGTACAGTGTTACCCCAGATCATAGGGAGAGGTGTACAGTGTTACCCCTGATCACAGGGAGAGGTGTACAGTGTTACCCAGATCACAGAGAGAGGTGTACAGTGTTACCACAGATCACAGGGAGAGGTGTACAGTGTTACCCCAGATCACAGGGAGAGGTGTACAGTGTCACCCCCAGATCACAGAAGATGGGCACAGTGTTAACCCCAGATCACAGAGACGGGTGTACAGTGTTACCCCAGATCACAGAGAGAGGTGTACAGTGTTACGCCCAGATCACAGGGAGACGTACAGTGTTACCCCAGATCACAGAGAGAGGGGTACAGTGTTACCCCCAGATCATAGGGAGAGGGGTGCAGTGTTACACCAGATCACAGAGAGAGGTGTACAGTGTTGCCCCAGACCACAGAGAGGGGTGTACAGTGTTACACCCAGATCAGTGTGAGATGTGCAGTGTTGCCCCCAGATCACAGAGAGATGTGCACAGTGTTACCCCAAATCACAGAGAGAGGTCTACACAGTTACCCATCACAGAGAGAGGGGTACAGTGTTACCCCAAATCCCAGAGAGAGGTGTACACAGTTACCCATCACAGAGAGAGGGGTACAGTGTTTCCCCCAGATCACAGAGAGAGGCATACAGTGTTACCCCAGATCATAGGGAGAGGGGTACAGTGTTACCCCAGATCACAGTGAGAGGAGTACAGTGTTACCACAGATCCCAGGGAGATGTGTACAAAGTTACCCAGATCACAGGGAGAGGTGTACAGTGTTACCACAGATCACAGAGAGAGTTGTACACTGTTACCACAGATCACAGGGAGAGTTGTACAGTGTTACCCTCTCTTCACAGAGAGAGATGTACAGTGTTACCCCAGATCACGGGGAGAGGTGTACAGTGTTACCCAGATCACAGAGAGAGGAGTACAGTGTTAACCCATATCACAGTGAGAGGTGTACAGTGTTACCCTCGCTTCACAGAGAGGGGTGTACAGTGTTACCCCAGATCACAGAGAGAGGTGTACAGTGTTACCCAGATCACAGAGAGAGGAGTACAGGGTTACCCCAGATCACAGAGAGGGGTGTACAGTGTTACTCCAGATCACAGAGAGAGGTGTACAGTGTTACCCAGATCACAGAGAGAGGAGTACAGGGTTACCCCAGATCACAGAGAGGGGTGTACAGTGTTACTCCAGATCACAGTGAGAGGTGTACAGTGTTACCCCAGATCCCAGGGAGAGGTGTACAGTGTTACCCAGATCACAGAGAGTGGTGTACAGTGTTACCCCAGATCACAGGGAGAGGCGTACACTGTTACCACAGATCACAGAGAGAGGTGTACAGTGTTACCCTCGCTTCACAGAGAGAGGTGTACAGTGTTACCCCAGATCACAGGGAGAGGTGTACAGTGTTACCCCCAGATCACAGAGAGAGGTGTACAGTGTTACCCAGATCACAGAGAGAGATGTACAGTGTTACCCCAGATCACAGAGAGAGATGTACAGTGTTTCCCCAGATCACAGGGAGAGGGGTACAGTGTTACCCCAGATCACAGGGAGAGGTGTACAGTGTTACTCCAGATCACAGAGAGAGGTGTACAGTGTTACCACAGATCCCAGGGAGAGGTGTACAGTGTTTCCCCAGATCACAGAGAGAGGTGTACAGTGTTACCACAGATCACAGGGAGAGGTGTACAGTGTTTCCCCAGATCACAGAGAGCGGTGTACAGTGTTACCCCCAGATCACAGGGAGAGGGGTACAATGTTACCCCAGATCACAGGGAGAGGCCTACAGTGTTACCCCAGATCACAGGGAGAGGCGTACAGTGTTACCCCAGATCACAGGGAGAGGCGTACAGTGTTACCCCAGATCCCAGGGAGAGGTGTACAGTGTTACCCCAGATCACCGAGAGAGTTGTACAGTGTTACCCCAGATCACGGAGCGAGATGTACAGCGTTACCCCAGATCACAGAGAGAGGCGTACAGTGTCACCAGATCACAGTGAGAGGTGTACAGTGTTACCCCAGATCACAGACAGAGACGTACAGTGTTACCCCAGACCAAAGAGAGGAGTGTACGACGTTACCCCAGATCACAGAGAGAGGTGCACAGTGTTACCCACAGATCACAGGGAGAGGTGTACAGTGTTACACCGGATCACAGGGAGAGGTGTATACAGTGTTAACCCCTGATCACAGGGAGAGGTGTACAGTGTTAACCGCAGATCACAGGGAGTAGGGTACAGTGTTATCCCAGATCACAGGTAGAGGCTACAGTGTTACCTCAGATCACAGAGAGAGATGTACAGCGTTACCTCCAGATCACAGAGAGAGTGGTACAGTGCTACCTCCAGATCACAGAGAGAGAGGTGTACAGTTTTACTCAGATCACAGAGGAAGGTGTACAGTGTTACCCCAGATCATAGAGGAAGGTGTACGGTGTTACCCCAGATCACAGAGAGAGGTGTACAGTGTTATCCCCAGATCACAGAGAGAGGTGTACAGTGTAACCCCAGATCACAGAGAGAGGTGTGCAGTGTAACCCCAGATCACAGAGAGAGGTTTACAGTGTTACCCCGAGATCACAGAAAGAGATGTACAGTGTTACCCCCAGATCACAGGGAGAGGTTTAGAGTGTTTAACCAGATCACAGGGAGAAGTGTACAGTGTTAACCCCAGATCACAGAGGGAGGTGTACAGTGTTAACCACAAATCACAGGGAGTGGGGTACAGTGTTACCCCAGATCACAGGCAGAGGCGTACAGTGTTACCACCAGATCACAGAGAGAGGTGTACAGTGTTACCCCAGATCACAGAGAGATGTGTACAGTGTTACCCCAAATCACAGAGAGAGGTGTACAGTGTTACCCAGATCACAGAGAGAGGTGTACGGTGTTAACCCAGATCACAGGGAGAAGTGTACAGTGTCACCCCAGATCACAGAGAGAGGTGTACAGTGTTACCCCCAGATCACAGAGAGATGTACAGTGTTACCCAGATCACAGAGAGAGGTGTACAGCGTTACCCCAGATCACAGAGAGGTGTACAGTGATACCAAGATCACAGAGAGGGGTGTACGGTGTTACCCCAGATCACAGGGAGAGGTGTACAGTGTCACCCCAGATCACAGAGAGAGGTGTACAGTGTTACCCGCAGATCACAAAACAGAGCTGTATAGTGTTAACCCATATCACAGGGAGCGGTGTACAGTGTTACCCCAGATCACATAGAGAGGTGTACAGTGTTACCCCAGATCCCAGGGAGAGGTGTACAGTGTTACCCTAGATCACAGAGAGAGGTGTACAGTGTTACCCAGATCACAGAGAGAGGCGTACAGTGTTACCTCAGATCACAGAGAGAGATGTACAGTGTTAACCCCAGATCACAGGGTGTAGGGTACAGTGTTACCCCAGATCACAGGGAGAGGTGTACAGTGTTATCCACAGATCACAAGGAGAGGGGTACAGAGTTACCCCCAGTTCAGAGGGAGAGGGGTACAGTGTTATCCCCAGATCACAGGGAGAGGTGTACAGTGTTACCCCAGATCACAGAAGGAGATGTACAGTGTTACACCAGATCACAGGGAGAGGCGTACAGTGTTACCCCCAGATCACAGAGACAGGTGTACAGTGTTATTCAAGATCACAGAGAGAGGTGCACTCTGTTACCCCAGACCACAGAGAGAGGTGTACAGTGTTACCCCCAGATCAGAGTGAGATGGCAGTGTTACCCCCAGATCACAGAGAGAGGTGTACAGCGTTACCCCCAGATCACAGGGAGAGGTGTACCGTGTTACCCCCAGATCACAGAGACAGGTGTACAGTGTTAACCCAGATCACAGAGAGAGGTGTACAGTATTACCCCCATATCACAGAGAGGGGTGTACAGTGTTACCCCAGATCACAGAGAGAGGTGTACAGTGTTACCCCAGACCACAGAGAGATGTGTACAGTGTTACCCCCAGATCACAGGAAGATGTACAGTGTTACCCCAAGATCACAGGGAGATGGATACAGTGTTACCCCAGATCACAGGGAGAGAGGTAAATTGTTCCCCCGATCACAGGGAGAGGAGTACAGTGTTACCCGAGATCACAGGGAGAGGGTAGCACTGTTAACCCCAAATCACAGGGAGAGGGGTACAGTGTTACCCCAGTTCACAGGGAGAGGGGTACAGTGTTACCCCCAGATCACAGGGAGAGGTGTACACTGTTACCCCAGTTCACAGGGAGAGGTGTACAGTGTTACCCCAGATCACAGAGAGAGGTGTACAGTGTTACCCCAGATCACAGGGAGAGGTGTACAGTGTTACCCCAGATCACAGGGAAAGGTGTACAGTGTTACCCCAGATCACAGAGAGAGGTGTACAGTGTTACCCCAGATCACAGGGAGAGGTGTACAGTGTCACCCCAGATCACAGAGAGATGTACAGTGTTACCCAGATCACATAGAGAGGTGTACAGTGTTACCCCAAATCACAGAGAGTGGTGTACAGTGTTACCCGATCACAGAGAGAGGTGTACAGTGTCACCCCAGATCACAGAGAGAGATGTACAGTGTTACCCCAGATCACAGGGAGAGGTGTACAGTGTCACCCCAGATCACAGAGAAAGGTGTACAGTGTTACCCACAGATCACAGAGAGATGTACAGTGTTACCCCAGATCACAGGAAGAGGTGTACAGTGTCACTCCAGGTCACAGGGAGAGGTGTACAGTGTTACCCCAGATCACAGAGAGATGTGTACAGTGTTACACCTGATCACAGGGAGAGGTGTAAAGTGTTACCCCCAGATCAGAGGGAGAGGGGTACAGTGATACACCCAGATCACAGAGAGAGGTGTACAGTGTTACCCCCAGATCACAGGGAGAGGGGTACAGCGTTATCCCCACATCACAGGGAGAGGGGTGCAGTCTTACCCCAGATCATAGGGAGATGTGTGCAGTGTTAACCCAGATCACATAGAGGGGTGTACAGTGTTACCCAGGTCACAGAGAGATGTGTACAGTGTTACCCTCAGATCACAGAGAGAGGAGTACAGTGTTGCACCAGATCACAGGGAGAGGTGTACAGTGTTACCTCCAGATCACCGAGAGTGGTGTAAAGTGTTACCCCAGATCACAGAGAGAGGTGTACAGTATTACCCCCAGATCACAGAGCGAGGTGTACAGTGTTACCCCAGTTCACAGGGAGACATGTACAGTGTTACCCCCAGATCACAGGGAGATGGATACAGTGTTACCCCAGATCACAGAGAGTGGTGTACAGTGTTACCCCAGATCACAGGGAGAGGTGTACAGTCTTACCCCCAGATCACAGGGAGAGGTGTACAGTCTTACCCCAGATCACAGGGATAGGTGTACAGTGTTCCCCCAGATCACAGAGAGATGTGTACAGTGTTATCCCAGATCACAGAGAGAGGTGTACAGTGTTATCCCCAATCACAGGGAGATGGGTACACTGTTAACCCCAGATCACAGAGAGAGGGGTACAGTCTTACCCCAGATCACAGGGAGAGGTGTACAGTGTTAACACCAGATCACAGGGAGAAGGGTACAGTGTTACCCCAGATCACAGGGAGAGGTGTACAGTTTTACCCCCAGATCACTAGGGAGATGTACAGTGTTACCCCTGATCACAGAGAGAGGTGTACAGTCTTACCCCCAGATCACAGGGAGAGGTGCACAGTGTTTCCCCAGATCACAGGGAGAGGTGGACAGTGTTACCCCAGATCACAGGGAGAGGGGTTCAGTGTTACCGCCGATCAAAGGGAGAGGTGTACAGTGTTATCCCAGATCACAGGGAGAGGTGGACAGTGTTACCCCAGATCACAGAGAGAGGTGTACAGTGTTATCACCAGATCATAGAGAGAGGTGGACAGTGTTACCCCAGATCACAGGGAAAGGTGTACAGTGTTACCCCAGATCACAGAGAGAGGTGTACAGTGTTACCCCAGATCACAGGGAGAGGTGTACAGTGTCACCCCAGATCACAGAGAGATGTACAGTGTTACCCAGATCACATAGAGAGGTGTACAGTGTTACCCCAAATCACAGAGAGTGGTGTACAGTGTTACCCGATCACAGAGAGAGGTGTACAGTGTCACCCCAGATCACAGAGAGAGATGTACAGTGTTACCCCAGATCACAGGGAGAGGTGTACAGTGTCACCCCAGATCACAGAGAAAGGTGTACAGTGTTACCCACAGATCACAGAGAGATGTACAGTGTTACCCCAGATCACAGGAAGAGGTGTACAGTGTCACTCCAGGTCACAGGGAGAGGTGTACAGTGTTACCCCAGATCACAGAGAGATGTGTACAGTGTTACACCTGATCACAGGGAGAGGTGTAAAGTGTTACCCCCAGATCAGAGGGAGAGGGGTACAGTGATACACCCAGATCACAGAGAGAGGTGTACAGTGTTACCCCCAGATCACAGGGAGAGGGGTACAGCGTTATCCCCACATCACAGGGAGAGGGGTGCAGTCTTACCCCAGATCATAGGGAGATGTGTGCAGTGTTAACCCAGATCACATAGAGGGGTGTACAGTGTTACCCAGGTCACAGAGAGATGTGTACAGTGTTACCCTCAGATCACAGAGAGAGGAGTACAGTCTTACCCCAGATCACAGGGAGAGGTGTACAGTGTTAACACCAGATCACAGGGAGAAGGGTACAGTGTTACCCCAGATCACAGGGAGAGGTGTACAGTTTTACCCCCAGATCACTAGGGAGATGTACAGTGTTACCCCTGATCACAGAGAGAGGTGTACAGTCTTACCCCCAGATCACAGGGAGAGGTGCACAGTGTTTCCCCAGATCACAGGGAGAGGTGGACAGTGTTACCCCAGATCACAGGGAGAGGGGTTCAGTGTTACCGCCGATCAAAGGGAGAGGTGTACAGTGTTATCCCAGATCACAGGGAGAGGTGGACAGTGTTACCCCAGATCACAGAGAGAGGTGTACAGTGTTATCACCAGATCATAGAGAGAGGTGGACAGTGTTACCCAGATCACAGAGAGAGGTGTACAGTGTTACCCATATCACAGAGAGAGGTGTACGGTGTTACCCCAGATCACAGGGAGAGGTGTACAGTGTTACCCCAGATCACAGAGAGAGGTGCACAGTGTTACCCACAGATCACAGGGAGAGGTGTACAGTGTTACACCGGATCACAGGGAGAGCTGTATACAGTGTTAACCCCTGATCACAGGGAGAGGTGTACAGTGTTAACCGCAGATCACAGGGAGTAGGGTACAGTGTTATCCCAGATCACAGGTAGAGGCTACAGTGTTACCTCAGATCACAGAGAGAGATGTACAGCGTTACCCCCAGATCACAGAGAGAGTGGTACAGTGCTACCTCCAGATCACAGAGAGAGAGGTGTACAGTTTTACTCAGATCACAGAGGAAGGTGTACAGTGTTACCCCAGATCATAGAGGAAGGTGTACGGTGTTACCCCAGATCACAGAGAGAGGTGTACAGTGTTATCCCCAGATCACAGAGAGAGGTGTACAGTGTAACCCCAGATCACAGAGAGAGGTGTGCAGGGTAACCCCAGATCACAGAGAGAGGTTTACAGTGTTACCCCGAGATCACAGAAAGAGATGTACAGTGTTACCCCCAGATCACAGGGAGAGGTTTAGAGTGTTTAACCAGATCACAGGGAGAAGTGTACAGTGTTAACCCCAGATCACAGAGGGAGGTGTACAGTGTTAACCACAAATCACAGGGAGTGGGGTACAGTGTTACTCCAGAACACAGGGAGAGGCGTACAGTGTTACCCCCAGATCATAGAGAGAGGTGTACAGTGTTACCCTAGATCACAGCGAGTGGGGTAGTGTGTTACCCCAGATCACAGGGAGAGGTGTACAGTGTTACCCAGATCACAGAGAGAGGGGTACAGTGTTACCCCAGATCACAGGCAGAGGTGTACAGTGTTACCCAGATCACAGAGAGAGGTGTACAGTGTTACCCCAGATCACAGAGAGATGTGTACAGTGTTACCCCAAATCACAGAGAGAGGTGTACAGTGTTACCCAGATCACAGAGAGAGGTGTACGGTGTTAACCCAGATCACAGGGAGAAGTGTACAGTGTCACCCCAGATCACAGAGAGAGGTGTACAGTGTTACCCCCAGATCACAGAGAGATGTACAGTGTTACCCAGATCACAGAGAGAGGTGTACTGCGTTACCCCAGATCACAGAGAGATGTACAGTGATACCAAGATCACAGAGAGGGGTGTACGGTGTTACCCCAGATCACAGGGAGAGGTGTACAGTGTCACCCCAGATCACAGAGAGAGGTGTACAGTGTTACCCGCAGATCACAAAACAGAGCTGTATAGTGTTAACCCATATCACAGGGAGCGGTGTACAGTGTTACCCCAGATCACATAGAGAGGTGTACAGTGTTACCCCAGATCCCAGGGAGAGGTGTACAGTGTTACCCTAGATCACAGAGAGAGGTGTACAGTGTTGCCCAGATCACAGAGAGAGGCGTACAGTGTTACCTCAGATCACAGAGAGAGATGTACAGTGTTAACCCCAGATCACAGGGTGTAGGGTACAGTGTTACCCCAGATCACAGGGAGAGGTGTACAGTGTTATCCACAGATCACAAGGAGAGGGGTACAGAGTTACCCCCAGTTCAGAGGGAGAGGGGTACAGTGTTATCCCCAGATCACAGGGAGAGGTGTACAGTGTTACCCCAGATCACAGAAGGACATGTACAGTGTTACACCAGATCACAGGGAGAGGCGTACAGTGTTACCCCCAGATCACAGAGACAGGTGTACAGTGTTATTCAAGATCACAGAGAGAGGTGCGCTCTGTTACCCCAGACCACAGAGAGAGGTGTACAGTGTTACCCCCAGATCAGAGTGAGATGGCAGTGTTACCCCCAGATCACAGAGAGAGGTGTACAGCGTTACCCCCAGATCACAGGGAGAGGTGTACCGTGTTACCCCCAGATCACAGAGACAGGTGTTCAGTGTTAACCCAGATCACAGAGAGAGGTGTACAGTATTACCCCCATATCACAGAGAGGGGTGTACAGTGTTACCCCAGATCACAGAGAGAGGTGTACAGTGTTACCCCAGACCACAGAGAGATGTGTACAGTGTTACCCCCAGATCACAGGAAGATGTACAGTGTTACCCCAAGATCACAGGGAGATGGATACAGTGTTACCCCAGATCACAGGGAGAGAGGTAAATTGTGCCCCCGATCACAGGGAGAGGAGTACAGTGTTACCCGAGATCACAGGGAGAGGGTAGCACTGTTAACACCAAATCACAGGGAGAGGGGTACAGTGTTACCCCAGTTCACAGGGAGACATGTACAGAGTTACCCCCAGATCACAGGGAGAGGTGTACACTGTTACCCCAGTTCACAGGGAGAGGTGTACAGTGTTACCCCAGATCACAGAGAGAGGTGTACAGTGTTACCCCAGATCACAGGGAGAGGTGTACAGTGTTACCCCAGATCACAGGGAAAGGTGTACAGTGTTACCCCAGATCACAGAGAGAGGTGTACAGTGTTACTCCAGATCACAGGGAGAGGTGTACAGTGTCACCCCAGATCACAGAGAGATGTACAGTGTTACCCAGATCACATAGAGAGGTGTACAGTGTTACCCCAAATCACAGAGAGTGGTGTACAGGGTCACCCGATCACAGAGAGAGGTGTACAGTGTCACCCCAGATCACAGAGAGAGATGTACAGTGTTACCCCAGATCACAGGGAGAGGTGTACAGTGTCACCCCAGATCACAGAGAAAGGTGTACAGTGTTACCCGCAGATCACAGAGAGATGTACAGTGTTACCCAGATCACAGAGAGATGTGTACAGTGTTACCCCAGATCACAGGAAGAGGTGTACAGTGTTACTCCAGGTCACAGGGAGAGGTGTACAGTGTTACCCCAGATCACAGAGAGATGTGTACAGTGTTACACCTGATCACAGGGAGAGGTGTAAAGTGTTACCCCCAGATCAGAGGGAGAGGGGTACAGTGATACACCCAGATCACAGAGAGAGGTGTACAGTGTTACCCCCAGATCACAGGGAGAGGGGTACAGCGTTATCCCCACATCACAGGGAGAGGGGTGCAGTCTTACCCCAGATCATAGGGAGATGTGTGCAGTGTTAACCCAGATCACATAGAGGGGTGTACAGTGTTACCCAGGTCACAGAGAGATGTGTACAGTGTTACCCTCAGATCACAGAGAGAGGAGTACAGTGTTACACCAGATCACAGGGAGAGGTGTACAGTGTTACCCCCAGATCACCGAGAGTGGTGTAAAGTGTTACCCCAGATCACAGAGAGAGGTGTACAGTATTACCCCCAGATCACAGAGCGAGGTGTACAGTGTTGCCCCAGTTCACAGGGAGACATGTACAGTGTTACCCCCAGATCACAGGGAGATGGATACAGTGTTACCCCAGATCACAGAGAGTGGTGTACAGTGTTACCCCAGATCACAGGGAGAGGTGTACAGTCTTACCCCCAGATCACAGGGAGAGGTGTACAGTCTTACCCCAGATCACAGGGATAGGTGTACAGTGTTCCCCCAGATCACAGAGAGATGTGTACAGTGTTATCCCAGATCACAGAGAGAGGTGTACAGTGTTATCCCCAATCACAGGGAGATGGGTACACTGTTAACCCCAGATCACAGAGAGAGGGGTACAGTCTTACCCCAGATCACAGGGAGAGGTGTACAGTGTTAACACCAGATCACAGGGAGAAGGGTACAGTGTTACCCCAGATCACAGGGAGAGGTGTACAGTTTTACCCCCAGATCACTAGGGAGATGTACAGTGTTACCCCTGATCACAGAGAGAGGTGTACAGTCTTACCCCCAGATCACAGGGAGAGGTGCACAGTGTTTCCCCAGATCACAGGGAGAGGTGGACAGTGTTACCCCAGATCACAGGGAGAGGGGTTCAGTGTTACCCCCGATCAAAGGGAGAGGTGTACAGTGTTATCCCAGATCACAGGGAGAGGTGGACAGTGTTACCCCAGATCACAGAGAGAGGTGTACAGTGTTATCACCAGATCATAGAGAGAGGTGGACAGTATTACGCAGATCACCGAGAGAGGGGTACAGTGTTCCCCAATGATCACAGAGAGAGGGGTACAGTGTCACCCCAGATCACAGAGAGAGGTGTACAGTGTTACCCAGATCACAGAGAGAGGTGTACAGTGTTACCCATATCACAGAGAGAGGTGTACGGTGTTACCCCAGATCACAGGGAGAGGTGTACAGTGTTACCCCCAGATCACACAGAGATGTGTACAGTGTTACTCCAGGTTGCAGGTAGAGGTGTACATTGTTGTCCCGATCACAGGGAGAGGTGCACAGTGTTACCCCCGGATCACAGGGAGAGGGGTACAGTGTTACCCCAGATCACAGGGAGAGGTTTACAGTGTTACCCCCAGATCACAGGGAGAGGTGTACAGTCTTACCCCCAGATCACAGGGATAGGTGTACATTGTTGCCCCCAGACCACAGTGAGAGGGGTTCAGTGTTACCCCAGGTCACAGGGAGAGGCGTACAGTATTACCCCAGATCACAGAGAGAGGTGTGCAGTGTTACCCCAGATCACAGGGAGAGAGGTACAGTGTTACCCCACATCACAGAGAGAGATGTACAGTGTTACCACAGAACACAGAGAGATGTGTACAGTGTTACCCCAGATCACAGAGAGAGGTGTACTGTGTTAACCCCAGATCACAGGGAGAAGGGTACAGTGTTACCCCAGATCACAGGGAGAGGTGTACAGTGTTACCCCAGATCACAGTGAGAGGTGTACAGTGTTACCCCAGATCACAGAGAGAGGTGTACAGTGTTACCCCCAGATCACAGTGAGAGGTGTACAGTGTTACCCCACATCACAGAGACAGATGTACAGTGTTACCTTAGATCACAGAGAGAGGCGTACATTGTTACCCCAGATCACAGGTAGATGTGTACAGAGTTACCCCAGATGACAGTGAGAGGTGTACAGTGTTACCCCAGATCACAGAGAGATGTGTACAGTGTTACCCCCGATCAAAGGAAGAGGTGTACAGTGTTACCCCAGATCACAGAGAGTGGTGTACAGTGTTACCCCAGATCACAGGGAGAGGTGTACAGTGTTACCCCCCAGATCACAGGGAGAGGTGTACAGTCCTACCCCCAGATCACAGGGATAGGTGTACATTGTTGCCCCCAGACCACAGTGAGAGGGGTTCAGTGCTCCCCAGACCACAGGGAGAGGCGTACAGTATTACCCCAGATCACTGAGAGAGGTGTGCAGTGTTACCCCAGATCAGAGGGAGAGAGGTACAGTGTTACCACAGAACACAGAGAGATGTGTACAGTGTTACCCCACATCACAGAGAGATATGTACAGTGTTACCACAGAACACAGAGAGATGTGTACAGTGTTACCCCACATCACAGAGAGATATGTACAGTGTTACCCCAGATCACAGAGTGATGTGTACAGTATTACCCCAGATCACAGGGAGAGGCGTGCAGTGTTACCCCAGATCACAGTGAGAGGTGTACAGTGTTACCCCACATCACAGAGAGAGGTGTACAGTGTTACCACAGATCACAGGGAGAGGTGTACAGTGTTACCACAGATCACAGAGAGAGGAGTAAAGTGTTACCCCAGATCACAGAGAGAGGTGTACAGTCTTACCCCCAGATCAGAGGGAGAGGGGTACAATGTTACCCCAGATCACAGAGAGATGTGTACAGTGTTACTCCAGGTCGCAGGTAGAGGTGCACAGGGTTACCCCGATCACAGGGAGAGGTGCACAGTGTTACCCCCGAATTACAGGGAGAGGGGTACAGTGTTACCCCAGATCACAGGGAGAGGTGTACAGTGTTACCCCAGATCACAGGGAGATGTGTACAGTGTTCCCCCCAGATCACAGTGACGTGTACAGTGTTACCCCCGATCAAAGGAAGCGGTGTACAGTGTTACCCCAGATCACAGAGAGTGGTGTACAGTGTTACCCCAGATCACAGGGAGAGGTTTACAGTGTTACCCCCAGATCACAGGGAGAGGTGTACAGTCTTACCCCCAGATCACAGGGATAGGTGTACATTGTTGCCCCCAGACCACAGTGAGAGAGGTTCAGTGTTACCCCAGATCACAGGGAGAGGCGTACAGTGTTACCCCAGATCACAGAGAGAGGTGTACAGTGTTACCCCAGATCACAGGGAGAGGTGTACAGTGTTACCCCAGATCACAGAGAGATGTGTACAGTGTTCCCCCACATCACAGAGAGAGGTGTACAGTGTTACCCCAGATCACAGGGAGAGGTGTACAGTCTTACCCCCAGATCAGAGGGAGAGGTGTACAGTGTTACCCCCAGATCACAGGGATAGGTGTACATTGTTGCCCCCAGACCACAGTGAGAGGGGTTCAGAGTTACACCTGATCACAGGGAGAGGCGTACAGTATTACCCCAGATCAAAGAGAGAGGTGTGCAGTGTTACCCCAGATCACAGGGAGAGAGGTACAGTGTTACCCCACATCACAGAGAGAGATGTACAGTGTTACCACAGAACACAGAGAGATGTGTACAGTGTTACCCCAGATCACTGAGAGAGTGGTACAGTGTTCCCCAATGATCACAGAGAGAGGCGTACAGTGTTACCCCCAGATCACAGTGAGAGGTGTACAGTGTTACCCCACATCACAGAGACAGATGTACAGTGTTACCCCAGATCACAGAGGGAGGTGTTCAGGGTTACCCCAGATCACAGAGAGAGGTGTACATTGTTACCCCAGATCACAGGGAGAGGTGTACAGTGTTACCCCAGATCACAGTGAGAGGTGAACAGTGTTACCCCAGATCACAGAGAGAGGTGTACAGTGTTACCACAGATCACAGGGAGAGGTTTACAGTGTTACCACAGATCACAGAGAGAGGAGTAAAGTGTTACCCCAGATCACAGAGAGAGGTGTACAGTCTTACCCCCAGATCAGAGGGAGAGGGGTACAGTGTTACCCCAGATCACAGAGAGATGTGTACAGTGTTACTCCAGGTCGCAGGTAGAGGTGTACAGGGTTACCCCGATCACAGGGAGAGGTGCACAGTGTTACCCCCGAATTACAGGGAGAGGGGTACAGTGTTACCCCAGATCACAGGGAGAGGTGTACAGTGTTACCCCAGATCACAGAGAGATGTGTACAGTGTTCCCCCCAGATCACAGTGACGTGTACAGTGTTACCCCCGATCAAAGGAAGAGGTGTACAGTGTTACCCCAGATCACAGAGAGTGGTGTACAGTGTTACCCCAGATCACAGGGAGAGGTTTACAGTGTTACCCCCAGATCACAGGGAGAGGTGTACAGTCTTACCCCCAGATCAAAGGGATAGTTGTACATTGTTGCCCCCAGACCACAGTGAGAGAGGTTCAGTGTTACCCCAGATCACAGGGAGAGGCATACAGTGTTACCCCAGATCACAGAGAGAGGTGTACAGTGTTACCCCAGATCACAGGGAGAGGTGTACAGTGTTACCCCAGATCACAGAGAGATGTGTACAGTGTTCCCCCAGATCACAGAGAGAGGTGTACAGTGTTACCCCAGATCACAGGGAGAGGTGTACAGTCTTACCCCCAGATCAGAGGGAGAGGTGTACAGTGTTACCCCCAGATCACAGGGATAGGTGTACATTGTTGTCCCCAGACCACAGTGAGAGGGGTTCAGTGTTACCCCAGGTCACAGGGAGAGGCGTACAGTATTACCCCAGATCAAAGAGGGAGGTGTGCAGTGTTACCCCAGATCACAGGGAGAGAGGTACAGTGTTACCCCACATCACAGAGAGAGATGTACAGTGTTACCACAGAACACAGAGAGATGTGTACAGTGTTACCCCAGATCACTGAGAGAGTGGTACAGTGTTCCCCAATGATCACAGAGAGAGGCGTACAGTGTTACCCCCAGATCACAGTGAGAGGTGTACAGTGTTACCCCAGATCACAGGGAGAGGTGTACAGTGTTACCCCACATCACAGAGACAGATGTACAGTGTTACCCCAGATCACAGAGGGAGGTGTTCAGTGTTACCCCAGATCACAGATAGAGGTGTACATTGTTACCCCAGATCACAGGGAGATGTGTACAGTGTTACCCCAGATCACAGTGAGAGGTGAACAGTGTTACCCCAGATCACAGAGAGAGGTGTACAGTGTTACCCCAGATCACAGTGAGAGGTGTACAGTGTTACCCCAGATCACAGGGAGAGGTGTACAGTGTTACCCCAGATCACAGAGAGAGGTGTACAGTCTTACCCCCAGATCAGAGGGAGAGGGGTACAGTGCTACCCCCAGATCACACAGAGATGTGTACAGTGTTACTCCAGGTCGCAGGTAGAGGTGTACAGGGTTACCCCGATCACAGGGATAGGTGCACAGTGTTACCCCCGGATCACAAGGAGATTGTACAGTGTTACCCCAGATCACAGAGAGAGGGGTACAGTGTTACCCCAGATCACAGAGAGTGGTGTACAGTGTTACCCCAGATCACAGGGAGAGGTTTACAGTGTTACCCCCAGATCATAGGGAGAGGGGTACAGTCTTACCCCCAGATCACAGGGATAGGTGTACATTGTTGCCGCCAGACCACACTGAGAGGGGTTCAGTGTTACCCCAGATCACAGGGAGAGGCGTACAGTGTTACCCCAGATCACAGGGAGAGGCGTACAGTGTTCTCCAATGATCACAGAGAGAGGCGTACAGTGTTACCCCAGATCACAGGGAGAGAGGTACAGTGTTACCCCACATCACAGAGAGAGATGTACAGTGTTACCACAGAACACAGAGAGATGTGTACAGTTTTACCCCCAGATCACAGGGAGAGAGGTACAGTGTTACCCCACATCACAGAGAGAGATGTACAGTGTTACCACAGAACACAGAGAGAGTGGTACAGTGTTCTCAAATGATCACAGAGAGAGGCGTACAGTGTTATCCCCAGATCACAGTGAGATGTGTACAGTGTTACCCCAGATCACAGAGAGAGGTGTACAGTGTTACCCCAGATCACAGAGAGAGGTGGACAGTATTACACAGATCACCGAGAGAGTGGTACAGTGTTCTCAAATGATCACAGAGAGAGGCGTACAGTGTTATCCCCAGATCACAGTGAGATGTGTACAGTGTTACCCCCGATCAAAGGAAGAGGTGTACAGTGTTACTCCAGATCACAGGGAGAGGTGTACAGTTTTACCCCCAGATCACAGGGAGAGAGGTACAGTGTTACCCCACATCACAGAGAGAGATGTACAGTGTTACCACAGAACACAGAGAGATGTGTACAGTGTTACCCCAGATCACAGGGATGGGTGTACAGTCTTACCCCCAGATCAGAGGGAGAGGGGTACAGTGTTACACCCAGATCACAGAGAGAGCAGTACAGTGCTACCCCCAGATCACACAGAGGTGTACAGTGTTACCCCAGATCACACAGAGATGTGTACAGTGTTACTCCAGGTCACAGGTAGAGGTGTACAGTGTTACCCCCAGATCACAGGGAGAGGTGCACAGTGTTACCCCCGGATCGCAGGGAGAGGGGTACAGTGTTACCCCAGATCAGAGGGAGAGGTGTACAGTGTTACCCCAGATGACAGAGAGAGGTGTACAGTGATACACAAGATCACAATGAGAGGTGTACAGAGTTCCCCCCAGATCAAAGAATGACGTGTACAGTGTTACCCCCGATCAAAGGAAGAGGTGTACAGTGTTACCCCAGATCACAGAGAGTGGCGTACAGTGTTACCCCAGATCACAGGGAGAGGCGTACAGTCTTACCCCCAGATCACAGGGATAGGTGTACACTGTTGCCCCCAGACCACAGTGAGAGGGGTTCAGTGTTACCCCAGATCACAGGGAGAGGCATACAGTATTATCCCAGATCACAGAGAGAGGTGTGCAGTGTTACCCCAGATCACAGGGAGAGGTGTACAGTGTTACCCCAGATCACAGAGAGAGGTGTACAGTGTTACCCCAGATCACAGAGAGATGTGTACAGTGTTCCCCCAGATCACAGAGATAGGCGTACAGTATTACCCCCAGATCACAGAGAGAGGTGTACAGTCTTACCCCCAGATCACAGGGATAGGTGAACAGTGTTGATTCCAGACCACAGAGAGTGGTGTACAGTGTTACCCCAGATCACAGGGAGAGGTGTACAGTCTTACCCCCAGATCACAGAGAGAGGTGTACAGTCTTACCCCCAGATCAGAGGGAGAGGGGTACAGTGATACACCCAGATCACAGAGAGAGGTGTACAGTGTTACCCCCAGATCACAGGGAGAGGGGTACAGCGTTACCCCCAGATCACAGGGAGAGGTGTACAGTGTTACCCCAGATCACAGGGAGAGGTGTACAGTGTTACCCCGGATCACAGAGAGAGGTGTACAGTGTTCCCCCAGATCACAGGGAGAGGGGTACAGCGTTACCCCCAGATCACAGGGAGAGGTGTACAGTGTTACCCCAGATCACAGGGAGAGGTGTACAGTGTTCCCCCAGATCACAGAGAGATGTGTACAGTGTTATCCCAGATCACAGAGAGAGGTGTACAGTGTTAACCCCAGATCACAGGGAGACGGGTACAGTGTTACCACAGATCACAGGGAGAGATGTACATTGTTACCCCTGATCACAGAGAGGGGTGTACAGTTTTACCCCCGATCACCGAGAGAGGGGTACAGTCTTCCCCCAGACCACAGGGAGAGGCGTACAGTGTTACCCCAGATCACAGAGAGATGTGTACAGTGTTACTCCAGGTCGCAGGTAGAGGTGTACAGTGTTGCCCCGATCACAGGGAGAGGTGTACAGTGTTCCCCCCAGATCACAGAGTGACGTGTACAGTGTTACCCCCGATCAAAGGAAGAGGTGTACAGTGTTACCCCAGATCACAGAGAGTGGTGTACAGTGTTACCCCAGATCACAGGGAGAGGTGAACAGTCTTACCCCCAGATCACAGGGATAGGTGTACATTGTTGCCCCCAGACCACAGTGATAGGGGTTCAGTGTTTCCCCAGATCACAGAGAGAGGTGTGCAGTGTTACCCCAGATCACAGGGAGAGAGGTACAGTGTTACCCCACATCACAGAGAGAGATGTACAGTGTTACCACAGAACACAGAGAGAGGTGTACAGTGTTACCCCAGATCACAGAGAGAGGTGTACAGTGTTACCCCCGATCACAGAGAGATGTGTACAGTGTTCCCCCAGATCACAGAGAGAGGTGTACAGTGTTATCACAGATCACAGGGAGAGGTGTACAGTCTTACCCCCAGATCACAGGGATAGGTGTACAGTGTTGATTCCAGACCACAAAGAGTGGTGTACAGTGTTACCCCAGATCACAGGGAGAGGTGTACAGTGTTAAACCCAGATCACAGAGAGAGGTGTACAGTGTTACCCCAGATCACACAGAGATGTGTACAGTGTTACTCCATGTCACAGGTAGAGGTGTACAGTGTTGCCCCCAGACCACAGTGAGAGGGGTTCAGTGTTACCCCAGATCACAGGGAGAGGCATACAGTATTACCCCACATCACAGAGAGAGGTGTGCAGTGTTACCCCAGATCACAGGGAGAGAGGTACAGTGTTACCCCACATCACAGAGAGAGATGTACAGTGTTACCACAGAACACAGAGAGATGTGTACAGTGTTACCCCAGATCACAGAGAGAAGGGTACAGTGTTACCCCAGATCACAGGGAGAGGCGTACAGTCTTACCCCCAGATCACAGGGATAGGTGTACACTGTTGCCCACAGACCACAGTGAGAGGGGTTCAGTGTTACCCCAGATCACAGGGAGAGGCATACAGTATTACCCCAGATCACAGAGAGAGGTGTGCAGTGTTACCCCAGATCACAGGGAGAGGTGTACAGTGTTACCCCAGATCACAGAGAGAGGTGTACAGTGTTACCCCAGATCACAGAGAGATGTGTACAGTGTTCCCCCAGATCACAGAGATAGGCGTACAGTATTACCCCCAGATCACAGAGAGAGGTGTACAGTCTTACCCCCAGATCACAGGGATAGGTGTACAGTGTTGATTCCAGACCACAGAGAGTGGTGTACAGTGTTACCCCAGATCACAGGGAGAGGTGTACAGTCTTACCCCCAGATCACAGAGAGAGGTGTACAGTCTTACCCCCAGATCAGAGGGAGAGGGGTACAGTGATACACCCAGATCACAGAGAGTGGTGTACAGTGTTACCCCCAGATCACAGGGAGAAGGGGTACAGCGTTACCCCCAGATCACAGGGAGAGGTGTACAGTGTTACCCCAGATCACAGGGAGAGGTGTACAGTGTTACCCCGGATCACAGAGAGAGGTGTACAGTGTTCCCCCAGATCACAGGGAGAGGGGTACAGCGTTACCCCCAGATCACAGGGAGAGGTGTACAGTGTTACCCCAGATCACAGGGAGAGGTGTACAGTGTTCCCCCAGATCACAGAGAGATGTGTACAGTGTTATCCCAGATCACAGAGAGAGGTGTACAGTGTTAACCCCAGATCACAGGGAGACGGGTACAGTGTTACCACAGATCACAGGGAGAGATGTACATTGTTACCCCAGATCACAGAGAGGGGTGTACAGTTTTACCCCCGATCACCGAGAGAGGGGTTCAGTCTTCCCCCAGACCACAGGGAGAGGCGTACAGTGTTACCCCAGATCACAGAGAGATGTGTACAGTGTTACTCCAGGTCGCAGGTAGAGGTGTACAGTGTTGCCCCGATCACAGGGAGAGGTGTACAGTGTTCCCCCCAGATCACAGAGTGACGTGTACAGTGTTACCCCCGATCAAAGGAAGAGGTGTACAGTGTTACCCCAGATCACAGAGAGTGGTGTACAGTGTTACCCCAGATCACAGGGAGAGGTGTACAGTCTTACCCCCAGATCACAGGGATAGGTGTACATTGTTGCCCCCAGACCACAGTGATAGGGGTTCAGTGTTTCCCCAGATCACAGAGAGAGGTGTGCAGTGTTACCCCAGATCACAGGGAGAGAGGTACAGTGTTACCCCACATCACAGAGAGAGATGTACAGTGTTACCACAGAACACAGAGAGAGGTGTACAGTGTTACCCCAGATCACAGAGAGAGGTGTACAGTGTTACACCCGATCACAGAGAGATGTGTACAGTGTTCCCCCAGATCACAGAGAGAGGCATTCAGTGTTACCCCCGATCACAGGGAGAGGTGTACAGTGTTACCACAGATCACAGGGAGAGGTGTACAGTCTTACCCCCAGATCACAGGGATAGGTGTACAGTGTTGATTCCAGACCACAAAGAGTGGTGTACAGTGTTACCCCAGATCACAGGGAGAGGTGTACAGTGTTAAACCCAGATCACAGAGAGAGGTGTACAGTGTTACCCCAGATCACACAGAGATGTGTACAGTGTTACTCCAGGTCACAGGTAGAGGTGTACAGTGTTGCCCCCAGACCACAGTGAGAGGGGTTCAGTGTTACCCCAGATCACAGGGAGAGGCATACAGTATTACCCCACATCACAGAGAGAGGTGTGCAGTGTTACCCCAGATCACAGGGAGAGAGGTACAGTGTTACCCCACATCACAGAGAGAGATGTACAGTGTTACCACAGAACACAGAGAGATGTGTACAGTGTTACCCCAGATCACAGAGAGAAGGGTACAGTGTTACCCCAGATCACAGGGAGAGGTGTACAGTGTTACCCCAGATCGCAGAGAGAGGTGTACAGTGTTACCCCAGATCACAGAGAGAGGTGTACAGTCTTACTCCCAGATCACAGGGATAGGTGTACAGTGTTGATTCCAGACCACAGAGAGTGGTGTACAGTGTTACCCCAGATCACAGGGAGAGGTGTACAGTCTTACCCCCAGATCACAGAGAGAGGTGTACAGTCTTACCCCCAGATCAGAGGGAGAGGGTTACAGTGATACACCCAGATCACAGAGAGAGGTGTACAGTGTTACCCCCAGATCACAGGGAGAGGGGTACAGCGTTACCCCCAGATCACAGGGAGAGGTGTACAGTGTTACCCCAGATCACAGGGAGAGGTGTACAGTGTTACCCCAGATCACAGGGAGAGGGGTACAGCGTTACCCCAGATCACAGGGAGAGGGGTGCAGTCTTACCCCAGATCACAGGGATAGGTGTACAGTGTGACTCCAGACCACAGAGAGAGGGGTTCAGTGTTACCCCGGATCACAGAGAGAGGTGTACAGTGTTATCCCAGATCACAGAGAGAGGTGTACAGTGTTATCCCCGATCACAGGGAGACGGGTACAGTGTTACCACAGATCACAGGGAGAGATGTACATTGTCACCCCTGATCACAGAGAGAGGTGTACAGTTTTACCCCCAGATCACTTGGGAGACGTACAGTGTTACCCCAGATCACAGAGAGAGGTATACAGTGTTACCCCGAGATTACAGATAGAGGTGTACAGTGTTATTCCAGATCCCAGAGAGATGTGTACAGTGTTACCCAGATCACAGAGAGAAATGTACAGTCTTACCCCCAGATCACAGGGAGAGGTGTACAGTGTTGCCCACAGATCACAGAGAGAGGCGTTCAGTGTTACCCCCGATCACAGGGAGAGGTGTACAGTGTTACCACAGATCACAGAGAGAGGTGTTCAGTGTTACCCCAGATCACAGGGAGAGGTGTACAGTGTTACCCCAGATCACAGGGAGAGGCGTACAGTGTTACCCCAGATCACAGGGAGAGGCGTACAGTGTTTCCCCAGATCACAGGGAGAGGTCGACAGTGTTGCCCCCAGACCACAGGAAGAGCGGTTCAGTGTTACCCCCGATCAAAGGGAGAGGTGTACAGTGTTACCCCAGATCACAGAGAGAGGTGTACAGTGTTACCCCAGATCACAGGGAGAGGTGGACAGTATTACCCAGATCACCGAGAGAGGGGTACAGTGTTCCCCAATGATCACAGAGAGAGGGGTACAGTGTTACCCCCATATCACAGGGAGAGGCGTACAGTGTTACCCCAGACCACAGGGAGAGGCGTACAGTGTTACCCCAGATCACAGAGAGAACAGTACAGTGTTACAGCCAGATCACACAGAGGTGTACAGTGTTACCCCAGATCACAGAGAGTGGTGTACAGTGTTACCCCAGATCACAGGGAGAGGTGTACAGTGTTACCCCCAGATCACAGGGAGAGGTGTACAGTCTTACCCCCAGATCACAGGGATAGGTGTACATTGTTACCCCAGATCACAGAGAGAGGCGTACAGTGTTACCCCAGATCACAGGGAGAGGTGTACAGTGTTACCCCAGATCACAGAGAGAGGCGTACAGTGTTAACCCCAGATCACAGGGAGAGGTGTACAGTGTTGACTCCAGACCACAGAGAGAGGGGTTCACTGTTACCCCCGATCACAAGGAGAAGTGTGCAGTGTTACCCCCGATCACAGGGAGAAGCGTTCAGTGTTACCCCAGATCACAGTGAGAGGTGTACAGTGTTACCCCAGATCACAGAGAGATGTGTACAGTGTTCCCCCCAGATCACAGAGAGAGGTGTACAGTGTTCCCCCAGACCACAGAGAGATGTGTACAGTGTTCCCCCCAGATCACAGAGTGACGTGTACAGTGTTACCCCCGATAAAAGGAAGAGGTGTACAGTGTTACCCCAGATCACAGAGAGTGGTGTACAGTGTTACCCCAGATCACAGGGAGAGGTGTACAGTGTTACCCCCAGATCACAGGGAGAGGTGTACAGTCTTACCCCCAGATCACAGGGATAGGTGTACATTGTTACCCCAGATCACAGGGAGAGGGGTACAGCGTTACCCCAGATCACAGGGAGAGGTGTACAGTGTTACCCCCAGATCACAGGGAGAGGGGTACAGCGTTACCCCCAGATCACAGGGAGAGGTGTACAGTGTTACCCCAGATCACAGGAAAGGTATACAGTGTTACCCCAGATCACAGGGAGAGGGGTACAGCTTTACCCCAGATCACAGGGAGAGGGGTGCAGTCTTACCCCAGATCACAGGGATAGGTGTACAGTGTGACTCCAGACCACAGAGAGAGGGGTTCAGTGTTACCCCGGATCACAGAGAGAGGTGTACAGTGTTATCCCAGATCACAGAGAGAGGTGTACAGTGTTACCCCAGATCACAGAGAGAGGCGTACAGTGATCCACCCAGATCACAGAGTGACATGTACAGTGTTAGCCCCGATCAAAGGAAGAGGTGTACAGTGTTACCCCAGATCACAGAGAGTGGTGTACAGTGTTACCCCAGATCACCGGGAGAGGTGTACAGTGTTACCCCAGATCACAGTGAGAGGTGTACAGTGTTACCCCAGATCACAGAGAGAGGCGTACAGTGTTAACCCCAGATCACAGGGAGAGGTGTACAGTGTTGACTCCAGACCACAGAGAGAGGGGTTCACTGTTAACCCCGATCACAAGGAGAAGTGTGCAGTGTTACCCCCGATCACAGGGATAAGCGTTCAGTGTTACCCCAGATCACAGTGAGAGGTGTACAGTGTTACCCCAGATCACAGAGAGATGTGTACAGTGTTCCCCCCAGATCACAGAGAGATGTGTACAGTGTTCCCCCCAGATCACAGAGAGAGGTGTACAGTCTTACCCCCAGATCACAGGGATAGGTGTACATTGTTAACCCCAGACCACAGTGAGAGGGGTTCAGTGTTACCCCAGATCACAGGGAGAGGCGTACAGTGTTACCCCAGTTCACAGTGAGAGGTGTACAGTGTTACCCCAGATCACAGAGAGAGGTGTACAGTGTTACCCCAGACCACAGAGAGATGTGTACAGTGTTACCCCCAGATCACAGGAAGATGTACAGTGTTACCCCCAGATCACAGAGAGAGGTGTACAGTGTTACCCCAGTTCACAGTGAGAGGGGTGCAGTCTTACCCCAGATCACAGAGAGAGGTGTACAGTGTGACTCCAGACCACAGAGAGAGGGGTTCAGTGTTACCCCGGATCACAGAGAGAGGTGTACAGTGTTATCCCCGATCACAGGGAGATGGGTACACTGTTAACCCCAGATCACAGAGAGAGCGGTACAATCTTACCCCAGATCACAGGGAGAGGTGTACAGTGTTAACCCCAGATCACAGGGAGAAGGGTACAGTGTTACCACAGATCACAGGGAGAGATGTACAGTGTTACCCCAGATCACAGAGAGGGGTGTACAGTTTTACCCCCAGATCACTAGGGAGATGTACATTGTTACCCCAGATCACAGAGAGGGGTGTACAGTTTTACCCCCAGATCACTTGGGAGACGTACAGTGTTACCCCAGATCACAGAGAGAGGTATACAGTGTTACCCCGAGATTACAGATAGAGGTGTACTGTGTTATTCCAGATCCCAGAGAGATGTGTACAGTGTTACCCAGATCACAGAGAGAAATGTACAGTCTTACCCCCAGATCACAGGGAGAGGTGTACAGTGTTACCACAGATCACAGAGAGAGGTGTACAGTGTTACCCCAGATCACAGGGAGAGGCGTACAGCGTTACCCCCAGATCACAGGGAGAGGTGTACAGTGTTACCCCAGATCACAGGGAGAGGTGTACAGTGTTACCCCGGATCACAGAGAGATGTGTACAGTGTTCCCCCAGATCACAGAGTGACGTGTACAGTGTTACCCCCGATCAAAGGAAGAGGTGTACAGTGTTACCCCAGATCACAGGGAGAGGTGTACAGTGTTACCCCCAGATCACAGGGAGAGGTGTACAGTCTTACCCCCAGATCACAGGGATAGGTGTATATTGTTAACCCCAGACCACAGTGAGAGGGGTTCAGTGTTACCCCAGATCACAGGGAGAGGCGTACAGTGTTACCCCAGATCACAGAGAGAGGTGTACAGTGTTAACCCAGATCACAGGGAGAGGCGTACAGTGTTACCCCAGTTCACAGTGAGAGGTGTACAGTGTTACCCCAGATCACAGAGAGAGGTGTACAGTGTTAACCCAGATCACAGCGAGAGGCGTACACTGTTACCCCAGTTCACAGTGAGAGGTGTACAGTGTTACCCCAGATCACAGAGAGAGGTGTACAGTGTTACCCCCGATCAAAGGAAGAGGTGTACAGTGTTACCCCAGATCACAGGGAGAGGTGTACAGTGTTACCCCCAGATCACAGGGAGAGGTGTACAGTCTTACCCCCAGATCACAGGGATAGGTGTACATTGTTGACCCCAAACCACAGTGAGAGGGGTTCAGTGTTACCCCAGATCACAGGGAGAGGCGTACAGTGTTGCCCCCAGACGACAGAGAGATGTGTACAGTGTTACCCCAGATCACAGGGAGAGGCCTACAGTGTTACCCCAGATCACAGGGAGAGGGGTACAGTGTTCCCCAATGATCACAGGGAGAGGTGTACAGTGTTACCCCAGATCACAGGGAGAGGCGTACAGTGTTACCCCCTGATCACCGAGAGAGGTGTACAGTGTTCCCCAATGATCACAGAGAGGGGGGTACAGTGTTAACCCAGATCACAGGTAGAGGTGTACAGTGTTACCCCAATCACAGGGAGAGGTGCACAGTGTTACCCCGATCACAGGGAGAGGGGTACAGTGTTACCCCGATCACAGGGAGAGGGGTACAGTGTTACCCCGGATCACAGGGAGAGGTGCACAGTGTTACCCCAGATCACAGAGAGAGGGGTTCACTGTTACCCACGTTCACAGGGAGAAGTGTGCAGTGTTACCCCCGATCACAGGGAGAAGCGTTCAGTGTTACCCCAGATCACAGGGAGAGGTGTACAGTGTTACCCCAGATCACAATGAGATGTGTACAGTGTTACCCCAGATCACAGAGAGAGGTGTACAGTGTTATCCCCGATCACAGGGAGACGGGTACACTGTTAACCCCAGATCACAGACAGAGGGGTACAATCTTACCCCAGATCACAGGGAGAGGTGTACAGTGTTAACCCCAGATCACAGGGAGAAGGGTACAGTGTTACCCCAGATCACAGGGAGAGGTGCACAGTGTTACCCCAGATCACAGGGAGAGGTGCACAGTGTTACCCACAGATCACAGGGAGAGATGTACAGTGTTACCCCAGATCACAGAGAGAGGGGTACAGTGTTACCCCCAGATCACAGGGAGAGGGGTACAGTGTTATTCCAGATCCCAGAGTGATGTGTACAGTGTTACCCAGATCACAGAGAGAGGTGTACAGTGTTGCCCCCAGATCACAGAGAGAGGGGTTCAGTGTTACCTCCGATCACAGGGAAAGGTGTACAGTGTTACCCCCAGATCACAGGGAAAGGTGTACAGTGTTACCCCCAGATCACAGGGAGAGGCGTACAGTGTTACCCCAGATCACAGAGAGATGTGTACAGTGTTACCCCAGATCACAGGGAGAGGTGTACAGTGTTACCCCAGATCACCGAGAGAGGGGTACAGTGTTACCCAGATCACAGAGAGAGGTGTACAGTGTTAAACCAGATCACAGGGAGAGGTGTACAGTGTTTCCCCCAGATCACAGGGAGAGGCGTACAGTGTTACCCCAGATCTCAGAGAGAGGTGTACAGTGTTACCCCAGATCACAGAGAGAGGTGTACAGTGTTACCCCCAGATCACAGGGAGAGGTGTACAGTGTTACCCCAGATCACAGAGAGAGGTGTACAGTGTTACCCCCGATCAAAGGAAGAGGTGTACAGTGTTACCCCAGATCACAGAGAGTGGTGTACAGTGTTACCCCAGATCACAGGGAGAGGTGTACAGTGTTTCCCCCAGATCACAGGGATAGGTGTACAGTCTTACCCCCCGATCACAAGGATAGGTGTACATTGTTACCCCAGATCACAGAGAGAGGTGTACAGTGTTATCCCAGATCACAGGGAGAGGTGTACAGTGTTAACCCCAGATCACAGAGAGAGATGTACAGTGTTACCACAGAACACAGAGAGACGTGTACAGTGTTACCCCAGTTCACAGTGAGAGGTGCACAGTGTTACCCCAGATCACAGAGAGAGGTGTGCAGTGTTAACACCAGATCACAGGGAGAAGGGTACAGTGTTACCCCAGATCACTGGGGGAGGTGTACAGTTACCCCCAGATCACAGGGAGAGATGTACAGTGTTACCCTAGATCACAGAGAGGGGTGTACAGTTTTACTCCCAGATCACTAGGGAGATGTACAGTGTTACCCCAGTTCAAAGAGAGAGGCGTACAGTGTTACTCCCAGATCACAGTGATAGGTGTACAGTGTTACCACAGATCACAGGGAGAGGCGTACTGTGTTACCCCAGATCACAGAGAGAGGTGGACAGTATTAATCAGATCACAGAGAGATGTGTACAGTGTTCCCCACCGATCACAGAGAGAGGCGTACAGTGTTACCCCAGATCGTAGAGAGATGTGTACAGTGTTCCCCCAGATCAAAGGAAGAAGTGTACATTGTTACTCAAGATCACAGAGAGTGGTGTACAGTCTTACCCCCAGACCACAGGGATAGGTGTACAGTGTTGCCCCGATCACAGGGAGAGGGGTTCAGTGTTACCCCCGATCACAGGGAGAGGTGTACAGTGTTACCCCCAGATCACAGAGAGAGGTGGACAGTATTACCCAGATCACACAGCGATGTACAGTGTTCCCCAACGATCACAAAGAGATGTGTACAGTGTTACCCTCAGATCACAGAGAGAGGTGTACAGTGTTACCCTCAGATCACAGAGAGAGGTGTACAGTGTTACCCCAGATCACAGGGAGTGGTGTACAGTGTTATCCCAGATCACAGGGAGAGGTGTACAGTGTTACCCCAGATCACAGGGAGAGGTGCACAGTGTTATCCCAGATCACAGGCAGAGGTGTACAGTGTTACCCCAGATCACAGGGAGAGGTGCACAGTGTTATCCCAGATCACAGGGAGAGGTGTACAGTGTTACCCCAGATCACAGGGAGAGGTGTACAGTTTTACCCCAGATCACAGAGAGAGGGGTACAGTGTTACCCAAGATCACAGTGAGAGGTGTACAGTGTTAACCCCAGATCACAGGGAGAGGTATACAGTGTTACCCCACATCACAGAGAGAGGTGTACAGTGTTACCCTCAGATCACAGAGAGAGGTGTACAGTGTTACCCCAGATCACAGGGAGAGGTGTACAGTGTTACCCTCAGATCACAGAGAGAGGTGTACAGTGTTACCCTCAGATCACAGAGAGAGGTGTACAGTGTTACCCCACATCACAGAGAGAGGTGTACAGTGTTACCCTCAGATCACAGAGAGAGGTGTACAGTGTTACCCTCAGATCACAGAGAGAGGTGTACAGTGTTACCCCAGATCACAGAGAGAGGTGTACAGTGTTACCCCACATCACAGAGAGAGGTGTACAGTGTTACCCTCAGATCACAGAGAGAGGTGTACAGTGTTACCCCAGATCACAGGGAGAGGTGCACAGTGTTACCCCAGATCACAGGGAGAGGTGTACGGTTTTACCCCAGATCACAGAGAGAGGGGTACTGTGTTACCCCAGATCACAGAGAGAGGTGTACAGTGTTAACCCAGATCACAGGGAGAGGCGTACAGTGTTACCCCAGATCACACAGAGGTGTACAGTGTTGCCCCAGATCACAGAGAGATGTGTACAGTGTTACCCCAGATCACAGGGAGAGGCGTACAGTGTTACCCCAGATCACCGAGAGAGGGGTACAGTGTTCCCCAATGATCCCAGGGAGAGGTGTACAGTGTTACCCCCAGATCACAGAGAGAGGTGTACAGTGTTAACACAGATCACAGGGAGAGGTGTACAGTGTTCCCCAATGATCACAGAGGGAGGTGTACAGTGTTACCCCTGATCACAGAGAGAGGTGTACAGTGTAAACACAGATCACAGAGAGAGGGGTTCAGTGTTACCCCAGAACACAGAGGGAAGTGTACAGTGTTACCCCAGATCACAGGGAGAGGTGTACAGTGTTACCCCGGATCACAGGGAGAGGTGTACAGTGTTACCCCACATCACAGAGAGAGGTTTAAAATGTTACTCAGATCACACAGCGATGTACAGTGTTCCACCAGATCACAGGGAGAGGTGTACAGTGTTACCCTCAGATCACAGAGAGATGTGTACAGTGTTACCCTCAGATCACAGAGAGAGGTGTACAGTGTTACCCTCAGATCACAGAGAGATGTGTACAGTGTTACCCTCAGATCACAGAGAGAGGTGTACAGTGTTACCCTCAGATCACATAGAGAGGTGTACAGTGTTACCCCAGATCACATAGAGATGTGTACAGTGTTACCCTCAGATCACAGAGAGAGGTGTACAGTGTTACCCCAGATCACATAGAGATGTGTACAGTGTTACCCTCAGATCACAGAGAGAGGTGTACAGCATTACCCCAGATCACAGGGAGAGGTGTACAGTGTTACCCTCAGATCACAGAGAGATGTGCACAGTGTTACCCTCAGATCACAGAGAGAGGTGTACAGTGTTACCCTCAGATCACAGAGAGAGGTGTACAGTGTTACCCTCAGATCACAGAGAGAGGTGTACAGTGTTACCCCAGATCACATAGAGATGTGTACAGTGTTACCCTCAGATCACAGAGAGAGGTGTACAGTGTTACCCTCAGATCACGGAGAGAGGTGTACAGTGTTACCCTCAGATCACAGAGAGAGGTGTACAGTGTTACCCCAGATCACAGGGAGAGGTGTACAGTGTTACCCCAGATCACAGAGAGAGGTGTACAGTGTTACCCTCAGATCACAGAGAGAGGTGTACAGTGTTACCCTCAGATCACAGAGAGAGGTGTACAGTATTACCCCAGATCACAGGGAGAGGTGTACAGTGTTACCCCAGATCACAGAGAGAGGGGTGCAGTGTTACCCCAGATCACAGAGAGAGGTGCACAGTGTTACCCAGATCACAGGGAGAGGAGTACATTGTTATCCCAGATCACACAGAGGTGTTACCCCGATCACAGGGAGAGGTGCACTGTGTTACCCCCAGATCATTGGGAGAGGTACACAGTGTTACCTGAGATCACAGATAGAGGGTAACAGTGTTAACCCCAGATCACAGGGAGAGGAGTACATTGTTACACCCTGATCACTGAGAGAGGTTAGATTACATTACATTACATTATATTACAGTGTGGAAACAGGCCCTTCGGCCCAACAAGTCCACACCGACCCGCCGAAGCATAAAACACCCATGCCCCTACATTTAGCCCTTACCTAACACTACGGGCAATTTAGCATGGCCAATTCACCTCACCTGCACATCTTTGGACTGTGGGAGGACCCGAAGGAAACCCACGCAGACACGGGGAGAATGTGAAAACTCCACACAGTCAGTCGCGTGAGGCAAGAATTGAACCTGGGTCTCTGGCGCTGTGAGGCAGCAGTGCTAACCACTGTGCCACCGTGCCGCCCACGCACTATACACCGCAGTGTACAGTGCGGTGTACAGTGTTCCGCAGATCACAGAGAGAGATGTACAGTGTTAACCCGAGATCACAGACAGAGATGTACAGTGTTACCTTAGATCACAGAGAGAGGTGTACAGTGTTACGCAGATCACACAGCGATGTACAGTGTTACACCAGATCACATAGAGAGGTGTACAGTGTTACCCCCAGATCACAGAGAGAGGTGTACAGTGTTACCCCCTGATCACAGAGAGAGGTCTACAGTGTTACCCTGATCACAGAGAGAGGTGTACAGTGTTACCCCCAGATCACAGAGAGATGAGTACTCTGTTCCCCCAGATCACAGGGAGAGGCATACAGTGTTACCCCAGATCACAGGGAGAGGTGTACAGTGTTACCCAGATGACAGGGCGAGGGGTACAGTGTTACCCAGATCACAGGGAGAGGTGTACAGTATTACTCCAGATCACAGGGAGAGGTGTACAGTGTTACCCCCTGATCACACAGAGGTGTACAGTGTTACCCCAGATCCCAGGGAGAGGTGTACAGTGTTACCCCAGATCACTGAGAGATGTGTACAGTTTTACCCCCAGATCACAGAGAGAGGGGTACAGTGTTACCCCAGATCACACAGAGGTGTACAGTGTTACCCCAGTTCACAGGGAGCAGAGTACAGTGTTACCCTGATCACAGAGAGAGGTGTACAGTGTTACCCCAGATCACAGGGAGTGGTGCACAGTGTTACCCGAGATCACAGATAGAGGGTAACAGTGTTAACCCCAGATCACAGGGAGAGGGGTACAGTGTTACCCCCAGATCAGAGGGAGAGGGGTATAATGTTACACCCAAATCACTGAGAGAGGTGTACAGTGTTACCGCAGATCACAGGGAGAGGAGTACAGTGTTACCCCAGATCACAGGGAGAGGTGTACAGTGTTACCGCAGATCACAGAGAGAGATGTACAGTGTTATCCCGAGATCACAGGGAGATGGGTACAGTGTTACCCCAGATCACAGAGAGAGGTGTACAGTGTAACACCAGATCACATAGAGAGGTGTACAGTGTTACCCTCAGATCACAGGGAGAGGTGTACAGTGTTACCCCAGATCACAGGGAGAGCTGTACAGTGTTTCTCCAGATCACAGAGAGAGCTGTGCAGTGTTTCTCCAGATCACAGAGCGAGCTGTACAGTGTTATTGTCACTTTCAGGCATATCCCTGGTTCCTGTGAAAATTAACCCTAATGGTTTGTCAAAGATGATACATCTTTCCCTGTACATGGCTCAAGATATTCTCCTCCCATCCCCACTCAGCACTGTGTATTATCAGGGTTTGTGGAGATTTATGCTTTCTTTAACGTTAACACTTTTTAAGACCATTACCTTGCATAAGAGTGAAATCTTTGGAAACGGCATAATCAATGAGTTGAGAGGATGGGACATGCTGAATTGGGAACCACATGGAAGATGACATTCAATCCAGGGAAGATTTGGAACAAGGTATTTTTGTCTGGAAGAATGAGAAGCAGCAAAATAAACGGTTGAGAGGGATCGCAAAGTGTGAGAAATTTGGAGGTGGGTCTACACCCGTCTTTGAATGTGGGAGGATAAATTGAAAAAGCCTGAAAAGAAACATAGGGGGTCCTTCACTTTTGAACAAAAGTAAGACAGTAGTGCTAAAACTTTACAAATTATTGTCTTATCTCCAGCTGCCCTGTTGTATCCAGCTGTGCGACTGTTCCTTGTGTAGGATAGAAACCTGGTAGACAAGCTGCAGAGGAGATACACTCAGAGAGTGCCAATACTACAGGCTTCAGAGATTATATGAACTGAGCTGTTTCCCTTTTCATGGACTTAGAGCATAGAACATAGAACAGTACAGCACAGGAAGGGACCTTTCAGATTACAATGCTTTGCTGAACATGATGCCAGATTAAATTAATCCCTTCTCCTGCCCTTGGTCCATCTCCGTCCATTCCTTGCATATTCACATGTTAATCTAAAGGTCTTTTAAATGCCCCTATTGTATCTACCTCCACCACCTCCCCTGGCAACCTGTCCCAGACTCCTACCAGTCTGTGTAAAAGGTGTGCCCCTCACATCTGCTTTGAACTTTTCCCCTCTCACCTTAAATACATGCCCCTTCATTTTAGACATTTTAACTCTGGGAAAAGGATTCTGACTGTCAACCCTATCTATGCATCTCATAATTTTATAGCCTTCTATCAAGTCTCCCCTCAGCCTCCAGAGAAAACAACCCAAGTCTTTCTCGTCTCTCCTTCTCGCTCATAACCTCTAATCCAGGCAGCATCCCGGTAAATCTCTTCCAGCACCCTCTCCAGAGCCTCCACATCCTTCCTGTCATGTGGCGACCAGAATTAAACACAATACTCTTAAGTGTGGCCTAATGAAAGACTTGTAAAGCTGGAACATGACATCCTGACTCTTGCACTCAATTCCCCAAGCAATAAAGGCAAGCATGCCCTACACCTTCTTTACCACCCTGGCTACTGGTTCAAAATGATGAAGGGTTTTAATAAACTTAAACATGAGCTCTGTTTTCAGAGGAGTCTATAACCACAGGACACAGAGTCACATTAATTTCCAAAGTACCAGAGGGGAATTGCAAAGTTCTTTTTTTTTAAAATGCGGCGAGTTAATATGGAGTGGAATGTGCTGCCTGGGAGGACAGTGAAAGCTGAATCAACAGTAACTTTCGAGAAGAATTTAATAAATATTTGAGGTGGAACATTTGTAGGACTGTGGGTGAAGGGCAGGGGGGTGGAACTTATTGCTTCATACAGACACAATGGTTGGACTGACCTCCTTCAGTGCTGCATGATGTGGGAGAGAGGGGAGGGTGGGAGATCGGAGTGACCAATGAAGCTGTGTCCATGTGTATTTAATATGATGGTGCCAAGACCGTGAATGAGATTTCCCAAGCTCAAGGAATGGATCCCATTGGTGCCTGGCGCCAGGACCTTGCGACAGTTCACGGAGCTGTGCATACATACACTGCAGAGGCGCAGGTGACAATTATGCAGGGACAGAGAGTGGTAGTGTGAGCTGTTCTGAGGATTTGAGCAGTTACGGGTGATTGCTCGACAAACCTCTATAATCTCCTTCATCTCGACAACCAGCTGCAATCTCTACGCTCCTTCAATGATAACCTCCACAGCATCCATCATTACCAGCTGGACCATCGAAGAATCATAGAATCCCTCCAGTGTGGAAGGAGGCCATTTGACCTATCGAATCCACACTGACCCTTTGAAGAGCATCTCACCCACACCCACCCCCATCACGGTCACCCTTCATTTCCCATGGCTAACCCAGCTAGCCTGTACATCCCTGGACTCTATGGGGCAATATACCATGGCCAATCCACCTAGCCCAGCACACCTTTGGACTGTGGGAGGAAACTGGAGCAGCCGGAGAAAACCCACACAGACACGGGGAGAAGGTGAAAACTCCACACAGACAGTCGCCCGAGGCTGGAATCGAACCCCGGTCCCTGAAGCCGTCAGGCAACAGCGCCAACTGTGCCACACTGCCTAAGCTCTAAGCTTTAAAATTCTCTCCATGAACATCTCTACTCCTCCATCCCTTTTTCTGACTTGAAAAATCTTCACTTTAAATCCCTTAAAATCTCCCTTTAAATAAGCATGGACATTTTAAACTGGGGGTATGGTCAGACTGGCAGCCAATATAAACCAATGGGCACAGGAGTGAGGTTGGGCGGCAGTGATAGGTGCTCGGCACAGGACCCAAGATGGCGGCAGTGGGTCAGCATGGCAACACGGGCAGTGTTGGAGGGCCTGGCACAGAATGGATGGTGATGACAGGGGCAAAGCAGTGGCAGTTAACCCCAGGTCCATGGCAAGTTGCTGGAGCCCAAGGGAGTGCCGGTGGAGGCAATGATTGCGGTGAGCCATAACAACATGAGGGGCATAGATCATAGAACATAGAACAGTACAGCACAGAACAGGCCCTTCAGCCCACAATGTTGTGCCGACCACTGATCCTCATGTATGCACCCTCAAATTTCTGTGACCATATGCATGTCGAGGAGTCTCTTAAATGTCCCCAAAGACCCTGCCTCCACAACTGCTGCTGGCAATGCATTCCATGCTCTCACAACTCTCTGTGTAAAGAACCCGCCTCTGACATCCCCTCTATACTTTCCTCCAACCAGCTTAAAACTATGACCCCTCGTGTTAGTCATTTCTGCCCTGGGAAATAGTCTCTGGCTATCGACTCTATCTATGCCTCTCATTATCTTGTATACCTCAATTAGGTCCCCTCTCCTTCTCCTTTTCTCCAATGAAAAAAGTCCGAGCTCAGTCAACCTCTCCTTATAAGATAAGCCCTCCAGTCCAGGCAGCATCCTGGTAAACCTCCTCTGAACCCTCTCCAAAGCATCCACATCTTTCCTATAATAGGGCATCCAGAACTGGATGCAGTATTCCAAGTGCGGTCTAACCAAAGTTTTATAGAGCTGCAACAAGATCTCACGACTCTTAAACTCAATCCCTCTGTTAATGAAAGCCAAAACACCATATGCTTTCTTAACAACCCTGTCCACTTGGGTGGCCATTTTAAGGGATCTATGTACCTGCACCCCAAGATCCCTCTGTTCCTCCACACTTCCAAGAATCCTATCCTTAATCCTGTACTCAGCTTTCAAATTCGACATTCCAAAATGCATCACCTCGCATTTATCCAGGTTGAACTCCATCTGCCACCTCTCAGCCCATCTCTGCATCCTGTCAATATCCCGCTGCAGCCTACAACAGCCCACTATACTGTCAATGACACCTCCAACCTTTGTGTCGTCTGCAAACTTGCTGACCCATCCTTCAATCTCCTCATCCAAGTCATTAATAAAAATTACAAACAATAGAGGCCCAAGGACAGAGCCCTGTGGAACACCACTCACCACAGACTTCCAGGCAGAATATTTTCCTTCTACTACCACTCGCTGTCTTCTGTTGGCCAGCCAATTCTGTATCCAGACAGCTATGTCCCCCTGTATCCCATTCCTCCTGACCTTCTGAATGAGCCTACCATGGGGAATCTTATCATGGATCGGGTAAATAGACATGGTCTTTACCCTGGGTTGGGAGAATCCAGAATTGGAGGGCATAGGTTTAGGGTGAGAGGGGTAAGATATTAAAGAGACCTAAGGGGCAGCTTTTTCACGCAGAGGGTGGTACGTGTAAAAAATGAGCTGCCAGAGGAAGTGGTGAAGGCTGGTACAAAGGCATTTGGTTGGGTATATGAATAGGAAGGGTTTGTAGGGATGTGGGCCAAGTGCTGGCAGGTGGGACTAGATTGGGTTGGGATATCTGCTCGGCATGGACGGGTTGGACCGAAGGGTCTATTTCCATGCTGTACATCTCTATGACTGTATGGCTATAAGAAGGAAATGGGACGACAAACTCTTTTGCTTTATTTTTTGGCTTTATATTCTGCGTCTGTACTTCATTTTCTGTGTTTCTAGATGGCGCTGGGAGGTGGTGGCAGTAAGTAGCCCATTTCACTGTGTCTGTAATAAATGTATCCAATCTAATCAGAGAGATGAGTGGCAAACGGGGAGATTCATGAGGTCCTTAGTGATTGATTCTGTAATTCTGAGTCCATCAGAATGCTTCACATTTCCATGACCTTTCCGGTGAATCGTTCCATCCTTGTGATTCCCCATGATTTTAACTAAGTGGGTCAACTCCAAATGGGGGATCAAACACGGTCTCTCCCTGTGAAGATTTCTCATTAGTTCGGTTCAGATATTCTCCAACAAAGTTTCAACTCGAGACGGACAGGTCAACTCATCGAACAGAAGGAAGCTCAGAGGATTCAGATTTCACAATACGGAGCTGTGGGAAGCAAAGACTCTTGGGTTCCTCTTCTCAGCTCCTCTCCATCCAAAATGTCAGCATCGCTGAATGGGAGGATCCACGCAGATTGCTGCTTCCGTTTTGGTTACAAGATTTTGATCGACTATTTCAGCTCAATTTCCTTTTTCCATTTTCTCTGGGAAGGAACCCATATGAGTCATGATAGAAAGAGAGAGGTACACGGTGTGTGCTTACCAACTGCTGTCTGTCTAAAGGGAGTTGGCCATGATGAATCAAAGTCAAATTGGTGTCTCACTGCACTCAACTCATCAATACTACCTTGCCCTATCCATTCAGAGCAGGAGGCTGCATTTTGGGAGTTCTCAATGCTTTTAGAAATTGCGTTGGTGGCAAGTCTTATGCATGGATTGTATCAGAATTTCCTCTGACCCTCAAGCTTGATAAAATCATCAGCATTTTTCTTTGCCCTCACTCATGGTGGTGGTGTGGCCGAGCGGTCTAAGGAGTTGGATCTTAAGCTCCAGTCTCCAGCGAGTTATGAGTTTGAATCCCACTACTACCTGAATCACGGGTGATATATCTCAGGCAGTTGCTTGCGAAAGACCTGGGCAGTTTCAAGTCTGTGATGCTTAAAAGGAAAATGAGCTGCTTGAGTGGTTCGGGTGATGGATTTGGTATTTATTAATGGGCTGCACGGTGGCTCAGTGTCTCAGTGGTTAGCACTGCTGCCTCACAGCACCAGGGAGCCAGGTTTGATTCCAGCCTCGGGCGACTGACTGTGTGGAGTTTGTACATTCTCCCCGTGTCTGCGTGGGTTTCCCCCGGGTGCTTGGGTTTTGTCCCACAATCCAAAGATGCGCAGGTTAGGTGAATTGGCCAGGCTAAATTGCCCATAGTGTTCAGGGGTAAATGTAGGATAATAGTGTAGGGGAATGGGTCTCTTCAGAGTGGGTTACTCTATGGAGACTTGTTGGGCCAAAGGGCCTGTTTCCACATTATACAGAATCTATGACTCATGGGATGTGGGCATCGCTGGCTGGCCCAGTATTTATTGTCCCTTGAGAAGGTGAGAGTGAGCTACCTTCTTGAACCACCGCAGTCCATGTGCTGTGAGTAGACCCACACTGTCGTTATGGAGGGGATTCCTGAAATTTGACTTGGAGAAACTGCAGGAACAGTGATGCATTCCCAAGTCAGGAGGGGAGCTTGCAGGTAGTGGTCTTCCCATCGAGCTGTTGCTCTTGTCCTTCTAGATGGAAGTGATTGTGGGTTTGGAATGTGCAGTGTAAGGATCTTTGTAGAATTTCTGCAGTGCATCTCATAAGGTATTAACTGCACAGAAACAGAGTGTTTGGCTGATTTGTTTCTGTGGTACCTACACTCCACACAAGGCTTCTTTCACTCCACCCAAGTTCCCGTTCCAGGCCTACTGCACCCAGGTGACCCCACTCCAACACCTCACTGCCAATTCCAGGAGTCCATGCATTGGGTCTACAAAGCCAGGGGTCCCCACTCTGGTCACCGCCAATGCTGTTCCGGCCTCTCCATGATGTCAGCAAGATGGAGGAAATAAGAAGAAAAAGAAAGACCGTGAAAAGGCGAGAGAAGAAAAGACCTATGGCCAGCCTGGGATGGACAGGCCCTTACCGTGCTGGTGCCACCATCTTGAATAGCTGGGCTGGTTCTGCCCTCCATGCTGCTAGGCCCACTCCCTCTGCAGTTGCTGCCGCTGCTGCACATGCTCAGAAGGCTGGGCCTGCTCTTGCCCCACAGAAGGTACAAAGAAAGGCTTTGAAATGGAAAAAAAGAGAGATAAAAAGCAAAAGTAAAAAGGAAACAAAGAAAGCAGACAGAGGCGGATGAGTCCCGGACCAGGAGCTCGAACAAACGGCTCAACATCCCCAATGAGGCCAGCCAGCAGCATTGTGCTATTGTTAATGGACTAGCCCTTCACACATCAGCCCGGGTGCTATTGAGGCAAGAGGGACCACCCCCACCATGACATCAGCAGATGCCATTTCAACTCATTACATCCAGAATCTATAAAAGCTCAATCAGGAAGCAACTGGATTGTTGTAATTACTGTAATGTCCCATTTGGGCCGGGGTGAGGGGGGTGGGTGGGGGTGGGGGGAGGATGGTGAAAGCTGCCATTCATTTCCTACAGGTGACTCTGAACCCCACAGCAATCTGACTGACTCTGAGTTGCCGAACCTAACGCCCCTGTAAACCAGATACACGTAGGCTACCCACTACCACCCGAGCATGGACAATAAGAGATGGCCAATTAATACGGCATACAGGAAGGATGTAATTACATTGGAGACAGTTCAGAGAAGGTTCACTAGATAAATTTCATAATTCTCTCAATGGCTTAGAAAAAGAGATTTAATTATATATGATGCTTAAGGGGATTGACAAAGTAGATTTAGATTTTCTCTTGTGGGATAATAAGTTCATAAGAAACAGGAGCAGAAATTAGGCCATTCAGCCCATTGAGTCTGCTCTGCCGTTCACCCGCTTTCTCCCCATAACCCTTGATCCCCTTGATACTCAAGAACCTCCATCTTAAATATACTCAATGACCTGGCCTCCACAGCCTTCTATGGCAGTGAATTCCATAGATTGACCACTCTCTGGCTGAAGGAGTTTCTCATTATCTCCGTTTTAAAAGGTCTTCCCTTTACCCTGGTCCCAGGTTTAGGATAAGGGGTGGCAGGTTTAAAACAGAGATGAGGAGGAATTACATCTCTCACAGGGTCATGAACCTGTGGAACTCAATGTCCCAGAGTGTGGTGGATGCTGAGACTCTCAATAAATTGAAGGACGAGATAGACACATTTTTAATGAGTAGCGGCTTGAAGGATTATGGGGCGTGGGCAGGAGAATGGAGTTGAGGCAGGAATAAGATTAGCCACGATCATATTAAATGGCGGAACAGGCTCAAGGGGCTGTATAGTCTATTCCTGGATCTAACTCTTCTGATTCTATGTTTTTATGTGGCGAGTAACTCTTCATTGCCTGCCCACATTTACAAGGCACAGGTCAGGAATGAGATGGAATACTCCCCTGCGATTGGATGAGCATAGCTCCAACAACACTCAAGAAGCTTGACACCATCCAGGCCAAAGCAGCCCCCACTTGATTGGCACCACATCCACAAACATCCACTCCCTCCACCACCCATGCTCAGCAGCAGCAGTGTGTGCTATCTACAAGGTGCACTGCAGACATTCACCAAAGATCCTTAGACAGCACCTTCCAAATCCAGGACCACCATCATCTAAAAAGGCAAGGGCAGCAGAAACATGGAAACACCACTACCTTTAAGTTCCCCTCCAAGCCTCTCACCATCCCTCCATGGAAATATATCACCGTTCCTTTGCTATTCCTGGTCAAAATCCTGTAATTCCCTCCTACTTCCTACAGAACAATAAAACATTCCTTCAGGTTGGTAAACTGTGCATTACACTTTGCTGTTTAAAGTGTGAGAGACGTAAACCAGAAAATTATTAACCAATTTAATTAGAAAGTGTAACCAGGAATTGCTAGAGAAACTCAGCAGATTTGGCAGCATCTGAGGAGATGAAATCCGAGTTAACCTTTTTCAGTCCTGTGATCCTTCTAGAGAGCACCTTGATCTGTTCATTGTGTTACCACATGGATGCTGAACCCCTCTGCCAAATAAAACCAAACACCCAGAAAAGCCTTGCCTTGCAATCTGTTAAAAGTGTGAGTGAGTGAAAGAGAACTCCTTATTTCCACTGTTTAAAGAAAAATAACAAGTTACTTTCCTAACTCTAATAATGAACCCTAAACAAAACTATCACTAAAGCGAACACTCTTTCCCCTAACTAATCATTATCCCTTAACTGAACACAGTTCTCTTAATATGCTGTAGCAATACCACAATTATTAAAGATTACATTAACTCAATCTCAAGTCCACACAATCTCTTATGCTTCTGGTCTTCCAAATTCTGCTGTTTTCTCCCTAATCTCCTTCTTTCTTTCTATTGCGAGTACCTTTACATGAAAATATACCTTTTGATAGACAGTGCTTTCTGAAATTTCTTTGAGAGCAGGATGTTTATTTCTTCAGATGGCCTTCGCTCCCTGGCTCTACGGCAGTTACTCTGACCAATTTTCAAAATGCCGGTGTGTTTTATACCCCCAAACATCATTCCCTCTCATTGGTCTGATGTTGTCAATACAATAAATTCAAACTCATTGGGTTTCAGTACTGTGGGCATAACTTAAATTAATTGGTTAAATTTGAATTGTTGTCAAAACAGCAACCAACACTCAGGTATCTGTTTAATAGACATTTGCTTCATGTATCTACTTTGGAACAGCCTGTCTGTTAGCTGTTCTGTTATAGAACATTACAGTGCAGTACAGGTCCTTCAGACCTCGATGTTGCGCCAACCTGTGAAACCAATCTAAAGCCCATCTATCCTACACGATTCCATTTTCAGCCAGATGTCTATCCAATGACCATTTAAATACCTGTGAAGTTGGCGACTCTACTCCTGGCAGCTGTGGCTGTACTTTAAATTTAGTTTAAAATTCAGAAAACACTTTCTATCTTAAAGTGAGCATATGCTCTTTTGACTTTGTATCAATTGTTTTATAACTGGAAAGTGTGGCTTTCCCTGGGAGATGAGATTCAAGTATATAGACATTTTCAAAATGAAGAGGTGCAGAAAAGAAGGCTAAATGAATACAGACCATTATAACCGGAGGATAGAAAGACTAGGTCATGTTTCAGATGTATAAAGTCCTGGTTGGACCAAAATGGGAGCTATAGAATCTCTACACCGACCCTTTGAAGAGTATCCCACCCAGATCCTTTCCCTTACCCTTTTACTCCACATTTCCCCCTGACTAATGCACCTAACCTACACTTCCCTGAACACTATGGGCAATTTAGCATGGCCAATTCACCTAACCTGGACATCTTTGGACTGTGGGAGGAAACTGGAGCACCCGGAGGAAACCCACGCAGACACAGTGAGAATGTGCAAACTCCACACAGACAGTCGCCCAAGGCTAGGATTGAAGCCGGGTCCTTAGCGCTGTGAGGTAGCAGTGCTAACCACTGAGTCACCGTGCCACCCTTATTGTGAGCAGTTCTGGGCACCATGGTTCAGAGTAGAGGAAGTGCAGTCTAGATTCACCTGAATAATTCCTGGACTCCAAGTGTTCAATTACAATACGAGATGAAACTAACAGTGAATATATTCACTAAACTTTGGTTAACAAGTGATTTGATCAAAGCTTTAAAATGTTCAAGGAAGAGATATGACTAAATAATGAGAAATGACTTCTGCTGAGGTGTTTAGGAGGGGGTGCAGACGGTAAGGATTAGAGCTATGACTTTCAGGAGTGAAATTAGGGAAGACATTGTTGCACAGAGGGCAATAATAGTTTGGAAATTTCCATCCACAACTGGCAATCGATGCTCAATCAATTTCAAAACGAGAATTGATGGAATCTTTGTAAAGCAAAAGTTTCAAAGGGCATGGAGTAAAGGGAGGTTAATGAAATCAGGTCAGAGGTCAGCTGTGATCTCAGTGAAAGATGGAAGAGACTCAATAGTCTTGTCTTTGTTTCAATGTTCAGAGGCAGAGATGTGAAGGGAATGATGGTGAAATTAAGATGGCAATAGTCATGTTTTGTAATATGTCAAGCAGCTAGGACAAGGCTGAGAGTTTATTCCTTCTTGAAATGTAAATATTGTTGATAGTTGGAGGGGAGTTGATTCCTTGGGTTCATGAGGATGCCAGATACAGCCCTCAGGAAAACTTGATCCCACTATCTTAGTGACTAGTTTCACCATTTCTCTGATTGCATCACCAAGTGTTTTTCAGGAATGGTGGTTAGATTTTGAGAATGAAGTGACATGGTCTGGAGCAGAGGCTGCAGTCTGTAAGGTTACATCAGTGTTTCGAACTCTTGTTTAATATCATCTTGGTTCAAGAAGGAGCATGGTCAAACATTCCTCAGTAGGTCCCATGTACATTGGGTTGAATCCATTAGAAAGCCTTTTACTCTTTTAGAATATTGACTTGATGGATTGACTGGCCATATTTTCTTCGGTTCTTAGTTTCTCTGTGGTCTCCCTCTGCATTGCAGCAAACCCCTCTCAGGCCCTCATACAGCTTGGCTGCTTTGAAAGCTCTACCATTCTTCTCACCAGTCAGTAGGAAGTGCAACTCTTAACGATTTAGTTCCTCAATGTAGGGAATTATCTATTTTCCATTTGGATCTCCTTTGTTGTCACCAAACTGGGATCACTGAGGGGAATACCAATGACAACATCCTTTGTCCTAGACCCTGGTACTTTCTATTGGAATAACTTAGAGTGATGGCTGTATCACTTTATGATTGAAGACCCTCACTATTTTCCTTTGATTTTTCTCCTTTGTTTGGTGAAACTTTGAGCTGAGGTTAGAGCAAGTTGAACTTTTGAATAGCTCCGTATTTCAAAAGAGGAGAAAACAAACACAGACGTTTGCTGTTGGGAACTGGCCTTGGAAATATTACGGCTTAATTAATGATCTAGAGATCATTGTGAATGAGTCAGCACCGAGCATGGCTATGCCCAGGGCTGACAGCTTGGTTGGATATTAAGGTGGTCATTCAAGGAAGGACCGATGCTAACCAGCTAACCACAGAGAATATTGATTAAAAAAGAAAAATAAAGAAGAAACTGATTCTGACTGGCGCAGAATGCTTTTGGAAGCTTTCGGACTGACTGCTGTGTTTTACACGCTCTAGCTTTCTACCTAGTTTAAAGAATGTTGCATGTTCTGAGGAAAAAATATCAGTCTGTACGAAATCATACTTCTGGAAGTCTACTGAAGTGTTCACATTCACTGGTGACTCAAAATTATGTCAACTCATGAAGGCTTTGTATCCAACATTTGAAACTATTTAATTGAACTAGCAAATTAGAATTTTTTTTCTTTTCAATTTACTCTTTAACCATGTATGTCTCTCTGTGTGAGTGAGGGACAAGACTGGGTTTAGACTGGGTTTACATTGTAAATATTAATGAGATTGCCTTATTGTTTAGATTTCTCCCGCTCAGATTACAATATTTACGATAAATTATTTCTTTTTGTTGAAGTTAGGAACTCGGTGTCCAAGATCTGTTATTCATACAGAATGGTTAGGGACAACTGGGCAAACTTTGAGTCACTGAATGATTTGACTTCACTGTGTTGCAATTCCAGTGATGGTGAGGCTGATTTGATTTGGTTTTCTATCCCTGGGGCATAACAATACGCCACTGCTTTGTCTTCCTTGCAATAAGTTTACAAAGATGACTTGGAAAATCTGTAACTACAGAGACAGTTGCAAAGGAAGAGATTGTATTTACAATGTTCAAAAAACATCACACACACGTACCCCTAAATCTCTCCAAGTTGGGCCAATATTTATTAAAGGTGAAAATGAGGACTGCAGATTCTGGAGATCAGAATCGAGAGTGTGGTGCTAGAAAAGCACAGCAGATCGTGCAGCATCTGAGGAGCAGGAGAATTGACATTTTGGGCAAAAGCCCTTCATCAGGAATGCCTCATTTCTGATGATGAGCTTTTGCCTGAAATGTTGATTTTCCTGCCGCTCGGATGCTGCCTGACCTGCTGTGCTTTTCCAGCACCACACTCTTGACAGTATTTATTATAGGACATCCTTTGAAATCTTGAGAGATTGATCCAATGATACAGGGCCCTTCAGGGCAGTCTGATTGATCAGATTGAATAGTCAAGACTTTGAACAGTTTTGTTTTTAATTTTTTTATGGATTTGGTAAGAGTACAGTTTTGGCCACCACTAATTCCAAAGGATGATCAGAGACAATTGCAAAATTTGGGACTGAACCCAAGTATAAGCCAGACAATTGCAATCCTCATAGAGACCACAATTTCAAACTAAATTGAACTTTATGTTAATAGCTGAATTGGATGACACAATAAAATCTCATGTGTTAAGACCTTTACTGTAACAAAGAGATAAAGAAAATTGACTAAATGTTAATTTTGCAGAAACTTCTCCTTTAAACTACAGAACAGAGCCTTACCATTTTAATATTAACACAACTGAGAAACACACTCACAGATATACATGGTCATTTGGTTTTCCCAGACTCAGTTTAACATCATTCTTCATTCCAAAGAGCTTGTCCCTGTTCTATCCCCTTCACAATAACTTCCAAATGCAGAACTGTCTTTCATGGGGAGAGCTTTTCCTGGTGATTAAGCTTGTCGCCTGAGCTAGGCCCATCTTCCAGCTTCATTCCAAAACCTCACAAATTTGTTAGTTTCTTTCCAAATGTGATACCCCTCCGTCCCATTCCAGTGCAGTGAATCATAAAGATTTTCAGCCTTTAGCTACTCCCTCTCTCTGGGATCATGGCAGACTGCCTGGGCCCATCAATTTTCAGGAATACCTTGGAAATGTCCAAAACCTTTCAGAACTCCTCAGCAATATGAACCCTTTGGGCCTGTTGTCCAGGTAGGAAAGCTACTCAGTAGAGCCTAGTTTTCTAGTAAATAAAATTGAATAAGTTAAAGGATAATTTAAATATGTATCTGTTTACAAGAGGTGGCATGGTGGCTCAGTGGTTAGCACTAATACCTCTAGGGACCCGGGTTCGATTCCAGCTTCAGGCAACTGACTATGTAGAGTATATTCTCCCCGTGCCTGTGTGGGTTTCCTCTGGGTGCTCCAGTTTCCTCCCACAGTCCAAAGATGTGTAGGTTAGGTGCACTAGTCAGGGGTAAATGTAGGGTAATGGATCTGGGTGGGTTACGCTCCGGAGGGTTGGTGTGGACTTGGTGGACTGAAGGACCTGTTTCCACATTTTAGGGATTCTATGAACCTGATATTCTGAACAGTTTCCTGGGTCTTTGGAGACTAGCATTGTAAGCTATACTCTCCAAGTGTGGATACCTTACACATTATTTCCAGCAAATCCACCCAGTGCTCTCTGTACTCTGTAACTACCCATGCTATCGGGGCCTGTTGTCAGGTAGACTTCAGAACAGGTCAGGCAAAAGTGAGGACTGCAGATGCTGGAAATTAGAATCTAGATTAGAGTGGTGCTGGAAAAACACAGCAGGTCAGGCAGCATCCGAGGAACAGGAAAATCAATGTTTCGAGCAAAGGCCCTTCATCAGGAATGAAGGCAGGGAGTCTCTGGGGTGGAGAGATAAATGGGAGGGGGTTGGGCGGGGGAGAAGGTAGTCAAGAGTACAATAGGTGAGTGGGGGTGGGGATGGAGGTGATAGGTCAGAGAGGAGGGTGGAGTGGATAGGTGGAAAGGAAGATAGGCAGGTAGGACAAATCATGGGGACAGTGCTGAGCTGGAAGGTTGGAACTGGGGTGAGGTGGGGGAACGGGAAATGAGGAAACTGTTGAAGTCCACATTGATGCCCTGGGGTTGAAGTGTTCCGAGGCAGAAGATGAGGCGTTCTTCCTCCAGGCGTTAGGTGGTGAGGGAGCGGCGGTGAAGGAGGCCCAGGACCTCCATGTCCTCGGCAGATTGGGAGGGGGAGTTAAAATGTTGGGCCACAGGGTAGTGTGGTTGATTGGTGCGGGTGTCCCGGAGATGTTCCCTAAAGCGCTCTGCTAGGAGGCGCCCAGTCTCCCCAATGTAGAGGAGACCGCATCGGGAGCAACGGATACAATAAATGATATTGGTGGATGTGCAAGTAAAACTTTGATGAATGTGGAAGGCTCCTTTAGGGCCTTGGATGGAGGTGAGGGAGGAGGTGTGGGCGCAGATTTTACAGTTCCTGCGGTGGCAGGGAAAGGTGCCAGGATTGCAGGGTGGGTTGTAGGGGGGATGTGGACCTGACCAGGTAGTCATGGAACAGGTTACAAGACCCCCTTCATTTTATCTTAAAGACACAGTCCCAAAAATATTAATTAAAAACCAGCTTAGGCTGGTAGCACCACCACTGACAAGCATTAATGAGCGTTATTAATCTCTCGTCACCACCTGGACAGTTTTCCTTCCATTTTTTACTTTGCCAATCTTCAGAGAGGCGCTGAAGATTGAATTTAATTCAGCACTCTTCATGGCAGGATTTGATCTCATGATCCCTGGCTTCCTCAGTCAGTCCCAGGGCCACGAAGCTACCAGGTGAGTGGGCGAAGTAAGCAAATCCAGCTTTACCTTCTGGGTGTCCACATCCCGAGAGCAAATATTTTAAAAAGAAACTCTGACTAACTCCTCTTCAAACCACAAGTGTGAGGTGATCCATGAGCAACAGCTGAAAGAGAGGATCTATTTACTCTCGTGTCTTCCCAACATCTTGTTTAGTTTCACGGAGGAGGGCGTTTGGCCATGATTCAAGTGTGCACTGAGTCACAGGGCCCCACTTACTCCCTTCAACCTGCAGTAGACACAGGTGCCACCCTTGGCTCAGTGGTCTCGATTTGCACTCCGAGTCATTTTCCTGTGGTTTCAGGTTCATCTCCAGGGGGTTGTGCACCTCATGCAGGCTGACACACCAGTGCTACAGGGTCACTGGGGATTGCGGGGGGGGGGGGGGGGGGGGGTGGGATGCTTGAGAGCCAGCCTGCTCCCTCTAATGGATGTAAAAGACATCACCACATTATCGGAAGAATAGAGCTCCGCCAGTGACCAGCCAACACGACTTAGTGACCAACTGGTCATGACCTTATTGCCACTTCTTGGTCCTGACTCTTTACAGATTGGCTCCAGTGCTTCCTATGTTGCCACAGCATGTTCTCAGATGAACTCAAATGTACCTTCAACCCTGAAGTTACGAGAAACGCTTCCAACTGATTCTTTGGGAGGCAGTTGACTGAAGGATGGCCTGATGAGGATTTTTAAAAATTAGGTAGAGGCTCGACAGGGGAGATATTGAGGAAATGTGTCCACACAAGAGCAGAACGAGGCTGTAAAATGCAAGATAGTCACTAAAATAAAAATCCAACCACTGATTCAGGAGAAACGTCTTCGCTCAGAGAACCGTTGATGATGCTTGCCTGTCTTGCTATCCTTGACCCCCTTCTAATCCTTACCTTCTTGCTGCCCCCTCTGCCAGCATGAGGATCTGGCATTTTCAGTCAGTGCTGAATCAAGTGGGCTCAACCCACCTCATCTCGCCCCCTAGCTCCTGCTTTGTGAACTGCATGGACCATCCCCTTTTTCCTGAGAGAGTAGGTGAGGACTCTGTTGAAACACTCAGCTGAAAGCCAGCCTCCTAAAGAGCTCAGCAACCCCTCAGTACAGCAGCTGAGAGACAGGCCACACTCAAGACAGAAGTCTCAGGGGTGGGAGCTTGATCTCAGAACATTCCACATTCAGACTCCCATATTACCAGAGGGACACCTCACTTACTGGTCTGTGAAGACCTTTCTCCACAAACACGGGGATGTGAATTCAGGCTGGAAGGCTAGCTCCCCTTCGAGAGCAGATCTGGTGGGGAACAGATCAAAACCGGGAACCTCCCACCTCTTCCTTGGAGCAAGCTGACCCAGAATGCAAACAAACATTGTGGGCTGGGCTGGGGTGGGGAGGCGGGGTGCGCTGATTTTCACCATCATTCTGCAGACCTGACCTTGGATCTATGCTCAATGTGACTCGACCACTCCCTCATGTGACGCCAATCCCAGCTCCTGAGTCACCAGCAGGATGCGAAGCTGGTCAAACACGTTTCACACAATGGAATCTAGGCTGCCAGTTTGGGGGTAAAGACTCTTTCAAACCCCAACAAGCTGCATTTTCATTGTGCCTTCTACATGGCGAAACAGCAGGCAGCACTGCCAGACAGGACTGATCGGTGAGTCACAGAGGGAGACATTAGGCCAGGAGATCAGAAGCTTTGTCAAAGAGAGTCTAAAAGGACCAGACAGAAATCTGGTCTTGCATGTGGATTTGAAAGGGTTCATAGAATCATATCATTCCTATGGTGCGGAAACAGGCCACTCTGCCCAATAAGTCCACACCAACCATCCAAGAGTATCCCATCCAGACCCATTTCCCATTGCTCTACATTTACCCCTGATTAATGCATCTAACCTACACACCCCTGAACACTATGAGCAATTTAGCATGGCTAATTCACCTAACCTGCACATCTTTGGACTATGGGAGGAAATGACCTGAAGGGCTTATGCCCAAAACGTCGATTCTCCTGCTCCTCGGATGCTGCCTGGCCTGCTGTGTTTTTCCAGCACCATATTTTTCAACTGTGGGAGGAAACCAGAGCATCCAAAGGAAAACCACACAGAGACGGGGAGAATGTACAAACTCCACATAGACAGTTGCCCGAGGTGGGAATCAAACCTGGGTCCCTAGTGCTGAGGCAGCAGTGCTAACCACTGAGCCACTGTGCCACCCTACTGAGGGGTTAATGCCGAGGGGTGCCCTAAGTACCACCTGCTATGGTATTGTTGTGTAGACTTATGGGCAGAGCAGATTAGGACCTCGGGCAAGTGAGACCTAACGTCAGGATGTCCTCCAAGTCTCTGTCACAAACGTCGATCAATGTAACCAGTACCTGGCTATGAACATGCAATGACTTGCGTCTTGTTAAGTACAGGAGCCTCCACTAGTTAGACCAGGAAATGGTTTTCCTCTCCGACAGGCTTCCTCATTTCCTACATTCAGAAAGGATGATGGGAGGGAGCTTCATTTGCAGCTCATGCCAAGCTACCCCAGGCTGTAACACAGGGAAGAGGTTCAGGGAGGGAATCCTGAAGTTTCGGGTCACAGGATTTGTGGGCAATGAAGAGGCAAAGGAACTCGTAAAGCACAAGTGGCCGGGAAGTAGAGGAATTATCTGGGATCCCAGAAGCTGGTGTGGACAGGAGCAGGCTGGAAAGGCAGGGAGAGATTGGAACATGAGAGCGAGAATGTCAAAATGGTGGCATTGTTGAACCTGGAGCCAATGGAGTTCAACGAGCACAGGAAGCAGGGGTGAACGGGAGACAAACTGGAAAGTTTCAGATGAGCTTGTGTTCTCGAAGTGTAGAAGATGGGAAACTGAGATTGGCCGGGAAATAATCTAAGAGTTGAGTCTGGGCGTAACATTACAACCACAACACTGGTGAGACCTCTAATCCAGTCCGTCTGCACTTTACTTGGGCACAAATCCCAGACACAAAAGACTTGTAGTATTAAACAGGTCCCTCCCAATATGACAGGCTAATGGGATATGGCTGGGGCCCCAGGTACTCTCAGTCAATCTCCGTGGTTTGTTAGCGGGGAGACCTGGATTTTCCGATAGGCAGATAATTGTTTCTGCAGCTTAGCTGGAAGGTACGGGTGGGGACCCTGCAGACACCCCAAAGTAGCAAACTCCAAAGGCATTGCCTGGAAAAGCAACTTTTCCATTGAGCAATTCGCAACACCAGGAACACCCCCCCACCACTGAAGGTCTCCATTTAAATTGGGCAATGTGGAAGATTCCGCTGCAGTTAGTAAATAGTTCTCCAGGAAACACTGGATAAATAAAAATGTGGTCTCCCTCTCTCTCTGACTGACACACACACACACACTTATTCTATTCACTGATCCTATACACAGACCCCCTTTCTCCCATGGGACCTAACAAACCTGGCACATTCCCCCTCTCCTCCCAGGAATGGGGCACATTCTCCCACTCCTCTCAGGAACCTGATCCATTCCCCCTCTCCTCACAGGAACGGGACATTTTCCCCCCTCTCCTCTCAGAAATGGGACACATTCGCCCTCTCCTCTCAGGAATGGGACACATTCGCCCTCTCCTCTCAGGAATGGGACACATTCGCCCTCTCCTCTCAGGAATGGGACACATTCCCCCTCTCCTCTCAGGAATGGGACACATTCGCCCTCTCCTCTCAGGAATGGGACACATTCCCCCTCTCCTCTCAGGAATGGGACACATTCCCCCTCTCCTCTCAGGAATGGGACACATTCCCCCTCTCCTCTCAGGAATGGGACACATTCCCCCTTCCCTCTCAGGAATGGGACACATTCCCCCTCTCCTCTCAGGAAAACATCCTCCCACTTTCAAGAAAGTGACACCTCTCCCCTCCCTACCTCCACCGTCTGACAGCTCCCTACCCTGCCACCACACCTGCCACTTCGACCCCCAGCCCCAAGACTCCCCCCTTCCTGCAGAACCTAACAATCTCCCTCCCACCGTGAGACCTGATATCTCACAGTCACCCCTCCCTACCATAAACACTAATCCCATCATTTAACTGGTCCCTTTGGCACCCTGCACCCTGGCAGCACCCTTCCCAATTGGCACCCCAACGTTTACACCCTGGCATTCTGGCAAACCACCCTCATAGTTACTTTACAGACTTAACCCTTTCACTGAAGCTGTCAAAGTAACCGTCTGTAATGCTGGACCCTCAAAGCACAGAATATAGCAGCTGACTAATGTAAGAAACGGGCTGTGGATTGCCATCCTCCCTCACTAACCTCCACAAGAAGAAACCTTTCAGATTAAGAGTCAGGCTACACATTTCTGAAGGGCCTGAGTGGGATCTCCTGTCACAGAGACAGAGGGTTTATTAAGTAATGAGTAAGAAATGGAGAGCAATCTGTGTGATTGTTACCTGGAAACTTTGGTCCAGTTTTTCCAAATTTGTGGATGACCCAAGATCAGGTGGGAATGTGGGTAGTCTCAAAATCTAGGGAGGGTTCAAGGGGATTTGGGCAGGCTGGGGATATTGGCGTGGACATGGAAAATGGGATAGAAGACAAAGACAGGGATTTATTGGAATATTATCAAAGAGAATTTTATGCCAAGTCGTACGGCAACTCAAAGATGAATGGTTTGAGATGCATCTTAATGGAGGAAAGGGAAGGAAAGAGATTTGGGCAAGGAATTCCAGGGCTTGGGAACTAGGCAGCTGAAAGCACTGCAGTAAAAGAGGAAGCAATTAAAACCAGAATAATGGGGGCCAGATTTGAGGAGCATGGGGATAGCAGGGTTGTTTGACTGGAGGATTAGCAGTGACTAGGGCGGTGGAGGGCTTTGGAAACAAGCTTGCCAACTTTAAAGTCGAGGCATTGTCTAATCCAGAAACAATATAAGTCGGCAAGTTATGAAGCTGATGGTCTGAAAGGAATCCAAGGGTTTAGAATGTGGTTGGGAACATTCCTCTCACCACAATCCAAAGATGTGCAGGTTAGGTGAATTAGCTGCGCTAAATTACATAGAGTGTTCAGGGGATGTGTAGGTTAGGTGCATTGCTCAGGGGTAAATGTAGAGTAATAGGGTGGGGGAATGGCTCAGAGTGGGTTACTCTTCGGAGTGTCAGTGTGGCCTTGTTGGGCCAAATGGCCTGTTTCCCCACTGTAGGAGTTCTACAATTCTCTCTGACAACAAATGCTGGACAGCCAGTGATGCCCGTATCCCATGAACGAATAAATCAGAATGGCCTTGCCTCAATCACCTCTCAGTCACCTACTGGATTCATCCCTCCTATCGACCAATCAGGTAATATCCTCTGCCTGGCTTCACCTATCTCCACTTTGACACCCTGCCCCCGCCCTCTCCTTTACCTGCAGCTCCCCCCCCCCCCCCCCCCCACCCCCCGACCCCCCCAGTCCTGAGGAAGGGTTACATCCAAAACGTCGACTTCTCCACCTCCTGATGCTGCCTGGCTTGCTGTGTTCCTCCAGGCCTCCTGCCTGTCCATCAGCTTCTGAGGCAGAATTACAAAGATGCATAGTTGAATATTTGTGCTATTATCTACTTTGGTAGAAAAATCAAAAAAGACAGAATATATCACAAATGGTGAGAGATTAGTAAGTGTTGGTGTCTAAAGGGACATGAGATTCCTTGTTCAAAAGCCACCAAAACATAATGTGCAGTTACAGCAAGGTATTAGAAGACAGGGAGAATGTGCAAACTCCATACAGTATCCAGACAGTCGCCCGAGGCTAGAATCGAACCTGGGTCCCTGGCACGGTGAGGCAGCAGTGTATTGACCATCATTATGAGGGGATTTGAGTTTCGCAGTAAAGATGTCTTGCTGCAGGGTACTGTTTCTTAATGATACCAAACCTGGAGTATTGTGGACAGTTATGGTTCTTTATCTCAGGATACTAGCTGCCGAGGGAGTGCAGTGGAAGTTTTGTAGATTAACTTGAGGGATGGTGGGATTGTTTTATGAGGAGGGATTGGAGAAACTGCTCCTGTATTCTCTACATTTTCAAAGAATGAGGGACGATCTTACTGAAATGTACCAAAACATAACGGCATGACAAGGTGGATGTAGATAGGATGTTCGCCCCTGGCTGGTGAATCCAGAATCAGACAAAGTAATCTCAGAATACGGGGGTGGGCCACACAGGATTGAAATGATGAGAATTTTTTTCAAAGAATGGCAAATCTTTGGAATTCCCCACCCAGAGGGTATAATGTTCAATCAGTGAGCCAGACAGAAATCGATACATTAATGGAGACATTAATGACATGAATGGAAAGGAGATAAGGCAGGAAAGTAGCAGTTAGGTCAAAGATCTGCTGTGATTTATTTGAATTGCAGAGCAAGCTCAGTGGGTCAAATTACGTACTTGTGCTCCCATGTTCTTCCTGGAGAAGTGCCCACCTGGTTATGTGTTCTTCAGTACTCTCAGTGAAGAGCTTGCAGATACGGGTTACTGATTTGTGGTCCTGCTAAAGATTACCCAGTTTGTTATAACCTAAACAGCTCCAAATACAGACGCAGAACTGCCAACAGAATGCTCCCAATATGACAATGAGTTCTGCCCCAGATCCTGGTCTAAAACACTGCTTGAAATTACTTACCAGCACACAACACAATGCGATGGGATTATCAGGGAGGTTTCACCTTGAGTTGGAAATACACTTGGGGCTTCCAACACATGACCTCCAGCCTCAAACTAACCCCAACCAAACAGCTTCACTTTATAATTTCCAATATTTTTACATTGAATGGAATGACAAGGCTGTCCTGAAAGAGACCTTTTGGTCCATCTTGCCTGTGTCAGTTCAATGAGCTAATTTCTCCCAGTGCCTTAACCTTGCCCTACAAACCAGCATTACAGATCACGCTGTTACAAAGGGTGTTTTGTTGACACAAATTTGCGATAACGCGTTTAACAAATTGGGAACACTATTCCTACAGGGCGAACTTTTAAAGCGTACATTGGTTATGTTGCGATTCTGGCCCCATTAGTTTAAATGGCACCACTTTTACGTGATTTTCTTACAACACGGGTTTGCATGAGAATGCAACTATCGGATTACAGCGTTCCCTGACCGCGTTCCCTTTTGGAAGTTTGAGCACTAACTCCCCACCAGTTCCAGCAATGACCACCTCTCCCAGGGGGTGCTGCTAGTACAGGTGAGCCATCAGTCACCCAACTGGCCAGTGGGTCTTGAAGGTGGGCTTCCCGCCTCAGGGTGTGGGAGTCCTGCTGACCAATAAATCCAGTCAAATCTTTCCGTCCCTGACTTTACAATGAATGGGGCCTCTTGTCTTCTCAAAATATTCAAGCCACTGCCTATCCATCCCAATCACATCAAATTCCTGCAAATAGTTAACTCTACCAATTCTAACCTGCTTCTTTTAATAGCGAGAATCCAAAGCCAGTATGTTCCTGTTAAGGTGAAGGGCAAGGCTGGGAAGGAATGCTGGATGACTAGAGCAACTGAGGCTTTGGTCAAGAATAAGAAGGAAGCACATGTCAGGTACAGACTGCAGAGATCGATTAAATCCCTAGAAGAGTATCCTTAAGAGGGAAATCAGGAGGGCAAAAAATAGACATGAGATAGCTTTGGCAAATAGGGTTAAGGAGAATCTAAAGGGATTCTACAACTACATTAAGGCCAAAAGGGTAAGTAGGGAGTGAGTAGGGCTCCTTAAAGAGCAGCAAGGTAGCCAGTGTGTGGGGCAGAAGAAGAATGGGGGGACACTAAACGACACTTGTGGATCTCCTAACAGTGGTCAGGACCAGAGGCGCAACATGTACCGGGAAATAGAGAAGGCATGTCAGAAAGGCAAGGTCACGGTGATCATGGGGGACTTCAATATGCAGGTGGACTGGGTAAATAATGTAGCCAGTGGATCCAAAGAAAGGGAATTCATGGAATGCTTACAGGATGGATTTTTGGAACAGCTTGTCATGGAGCCCACAAGGGAGCAGGCTATTCTGGACCTAGTGCTATGTAATGAACCAGACTTTATAAAAAATCTTAAAGTAAGGGAACACTTAGGAAGCAGCGATCATAATATGGTAGAGTTCAGTCTGCAGTTTGAAAGAGAGAAGGCAAAATCGGATGTAATGGTGTTACAGTTAAACAAAGGTAACTATGAGGGCATGAGAGAGGAACTGACGAAAATCGACTGGAAGCAGAGCCTAGCAGGGAAGACAGTAGAGCAAAAATGGCAGGAGTTTGTGGGTAAAATTGAGGACACTGTACAGAGGTTCATCCCCAAGAAAAGAAAGATTATCCGGGGAGGGATTAGACAGCCATGGCTGACAAAGGAAGTCAGGAAATGTATCAAAGACAAAGAGAGATCCTATAAAGTGGCCAAGAGCACTGGGAAATCAGAAGATTGGGAGGGCTACAAAAACAAACAGAGGATAACAAACAGAGAAATAAGGAAGGAGAGGATCAAATATGAAGGTAGGCTAGCCAGTAACATTAGAAATGATAGTAAAAGTTTCTTTCAATACATAAGAAACAAACGACAGGCAAGAGTAGACATTGGGCCACTTCAAACTGATGCTGGAAGCCTAGTGATGGGAGATAAGGAAATAGCTGGAGAACTTAATAAGTACTTTGCGTCAGTCTTCACAGTGGAAGACATGAGTAATATCCCAATAATTAAAGGAAGTCAGGGGGCTGAGTTGAGTATGGTTGCCATTACAAAAGAGAAAGTGCTAGAAAAGCTAAAAGGTCTTAAAATTGATAAATCTACTGGCCCCGATGGGCTACATCCTAGAGTTCTGAGGGAGGTGGCTGAGGAAATAGCGGAGGCATTGGTTGAGATCTTTCAAAAGTCACTGGAGTCAGGGAAAGTCCCGGATGATTGGAAGATTGCTGTTGTAACCTCCTCGTTCAAGAAAGGATCAAGGCAAAAGATGGAAAATTATAGGCCAATTAGCCTAACCTCGGTTGTTGGTAAAATTCTAGAATCCATCATTAAGGATGAGGTTTCTAAATTCTTGGAAGAGTAGGGTCGGATTAGAACAAGTCAACATGGATTTAGTAAGGGGACATCGTGCCTGACAAACCTGTTGGAGTTCTTTGAAGAGATGACAAGTAGGTTAGACCAGGGAGACCCAGTGGATGTGGTCTATCTAGACTTCCAAAAGGCCTTTGATTAGGTGCTGAGCAAGGTGAGGGCCCATGGTGTTCGAGGTGAGGTATGGATTGAAGATTGGCTGTCTGACAGAAGGCAGAGAGTTGGGATAAAAGGTTCTTTTTCAGAATGGCAGCCAGTGACAAGCGGTGTCCGGTAGGGTTCAGTGTTGGGGCCGCAGCTGTTCACTTTATATATTAATGATCTGGATGAAGGGACTGGGGGCATTCTAGCGAAGTTTGCCGATGATACAAAGTTAGGTGGACAGGCAGGTAGAACTGAGGAAGTGGGGAGGCTGCAGAAGGATCGAGACAGTTTGGAGGAGTGGTCCAGGAAATGGCTGATGGAATTCAATGTGAGCAAATGTGAGGTCTTGCACTTTAGAAAAAAGAATAGAAGCATGGACTACTTTCTAAACGGTAAGAAAATTCGTAAAGCCAAAGTACAGAGGGATCTAGGAGTGCTAGTTGAGGATTCTCTAAAGGTAAACATGCAGGTTGAGTCCGTGATTAAGAAAGCGAATGCAATGTTGTCATTTATCTCAAGAGGGTTGGAATATAAAAGCACTGTTGTGCTACTGAGACTTTATAAAGCTCTGGTTAGGCCCCATTTGGAGTACTGTGTCCAGTTTTGGGCCCCACACCTCAGGAGGGACATACTGGCACTGGAGCGTGTCCAGCGGAGATTCACACGAATGATCCCTGGAATGGTAGGTCTAACATACGAGGAACGGCTGAGGATCCTGGGATTGTATTCATTGGAGTTTAGAAGGTTAAGGGGAAATCTAATAGAAACTTAAAAGGTAATACATGGCTTGGAGAGGGTGGACGCTAGGAAATTGTTTCCGTTAGGCGAGGAGACTAGGCCCCGTGGACACAGCCTTAGAATTAGAGGGGGTAAATTCAGAACAGAAATGCGGAGACATTTCTTCAGCCAGAGAGTGGTGGGCCTGTGGAATTCATTGCCGCAGAGCGCAGTGGAGGCTGGGACGCTAAATGAGTTCAAGGCAGAAATTGATAAATTCTTGATGTCACAAGGAATTAAGGGCTACGGGGAGAATGCGGGTAAGTGGAGTTGAAATGCCCATCAGCCATGATTGAATGGCAGGGTGGACTTGATGGGCCGAATGGCCTTACCTCCGCTCCTATGTCTTATGGTCTTATGGTCTTACCACTGTGGAGAAGAATAGGGAAGGTAGAGAACATAGGGAAATCAATAGCAATATCTTGAAAAATGTCCATATTACAGAGGAGGAGGTGGCGGACAGCTTAAAGCACATAAACATGGATAAACTTCTGGGACCTCATCAGCTGTACCCTGGAACTCTGTGGAAAACGAGGGAAGTGATTGCTAGGTCCCTTGTTGAGATATTCGGATCATCGATAGTCACAGGTGAGGTGCCGGAAGACTGGAGGTTGGCTTGGTGCCAATGTTTAAGAAGGGTTGAAAGGAAAAGCCAAAAACTACAGACCGGTGAGCCTGACATCGGTGGTGAGCAAGTTGTTGGAGGGAATCCTGAGGGACAGGATGGACACGTATTTGGAAAGGAAAGGACTGACTAGGGACAGTCAACATGGCATTGTGCGTGGGAAATCATGTCTCACAAACTTGATTGAGTTTTTTGAAGAAGTAACAACGAGGATTGATGAGGGCAGAGCAGTAGATGTGATCTATATGGACTTCAGTAAGGCGTTCGACAAGGTTCCTCATAGTAGACTTGTTAGCAAGGTTAGATCTCATGGAATACAGGGAGAACTAGCCATTTGGAAACAGAACTGGCTTGAAGGTAGAAGACAGAGGGTGGTGGTGGAGGGTTGTTTTTCAGACTGGAGGCCTGTGACCAGTGGTGTGCCACAAGGATCGGTGCTGGGTCCACTACTTTTCATCATTTAAATAAATGATTTGAATGTCAACATAGGAGGTATAGTTAGTAAGTTTGCAGATAACACCAAAATTGGAGGTGTAGTGGACAGCAAAGAGGGTTTGAATACAACAGGATCTGGACCAGATGGGCTGAGCAGTGGCAGATGGAGTTTAATTCAGATAAATGTGAGGTGCTGCATTTTGGAAAAGCAAATCAGGGCAGGACTTATACACTTAATGGTAAGATTCTGGAGAGTGTTACTGAACAGAGATTTTGGAGATCAGAGTTCCATGAAAGTGGACTCGCAGGTAGATAGGATAGTGAAGAAGGCGTTTGGTATACTTTCCTTTATTGGTCAGAGTATTGAGGACAGGAGTTGGAAGGTCATGTTGCAGCTGTACAGGATGTTGGTTCAGCCAGTTTCAGAATATTGTGTGCAATTCTGGTCTCCCTGCTATAGAAAGGATGTTGTGAAACTTGAAAGGGTTCAGAAAAGATTTACAAGGATATTGCCAGGGTTGGAGGGTTTGAGCTATAGGGAGGGGCTGAGTAGACTGGGGCTGTTTTCCCTGGAGTGTCAGAGGTTGAGGGGTGACCTTATAGAGGTTTATAAAATCAAGAGGGGCATGGATAGGATAAATAGACAAGGTCTTATCCCTGAGGTGGGAGCATCCAGAACTAGAGGGCATAGGTTTAGGGTGAGAGAGGAAAGATATAAAAAGGCCCTAAGGGGCAACTTCTTCATGCAGAGGGTGGTACGTGTATGGAATGAAGTGCTGGAGGCTGGTACAATTAGAATATTTAAAAGGCATCTTGATGGGTATATGATTGGGAAGTGTTTGGACGGATATGGGCCAAGTGCTGGCAAATGGGACTAGATTAATTTAGGATATCTGGTCGGCATGGATGAGTTGGACCGAGGAGTCCCTATTTCCGTGCTGTACATTTCTATGATGCTATGATTCTAATTGTTTTAAACTTGTATTCCCTGGTCACTGAACATATAGTTACTGGGCAGGGCTGAGAGTCATTGAGTTGGAGAGAATTACAGCACAGACAGTCTATCAGTCTGCAGAGTTCATGAAAGTGAATGTTTCTGTCTGTTGGCTACCCTTTATATACTCTATCACAACCTTTCAAGCTTTTGAACATCGCCATCAAATTTTCTCACCTTCTTCCTTACTGTAAGGAGAATACATTCAGCTTCTCCAGTGTCTGCAAATCACTGAACGTTCGTTTTTCTTTGACCTCTATAGTAAATCTGGGCATTCTCTTCAAGGCCTTAATATAATAAGAGAGGAAAAAAAAGTTTCCAACAAAATGATAAGACCACACCATTTGTTTTGATGTTCAGATGAATTTTCTTACTGTCGAGGCTTTCTGTCTCGTGCTCATCAGGACAGACATGGGAATGCCAAACTCTGAGGGGGCAATAGTTTATACTGTGTGAGAAAAGAGCTGACTGTTTGGCAAGCTGGTTCTGAACGCAAATACTTCAACAACCGGTCTGATTTCAGCAATACTGTGATCCTGCACTAGTCAGCAATAAAGTCCTTCAACAAGCAGGTTATTATAATTGGGGGGGAGATGGTGATGTGTTGCTAATGTTAATGGACTAGTAATGCAGACAGCTAATCTAACACTGTGTGGGGCATGGGTCCAAATGCCCAGCATGAGTAGTTGGTGGAAATTAAATTCAATTCATACATCTGGAACTGGAAGCTAGTCTCAGAAATGATGACTGTGATGACTATTATTGAACATTGTTAAAAGCTCACCCAGTTCATCAATGTCTTTAAGGAAGGAAACTGTCATCCTTACCTGGTTTGGCCTACGTGTGACTCCCATCCCACATCACGACCCTGGCATGCCATTCTGTTCAAGGGCAATTAGGGACTGTCAAATTCCTTGCCAGTCCCGCCCACATCTCATGGAAGGATAACTAACAAAGAATCACAAAGGTTATAAATACGCCCAATATTTCGCACCTTGCTCTTTTTATTACCTCCCCCGATTCTGTTTGTTTATTGTGTCGGATTTGATTGAAACGGTAACAACCTTAGAGCCTGCCAAAGCAAACCAAGTACTTATAGCAGTCACGTTTGTAAAGTGACTATTAATATAGCCCACACACAGCAATGTAAAACCACTAGATAATCTAAAATAGGTGTTTGAACAAACGAAGAACAAAGAACTGTACAGTTCAGGAAGATGACCTTTGGCCCATCATGCCTATGACAACACATGATTCCTTTCTAACCCTTTTTGCCTCTCCATGGTCTGTATCTCTCTCTCCCCTACCTAATCTCATGTTGATGCTTCTATCATCTCCTCTGGCAGGACATTCCAGGCACTTACCATCCTCTGTGTAAAAAAAACCTGCCTCACACATCTCCCTTAAACTTTGCCCTTTTATTTAAACCTATATCCCGTAGTAATTCACATTTTGAGCCCAGGAGAATGATTCCAACTATCCATTCTATCAATGCCTCTCATAATTTTGTAAACCTCTACCAGGTCGCACCTCTCCCTTTGACATTCAAGTGAAAACAAACTGAGTTTGTTTTCCTCATAGCTAATACTCTCCAAACCAGGCAACATCCTGGTTAACCATTTCTGTACCCTCTCCAAAGTCTCCACATCAGTTCTGGTCATCACCAACTACACACAATGTTCCAAATGTGGCCTTACTAAGAGTTAGTTCAGAGATAAGAATATTGCTCAGAATATTGTTCCAAAATCTTCTTCCAAACGGTTTCATGTGATCTTCAGCATCCACCTGAGAAAGCAAGACAAGTTTTTCTAGATACAGATATTTTATTGCTTGGCATTTACAGCACAGAACAGGCTATTCAGCTCCACATGAACCTCTCCCCACTCTATTTATTTCATCTAACCCATCAACATGTTCCTCAATTCCTCCTGCCCGCATGCGGTTATCCACCTTTCCCTTAAATGTATCTATGGATTCACCTCAACCATTCCTTGTGGTAGCGATGTCCACATTCTCACCACTCTATGAATCAAGACAGTGAATTCCATATTGGATTTTTTAGTGACTGTCTTAAATTGACAACCTCTTTGGTTGGACTCCCTGATCAGATTAATGAGTGTTCGCATCAAAAGCATTAAACACAAGCTGAAGTTATTTGCAGCTCATATATTTTGACTCTGGGTTGTTGGCATAGAATATGAAGTGTTTCAGATATAAGGTACACTGTTCAAACACATTTTTCTGCACATATTTCTGCTAGTTTCTTTACCTTGGATAACCACTGCTACTGGTGTTTTCCTTCCAATTTGGCAATTGTTCGCACCATCATGTTGGCTTTTCAGAGAGGCTCAAAGCGAATTAGGTTTTCTTTTTAACTGACTAAGAGAGGAAACATAATCAATTCAGCATGGATTCCCTAACTTAGGAGCATGGTGGACCATCTTGGGGGGGGGGGGGGGGGGGGGGGGGGGGCGATTGTAAGATGTTTAGGTGTCACTCTGTTCCAATCATGATTGATTTCTAACCATACTTTGAAGCCTGAAATGAGATTAGATCCTTGAAATCACACTTACTTTCTTTTATAATGATTACAGGATGGAATCACAGCCTTGAATGACACAAATGAGGCCAATTGGTCCATCAAGGGCTGTGGGGAGAAGGCAGCAGAATGGGGTCATGAAACATATCAGTAATGGTTGAATGGCAGAGTGGACTTGATGGGCCGAATGATCTAATTCTGCGCCCATACCTTATTGTCATATGTAATGTCTGCTGGCTTTTTGAAAAGGTCCACTCCCCTGCTCTTCCTCATAGTTCTACAGACGTTTCCCCCTCAGTAATCAGTTTCCATTTGACAATTATTATTGAATCTACCTGCACTGACCCATCAGGCAGTTCATTTCAGATCATTGAAAGGAAGATATAGGAAAAGTTCTTCGGGTAAAAGGGATCAAAGAATATGGAAAGAACGTGGGAACAGGATTGGGTGGATGGACTGCAGTTACGCAAAAGGGTTCAAATTTGATAAGGAGGTGGAATTGGAGGAGCTGTTGGCATTTATAGTTGGTCAGTCATGATCATATTGAATGCCAAATGGCCTACTGCTGCACCTCATTTCTAGTTTCTATGTTAGAATGTTTAAGCCCTTGCAATATCCTTGTAAACTTCCTCTCCACTCTCTCTAGTTCGATCACATCTTACATGCAATGTGGTGACCAGAACTATACTCAGTGGAATAATTAGTGGCTTATATTCTTCTGAGGTAAACTCCCTGGTCTGTTATTCTAAGCCTTGGTTAACAAAGGAATGCCGTCTATTAGCTTTCTTAAATGTCTTATCAACCTGCCTTTCTCCTTTTTGTTGTCACACCCTTTACATTGGTCCTCTATATTTCTCAGAGTTTTATCATTGACATCAGTTGCTTCATTAATCTTTCCTAAAACATTGCCTCACACTTGTCCAGATTGAAATCCATTCACCACTTTTCTGACCAGTTTATTAGTATTTTCCAGCAGTTGTCAAATTTATTCCTCCTGCTCGATCACACAATGTTTTTGTCAGGTTCAAATGCCTTTCTCGTGCTGTCTGCATTTAATTCTAAATCATTAACATATACCACACAAAAACAAAGGAACCGAAACTGAACATTACACAATCCCATTGGAAACGGGCTGAAAGCTCAGAAATCTATTTGCTTTAGAAGCAATTGCATGTAAGGGAGAACGTTGCTTGACTGACAACATTTTTTGTTCGATTTATTTTAATTGTTCAATGTTTATTTACATAAGTGGCATGTGCTTGTAGTTGCTGCTATTAATGCTTTAAGGCTCTGATTTAATGCCACTTTCATAGGGTTGTTCTAACAACAGGGTATTTTTTAGAATAATTATGGACGGCTGTTTCTTTGAAGCTTTTTCCGACATGCCAATATTCCAAAGGCTTCATTATTCCAAGACAGAATGAATATTGGGTAAATCAGCATGGAGGTGCTATGGTGGGTGTGGAGCATATGAAGAAACATTGGCATAGATTGGAGGAAGTTGGTTTTGTGTGAAAGGTATGATGAGCCAGTAGAACAGGATGGAGAGGCATGAGTTGATATGAAGGCAATGAGTGGATATCGGGTGTGGGGCAGGGGCTTATTTGGCATGGGGCTGGATGGGGTGGGGGAAAGGTGTGGGGTAAGGGGATGTGTGGGTTGAGGGATTAATTGTCCGATATTGAGTAACTGAGTGAAACCTTTTAACTGTCCTGCCTTGGCTGTCGGCTGCCCCTTTGTCTGCTTCTGATTCGGAGCTGGAGTGAAGGATCCACACCCTACTGCTGAACAAAACAAATTACACACCTTTTGGGTCAGACTGGGCAATTTCCTGACTCCTGCTACCTGCTTCCAACAGGAAAATGTAGCCCTCAAGACACGATTAACACAACAGCATCCTTTTAGATAATTCAGACTTTAAACTACCCTAACAACAGCATTCCCCCTTTCTCTTCAGCTCAATCACAAGTTTATTTTCCACTGTCAATAAGATAGACATTCAACTCTCCTGGGACTGGTCTGAGATGATTCTTACATCCTGAGAGTTTCCTTCTCTTCCTGTCCTTTGCCTGTTTTCTGGGAATTTTCGATTCAGAATTGTCTTGTGCAGCGGAGATATTCCCCTGAAGATTCCTCCCCTAGAGAGAGCTGGGTGTATCTTCTAATCTCATTATAGTTAAAAATCACACAACACCAGGTTATAGTCCAACAGGTTTATTTGGAAGCACTAGCTTTCGGAGCACCGCTCCTTCATCAGGTGGTTGTGAAGTATGGGCAGCACCTGAAAGCTAGTAATTCCAAATAAAGCTGTTAGACTAGAACCTGGTGTTGTGTGATTTTTAACTTCGTACACCCCAGTCCAACACCGGCACCTCCAAGTCATGGTAATCTCGTTATAGCTCATTGTGAATCAGTCTTTGCATCTGAGAGTCTATTTACATTCCAGCTAAAAGGTTGATTAGCTATTCCTGAGACCACAGCCTTCCTTATTTCTCTGTAAGCGGACAGTATAACACACAACCTGACAATCTCAACAGTTTTTTGGACCCTTACGGTTACTCAGTCTATCCACTGTTCACTCCCGGACTGCTACCATTATTTCTAAACATAAACACCTTGCACCTTCATCCCCGTGAGTTAAACTTAATCCCCTTTAATGTCTAACGAAGTCAATCCTCACACAACACTAGATTATAGTCCAACAAGTTTATTTGAAATCACAAACATTCAGAGCCTCGTTCCTTCTTCAGGTGTCAGTGAGGGAGAAGACATCCCACACAGAATTTATAAATAAAGACCAAAGGGTCATACAACTGATGCAAACACATTGAACAAAACTAACGTGACTGTTACATCTTCAGTCAGTCAAAAATGGAGATGGAGGTTTCGATTGATTGATATGTAAATCTCAGACTTTCTTTCAAGTCACAGACCTGAGATAACTTAAGGTTTTATAAGTCTAAAAGAGGTGACATCTCAGGTCAAACAATGTGTTTTAGGTGTGAGGCCTTGTTTAGAATCTGTCTGTGTCTTCACCTGGCAGACATCCGAGTAGCTCACAAGACCCTCTTGATTTGACCCCAAATTAAAGTCATCACCTCAAGGCACCACAATCCTTTAATTCTCAAAACTGCAACTGCAGCACAATCAAATTATTTGAGTTTGTGGCAATCGTGTTTCTCGGTGGAGAATGCCAGCCTTGAACCAGTGGCAGTACAATCACCTCACAGACATACCATCCTGGGCTCATGTGGCATTACAGCACAATTCCGGTCTGCTACTGGAGTGCAGTGCTAAGGGAAGGCGTCACTATTAGAGTTCAGATGAAACGTTAAGCAGTTCCTGATTGTTTCAATGCCATCGTTTGGGAGAAAGATGGACTGGGAGTGGTGTGTGACGGTTGGTGGTGGGAAGAGTGGGGAGAGTTGGTGGGGTGATTCTTCTCCCACTGCCCTGGCGAATATTTATCACTATCACTGAAACAGATCACCTGGGAAACGGCATCAGGAACTCCAATGCTGGGCACAAGACCCAGCTAAGTGAGAGTGACAGTTTACTTCAGGGAACCAGGTTGGGTGTGGGACCACGGGAATGCCCCTGCATGGTAAGGGAGATGGTTGATGTGAGTTAGATCCAGTGTAAGGTCCGGGGTGGGTGCCACGGTCATGAACAAGCACAAAGACCGTATGAAAGCTGTAAACTCTCAAATGGTGTGGGGGCAAAATGTGCCCGGCTCGTTTCTGACTGTTCTGGAACTCATGGCTTCTCCCTCTCCATCAAGCGTTGAAGATAACCCAGAATCTGACATGGTTGCGGTGGTTTTAGCCGCCTCAATGCCTTTGTGAGCTGAAGAAGCGAATGAATTGCTCCCAAGATCCTCTGGGCGCCAGAGGCAAGCGACTGTGTGTTACCTGCCACCTGTGTTGGAGGCAGAGATGGGGGACCCTGAGCCGGTGCTAAAATGCCCCAGGAGGAAGTACAAAAACAACTGACTGATGCCCTCGGACTCAGAAGGGAAAGGGTGTAGCGCTTGTAACGAGGTCAGTCAGGTGAATCTCATAGAATATGTGTTCCCCCAACTGGGCTGTTAATCTGGTCCAGTCAGGGAGCTCCAGCTGACAGATATAAACAGAGGTGTCAGACATCCTGGTCATCCTGAGAGCTCCGTTGGGAGCTGGATCAATGTCAAGGACCTCTGTGTGAAAATAAAGGGTGACTATGGAATACCGGCCTCGAAAGAATTATTTCAATCTTGTGATTACCACATTGCTGTTTGTGTACAATTTGACTCCATTTTGAATGTGCTTCACTGATTGTATAGCACATTGGTTAATTAAACAACGTGCTTTATTTAACCAGCTCCCACCAACACTCGTTACATGAAGGTGTTAACCTATTTGCTGCAACCTTTCAGAAGCTGAATTCTGTGTATAGCATCCATGCTTGGGAGATGCTCGTTCATTGCTTTGAAAACTCTGTGTGAGGGTGGTAGCCACACTGTGTGTGTTTAACATCTCACACGTTTACCCCATTCTGATGGTGCTTACAACTAGACCTGGAGAAGGGGTGGGGAAGACAGGAAACAGACAGACAGAAAGTAGTAAGACTTCAGAGGCTGATCTGGCAGAAGTCAGCAACTGGGTCAAAGTGTCGGAATTTCATGCATCATGCTCTGACGCAAGGAGGTTTCCAGAAATCCTTGCCTCCTTTTTACTGCAGACTGTAGTTTGAAAACATGAAGGGTTTTATGCCTGAACTGTCGATTTTCCTGCTCCTCAGATACTGCCTGACCTGCTGTGCTTTTCCAGCACCACACTCTTGACTCTCATCTCCAGCATCCGCAGTCCTCACTTTCTCCTACCTCTCGAAATGAATATGGCACTCACTGGCTTAATTGTTATCATTTATGATCTATGCAGTTGTGGACGAAGCTCTGCATTTCGTGTTTACCCTTATAATTTAGGCTGACCCTAAATGAGTACTGAAGGATCAGAGGTGCTACTTTTACGATATGCTGTTGGTGGGATCTTGCTGTGCATAAAATGGTTGCTGCATTGCCTATGTGCACTTTACGCCGTGTACGATTGTGTCGTCAATGCAGCACCCTTGGTACTGGAGGAACATGTCTCGTTTTTACTGCGTCAGTTGTATATGGTGGAAATGGCAAATAAAAAGCTCTACTCTACTCTACTCTACATGTTCAGAGTCACTGCACTTCAAGGGAACCCATGATGTGTAAAGTGATGTTTTAAAGGAGTTTACATAAAAGCCTTGGTTCTTTTTTTTTCCCATTTGAATGGAATTGACAAATGGCTTTATAAGTAAAAGGTGCACAGATTTACTGTCATAATTTTTACAAAACCGTGACAAAATATCGAGAAGAGCTTACAGCTATTGCTTGCTAGAAAGCCTTGCGTCGTTATTTGATAATGCTGGTGTCTATCCTTTGACAGTACCCCGTGTTATGTACATATCTGATCCAAGGCTGTTTTCTATAAACCAGTAAGCTTTAAGACACAGAGATATTGTATTTAATCTTTCTCCTAGCAACTGCTACCTGCCTTGCCCAAGTCAGCGTTAATGATGCTGAACATGTGAGAGAGCAGGCTTCCAATTCTGACTAGGCCCAGCTGCAGCCTCACCACTTGGGAGAGTTTGTTGCCATGGCAACATTAGCCACTCAGCCATCACCACCTTCCCATGGAGATGACAGGCGACAGCTGTGACCTTTCTGACTCCCTGTGGGTGCCTTTCATCCAAGCTTATATCTCCAGGTACCTGTTATTCAGTATTTTTTTTTCAAACCTTACTTACTGGTGCATGCTTCTTGCATAGATTTTAAAAAGGTTGTTGGAGAAGGCAGATGCAAGTGGAGATGTGTTTTTGTCTCCTGTGTTAATCCTCCTGTTTTCGCTGACTTCTTTTATGCAGCCACCTCCTCCTTTTCTACTGTAATGCCCATTCTCCACATCTACAAACTTAGAATTTTATACATTTTGTGAACAGGAATAGACTGCTCAGCTGCCTTCTGAGGGAATTAAAATCAAGTTTATGCAAAGTGTCTCCCTAACCCTTCCCTCTGAGCCCCAGTAGTGATTGTCACCGCGTGAAGCTACAGCATGTTGACCCCACAGGGAGAGATGTTTCTCACTCTGTCTCCAAGCCACAACTCAAAGCCAGGGAATGACACTCCCTTCTTGGTTATCTGTGGGTGGCCTGTGGGAAGCCGCTCTGGGGCCCACATCGACTTGACCCCATCAGCCATTTTAACAAAGGTGGGTCCTATAGATGCGAACAGAAGGGCTGCTGTGAATTCAACACGGTCAGGAAAACACAAATGTTGTGGAACTTTGTGTGGTACAGGACGCAGGGTGAAGGGACCTCCTATTACTTGAGAGGCTTAAGCAGGATGACTCATTCGTACGAGAGCCCCAGGGCATTATACAATCGCTGCCAACAGAGAACAATAAACCAATTCGTTAAAAGCCCGGGGACTGCTACTTCCTCTCGCTGAGGCAAGTCCCCAAGGCTGACTGTACAATGACTTAACAACTTGCAGCACAGAAAGTGAACCTCCTCTTACTCTACAGGCAGCCTTCCCCCTACCCCAGCCCCAGCCCCTCTGTTCCACCCCTCCTCATGTCGCCCATTCTCCCAGGAGACTGGCACTGGGTAATGGGCGAGTGTGTGGTGCTGGAAAAATGCAGCAGGTGAGGCAGCACCCGAGGAGCAGGAGAATCAATGTTTTGAGCAAAGGTCCTTCATCAGGAAGCCGTGGGCTGCCTGACCTGCTATGCTTTTCCAGCACTACACTCTCAACTCTGATCTCCAGCATTTGCAGTCCCTCCTTTCTACGAGGTAGATTAGATTAGATTACTTACAGTGTGGAAACAGGCCCTTCGGCCCAACAAATCTACACCGACCCTCTGAAGCGCAACCCACCCACACCCATTCCCCTACATTTATCCCTTCGCCTAACACTATGGGCAATTTAGCATGGCCAATTCACCTGACCTGCACATTTTGGACCGTGGGAGGAAACCGGAGCACCCGGAGGAAACCCACACAAACACGGGGAGAATGTGCAAACTCTACACAGTCAGTCGCCTGAGGCAGGAAGAGAGCCTGGGTCTCTGGCGCTGTGAGGCAGCAGTGCTAACCACTGTGCCACCATGCCGCCCAAATGGGGCTTGTTTGAAGAACAGGTACAGATGTTATGGGCTGAATTGTCTCCATAACAATGCTGAGGCTTCTGTGATCCTGTGATTTCTGGGAAGCACTAACTCTCACCCTCCTTTCATCATTTCTTAGTTTGGAGTCACCTATGAGTGGAAACGACTTCTCCACATCTATCCTGTCAAATTCCCACATAAAACGTTGAAGGCCTCTAACAGGGTCTACGTTGTGTCTCTTAGAATTCCATGAAGACAGACTCAGGCAGCCCAGTTAACCTTGTCTGACCCTACCCTTTTAGTCCAACGTCTTTGTAAACATTTTCACAACTCTTCAAGATCTGTTTTGTAGAGACCAACTGTGCATGGATGTGACTTCCACCAGGAAATCTACACTTGTGGTCTGATGCTGTCATTCCTAATAAGTGTCTTATATGTAAGCTGTCCTGTGGTTGGGAAAAGAGCCAGGATGTTGGGGGAGTTGGGGCATTTCTGGTCGAGAGGTGGGAAGAGATATAACTCACTGACTGTGCATGCTACTGTCCAATTGGAAAAACTAAGCCATTAGCCCAGGCAAGGTCAGTGTTGGTTCTGTGGGACCAGTTAGTTGGCCTGCTGAATGTTAGGACAAAAGCAGAAAAAAGACCATCAACTAAGAGGCACCACCTCAAAGAGAAAAAACTGGAAGAGACAGTAATACCGGAAAATGAAAGTATGGGTTGCTAAGTCTTCCATTACGAGTCAGACCAGCATGCATTATTCTGGAGCCACAATGTTTCCTCTCAGAAGGGAGTTTGTGGGCGGCACGGTGGCACAGTGGTTAGCACTGCTGCTTCACAGCGTCAGAGACCCGGGTTCAATACTCGCCTCAGGCGACTGTCTGTGTGGAGTTTGCACATTCTCCCCGTGTCTGCGTGGGTTTGCTCCGGTTTCCTCCCACAGTCCAAAGATGTGCAGGTCAGGTGAATTGGCCATGCTTAATTGCCTATTGTGTTAGGTTAAGGGGTAAATGTAGGGGTATGGGTGGGTTGCGCTTCGGCGGGGGCGGTGTGGACTTGTTGGGCCGAAGGGCCTGTTTCCACACTGTAATGTAATCTAATCTAATCTAAAAAACAAAAAGCAGGAAAACTCAGGAGTACATCTCTCAACATTTGACCTGTTCCCTTCTTTAATATCACAATATCAGTGACCCGAGGCTCATTCCAGCATCTTGATTAGCCAGGTTACTCTCCAATCCCTAACCAGCTATTCACATGCTATTCAACACATGCCTTTTCTAAAGGTATGTGTTGATAAAGTACTCAGGGTGAATATCCTTCATATCTCACTGCTTAAAGACAGTCATATGAGGAGACCATTCAGTCCTTTCAGCCTGCTTCCCCATTCAATGGGTTGACTTCTGTCTTACTTTCATCCAGTTTGGTTTCACTACCCTTGGTGATCGTAATTTGAATTCTCATTCGACCCCAAACCTCAACAGATATTTGGTAGCTAGTTGCAGATGTTCGGAGATATGGTCCTGGATATCACCTCTGAATGATTCCTTAAAATTATTAAACCTTTAAATTTATGTCTCTATTCTTGTTGACTCCCTTCCGAGAGGAAACATTGTGGCTCCAGAATAATGCATGCTGGTCTGACTCGTAATGGAGGACTTAGCAACCCATACTTCCATTTTCCGGTATTACTGTCTCTTCCAGTTTTAGAATAAGGAAAAATGTCAAGCTGCTCTTTTTAATTCCGAACCAGGAGAACCAATGACAGATCAAATCTGTGACAGGAATGGGCTGATTGTCCTTTAACACTTTGACAGAATTCCATTCTAATAAGGGTTCCTTCCCTGTGCCTCCTTACATCAAGCAACCATCAGCTCCTCAGGGAGGAACCACATATCCTTCCTGGTGTTGGCAGGGACTTCGTGTTGGATTGAGGACAGACTGGAATCCTGCTTCAAAACACAAGGTGGTCTGAGCCCAGTAAACCAGTGACTAACTGAGGTGGACAATCCATTCAAGGGACACAGAACCTCTTCACTTGACCTCCTTTGGCAGATGTTCAAGGCTGTCAGGTCTTTCTGAGTCAAAAGTCTATAATACCTTTTCACCTTTAGACAGTAGAACAGCTGTTCCTTCGGACATTAAGATGATGTTTGACTTGAATAGGACAACAAATCTGATTCATTCAACCCATTGGGGAATGCTAGAGCCAGACTAGGGAAAAAGAGAAACACAGACTGGGGATGGAATCTAGATCATCCTGGTATGTGCAGCCCAGTTTGATCCTGGTTAAATGCATTCATGCGTTGAGTCATCTGTGTTCTATTTTTGTTGCTGAGCCTGGCTTTTTTGGCAGTGCTTTTGCCTCTGAGTCAAGGGTTGTGGATTCAAGCCTCGACATAAGACTTCGGTGGATAAACATTGGTGTGGTTGTGAGGGAGTGTCATCCTCTGAGTGAGATATCATGTCAAACACGAAATGTTGACAAGCTTTGCAGCCCTGTTTGAGGAGCCGGGAGTGATCCTAGATGCACCATTTATTCCGTTCAGAGCATATAGGGCCATTATACTTAAGGAATGTGGAAGTCTATACTTCATGCATAACCTCCTTAGCAAATCCAATCAAGTTCAACAGGAGGAGAATATAGATTCTGTAGGGTGTCTGCTCAGGCTTTTGGGACAACGTGCAGACGTAAAAATGAGTCACTAATAAATCCAATAGGCAAATGAGAGGACATTTCTTCACCTGCAGAATATTATTAAGTGAGCCTTGAACCTAGGAAGCAGTTGAATGAATAACATAGTTACATTTGAGGGGACATCTGGAAGTGTATATATAACAAAAAGGAAACCCAGTGGTGTACTGAGATGAGTGAGGTGGATGAAGGCGGGTGTAGAGGATAAGCACTGATTTAGACTTGTGTTGTCATAGACTTGTGATCTTGAAGAAGCATCTCTGGACTCGAAAGGCTAATTCTGCTTTCTCCCCATAGATGCTACCAGACCTGCTGAGGTTTTCCAGCAGTTTTTGGTTTAGTTTGTTACTGGCTTGGATGTATTAGGCTGGGTGGCACATTCCTGTGCTGTAAGTGTTGTGTAATGTCTGTTCATGGGGAGTGGGCATCACTGGCTGGGCCAGTATTTATTGATTCCCAACCATGAAGAATTTTCAGGTCAGGATGGGGAGTGGCTTGGACAGGAACTTGTTCCCACATATTGGTGAATTCCTGTCGTGCATCTTGTACTTAGCACACACTGCTGCGACTGAGCATCGATGGCTGAGGGAGTGGATGTTTGTGGATGTGGTGCCAGTCAAGTGGGCTGCTTTGTCCTGGATGGTACAAAGCATCTTGAGTGCTGTTGAAGCTGCACTCATCCAGTCAAGTGGAGAGTATTCCATCACATGCCAGACCTATGCCTTGTAGGTGGTGAACAGGATTTGGAGAGCCTGAGCACTATTTACTCGCTTCAGGATTCCTTGCCTCTGATTTACTTTTGTACAAAATATTTATATATTGAGTCCAAATTGGTTTCTGGCCAATGATAACCCCCTAGCATGTTGATAGTGGGGGGATTCAGTGATGGAAATATCATTCATCTGACCAATGCTGGTCAGATTCCCTTTCATTGGAGATGGCTATTGCCTGGCATTTTTGTAAAAAGAATGTTATTTTCCCACTTTTCAACCTAATCCGGGATATTGTCCGGGGCCTTGATGCATTTGGACGTGGTCTGCTTCAGTTATCTGAGGAGCTGCAAATGGCAATGATTATTGTGCAAATACCAGTGAATTTCCCCAATTCTGACCTTACAATGGAGGGAAGGTTATTGATAAAGCAGCTGAGGATGGTTTAGCCTGAGACTTTATCCTGAGGATGTCCTGGAACTGAGATTAATCTCGATATTGGCAATGTATTGATATTGGCTGTGTATTGATCTTGGCTGTGTATTGATCTTGGCTGTGTATTGATCTTGGCTGTGTATTGATCTTGGCAATGTATTGACATTTGCTGTGCATTAATATTGGCAACATATTGATGTTGGCAGTGAATTGATATTGACTGTACTGACATTAGCTGTGTATTCATCTTGGTGCGATACTGATCTCAGCAACGTATTTGCCTTGGCTGAATGTTGATATTGGCAACCTTCTGGTCTTGGCAATGTATTGATTTTGGCAGATTATTGGTAATAGCAGTGAATTGATCTTGGCTGTGCATTCATACTAGCCGTGTATTGTTATTGGGTATGTATCGATCTTGGGTATGTATTAATCTTGGCTGTGAATCGATATTGACTATGTATTGATATTGGGTATGTAGTGATCTTGGCTGTGTATTGATATTGGCTGTGTATTGATATTGGCTGTGTATTGATATTGGCTGTGTATTGATATTTGGTATGTATTGATATTGGATATGTATTGATCTTGGCTATGTTCAAGGGTTATGTGAAGAACGCAGGAGAATTGGATTGAGAAACATATCAGCCATGTTTGAATGGCAAAGTAGACTTGATGAGTTGAATGGCCTAAATTTGCTCCTATATTTTATGCTATTTTTAGCTTAGCAATGTATTGATTTTGCCTACATCTTGGCTGCATGTTGATATTGGTCATGCATTGATCTAGGAAAAGCACTAAATTCAGCCTGGCAGTGGAGTAGTATATTGGGATCATTTTGATCTCAGCAGGGCATTGATCTTGGCAGTGTACTGGCATTGGCAGTGGAGTGATTTGGCTGTGGAAAAATATTGGGATGTATTGATCTCTTCAATGTTTTGTTATTGGCAGTGTATTGATCTTGGAAGCACGCTGGCATTGGCTGTGTATTGACAATGACAACATTTAACAATTTCTGTATTATAAGCTTGGTGCAGTAGACATGGAAGTGATTTACAAGAAAATGGAACTGGAATTTTAATCTGAATATGTGCTGATTGGCTTCTGAGCATGTTTGATAGAATTATATAGTGGCAGTGTATTCCAACCTTGGCATGTTTAAAAGGGTTTCACTCTGACTGTCTCATGCACCAAGGTAGGGTAACTTTACTCTATATTGGCATAGGACATCTGTCCTAAGAGAGCTTAGTGTTGGATAGGGTGTCGTGACTGTGTCTACCCTGCATCACTCCTGCCCTGGGTGTATTTGATGAAGAAAACGCCATGGGAGTTTTACTCTGTATCCAACCCCGGGCTAACCTGTCCTGGGAGTGATTGATGGGGACAGAGTAGAGAGAACTTTAATCTTTATCTAATCAATAGTATACTAGAGAATTTTATGTGACAGTGTAGGGTGAGAGGTGTTGTACCTGCATGAGATGATCTCTGGCTCAGAGTCGCTGAGCTGGAGTCTGAGCTTCGATCACAGCAACACATCAGCAAGGGGGAGAATTACCTGAACACTGTTTCAGGAGACAGTCATGCCCCTTAGCTTAACTATCTCAAACTTAGTCAGTGGTCATACAGGAAGGTTGTTACTGTGAGCGAGGCAGGCAGAGAGAGATGAAGGAGTTAGTGCTGAAGGAACCTCAGCCCTTGAACTTGTCTAACAGGTTTGCGTTTCTTGCTCCCTGTGTGGATGGGAGTGGGGGCTGTTGGGAGAATGAGCAAACTGACCATAGCACCATAGGAAACCATTCAAGATGGGGGGAGAAAGAGAAATGTAGATATAATCAGGATAACACAGTCAGGGGAATGCACACTGTCCTCTGCGGCCTGGATCGAGAGTCCCGAAGGCTGTGATGTTTGCCTGGTGCCTAGGTTCAAGATATCTCATCTGGGGCTGCAGAGGAATGTCATGTGGGAAGGGAAAGATCCAGTTCTTGTGGTCCAGGCAAGTACCAACGATATACGCAGAAAGAGGAAAGAGGCTCTGCTGAAAGGATATCAGTTGCGAGGGGCTAAATTAAAAAGCAGAATCAAAATTTTAACAATCTCTGGATTACTACCTTAACCATGAGTTAGTTGGCACAGGGTCAAAAACACATGACTCAAAGAATGGTGTGGAAGAAATGGATTCAAATTCACAGGACATTGGCATCAGTACAGTGGATGGAGGGAGATGACTGTTAGGCCAGGGTCCAATTCATAGAATCCCAACATGGAAGGAGGCCATTTGGCCCATCAAGTTCACACTGCCCCTCTGAAGACCATCCTTCCAGACTCAAGCCTCTATGCTATCTCTTACTTCAAATGGTTAATCCACCTAGCCTGTACATCCCTGGATACTATGGGCAATTTAGCATGGCCAATCCACCTAACCTGCACATCTGAGAGGAAGCTAGAGCGCCCAGAGGAAACCCATACAGACATGGAGAGTATGTGCAAACTCCACATAGTTGCTGGAATAGAACCCATGTCCCTGGCGCTGTGAGGTAGCAGTGCTAACCACTGAGCCATCATGGTGCCCACTTAAACCATGCTGAGATCAGAGTCCTGGTGAAATTGCATTACTCGGATTTAGTTTGGGCTTTAAACTAAATAATGGAAAGGACAGTTGAATGGAAAATGTTTTTGAAAGTCTCAGGCGTGGGTGCAGGTGCGTGATGAAACTGATTTTTAACAGAAAATGAAAGGAAGGGATAGAGCACATGAACATCATGTTGCACCGAGGAATCAGACAAGAGTGTGAAAAATTGATAATCGAACATGCTTAAAGGCTTTACCTATGAATGTGCACTTTATTTTGAATACAATTAATGAGTTAACCGTGGAAAAAGAAACAAAAGGGTATATTTAGTAGCAATTACTGACACCTGGTTATGGGAGGGCCAAGTCAATGATCAAGGGCACTCAGTGTTTTGGAAGATTAGACAGAATGGAAAAGGTGGTGATGTAGCTTTGTTGGGAAAAGATGAAACCAATGCTGGAATGAGAAATTAGTTTGGCACTGAGATCAAAATGAAGAATCAGTCATAGAGTTATACAGCACATTTCAGTCCAATTAGCAGTACATAAACCAAACTAAACCAGTCCCACCAGCCTGCTCCTGGCTCATATCCCTCCAAATCTTTCCCATTCATGTACTTACCTAAGTGTCTTTTAAATGTGGTAATGGTGCCCACATCCAGCACTTGCTCAGAAAGTTCATTCCTTGTGTGAACCACCGTCTATGTAAAAAAAATGCCCTCATTTTTTTTTAACTCTCACCCCTCTCACCTTAAAAACATGCCCCATAGTTTTGAAATCCTCTACCTGGGGAAAAGATAATAAATAGCAAGGAAAAGGAGTCCCTGCTGAGAATAATTTATGACATTAGTTCCACAGCAAGGTACGACATAAACTAGGAAATACTGGACACTTGTTAGAAAGTGTGACAAATAAGGGTGGGTAATTTTAGGATGCATATAGGTCAGATGCATCGAATTGGCAATGGCAGCTTGGAAGCAGAATTCATAGAGTGTATCAGATATGTTTCTTGGAACTATATGCTTCTAACCAGCGAGCAGGCTATTTTGGAGGAGTGTATAAGGGATTAATAAAGTAAAGAATCCTCCAGGGAACTGTGATCATAGCATATTGGAATTTCAAATTTAGCATGAGGATAAGAAACCTGGGTCCCACACTGAATCAATATTTTGCCACAGTTTTCATACTGGAGGACACTGAAAACATCTCAATAGTAATGGGATATAGTCAAAGAGGAATTTCAAACGATCACCATCACTCATGAGAAAGCAAACTGTTGAGATCGAAGTCAGACAGGTCCACAAACAACTGAGGCTTACAACCCAGGGATTTAAAGGAAGTTACGGCTGAGATAATGGATTCAGTTGTTGTCATATTCCAAAACTCCTTTGATTCTGGAAAAGTTCCCGTGGATTGGAAAAATGCTGATGTAACATCTTATTCAAAAAGGGAGGCAAGCAGCAAGTGAGAACCTATAGACCAGTTAGTTTAATGTCTGTCATTGGGAAATTATTGGAATTAATTATGAAGGAAGTAATAGTGGGGCATTTGGAAAATCAAGTTGCAATTTTCAGAGAGACCATGGATTGAGGAACAGTAAATCATGACTGACTAGTTTGCTAGAGTTCTTCAAAGTTGTAACAAGCAAAGTCGATAATGGAGATCCAGTTGATGTGGTATATCTGGACTTCCAGAAGGGCTCCACAAAAGATTAATATACAAGGTAACATCACACATGATTGAGATTAGATTACATTTTACATTACAGTGTGGAAACAGGCCCTTCGGCCCAACAAGTCCACCACCGATCGCCAAAGCATAACCCACCCATACCCCTACATTTACCCCTTACCTAACACTACGGGCAATTTAGCATGGCCAATTCACCTCACCTGCACATCTTTGGACTGTGGGAGGAAACCGGAGCACCCGGAGGAAACCCACGCAGACACGGGGAGAACGTGCAAACTCCACACAGACAGTCGCCTGAGGCAGGAGTTGAACCCGGGTCTCTGGCGCTGTGAGACAGCAGTGCTAACCACTGTGGCACTGTGCCGCCCTCGAAGTTAATTCATTAACTTGGATACAGGGTTAGCTAACCAACATAAGGCAGAGAAGCAGGATAATGGGTCTTTTTCTGGTTGGCAAGCTATAACTAATGGGGGTTCTATAGGGTTCAGTCCTCAGGCACCATGGATTTACAATCTATATTAATGACTTGAGTGCAGGGATAGAAGACACGAACCAAATTAGCAGAGGTCACTAGGAAGGAAAGTACATTGAAATGAAAGAATAAAAAAAATTACAAATGAATATGAATGTGTTAGGTTAATGGTCCAAACGTTGGCGGAGGAAGTTCAACATGGGTCAGTGTGAGGTTATTCACTTCAGTCAGAGAAATAGAAAAGCAACTTATTCACTCAGTGGAGAGAAAGTGCAAAATGCCTTGGTGTAGAGAAATCCGGGTGTCTTCATGAATTTGCAGAAAGCTAACATGTAGATACAGCAGATAATAAGAAAGACAAATGGATTTTTGGAATTTATTACTAAAGGAATGGAGTATAATGTGGGGAGTGTTGCTGCAATTGAACATGGCATTGGTAAGGCCACATCTGGAGGACCTCCTACAGTTTTGATGTTCCTTACTTGGTAAGGCCACATCTGGAGTACCTCCTACAGTTTTGATGTTCCTTACTTGGTAAGGCCACATCTGGAGTACCTCCTACAGTTTTGATGTTCCTTACTTGAGAACGATGTAACTGCAGTTCAGAGGATGTACACTGGATTAATTCCAGAGATGGAAGGTTTGTCTTATGAGGAAAGATTGAGCCATTTAGACTACACTTATCAGAGGTTAGAAAGAAGAAGGGTGATCCAATTAAGGTGTAAAAAATGCAAAAGGGGATTGACAAATTAGCTGCAAAGCAAATGTTTTCATTTGTGGGCAATCTGGAACAGGAGGCCCTAACTTTAGGCTGAGGGATTCCAGATTTAAAACAGAGATGAGGAGGAATTACTTCTCACAAAAGGTCATGAACCTGGAAATCACTCCACCAGAGTGTGGAGGATGTTGGGACACTGAATACATTTAAGGAGGAGATAGACAGGTTTTTAATTTGTCATGGGTTAAAGGATTACAGGGAGTGGGAAAGGAAGTGGATTTGAGTCTGAGATGAGTTTGACCGTAATCGCACCAACTGCAGAGCGGGCTTGAGGGGCCCAATTGTCTACTTCTGCCCCATGGTCTTGTGTTCCTGACCTTTCTATATATCCAACCCGGACAGTATCTGCTCTTGGAAATGTTGATGTTAAACTGTAGAGGGAGCTTCACACTATACTAAAACCATAACTGCACCACTTCCTGAAATGTCTGATGGGGCAGTGGGGAGGGAGTTTACCTCTGGATCTAACCATACCAAGTACCATCCAGAAATGGTTGATGGGACAATTGATAGAAAGCTTTACTCTACATATAACCTATATTGAACCAGGACTGGGAAGGTTTGATGTGGGTAATGTAGAGGCAGCTTTATTCTGGCGGTATCTAACCCTGTGCTGTCCCTGTCCTGGGGGTGTTTGATGGGGACAACATAGAGGCAGCTTTAATCTGTCTCTAACCTGGTGCAATGTTTGTCATGGGAGGGTTTGATAGGGGTAGTGTAGCTTCTGGATTAGTGGTGCTTGAAGAGCACAGCAGTTCAGGCAGCATCCAAGGAGCAGCGAAATCGACGTTTCAGGCAAAAGCCCTTCATCAGGAATAAAGACAGTGAGCCTGAAGTGTGGAGAGATAAGCTAGAGGGGGGTGGGGGTGGGGAGAGAGTAGCATCGAGTACAATGGGTGAGTGGGGGAGGGGATGAAGGTGATAGGTCAGGGAGGAGAGGGTGGAGTGAATAGGTGGAAAAGGAGATAGGCACGTAGGACAAGTCCAGACAAGTCATGGGGACAGTGCTGAGCTGGAAGTTTGGAACTAGGGTGAGGTGGGGAAGGAGAAATGAGGAAACTGTTGAAATCCACATTGATGCCCTGGGGTTGAAGTGTTCCGAGGCGGAAGATGAGGCGTTCTTCCTCCAGGTGTCTGGTGGTGAGGGAGCGGCGGTGAAGGAGGCCCAGGACCTCCATGTCCTCGGCAGAGTGGGAGGGGGAGTTGAAATGTTGGGCCACAGGGCGGTGTGGTTAATTGGTGCTGGTGTCCCGGAGATGTTCCCTAAAGCGCTCTGCTAGGAGGCGCCCAGTCTCCCCAATGTAGAGGAGACCGCATCGGGAGCAACGGATACAATAAATATATTAGTGGATGTGCAGGTAAAACTTTGATGAATGTGGAAGGCTCCTTTAGGGCCTTGGGTGGAGGTGAGGGAGGAGGTGTGGCGCAGGTTTTAAAGTTCCTGCGGTGGCAGGGGAAGGTGCCAGGACGAAAGGGTGGGTTGTAGGGGGGGTCATGGACCTGACCAGGTAGTCACGGAGGGAACGGTCTTTGCGGAAGGCGGAAAGGGGTGAGGAAGGAAGTATATCCCTGGTGGTGGGGTCTGTTTGGAGGTGGCGGAAATGTCGGTGGATGATTTGGTTTATGCGAAGGTTGGTAGGGTGGAAGGTGAGCACCAGGGGCGTTCTGTCCTTGTTACGGTTGGAGGGGTGGGGTCTGGTCTGAGGGCGGAGGTGCAGGATGTGGATGAGATGCGTTGGAGGGCATCTTTAACCACGTGGGAAGGGAAATTGTGGTCTCTACAGAAGGAGGCCATCTGGTGTGTTCTGTGGTGGAACTGGTCCTCCTGGGAGCAGATACGGTGGAGGCGGAGGAATTGGGAATACGGGATGGTATTTTTGCAAGAGGTAGGGTGGGAAGAGGTGTAATCCAGGTAGCTGTGGGAGTCGGTGGGTTTGTAAAAGATGTCAGTGTCAAGTCGGTCGTCATTAATGGAGATGGAGAGGTCCAGGAAGGGGAGAGAGGTGTCGGAGATGGTCCAAATAAATTTAAGGTCTGGGTGGAATGTGTTGGTGAAGTTGATGAATTGCTCAACCTCCTCGCGGGAGCACGAGGTGGTGCCAATGCAGTCATCAATGTAGCAGAGGAAGAGGTGGGGAGTGGTACCTGTGTAATTACGGAAGATCGACTGCTCTACGTAGCCAACAAAGAGACAGGCATAGCTGGGGCCCATACGTGTGCCCATGGCTACCCCTTTGGTCTGGAGGAAGTGGGAGGATTCAAAGGAGAAATTGTTAAGGGTGAGGACCAGTTTGGCCAAACGAATGAGAGTGTCGGTGGAAGGGTACTGTTGGGGACGTCTGGAGAGGTAAAAACGGAGGGCTTGGAGGCCCTGGTCATGGCGGATGGAGGTGTAGAGGGATTGGATATCCATGGTGAAGATGAGGCGTTGGGGGCCAGGGAAACGGAAGTCTTGGAGGAGGTGGAGGGCGTGGGTGGTGTCTCGAACGTATGTGGGGAGTTCCTGGACTAGAGGGGATAGGACAGTGTCGAGGTAGGTAGAGATGAGTTCAGTGGGGCAGGAGCATGCTGAGACAATGGGTCGGCCAGGGTGGTCAGGCTTGTGGATCTTGGGAAGGAGGTAGAACCGGGCAGTGCGAGGTTCCCGGACTACGAGGTTGGAAGCTGTGGGTGGGAGATCTCCTGAGGGGATGAGGTTCTGTATGGTCTGGGAGATGATGGTTTGGTGATGGGGGATGGGGTTCAGTCAGGTTTAGCTTCTGAGCTTTGCCCTCGGCAGATGGAGGCCCAGCCCGCAATACCAGAGTGGCAGGCCTTGGGAAATCCGTGAGCCGCCCAAGCTGGAGTGGAGCAGAGATCCTGTATTTGGGATGATTATGACCAGCTCCTGGTGGGGATGGGAAGGAGAGGTGGAGAGGGCGGAGCAATTCCAAGGGGATTTTAAACCCAAGGCTGTGCTGAACTCAGAGGTGAGATCAGCCAGCCAACACTAGGGTCATGTCTGAGCCGGACTTGGTGTGAGATTGAAGATGGGTACGAAACAAGCAAAAGAACTTATCTCAGAGGTATCAGAGTCACCCCAATCAGCTCAGATCAAGTGAAGCCTTCCTGCTTCTCTGTGGATGGAATTGTATCACCCAGGAGGAGTTTTAGATATTGGGCTGGTAATCATTGCTTCCTTCAAGGTATACTCAGCTGGATGAAGAGTTCTCCATTGGTGAAGTGTTGCAAAGTTTTCACAGTTAAACTATTTTCTCACTATATCTCTTAAACTGTCTTTGGAAATGCACTAAAACATCCAATTAATTCATAGAGTCTCCATTGGCCTCTGCTGGAGATTTTGCCCACAATATATAGTGGTGCCACAATTCAGACTTCTAAGACCAGTACATAAATTGAGCCCATTCTAATAGAATTCCACTCTCTGGTAATCTCACTGGCATGGTAACCTCTCTTGTCTGGTTATGTGGCTGACACAGATACAGGAGCCTGTGGCAAGTGAAACTGGCAGGAGGAGAGGAAACTTGGACGTATTGCTCTATCATGTTCACAACAGTGAACTTCAGCCTTGAGGTGTGTGGTTCTTGTGGGGTGGAGGGAAGAGGTTCAGAGTGAATCACAATAAACGAGACAGAATAATTCTAATTCAGACTCAGTCTTCTATTTACAATCAGCTTCTCAGAACTGAACAGTCTCAATTCATGCTGCGCCCAATGGAGTTTGAGGTGAATTCCACAAACTGTGGAAGTCAGAGGGACTGCCCCTGCATTCATCAGTCACCTATGATCAAAGTCACACTGTTCATCTTGTCATTTCCTTCCTACTGTACATCTCCTGCTTGTCTCCTTCATGTCCTGTGTCTCTCCCTCTCCTGCAATCTGTCTGCGGCATGCTGGCTCAGTGGTTAGCCCTGTTGTGTCACAGCAGCAGGGACCCAGGTTCGATTCCAGCCTCAGCGAATATCTGTGTGGAGTTTGCACATTCTCCCCGTGTCTGTGTGGGTTTCCTCTGGGTGCTCCGGTTTCATCCCACAGTCCAATGATGTGCAGTTTAGGTGAATTGGCCATGCTAAATTGCCCATAGTGTTCAGGAATGTGTGGATTAGGTGCATTAGTCAGGGGAATGGGTCTGGGATACTCTTTGGAGGGTCAGTGTGGACATGTTGGGTTGAATGGCCTGTTTCCACACTGTAGGGATTCTATTATCTTATCAATTTTAATGCAGGACCTTTGATGTTTCTTCCCCTCCACCTTCACCATCATTAGCACCTGTTTGTCTCTGAGATCTCCCTCTCTCTATTGCTGTGCCCATCTCTTGGTCTCAAGGATTCTCACCAATATTCTTCCCAAAACTTCCCTTTGGGGAATTCAGACAACACTGCCTTGTTCCAGTATTAGGAATCTCACATAAATTGGTCTACCAGATGCACACTGAATTTAGACACCGCTAGTCTCATGCAGTGACACAGACCGTATACTCATGAAATCCCCCAAAGCATTCCGAAACATCAGACCCACAATAAGCTCCGACTCTTCGTCCTTCCAGATTGCCAGGAATCTTGGACAGAACAGATCCGCTTTGTCCAACAACAGATTCCAGAGATATTAACATCACAACCTTCTGATCAGCAGCATCCTTCCAAGGATTGGAGCAGAGAGATTATAATATCTAGGCCATGAATAGATGGCTAGGAGATCAGAGGATGGGCAGGAAACTAGATGTACAGCCAGGAAATCCTTCTACTGCCTAAAAGGTGCCACCTGGCTGATCTTTAATGCTTTTGATTTCGTGGAATCATAGATACAGAACACACATGATGATCTTGGACTTTTCATTTTCTCTTCATCTCTTTCTATAGCTCAGGAAGCTGTGCATTAAACATTCAACAATGATGAGCCAAAGGTTTAGCTTAAGCCCATGCTCGAGCTGAATTCCTGGGTTTGCGACTGAACACAAATCGAACTGTTAAAGGTTCTCAGTCTGAAACAGAGCTTCACATTTACGTAGCGCCTTACTTCCAAGAAAGATCTCAAAGACTGCAGAAACTACAAATGATTCTATAGCAAAATGGCCTCCATTTCACGGGCAACTACAGGGTCATATTACAGAAAGCAAGTTCCCATAGACTGCAAAGAAATGATGGACCAGTTAGCTTGTTTTCTTTGACATTGTTGATTGAGGGGTGGGATATAGGAGAATTGAAATGATAAGCCCTTTGCATAATGCCACAGGAGTAAAAGATTCTAGGTTGGCTGATATGATAGCACTACCTACACTTCAATCCTGTATTCAGGCTGCCCTGCACCCTAACACTCCATATCTGGGATTGGTCACTTCCTTGTTATATCTTGATTTTGCGTCTGCCTAATTGTGCATTCACATTTATACCCATTCTCCCGTATATAAAAAAAAGCCTCCTATTTCACACTAAACATAAACCAAATTCAAGAAGGTGACACATCAGAGCAAGGCAAATATCAAGTTCATATTTCTGAGAATTCCAGCCTCAAGAAACAGTCAAAATAAAATATTAGCATTTTTGAGAAACAGTCTTTGAAAAGGCAGACACAGAAGAATTCTGGCCTGTTAACCACCAAGCCTGGATCTATTACCCACACAGTATAAACATTACAGGGAGAATTACATCGTATAAACTCTATAAGTAGCCAACGAAAAAGATCAGAGTGTTTTTTTGGATTGAGGGGGGGTTGCTAGAAATTACGAGACTTTGTCAGTTATTTCAGCAAACAAAATCCTGCAGAGATATGTAAATATAAACCCGCAAACTTCGTTTGATCAGAGTCCTGAAAACAAGTCTGTTCAGGTCAAGTGTAAAACAGTTCCCCAGCAATACCTTCGGTTTCTCTTTCCTCAGGTGACTTTTACTGAATTTCTTCAGGGATTTACACGGGGCACAGAAACTTTGTGATACAGTGAGTACATATGTCCAGCACAGACCATAACGTCCCGAGTTCAGCTTCTACTGACCTGCTGTCAGGATGATGATAATCAGGGGACCTGTAACTTCTGTCTCGGCTGTACTAACGAGGGGAAATAACAGCGAAAGACCCTCAACATGATTGTGTGTGCGTATAAATGTGCATACATATTGTTTATTTATTCACATCCAGAATAAGGTTGTTGCTGGCTGGGTCAGCATTTATTGCCCAATCCTAATTGTCTTTTTGAAACTGAGCTTCCTGTTGTATGTGCAGCTAAACCCAGTTCTGCCCTCACCATATGCCAGCTTTGCAGCCACCATCCTCTTGAACTGTAGGGTTCAATGGATTCCACTGGCTTGAGTGTGGTCAAGGAGAACCATTTCCTGATTTGACCAGAAGAGGTTCTTGTATTGAACAAGTAATAGTTTATTGCAAGTTACCTTGATATGCTAGACACTGTGAAGGGGGCCTGGATATTAGGTTTTACACCTAAGCTGTTCTGTCCACAAGTCTATATGACATTGTCATAATAGATGATACTTAAGGCACTCTTTACATTAACCCTTTCAGTCCTTACACCTTCATATAATACCTCTCCCCAAGCTTTCATTTCCATTATAAAATGAAATATTTACATCTGTAATTATCACATTTACCACCACTCCATCTGTCCCAAGTCTCTGACATTACCAATTCATGAACCGGAGTTGGACTGGGGTAGACAAAGTTAAAAAACACGACACCAGGTTATAGTCCAACAGGTTTATTTGGAAGCACTAGCTTTCGGAGTGTTGCTCCTTCATCAGGTAGCTAGTTGGATATGATCATAGCACACAGAATTTGTAGCAAAAATTCACAGCGTCATACAACTGATGCGACATATTGAACAAATCTAGATTGCTGTTGAGTCTTTCATCTTTTAGAATGGGTTGCAAGCTTCATTTATATGTAAATCCAGAACTTCTTTCAAGTCACAGACTCTAACCTCACACCTTTAATGCATTGGCTGAGCTGAGATGTCACCTTTCTTTATAAAACCTCAAGTTATCTCGGGAATGTGACTTGAAAAAAGTTCTGGGATTTACATATTAATGAATCAAAACTTGCAACCCATTCTAAAAGCTGAAAGATTTAACAGTAATCTAGGTTTGTTCACTATATCACATCAGTTGCATGACACTATGATCTTTTGCTTTGAGTTCTGTGTCCTATGATCCTGCTCCACTAGCTACCTGACAAAGGAGCAGCGTTCTGAAAGCTGGTATTTCCAATTATTCCTGTTGGACTATAACCTGGTGTTGGGTGATTTTGAACTTTTACAAATTCAGGCAATCTGGTTTTGTTTGAGCTTGGGAGATTAGTAACCTTCTGCATGGAAGACCACTGACTTTGATTCACTTTCTGACAGTCTGAGGTTTGTAGGTCTCTTTGGAGTGGGGTACCTTTAATCTCCTGGATTTCCCATGCAGAGTGCACCTTCCTGCTGAACCAAGTGATTGCGTCTTTGCAGAATCGTGAATCATTGGAGATTGTCCTCTCTCAGTGGCAGCTTCCTTGCAGTTGTATGCACTGCCCCTTCAATCATTGTCAGATAATGTTTATTCTCAGTTTGCCCAATGGGTGGACTTCTTAATTTTTGTTGATTGATTTGGACATTCTTATTCACCCTCAGTGATTGAATTGTGACGTACTCTAATCCTCAGTTCTGCTATTTCAGGATTGAGTCTGTTGGCATGACGTCTGTCACTGTTACAAGATTTATTCCTGGGAAGATAAAGAGGTTACATATTCTGTTGGGACTGGCCTCTGCCAAGTCATCTCAGCATTGACAACAGACTTGAATTTGACGTAACTACTTATTCACCAAACTTTGTTGTACTGTGAGTTATTTCGGGTATAATTTTGCTCATGAACTCAAATAGGGTGAACAGCCCATTGGCTATCTAATTGGATATCTTTCCCCACAAATATATGGATTCTTGCAATATGAACTCTTTATTCCCAATCACAGGACATGTCTTTCAAACCAATGTTGTCACAGGTTTCCATCTCATTAACAATGTGAATCAAATTTCTTTAACCAATAGAAGTAAGGATTCCTCTTTCTGTTTAGGGTCCACTGTGAATCTCGAAGACTCTGAGGAAGTTTTCTATTATTTGTTCTTCGCCTTGATGTTCCTTTACTTTTGGGAGTTTCAATGTGAAGGTCAAAAGACACTTTGATTGTGCAGCTCATATCAATTTTCTCGAATTTGGCATCCTTTAATTTGGTGGACTCATGCACTCGATCGTAAGTGTTATGCCTCTTGGACCATGTAGATGTCTTGTTGTTGGCTATGGTCAGTATCCGAGAGACAAAAAAATTGCAGATGCTGGAATCCAAAGTAGACAGGCAGGAGGCTGGAAGAACACAGGGAGCCAGGCAGCATGAGGAGGTGGAAAAATGGACGTTTCTAATGTAACCCTTCTTCTCTTTGCAACTGTTGCTCACTTTTTGATTATATAGTGATACTCACCCTGGTGTCTAACTTAAGATTAATGAGATAAAGTCATAGAGATGTACAGCATGGAAACAGACCCTTTGGTCCAACCCGTCCATGCCGACCAGATATACCAACCCAATCTTGTTCCACCTGCCAGCACCCGGCCCATATCCCTCCAAACCCTTCCTATTCATATACCCATCAAAATGCCTCTTAAATGTTGCAGTTGTACCAGCCTCCACCACTTCCTCTGGCAGCTCATTCCATACACGTACCACTGTCTGCATGAAAAAGTTGCCCCTTAGGTCTCTTTTATATCTTTCCCCTCTCACCCTAAACCTATGCTGTCTAGTTCTGGACTCCCTGACCCCAGGGAAGAGACTTTGCCTATTTACCCTGTCCATGTCCCTCACAATTTTGTAAACCTCTATAAGGTCACCCCTCAGCCTCCGACGCTCCAGGGAAAACAGCCCCAGCCTGTTCAGCCTCTCCCTATAGCTCAATTCCTCCAACCCTGGCAACATCCTCGTAAATCTTTTCTGAACCCTTTCAAGTTTCACAACATCTTTCCGATAGGAAGGAGACCAGAATTGCACACAATATTCCAATAGTGGCCTAACCAATGTCCTGTACAGCCGCAACATGACCTCCCAACTCCTGTACTCAATACTCTGACCAATAAAGGAAAGTATACCAAACGCCTTCTTCACTATCCTATATACCTGCGACTCCACTTTCAAGGAGCTATGAACCTGGACTCCAAGTACTTTTTGTTCAGCAGCACTCCCGAGGACCTTACCATTAAGTGTATAAGTCCTGCTAAGGTTTGCTTTCCCTAAATGCAGCACCTCGCATTTATCTGAATTAAGCTCCATCTGCCACTTCTCAGCCCATTGGCCCATCTGGTCCAGATCCTGTTGTAATCTGAGGTAACCCTCTTTGCTGTCACACTACACCTCCAATTTTGGTGTCATCTGCAAACTTACTAACTGTACCTCTTATGCTCACATCCAAATCATTTATGTAATTGACAAAAAGTAGAGGGCCCAGCACCGATCCTTGTGGCACTCCACTGGTCACAGGCCTCCAGTCAGAAAAACAACCCTCCACCACCACCCTCTGTCTTCTACCTTTGAGCCAGTTCTGTATCCAAATGGCTAGTTCTCCCTGTATTCCATGAGATCTAACCTTGCTAATCAGTCTCCCATGGGGAACCTTATCGAACGCCTTACTGAAGTCCATATAGATCACATCTACTGCTCTGCCCACATCAATCCTCTTTGTTACTTCTTCAAAAACTCAATCAAGTTTGTGAGACATGATTTCCCACGCACAAAGCCATGTTGACTATCCCTAAGCAGTCCTTGCCTTTCCAAATACATGCACATCCTGTCCCTCAGGATTCCCTCCAACAACTTGCCCATCACCGAGGTCAGGCTCACCGGTCTATAGTTCCCTGGCTTGTCTTTACCACCCTTATTAAATAGTGGCACCACATTTGCCAACCTCCAGTCTTCTGGCACCTCACCTGTGACTATCGATGATACAAATATCTCAGCAAGAGGCCCAGCAATCACTTCTCTAGCTTCCCACAGAGTTCTCGGGTACACCTGATCAGGTCCTGGGGATTTATCCACCTTTACCCGTTTCAAGACATCCAGCACTTCCTCCTCTGTAATCTGTACATTTTGCAAGATGTCACCATCTATTTCCCTACAGTCAAGATCTTCCATAGATGACCTTACATAAATATTAGCACTCCAAAAAGCTGGGTTGGATAATTATTTCCATGAGATACTCTTTAGGTTTCTCTTCTATCACAGTCTGTTCTATTTCCTTAACTTCTTTTTCTCGGTAGCTGTTTGATTTCTTGCTTTTCTGTAACTCTGCCCAATTTCAGCACATTTTCTGAAAGTGACCTATTGTGTGACACATAAAGCATTTTTTTTAATAGTTTATGAGGCTCTGTTCCACAGCACTGAGAAGGACATACCTGATGCTTGTTCTATTCGCCATATTACTTTTGCACCTGAGTTGTTACCTGAAAAGCATCAATGGATTCTGCTGATCTCCTGTACAAAGTTGATGTTTCCCTCTTTGGAATGAGCTGCATTGCTTCTGAATCTTTGCTTCACCCTCCATCGGAATGGTTTTCTCTCAAGTCAAATTTCTTTGGATTGTATTAAATCAGAAAAAGGCTCACCAGTAATTCGATCTCTTATAAATTCTGATTTGACACAGATCAACACAATCATTTTTCTCCATGAATCGTTTGTTGAATTCATCAATGCATTTCCCTGGATTCAGAACTTTGATCAGATTAGATTGCTTACAGTGTGGAAACAGGCCCTTCGGCCCAACAAGTCCACACCGACCCGCCGGAGCGCAACCCACCCTGACCCATTCCCCTACATTTACCCCTTCACCTAACACTACGGGCAATTTAGCGTGGCCAATTCACCTGACCTGCACACCTTGGACTGTGGGAGGAAACCGGAGCACCCGGAGGAAACCCACGCAGACATGGGGAGAATGTGCAAACTCCACATAGACAGTCGCTTGAGGTGGGAATTGAACCCGGGTCTCTGGCGCTGTGAGGCAGCAGTGCTAACCACTGTGCCACTGCGCAAGAGTTTAACTGTTGTTAAACTCACTCTTTCAAGATTTTTATATGTTCTGTGGTTAAAGTAATTGTCAAAGACATTCAGCAACAGTACTTTCAGTTGTACCTTTTACAGCTTAGCAAGCTAAAAAGTATTAACTATACTCCCAATCGTATATGAATATTCAAAGTTTGTGAGAAGATTGTTAGCTCGGGTGCTCGTTGTTGTGGTTCTGTTCGCCGAGCTGGGAGTTTGTGTTGCAGACATTTTGTCCCCTGTCTAGGTGACATCCTCAGTGCTTGGGAGCCTCCTGTGAAGCGCTTCTGTGGTGTTTCCTCCGGCATTTATAGTGATTTGTATCTGCCGCGTCCGCTGCAGTGGTCAGTATATTGGGTCCAGGTCGATGTGTTTGTTGATAGAATCTGTGGATGAGTGCCATGCCTCTCGGAATTCCCTGGCTGTTCTCTGTTTGACTTGTCCTATAATAGTAGTGTTGTCCCAGTCGAACTCATGTTGCTTGTCATCTGTGTGTGTGGCTACTAAGGATAGCTGGTCGTGTCGTTTCGTGGCTAGTTGGTGTTCATGGATGCGAATCGTTAGCTGTCCTCCTGTTTGTCCTATGTAGTGTTTTGTACAGTCCTTGCATGGAATTTTGTACACTACATTGGTTTTGCTCATGCTGGGTATCGGGTCCTTTGTCCTGGTGAGTTGTTGTCTGAGAGTGGCTGTTGGTTTGTGTGCTGTTATGAGTCCTAGTGGTCGTAGTAGTCTGGCTGTCAGTTCAGAAATGTTCTTGGTGTATGGTAACGTGGCTAGTCCTTTGGGTTGTGGCATGTCCTCATTCTTTCCCTTAGGCATCTGTTGGTGAAATTGCGAGGGTATCCGCAATTATGGCGAATACATTGTAGAGGTGTTTTTCTTCCTCTTTTTGCAGTTCTGGTGTACTGCAGTGTGTTGTGGCCCTTTTGAACAGTGTCTTGATGCAACTTTTTTTGTGTTCGTTGAGGTGGTTGCTTTCGTAGTTCAGGACTTGGTCTGTGTGTGTGCCTTTCCTGTATACCTTTGTGGTGAATTCTCTGTTCGGTGTTCTCTGTACCATCACGTCTAGGAATGGGAGTTGGTTGTCCTTTTCCTCCTCTCTAGTGAATCGGATTCCTGTGAGTGTGGCGTTGATGATCCAGTGTGTGTTCTCTATTTCTGTGTTTTTAAATGATTACAAAGGTGTCATCAACGTATCTGACCCAGAGTTTGGGTTGAATTTGCGGTAAGACTGTTTGTTCTAATCTTTGCATTACAGATCCACAGATTCTATCAACAAACACATCGACCTGGACCCAATATACCGGTCACTGCAGCGGACAGCTGGAACTGACAACCGGAAGCGGCAGAGACAAACCACTATAAATGCCGGAGGAAACATCACAGAAGCGCTTCACTGGAGGCTCCCAAGCACTGAGGATGTCACCTAGACAGGGGTCAAAACGTTTGCAACACAAACTCCCAGCTCGGTGAACAGAACCACAACAACGTATATGAATATATTAACTTGTTCAGCTTCTAATTTAGTATCCAGTTAGAAACCTATTCTGTATAAGAAAAATGGTTTCCCAAGATGTTTAATTCAATGTTCTATTTGTCGATCTCTAAAACTAAATGTTCCTAGCATTATTGTTGCTGCAGCCATGTCTTCCAATGTGACTATTTATTTTCTTTCCAAAAAAGGCTTTTATTTTGCAGCATCAGCAGTTCTGTTGCTTTGAGCGGCAACTGAAGGTTTTTTTACCATGTTTTGCAGCCAAAATAGAAGATTTGTGTCTTCTCCTGGCTAAATTGGAGCTTTCCCACCTTTTGTGGCTTCACTTTCTGCTTTTCTGATTTTTGTGACCTTATAAATGGTTTCTAAACATGGATCTCCCCCCCTTACAATGCCTTCATAGAGTCTCCAACCATTCTTCTTCCACTAAACCTGGGCTGCTTCGAATCTGCCTCTTTATCTCTTTAGTTCTAACTTCTTGATGGCTCTGGATCTGTGACCTGGGGGTGGGGGCTGGTCAGATTGTTTTTGCAGATTTGGATTTCTCTCGCTGTAGCCCGTGCCTCATGCAGCCTGCTCCTATTGTGGCAGTGCTTGCTCTGACCTTTCCTCTGTATTACTGCACTGTTTTTGAGAGTATCCCTTTGTTCTCTGAGGATTTTAATTTTATCTCCAATTGTTTTTTTGTTGTCCAGCTCAACTGCGACTCAGGACCGCTCCTACAGAACATTCCCGCGTGATGCAGTTTGCTTTATTGTGACAAAATTCTTCTTTTCCACAGAGTTCCCCACTCTCCTGCTATAACACACCTCTTACCAGGTATGAGATGCTTTGACTGTGGAATGTTTTTTGTTGAACCTTGCCTCAAAGTTTTCTTCAGTAACATTCATAAAAATTCGGCTCTTGCCTTTTGCTGATTGTTTTTGGAAGCAGGAGACGTCTGTGATTTATGTGGAGAGGCAAAGACCTTGTGGCATTGTTGCTAGACAATTAATCCAGAAACTCAGCTGAAGTGTTGGGGATCCAGGTTTGAATCTCACCATGGCAGATGATGGAATTTTAAATTTGTAAAACTCTGGAATTAAGAATCTAGTGATGAACATGAAACCATTATAAATTGTCAGCAAGACCCCATCTGGTTCACTAATGCCTTTCAGGGATCAGCCATTCTCACCTAGTCTGGCCTACACGTGATTCCAGACTCATCGCAATGTGGTTGACTCTCAACTGCCCTCTGAAATGGTCCAGCAAGTCACTCCATCGAAACAATTGGCTACAAATTCTCAACAAAGAAGTGAAACCAGATGGAGCACCCAGCATTGACCTAGACGCTGGAAAATACAACAGCAGCACAATCTGCAACCTTCATGATCCAGTATATTGCCTTCTTAATCAAGCAAGGGGATCATCCCCTGGTTCAATGGAGAGTGCAGGAAGTCATGCCAGGAGAACTACCAGGCATAACTGGTGTAGCTACTAAACAGGATCATTTGCACACCAGACAGCATAAGCAGCAAGTGAAAGACAGAACTAAGCAATCACGTAACTAACATATCAGACCTAAACTCTGCAGTCCTGCCACTTCCTGTCATGAATGGTGGCAGACAATTAAACAACTCACTGGAGGAATAGACTCCACAAATAGCCCCGTTCACAATGATGGAAGAGCCTAACATATCAATTTAGATTCTGCCAGGGCCACTCAGCTCCTGACCTCACTACAGCCTTGGTTCAAGAATGGTCAAAAGAGCTGAATTCCAGAGGTGAGGTGAGAGTGACAGCCCTTAATATCAAGGCTGTATTCGACCAAGTGTGGCATCACGGAGGCCCAGCAAAACTGGAATCAGTGCGTACTGGGGGCAAACTCTCCACTGGTTGGAGCCATACTTGACATATAGGAAGATGGTTGTGGTTGTTGGAGGTCAGTTATCTCAGCTCCAGGACATCTCTGCAGGAGTTCCTCAGGGTAGTGTCCTCAGCCCAACCACCTTCAGCTGCTTCATCAATTATGCCCTCCATCATAAGGTCAGAAGTGGGAATGTATGCCAATGAGTGCACAATGTTCAGACACTTAAGCAGTCCATGTTCAAATGCAACAACACCTGGTCATTATCCAGGATTGGGCTGACAAGTGACAAGTAACCTTTGTGCCACACAAATGCCAGTCTATGTCCATCACCAATAGGAGACAATCTAACCACCACCCCTTGACATTCAATGCTGTCACCATCACTACCAATATCCTGGTGATTATCATTGACCACAAACTCAATTGGACTCACCACATAAACACAGTGGCGACAGAAGTAGGTCAGAGGCGAGGAATCCTGCGGTAAATAACTCACCTAACTCCACAATGGATGAGTGCAGCTCCAACAAAACCCAAGAAGCTTGACATCATCTAGGACAAAGCAGCCCTCTTGATTGGCACTACATCCACAAGCATCCTCTCTCCACCACTGACACTCAGTAGCAGAAGTGTGTACTAAGGACAAGACATACTGCAGAAATTCACCAAAGACCTTAAGATATTATCTTCCAAACAGATGACCACTTCCATCTAGAAGGATGCAGGGAGCAGATACATGGGATCACCATGACCTGCCAGTTCCCTTCCAAGTTACTCATCATCCTGGCTTGAAACTGTATTGTTCTTCCTTCACTGTCGCTGGGTCAAAATCTCCGAAGGAACAGCAATGTACTTCCAAGTCAGTGAGTGACTTGGAGAGAAACCTGCATGAATTGCACCCATCCAGGCAAGTGGGGAATATTCCATCATACTGCTGACTTGTACCTTGCAGATGACAGGCTTCAGGATGAGAGGATGCTATAGCTGGGATAGTAGGTGCCATAGTTTATCAGACTTGAGCATTGAGGATCATGGCATAAAAAAAGGTCCAATGAAAGAGGGGTCCCTGATAATGAAGAGAGGATTTTAATTTGGTGCATCACAGCTGAAGTCTTATTCAGGTCTGCTGGAAACCTTCCTATCAGTGGTGCAGATGCAAAGTCTCTGATAGCTTGGGCACGCGGAGAGCTCAGCCCACAGTGTGGGAATGGTGAATGGAGGCCAGTTATACGGAGTAGCAGGGCCTCAGGATTCTGTGCCAATTGTGTACCGGGGCCGGCTCCTGCGGCTGAGTCACCTCCTCGTGGAAAATGCAACCCATTGTCCTCAAAATGGCAGCCACTGCAGAGCACTTAGCGACTGCAGCTGACTCCAACCCAGGATCCCACTGAAGGTTCATCCTTCATGTTTTGAAGTCACTCAGGATCATAGTTAGCTCAGTGGTGTACACTGGTCCTCAGCCAGCAGCTCCCACCACACCCCTCACGCAGTGCCATGTGTCACCATATGTACACCCTCGACATGTCTCTCTCTCCATCAGCATCACTAACTCAGAGCAGTTCTGTTCCACTTCGTTCTCCATCTCATTCAACATTCTAACTTCTTCTCTTCCTTTCTGGCAAGTTTCTGAAAGACGATCACTATTTTTCTCTCCACTGATGTTGCCAGATCTGCTGAGTTTCTCCAGCAATTTCTGTTTTCATGCCACTTCAGGGGGTGGTAGTTGGGCAGTTTTTTTGAGAGATGTGCTTCAGAGTTTTCTACACAATCAAGGTCCAATGGCCAACACCGAGGAGCAGTGCCCAGACACAGTTACGGGTTCAAGCCCCGCCTTTAGATCTCAACTGTAGTCTACTGCTCCATTCCTCTAGTCACCATTCCTAATGAAGGGCTTATGCCCGAAACTTCAATTCTCCTGCTCCTCTGATGCTGCCTGACCTGCTGTGCTTTTCCAGCACCACATACTCGACTCCGACTCTCCAGCATCTGCAGTCCTCACTTTCTCCCGAAGGAGAGCTGCACTGTCAGAGAAACCATCAATGCAGGTTCCAGACTGAGATCTTGTCTGCCCTCTTGGGTTATGCTTGGAATTGAATAATAACATGACAAAGAGGAGCAGCAGAATCCTGCTGGTTTGTCAGCAATTATTAAACCATCAAGCAGCCTCAGTTAAAGAAAGTGCTGTTTTGGGGAACTTGCTGCACATCGATCAACTGCAGCATTTCCTCTAAAGGTGACTAGTCAACAAACACATTGACTTGGATCCCATTTACCAACTCCCTGAGAAAAAGAACAGGAAATGACATCACCATAGGAAATGATGTCACCAACCAAAGGAAACCTAAACTTATAAATAAAAAGAGGGCCATACCACCCTCTACACTGGAGGCTCACTGATGATGTTACCGAGTGTGGTGACAAAATGTCTGAAAATGAACCTTCCAGCTCAGCGAGCAAACCCACATCCAGGTGACTAGAATTTAGTCAGTACTCATTCGGGTATGGAGCACTCTAGGACAGCCTGAGGTTGTGAAAGAAATTTATTTGTTATGTTAATAAGGGGAGAGAAAGTTAAATGTGATCAGCTGGAGAAGCCCAGCAGTAACATAATCAGAAGCTCTTCAATTCTGTGCGGTTCTCAGCAACACACGTGCTGCCTTGTGAGTGCAGAAACAGCTTGTGGTGCTTTGTGGAAAGTGTGGTCATTTGGTCTTTCTCTACTGTGTAAAAATAGACTGGAATAATATGAGGGAGCTGATGAGTTGGGCTTCATTTTCAACCTGGAATGTGTTGCAGGCTCTTTGAGGAGATGCCTAAACCGCAGTCTGTTTCCAGAGGATTGCCTTGTCCAGACACTGCTCAACATTACCTACTATATGTGTTGACTGAAACTGAAACTCGGGCCGGATACACAGCCTAGGGTTCTGAGGGCTGGGGGAGGGGAGTGGTGTGTATTCTCAGTAAGGTTTCCCGAACGATACATAGAAAGGAATTGCACTGGTGACACTACCTTTCATAAGTGTTGGAAATCCCAAAGTGTGGAATGGCCACTGAGGTAGATACCCAAGTCATTCTTGCAAAGTCAGGAACTCAGCAGCCACTATGTGCACAGCAAGCTCCCAGTATCAACAATGCGACCCTCATTCGAACTGTCTTAGTGCTGTTGCCTGAGGGTGGGCTGCTTGTTAAGTGCCTGGAGTGTGATCTATGAGGACACTGTTAAAAAATCACACAACACTAGGTTATAGTCCAACAGGTTTAATTGGAAGCACACTAGCTTTCAGAGTGACACTCCTTCATCACCTTCATCACCTGATGAAGGAGCGTTGCTCCGAAAGCTAGTGTGCTTCCAATTAAACCTGTTGGACTATAACCTGGTTTGTGTGATTTTTTAACTTTGTACACCCCAGTCCAACACCGGCATCTCCGAATCATGAGGACACTGACAGAGTGGGACCCATACCCATTCTGACAGTGCTAGCTCATCAAAGGCCTGTCTTGCCTCATGCTTATGTTCAAGCTGCACATAACTACTTTGTCTCTCTCAATGGACACAGACGCCTATAGTCCTTCATGGACTATGGTTAGTTACCAATGTTGATTTAGAAATGTTGACCAACACACCAGGGAGATCTCTTCCTCCAATCAATTCAATGGGATCTTTTATATTTACCTGAGAGATCAAGGTGAGGCATTAATTTCACATCTCAACAAAAAGAAAATCGCCTCTGACAGTGCAGCCCTTCCTCAGAACAGTGATTTTTATCAAGCCTATGGAGTGAGATGGGAACGAATGTGATTCTGAGGGCAAGAGCACCCTCCGAAGGCAGAGTCCAGAACCCAAGGTGTTATATTCCCCAAAAGCTACAGATCTTGGCAATTAGAGTCCTAGAGCTGTACAGTACGGAAACAGGTCCTTTGTTAAAACTCATCCATGCCGACCAGATATCCTAAATTAATCTAGTCCCATTTGCCAGCATTTGGCCCATATTCCTCCAAATGCTTCCTACTCACATACCCATCAGGATGCCTTTTAAATGTTGTAATTGTATCAGCCTCCATTTCCTCTGGTAGCTCATTCCATGCATTACTCCCTATGAGAAAATGTTGCCCCTTAGGTCCCTCTTAAATCTTTCCCCTTTTACCGTAAACCTATGCCCTCTAGTTTTGTGCTCCTCTATCCTTGTCTATTTACCCTATCCACACCCCTCATGATTTTATAAATTTCTATGACGTCATCCCTCAGCCTCCGTAACTCCAGGGAAAATAGTCCCAGTCTATTCAGCCTCTCCCTATAGCTCAACTCTCCAATCCTGGTTACACCCTTGTAAATATTTTCTGAACCCTTTCACGTTTCGCAACAGCTTTCCTATAGGAGGAAGATCTTTCAAGTTCCACAACAACCTTTCTAGAGGAGGGAGACCAGAATTGAACGCAGTATTCCAAACGTGGCCTAACCAATGTCCTGTACAGCCACAACATGACCTCCCAACTCCTATACCCAATGCTCTGACCAACCACCTGAAGAAGGAGCAGTGCTCTGAAAGCTAATGCTTCCAAATAAACCTGGTGTTGTGTCATTTTTAACTCTGACAAATAAAGGCAAGTGTGCCAAACGCCTTCCTCACTAACCTGTCAACCTGTGATTCTACTTTCAAGGAGCTATGAACCTGCACTCCAAGGTCTCTTTGTTCAGCAACACTCCCCAGGACCTTCCCATTAAGTGTAGAAGCCCTGCCCTGATTTGGTTTGCCCTCCCTTGTTTCAGTGGAATGGCCAAAGGGTCTCGCCATCACCAGAGGTGCCAGAGTGAAGGTGGGAGGGTTGCTACGCCTCTGTTGTTTTCGCTGTTAACTCCACACCTCAGGGAATCTTATGGAAATCAGGTCAAACATAAACTGTCTCCCCCTTGGCTGATGAATCAATACTCCTCCATGTTGCACACACCATCTGGAGGATGCACTGAGAGTGACAAAGGCATAGAATGTACCTTGAGTGGGGGATTTCAAAGTCCACCATCAAAAGTAGCTCAGCAACGCAACAACTGACCGAGCTGATCATGTCCTGTGGAATGCAACAGATCGTCTTATGGTCAGTGAACAGATGTTGACAATGCCTTGTTTGACCTTTGTGTGTGCCCAGCCCCTCCCTCCCACTGCCCCCAGCCACCAACTCCCATTGACCAACCCAGGTTGCACCCTCTGCCTGTCTTCATTTATCTCCACTCCACCATCCTGTCCCGCCACCCCCTTTATCTGCAGCTCCCCCCATACCCACCCCCAGTCCTGATGTTGCCTGGCTTGTTCTTCCAGCCTCCTGCCTGTCCAAGCTATGACCTCAATGTCAGAAATGAGCAGCACAGTCTGGGTTGATCCCAGGTGCTATGTTCACACTGGGAAGCCCCCTCAGCTGTGAGGTGTGGCACCAGCAATGTGCAGTGGATCTATAACAAGGAGCTCCGTCAGTCTGAAGTCAGGATTGGGTGCGGTGCAATCCGACGCCAGTGCAGACTGCAGCGATCCTGAAACTGATTCCCCCTGCATATCCCTCACCTCTCCATCACTCACTCGTAGATCAGAGAGCATCATTAGGATGGCCTTCACTTGAGAATGTGAATCTGCTGAAGCACCATCACCACATACAGGCTAAACTGGGCAGGTGCAGAAACCACCTCCCCACCTCACTGTGTCATTCTGATAGCCACTGGAGCAGGCTGTCAATACATTGAGCTGTGAGACCATGGTTCAGACATGATGGGAATTCCAGGGTGACAGGGTGGGGGTTGTTGAATGAAAAGAGACCCAGATCCTCCTACTTCATCTTCAAGCACCATGCCCATCACAGGATAAACGGTGCACACACTGACTAACTACGGCAACTGATGTCTTTCAGATAAGGCACAAGGCAGTGAGAGAGGGAAACTCCAGTGAAGGGGAGCTTTTGGAAATAGTTCACCGCTAGAGAGAGGCTCAGGTGGTCTTCTTTGGAGCTGAGATGGTTGAAGACCTGACAGAGGTGTATAGGATTATGAGGGGGATGGGCAGGATGAACAGAAAAAAGCTTTTCCCCTTAGTTGGAGACTCAATAACGAGTGACATCATTGTAAAGCAGGAGAAAGTGAGGACTGCAGATGCTGGAGATCAGAGTCACAAAGTGTGGCACTGGAAAAGCACAGCAGGTCAGGCAGTGTCCGAGGAGCAGGAGAGTCAACGTTTCGAGTATAAGCACTTCATCAGGAACGTTGAAGGGCTGATGTTCGAAACGTCGACTCTCCAGCCCCTCGGATGCTGCCTGACCTGCTGTGCTTTTCCAGCATCATTGTAAAGTGCATGGCAGGATGCTTAGGATTTTAGGAAAAGCTTTTTCGACCAGAGGGTAGTGGAGTCTGGAATGCACTGCCTGGGAGTGTGGTTGAGGCAGGAAATCTCATAAAAGAACTTGGATGAGCACCTGAAATGCCATAATATTCAAGGCTGTTGGACTAGTGGAGGTAGTAGCGCATTTTCAGCAGTACAGATACAATGGGCTGAAGGACGTCTTCTGAACAGTAGGATTCTATAATTGGATGAAGCGTAGATCCAAAGTTACTTGTTCCTCCCAGACATTGAATGGCATCACTGTGGGAATTCGTGCCACATCCTCCCATCCAGGGAAGAGAGATCGAAGGGAGGCTGTCAGCCTGAGTGGGAGAGGGTGGGGTGGGAGAGGGTGGGATGGGTACCCGATGAAGAGTTTATGCTTGAAACATCGAATCTCCTGCCTGCTGTGCTTTTCCAGCGCCACACTTTTTGATTTCCAGCATCTGCATTCCTCACTTTCTCCGAGGGACCTTGCTGTCTTATCATTGCGTGCTGCTCAAGTTCCATGTGAGGAGGGGGAACGACAGTCCTTTTTCCCTCCCCACTACGAAAAGGCATCAACCCACCACTGATCCTATTTAGCTAGTAGCCAATGGGCATCTACATGTGGTACATTGGTCAGTTTTATCTGTGGCTGCTCATAGGGTTCCTTCATACTTACTTTGCGGCAACCAAAGGATGTAGCATTGGAAACAGGTTTGGGCGGAGATCGCCATGGCAAGACAATACTTTGCCCTTTCAATAACCTTCTTTGCCCTCGCTAGTGCCAACCCCATCCTGCCCACACTCATCCCTCTCCTGGTCTCCATCCTTAATCATCAGTGGAGGCCCCAGTGCAAAAGCAACAGTACGATCCCAGCGGTGCTGCCACAACTGCTGAATTGCCAGCCTTTGATTGGCTGGGAGGCCTTGCAGGCAGCGTTTCCATTAGACAGTGGGAGGCCATTCTTGGGCCACTCAATACAGAGTTGTGTGGGGGCTCCCTTTGGTTTCTCAGTTAGTCACTGACCACCCCTCTCCTTGTCACAAACTTTTAATCCTGTCTCCGGTCTCAAACGGGATCCGAAATATTACTCTATAAAAGCGACCAATTTAACGTTCATTTGAATGGATCAATTCTCTCTGTTTCTAACCAGCCCAATGGATGGAACTCTCACACACTGGAACCCTGTGAGAGATTCTAACTCCATGATTACAGGCAGGGCTGTTTAGTGGAAACCTGAATCTAATCGTCCAGGATCCAAGGAACAGGAGATTCAACATTTCAAGCATAAGTTCTTCATCAGGTCCCCATCCCACCCTCTCCCACCCAAGCTAACAGCCTCCCTTTGCTCTCTCTTTCCTGGATGGGGGGGAATGTAGCATGAATTCCCACAGTGTTTGACTAGTGAGGTAGCAGTGAGTGGGAAAGGAGGGGAGTATGTCACTGATTGTCTCCAGCAGAGGTGAGAGTCTATTTAAATATTTTAATATTTGATCATTCCCCAGCTTTAGGATCACTGTTGGGGGATGTCAGTGTCTACCCAGTGCTGGGGAATACAGCTCGTTCATGCATATTTGAATCAAAGCTGTAATGGAGAGAAGAGTTGAGATGACACCTTCCATCATTATGATGACAATCAGTTGTAGACTGATGGGGCAGCAATTGGCTGACTTGGACTTGTCCTACCTTTTGAGTACAGGACATAACTGGGCAATTTCCCACATTGTTGGGCAGATGCCAGTGTTGTAAATGTTCTGGAACAGCTTGGCTATGGGAGCGGCAAGGTCTGGAGCACCAGCCTTTGGCACTATTGCTGGAATGTTGTCAGGGCCCATAGCCTTTGCAGTATCCAGTGTCTCCAACCATTTGTTGATATCACGGGGAGTGAACAAATTGGATGAAGACTGGTCTCTGCGATGCTGGGGACAACTGGAGGAGGCTGAGATGCTTCATCGATTTGAATTCTTCAGCCTGGTCTTTTGCACTTCCCATAGTGTCATACAGCACAGAAACAGACCCTTTGGTACAACTCATCCATGCTGACCAAGTCTTCCAAACTGAATTACTCCCACTTGGCCAATATCCCTCTAAACTTTTCCCAATCATTGACCTGTCCAAATGTCTTTTTAAATGTTATAATTATACCTACAACTGCCACTTCCTCTGGCAGCCCATGCCATACGCGAACCGTCCTCTGTATGAAAAAGTTGCCCCTCAGGTTCCTCTTAAATCTTTCCCCTCTCACCTTAAACCTATCCCTCTAATTTTGAACTCACCTCCCCTTGGGAAAAGATCCTTTCTATTTATCCTATCCATGCCCCCCATGATTTTATAAACCTCTATAAGGTCACATCCGATGCTCCAGTGAAAACAGCCCCAGCCTATTCAACCTCTCCTTATAACTCAAACCCTCCAGTCCCCACAACATGCTTGCAATACTTTTCTGCACCTTTTCCCATTAAATAATATCCTTCCTATAGCAGAACAACCAGGATTGAATTCTGTGCTCTAAACGCGGCCTCACCAACCTCAATATGATGTCCTGAAGCAGTCAGGAAAAGCACTCAGTGGGTTGTCAGCTGGCAACATTTCCACCAAGATCTTACATCGACACGTGGTGCAACATCAATCCTGAGATTGAAACCCCTCACCCTGGGCAAGCTCAGAGACCTCTCCGTTTCAGACTCAAGGGCGTGGGTGCCATCAGCCTACATATTGCTTCCAGCAGATTCCTGTTTATTGTGTGTGTGTGTGTGTTATTTGTGAGAAATATACCACAAACAGGTCCGCACTCCTCAAGCCCACTGAACAACCCACGGTGAGCTCTGGCCCCCGTGGGGGAAGGGCTTAGTTCACACAATTCCAACTGACCGCCCGCCCTCTCCCAGAAATAAATGGAGAAGGGGAAGATCAAAGAGGAGTAAAGTACCAGTCTCTTTCAAATGGCCCTCCTGAGAAGGGGTGGTGAGGAAAGACAGCGAGAATCTGTCTGAACTGATTTAAAGAAGGACAAACCGTCACCGGTTCTGCCCAATTTGTGTCAGTCTCCCCCCCCCCCCCCCACCATTTCCACTTTCATGGTTCCCATGGTAACCGACCAGTCGTTTGCTTTTTAATTGACCAGATTTTCTCCAGGCTGAGGCCTCACTCTGCGTTGGGAGATTGAAAAACCACCCGATTCCCGGCTTAATTCCCCATCCGATTCCCCACTCGATTCATCAAACAGATTTCCCCACCTTGATTCCCCACCCAATTCCACACCCCGGTTCCCCAGCCGATTCCTCAACCGATTACATACCCGATTCATCATCCAGATTCCCCACCCAATTCCCACCCCGATTCCGCACCCTGATTTCCCACCCCAAAACCACATCCTGATTTCCCCACCCCCATTTCCCAAACCCAATTCCTCACCCCAATTCCCCACCAGTTTCTACGGCCCGATCCCCCACCCCAACTCCCCACCCCATTCCCCTCCTGATTCCCCGGACAGATTCCCTGCTCTGATTTCTCACCACGATTCCCTAGCCAGACTCCCCAGGCAGATTCCCCAACCCAATTCCCCGGCCAGATTTCCCACCCCAAATCCCGTCCCAGATCCCCCATATCCGATTCCCCACCCAGAATCCCCACCCCAATTCCCCACCCGATTCCCGGCTAGATTCCCTATTCTGATTCCCCACACCGATTCCTTGCCCTGATTCCCCACCCTGATTCGTCATGCAATCCCTGGCCAGATTCCCCACACGATTTCCCGGCCAGATTCTCCACTCCAAAACCCCATCACGATTCCCCACCCAATTCCCTACCCCAATTCCCCACCCGATTTCCCACTCAATTCCCCAGCTGATTCCCCGGGCAGATTCCCCACCAAGAATCCCCATCCCAATTCCCCACTCCGAGTCCCTCCAAATTCCCCAGCAAGATTCCCCACCCGATTCCCCGGCCAGTTTCCCCACCCCAAAACCTCATCCTGATTCCACAGACCCATTCCCCAAATCCGATTCCTCACCCTGATTCCTCACCCCAGATTCCCTGGCAAGATTCCCCACCCGACTCCCTAAACCGAGTCCACATCCGATTCCCCACCCAATTCCCTGGCCAGATTCCCCACCCCAAAGCCACATCACAATTTCCCACTCCCATTCCCCAATCCGATTCCTCACCCTGATTCATCACCCCAGATTCCCCACGTGATTTCCCAGCCAATTCTCTGGCCAGATTCCCCACCTGATCCCCCTGTCAGCTTAACCAGCCAGATACCCCACCTCATTCCTCAACCAGATTCCCCACCTCATTCCCCACCCAGATTCCTAACCTGGATTCCCTACCTGATTCCCCGGCCTAATTCCCTGGCCCAATCCCCTGACTCGATCTTGGCGGTTAAATTGAGAGGCCCGTGAGTCTTTTCTCCCCGCCGCTCTAACACCCCGTCTGCCCAAAGTCGCCATTACTGTCAGCAGACTTGCTCCCTTCACTCACCACCATCTTGAAAAGTGATCAGTGACATGCACCTAGACAAGGTCCTGGAAGGTCAGTTATAACGGTATAGTGTGATGGATGGTTTATTGCACCAGCTGTTATATAAGCAAAGGTTTGACATTGCAGAAATCGGATTTTAAAAAATTTGTCGCAATATCAGTAACAGACTTTTATTTTGCATTACCTCCAGAAATGTTGTTTTAACATACAAAGTGTAACAAAGAAACTGAAGCCCTCACTTCACAAGACAAAAGTTAAAGTGAAAAAGCACCCCTTGCCAATCTATCTTTGAAACGGTTTGCACAGTCACAAATGCTTTTCCTGCCCCTGCAGCTGTCACATGAGAAAGATAATAGGAGTACACCACTTGGCCTATTGAACTAGAGCTGGAAATGTGTTGCTGGAAAAGCGCAGCAGGTCAGGCAGCATCCAAGGAACAGGAGAATCGACGTTTCGGGCATAAGCCCTTCTTCAGGAAGGGCTTATGCCTGAAACGTCGATTCTCCTGTTCCCTGGATGCTGCCTGACCTGCTGCGCTTTTCCAGCAACACATTTCCAGCTCTGATCTCCAGCATCTGCAGACCTCACTTTCTCCTATTGAACTAGATCATGGCTGTTCCTCAACAATACAATGTCTTTATATTTCTTGTTATATTTGAAATCTAGAGAATGATGAGTCGCTGTTTTGAATCCTTCTGTGTTGGGCTCTTCCATCATTGAGGATGGGGATATTTGTGGAGCCTCCTTCTCCAGTGAGCTGTTTAATTGTCCATCACCATTCATGACTGGATTTGGTAGAACATTGAACTAATCTGATGGATGTGGTATCACTTAGCTGGTATGTAGTACGCTACTTCCACCTCATACCATACATGTTGCCCTGTTTACAATTACACAAGTGTGGTACCTCATTAGTATGCATCGTTGCACCCCTTACTGAACCAAGATTGGGCCCTAGCTCTGCTGGGAATGGTAGAGTGGGGAATATGTCAGGCCATATGGGATGTGGACAACTGTGTTGCTGCTAATGGCCCATGGTGCCTCATGGATATGCCCAGTGTCTCTTGGTGTAGCTTTACCTGCCACCAGCTGCAAGGTGGATAAATAATGCCTGCCAGTGATGTCCATATCCCCATCAAAAATAAAAAAGACACCAACCAGTGGATTACTGGAATGGACCCTTGTCTCTCCCTGTTTCCGATGATCTTTGTGTGGTGTCCCTGACAGGAGGTTCAGGGATGGTGGGCCAACTAATTGAATGTCTCATTCCTCGTCCTTATCCCTAGGCCGAAACCAGAAGACATAGTCGCAGAAGCAGGCCATTGAGTGAATTCTACCATCCAATGAGATCATGGGCTGATCTGATCATCCTCAACTCCATTTTCCTGCTTTTTGTTTTCTCCATAGCTCTCGATTCCCTTCCTGATTTAAAAAATCCGTCTATCTCAGTCTTGAGTATATTTAAGAACCAGTCTTCACTGTCCACTGTGGTAAAGAATGCCACAGATTCATTATCAGCTGAGAGAAGAGATTTTTCCTCATCTCATTAGATGTGCAAGCCTTTATTCTGAGGTTATGACCTTCTGATCCTGGACCTCTCACAAGGGGAAACAACCCCCATTCTGCATCTACCCTGTCAAGTCCCCTAAGAACCTCATATGTTTCACTAAGGTCACCTCTCGCGCTTCTAAACTCCAATGAGTACAGGAAAAAGTGAGTAGTGCAGATGCTGGAGATTAGAGTCAAGAGTGTGTTATCCCGTATTTCCAATTCCTCCGCCACCACCGCAGCTGTTCCCAGGAGGGCCAGTTCCACCACAGAACACACCAGATGGCCTCCTTCTTTAAAGCCCGGAATTTCCCCTCCCGCGTGGCTCTGATGCCCTCCAATGCATCTCATCCACGTCCCACACCTCCACCCTTAAACCCCACCCCTCCAACAAGGACAGAACCCCCCCTCACCGGTCCTCACCTTCCACACCACCAACCTGCACATAAACCGCATTATTCGCTGACATTTCCGCCAGCTACAAACAGACCCCACCACCAGGGATATATTTCCCTTCCCACCCCATCCACTTTCTGCAAAGAACATTCCGTCCTCGACTACCTGGTCAGGTCCACACCCCCTAACAACCCACCGTCCTCTTCCCGCACTTTCCCCTGTCAACACAGGAATTTCAAATTCTGCACTCACACCTCACCTCCATCCAAAGTCCCAAAGGAACTTTCCGCATCCATCAAAGTTTCATCTGCACATCCACACATGTCATTTACTGTATCTGTTGCCCCAGACGTGGTCTCCTCTACATTCTCCTAATTGCAGAATGTTTCAGAGAACATCTTTGGGACACCGACACGAAGCAACTTCACTGCCCCGAACACTTCAACTCCCTCTCCCACTCCGCCGAGAACATGTAGGTCCTGGGCCTCCTCCATCGCCACTCTCTTACCACCTGACGCTTCCACCTCGGGACCCTCCAACCCCAGGGCATCAATGTCGATTTCACCAGTTTCCTCATTTCCCCTCCCTCCACCTTACCCCAGTTCCAACCTTCTAGTTCAACACCGCCCTCATGACCTGTCCCATATGTCCATCTTTCTTCCCACATAGCCGTTCAATCCTCCCCTCCGACCTATCACCTTTACTCCCACCTCCATCCACCTATTGCACTCTCAGCTACCTTCCCCCAGCTCCAACACCCTCCCATTTATTTCTCCACCCCCCTAGGCTCCCAGCCTCATTCCTCATTTTGGGCTTTTGCCTGAAACGTCGATTTTCCTGCTCCTCGGATGCTGCCTGACTTGCTGTACTTTTCCAGCACCACACTCTTGACACCAATGAGTACAGGCCCAATCTACTCAGCCTCTCCTCATAACACAGTTCTTCCATACGCAGGATCCATTCCTGATGAAGGGCTTATGCTAGAAACGTCGACTCTCCTGCTCCTCGGATGCTGCCTGACCAGCTGTTTTTTTCCAATACCACACTTTTTGACTCATACCCAGGATCAACCAAGTGAACCTTCTCTGGGCTGCGTCCAGTGCCAGTATATCTTTCTTCAGATAAGGGCGCGCAATACAGTTCACAGAAAGCTGGCTGTGGTCTGACTGATGCCATGTGTATTTTCAGCAAAACCTCCCTTTTTTTTTATTCACCATTCCTTTTGAAATAAAGGTCAACATTCCCTACTGTTCAATGAGCTTGGATGTTAGCTTTTTGTGATTCATGGACGAGGATTCCTAAATCCCTTTGTTCTGCAGTCTTTTTCCATTTAAATTTCATTCAGCTCCTCTATGCTTCCTGCCAAAGAGCATAACCTCACGGTTCCCCACATATTAATCCATCTGCTAAGTGTTTATGTCCAATCCCTCAACCTGTGTAGATCCCTCTGTGTGTCACTCTCACCACGTGTCTTCTCACCTACCTTTTTGTCAAATCCCAAAGTTCGCATTCGTTTTGAGAAACTGTCTAACAAACGCTGCAAATTGAAGATGGACACAATCCCAAGAACAATAGACAATTGAATAAGAACTGTGCGGACTTTGAGCTGGCTGAGAAAAGAAACCAACAAGGTTTAAGAAGAATGGCTCAGGTGGCATGGTGGTTCATTGGTTATTACTGCTACCTCACAGTGCCAGGGACCCAGGTTCCAGACTCGGGCAACTGTGTGGAGTTTGCACATTCTCCCCGTGTCTGCGTGGGTTTGCTCCGGTTTCCTCCCACAATCCAAAAATGTGCAGGTTAGGTGAAGTGGCCATAGTGTTGGGTGTATTAGTCAGGTGTAAATGTAGGGAAATGAGTCTGGGTGGGTTACTCTTCGGAGGGTCGGTGTGGACTTGTTGAGCTGAAGGGCCTGTTTCCACACTGTAGGGAACCTAATCTTAACCTTTGAGGAAGGAGGTCTGGGTTCAAGTCTCCACCTGCTCCAGTCGTGTGCCGTAACACATCTGCACAGGTTGGTTAACAAACAGATAGGCTGAATAAGTAAGAGACCCATAATGAGGATCCATGTAAAGGCTGTTGCGGCTAGTAAATAAACATAGGTGCATAACAGGAAAATATGTTGTGCTATCACAATTGAAGTGATGTCCCTTTAAAATTTCAACATGAAAATGAGCCAAGTCCTGGACATTAACACATGACCACAGACCATAATATAGGAGCAGAAATTAGGCCATTCAGCCCATCGAGTCTGCTCTGCCATTCAATCACGGCTGATAAGTTTCTCAACCTCATTCTCCCACTGTCTCCCCATAACCCTTGATGCTCAAGAACCTACCTGCCTCAGTCTTAAATATACTCAATGACCTGACCTCCATGACCTCCACAACCTTCTGTGGCAATGAATTCCCTGACTCCCTGCACTGTAGTATGTGAGGCTCAGGCTGTGTCCAGAATGTCTGTACAGAGATCTTCAAGTGAATGGAATCCACAGTCTATCATGTTTAGAAAGCACAAAAATATTATTAGAAGCGGATGGAATAAAAGTTTAGCGCCAAACAACAGGGAGATGATTTTATAATCTACAGATTTTTTTTAAAATCGCATGTTTGTCTGTTGGATAACATCACTCAGGACTTGAATTGCCTGTAGGCCGAGACACTACCACTGAAAACTCAGTTAGACTGTTAGGTTCATGATGGAGCAGATCCAAAGTGGATTTTATCCCGGAGACATGCTGGACTCCTCACGCTCACGGGTAATGGTGGTATGAAAGCACTTTCTCTAACTGCAGTCTTTGAATTGGTGAGACAACCAATATTGGCAACACGTCCAGCACAACACTGTTCAAGGACGAGAGCGATCTTTGATGTGCCTCACACTGGTCCGCCAGGAAGCCAGGAGATTCCAAGGCAATGATTTAATGCTTGTGGTACTCATTTGGATGCAAATGCATCCTCATTACTAGGAAACCACTGACAGAAAAGAGGCAGAGCCTCTCCAGAGGTGTTTCAGTTTCTGTTGGGATTGGGAACACTATAAAAACAAACAGCTTCATATTCAAAGAGAAATGTAATTTAATTCCCCTATGCTCAAAGATGATGTCTGTAGGCACCAACCATGGCTAGAGCTCCGATGGTTTTCTAGAACATTCCAAAAACACATTAAGCAAGATCGAATGATGGAGTTGTTTCATTTCATGTAGCATGAGAGAAGTAATTTCTTTCCCAGGTGTAGTGTATAGGACCACTGTAAAGCTACTTTCACATTAATTAATTATCACACCCTCAATTTTGAGGAGGTCAATTTTAAGATAACTGGCGAGAAAAAGGTCAAGGGGCAGTTGAGGAAAATTCTTTTATGGAATATCTTGTGATCTGAATTGCTGTCTGAAAGAGTTTGGAAGCAAATTTGACAGTAAGTTTCAAAAGGGAATTTTACAAATCTTTGAAAGGGGAAAATCCAGACACATGGGGATAGACGGTGGGTGTCAGAAAAAAATTGGATTGCTCTTTTGCAGTGCTAGCACAAGCAGGTTGGATTGAATGCCTTTCGTCCAGACTGTCTGATTCCACATGTCAGAAAACACCGGCTTCCAAAGAATGGCTCGAGGTAGCATTGTTTACTGAAGGGGGCAAGTTGTGTTTCTTTTAAGTTCGTTTTTAACAAAAACAGCCTGCAGACACAGATGAATTCTGCCCCTGTTAACTGCTGAACCCGATCCATCCACCAGCCTTGAGTAAACATTTCAGGGAAGGCTGCCTCACATGTGACTGTGTAACTGTCCAAACAAGCAAAGAAAATCAAGCTCTTTCTGTTTTGGAATTGTGACAGCTTGTGGGCTATTTCAAGCATACAAAATAGCCGAGGCAGATGTAAATACACAGGCCTTTTAGCACCGAAACCACACAACAGTGCTGCCAGGATGAAAGCTGAAGCCACTTCCTGGGGAAGTTTAATTCCTCTTTCTCTGTCTCCCTGTCTCTCTGGTGACACCTGCTCAGTGTGGTGATGTTCTCCAAACACAGGCTGAGGAACAAGGAGAACCGGGAGTGAAAAAAAAAATCAGGTGAAAGATAAACACACCCTGAAAGCTGGCAATCCCACAGAAACCTAATGGCAATCACAATGTTTCTGTTGTTCTGTTGGATAAAGAGAGCTACACATAAGGCCAGTGGCTGGAATATGGGTGGACAGATGCAAAAAATAATTTCAAATTGAATGTTGGCCTTTATCTCTGAAAGCTGCGATAGAAAGGGAAGGGCATTGTGTTACAGCTGGATGAAGTTATTAAAAACTCAGCTGGAAGCTATGTTTGGAGCTGTGCACTACATCTCACTCACTAATATCTCAGCTTGACTCAGAGGGGCCACACACACTCACCAGGGTAATAAAGGGGATACTGGAAAAGCGCAGCAGTTCAGGCAGCATCCAGGGAACAGGAGAATCGACGTTTCGGGCATAAGCCCTTCTTCGGAAGAAGGGCTTATGCCCGAAACGTTGATTCTCCTGTTCCCTGGATGCTGCCTGACCTGCTGCGCTTTTCCAGCATCACATTTTCAGCTCTGATCTCCAGCATCTGCAGACCTCACTTTCTCCTTAATAAAGGGGATAGATGTGTGTGAAGTCAGCTTGTGTCCCCTTCACCTTTGCAGGTTGAGGGGGTGAGAGAGTTAAGGTCTCTAACGTTATAGAGGAATTTGATCCAATAGGCAGAAAAAAATGCAGGTGAGGAAGGAACATTCTCACCATACAAGTGCCATGCAAGAACTGTCCTTAACAATCAAACCATTGCTCCTTGATATTATCATCACTGAAACCCCCACTACTCAATATCCCAGAGGTTTCCTGAAAATGAATCGGATTTACCAAATAAACACAGTGGCTACAAGAGCAAGTCAGAGGCTAAGAATACTGCAGTAACTCACCTCCTGACTCCTCAAAGCCTATCCATCATCTACAAGGCACAAGTCAGGTATGTAATGGAATACATTTGCCTGGATGGGTGCAGCTCCAACAACACTCAAGAAGCTTGACACCTTCCAGAACAGCACAGCCCGCTTGCTTCACACCACATCCACAAACATCGAGTGCCTCCTCCACCACCGACGCTCAGAGCAGCAGTGTGTACTATCTACGAGATGCACTGCAGAAACTCACTAGGGCTCCTTCCACAGCACTTTAAACCCATGGCCACTTCCACCTGGAAGGACAGGGGCAGCAGGTGCATGAGAGCACCAGCACCTAAACGTTTCCCTCCAAGCCACTCACCATCCCGACTTGGAGATATATCAGTGTTCCTTCAGTGTTGGTGAGTCAAACTCCTGAAATTCCCTGCCTAAGGGCATTGTGGGTAAATCCACAGCACGTGGGCTGCAGTGGTTCAAGACGGCAGCTCACTACTGCCATCTAGAGTACAGTTGGAGATGGGCAATAATTGCTGGTGTTGCATTTGAGTTGTTAGGAGAGGAGGTGGTGCTGGTTGGATAGTTCAGTTGGAAGGCTGGTTTGCAGAGTGGTGTGAATAGCATGTGTTCAATTCCCATGCCAACAGAGATTGCCATGAAGAACTCATGGCATGGTGGCTGAGTGGTTAGCACTGCTGCCTCACAGCACCAGGGACCCAGATTTGATTCCTGCCTCGGGTGACTGTCTGTGTGGAGTTTACACATTCTCCCCGTGTCTGCGTGGGTTTGCTCCGGTTTCCTCCCACAGTCCAAAGATGTGCAGGTCAGGTGAATTGACCATGCTAAATTGCCCATAATGTTAGGTGCATTAGTCAGGGGTAAATATAGAGTGGGGCAATGGGTCTGGATGGGTTGCACTTTGGAGGGTCAGTGTGGACTTGTTGGGCCTGTTTCCATACTGTAGGGCATCTAACCTAATCTTAAAAACACTCTCCCTGTCAACCTCTCCCCTTGCCTGAAGTGTGGTGACCCCCACGTGCCTCTCCCACCATTTCTAAGACAACAGCAGCCCTAAAGATTGGTAGGGCTATGGCAATTTTCCCTTGACCTTTGGTTCCTGTTCCTGTAAATCAGAATCGCCTCCTCGCCACACTTCCTAAATAGTTCAGAACATGAATCCTTGCGAGGTTATATCGTAAGGAATGCTGTGACACTGTTGCGTGGTGTGCTGGGCAAATCCAGTGAGTATTTCTTTAGTGGAGCGTGTTGTGAGGTGGAATGCACTATCTGAAGGGCACTGGAAGCAGATTCAACAGTAACTTTCGAAAAGTTTGAAAGGGTTGTGTCCCAGCATTATGGAGAAAGGGTCCTGGGACAAATTGGGTTGTTCTTTCACAGACCAACCAAGGCCCGAGGGGCTGGATCACCTGCTTTTGTATTGTCTGATTCTGTGGCTGAATTTGAGAAATACACCAGCTCCTAAAGATGGCTGTTTGCTTGGGTCTGGGAGCAAGTTACTTTTTTTTTAAAGGTTTCTTTTTAACCAAAACAGCCTGCAGACACTGAAGAATTCTGCCCCTGTTAACCACAGAACAAGATCCTTTCACCATACTTGCATAAACATTTCAGGGAAGGTTGAACTGTTTACTAACCAGCATTGACTGGTTGGAAAATCTTGGGTAGCCTGTAAAATACCCCTCTTATATATCAAGACTGTCAGGATGGCTCTACATGAGTGAACTAAATTTAAAGTCGGGGGCACAGGGAATTAACTTAAAAAACAGTGAAATTAGCTATCAATGAGAAATTTATTGATGGAAAAGAGATTGATTGTAAGTGAGACTTCTTAAGAATGTCTGTTACTTTTAATATTTACCCAAAAGGAGGAGGGGAAATGAATAATATGGACAATTGCAACAGTTTTAAGAGGCTTCAAAACTGGGCCAAGAGATGGCAGATATACTTTAATGTAAGCAATATGAAATAATTACTTTGACATCTGCTAAATGGACCATTGTGTTGAGTGGGGTGAAGACAACAGACTACAATGAAGGAGTACTGTGCCTGAACAGAAGGGAAATTGAAGAATGAGCCGAGAGGCAGATTGGAAAACTGAAACGGATATGTTGCAGGCGGTGCGCCAATTTCCTGCTCATTAATCCATCGAAGAGAGGGAGGGAGGGATCGGAGAGGAGCAATCCCTCTATTGGAAAGCTGAGTGAACTGTAAGGAAGTTTATGCTTGTTCTTTTTGGAAGATTGAGATGGAAGAAGACTCTCTGATTTGATGGAATTTGAAGAATGTAAGTTCGGAAGAAGGTTAACAAAGTTGCTTCTGTGTGGCAATCGGTCCATATCCTTGGGTGGACTTTGATGTGGGTGCCTGGCATTTGTTCTTCCTTCACCAAGGTTGATTCAAAGAGCTGAAAGTGGTTTCACAGAACTCAAAGGTTGTGGGTATTAGACCTTGTCCTTTGGGTTCAACTTAGTCTTGCTGAAATCTTTTTTCACCTGAAGGGAAATAGAGCTTGAACATAAAGAGTGGCCTTTCAGTTTCACTGCTCTGTCTCCATTTGAAACACTCTCGACACAACCAAATGCTCCATCCTATTCCATTGCCGCAGCAAAAAGTATTGCATCTGTGTCCAACACCAACGCTCAACAGCAGCAGTATGTACCGTGTACAAGATGCTTTGCAGAAATTCATCAAAGATCTTTAGACAACACATTCACGACCATTCCATTTAGAAGGACAAGGGGAACACCTGCAAGTTCCCGTCCAAGTCAATCACCGTTCTGACTTGGAAATACGTTGCCATTCCTTCACTGTCACTGGGTCAAAATCCTGGAAGTCCCTCCCAATGCCATTGTGACTCTACCCCGAGCACATGGACCGCGGTGGTTGAAGAAGACAGCGTCTTCAAGGGAGGCCAGGGGCAGGCACTAAATGAGGAACTTGCTAGTGACAAAGCATCAAGAACACATTTAGAAATCTTTTAATATAAATGTCAGAGCAATATTGATGGTGATCAGAAAGCTGACTGAAATCTCGAGGACTTCGAAGGGGTTTTTTTACACTTTGTTTCTGTTCAGGTTGCACATCTCCTTGTTCTTCACAAGTGCTTTGTGATACTTTCAAACAAACAGGATGAAAATGGGCAATTGGTTACTTCAGCCAAGAAGTGATAACTATCAGCGGTTTATTCTGCAGCAGTTTGCTGATCCAAGTGTTTTCATTATTCCGTTTACTTTGGGCCAAGTCCATTATAAGGGAGCACTGGGTGTCAGAACAAACATAAGCCAATGTTCAATTACCTTGTGTGTGCTTCAATTCTTCTAATCTGTTCAAAGTAGTGTGAGGTTACAGCTTGTACTAAACACCTTCTGCAGTATAAATAAACCTATGAACATGAAAGGAATTTCAAGAAAATAATTGATTGAAGCACTTTCCAAAGCAAGGTATTCATATTCTTGAAGATCGCTTTTCCGCATTCTCATAGAAACATAGAAAAAAGGTGCAGGAGTAGTAGGCCATTCGGCCCCTCGAGCCGGCACCACCCTTCAACATGATCATCAGTGCAGTGTATATAATCTCAGTATCCCATTCCCACCTTCTCCCCATACCCCTTGATCCCTTTAGCTGCAAGGGCCATGTCCAGCTCCCTCTTGAATATATCTAATGAACTGGCCCCAACAGCTTCCTGTGGGAGAGAATTCTCTGAGTGAAGAGATTCTTCCTCATCTCAGTCCTAAATGGCTTATCCCTTATTCTTAGACTTACTCTTGGAATCCACTCCAGAAAAGGAATATTGTGCCCCTATTCATTGATTGCTAAGATAAAGCAATCAGTTTCCTTCATAATGGCTTGTTCAATGCTGAAAGACCTTTATTTTTGTTAATCCACATGGCCCTTCTACATTGATCAGACAGTGATTAACTTTGACTTTAGTATTGCTAAAATTGGTGTTCTTGAAAATTGTCCTGAAGTGGGAAAGTGAAAAGTCTCAAGAAATTGTGTCTAACCATTTGGATCATAGAGACATACAGCATGGAAACAGACCCTTCAGTCCAACTCGTCCATGCCGAACAGATATCCGAAATTAGTCTAGTCCCATTTGCCAGCACTTGGCTCATATTCCTCTAAACACTTTCTATTCATATACCCATCCAGATGCCTTTTAAATGTTGCAATTGTACCAGCCTCCACCACTTCCTCTGGCAGCTCATTTCATACACGCACCACCCTCTGTGTGAAAATGTTGCCCCTTCAGTCCCTTTTATGTCTTATCCCTCGCACTCTAAACCTATGCCCTCTGGATCTGGACTCCCCCAGCCCAGACCTTGTCTATTTACCCTGTCCATGCCTCTCATGATTTTATAAACCTCTATAAGGTCACCCCTTAGCCTCTGATGCTCCAGGGAAAACAACCCCATCCTATTCAACCTCTCCCAATAGCTCAAACCCTCCAACCCTGGCAACATCCTTCTAAATCTTTTCTAAGCCCTTCCAAGTTTCACAACATCTTTCTGATAGGAAGGAGACCAGAACTGGATACAATATTCGGTGGCTCAGTGATTAGTACTGCTGCCTCACAGCGCCTGGGGCCCATCTTTGATTCCAGCCTTGGGCGACTGTCTGGGTGGAGTTTGCACATTCTTCCCATCTCTGTATGGGTTTCCTCCAGGCGCTTCGGTTTCTCCCCACAGTCCAAAGATGTGCAGGGGTAGGTGGATTGGCCATGCTAAATTGCCCGTAGTGTCCAGGGATGTGCAGGCTAGATGGATTAGCCATGGAAAATGCAGGATCACAGGCATAGGGTGGGGAGGGGGGGGGGGGGGGGGTACATCTGGGTGGGATGCTCTTCGGAGCATCAGTGTTGACTTGGTGGGCTGAATGGCCTGCTGTCCATGATTAGAAGCAAGTACTGAAACAATGATTTAAACTTTATTGCACGTAGCAACCAAAATAAGACCCCTCTGATAAGCAAGTTAAGCTTCACAAATCAATTGGGCTATTACCTGATTCAAGATGCCATCTGGCCAGGATTCCATCATCTGTGTCTGGAAATGCAGTGTTGTTCTTCGAAGGTTTGCTGCTGACTCGACTGATGTTCATGATGTGGAGGATCTGGTGTTGGACTGGGGTGGACAAAGCTAAAAATCACACAGCACCAGGTTATTCTCCAACAGGTTGATTTGGAAACACTAGCTTTCAGAGCGACGCTCCTTCATTCCACCTGATGAAGGAACAGCGTTCCAAAAGCTAGTGTTTCCAAATCGACCTGTTGGAGAATAACCTGGTGCTGTGTGATTTTTAACTTTGTTTAGTATTGGATTCTTATACTTTTTTTTCTCTTTCATGTTTCTGGTGTGATGCTGTTGATGGTTCATCCCCAATACTTCTACTGCTGGAAGGCTCAAGTCTGTTAGCCAAAGTATCTCCTCTGTTCCTTGCTACTTTTGGGGTTTGCTGTCATTTAAAACACAGCCTCTCCTGCATTTAACTCCTTTACTTCAGAACTGCAAGCAGATCGATTGCCCATTTGTCACAAAGCAGCAGATTATTAACCGTTGTTACCTCCTCTCTCCCAGGAAACACGTTGTTTATGTTCCTTCAACTTCATTTCTGAGGTAGTTAATTCACATGATGCTTTCAATTCCTCTCTAACAGTTTCTTCATGCTCCTTTCATCTCGAGAAACAGTTTGCTCCAGAAATAATTATTCCTGATTCTTTCAATCCATGCAGTTGTTGAAGTTTTGAAGTTTTACCTCGTCGCATCCTGTGGTGTCCAGGACTCAAAGGGTCAAATGGACTCTTTCTGCATTGTAGGGATTCTATATTGCTATGATGGCAGCTCATCCTTCTCAATGGAACGAGGTTTCTTAAAGACAGCTAGGGACCATCAGGAGACCTGGGTGCAGCTGGCTGGGATAACCAAGTCTCCCTGCATCAGCCCCTGGGGTGGTTTCCCCTCATCTCCATCAAAGCACATCTTAACCCCATCTGCTCTGACAATGATGTGGAGGAGCCTGGGGCAGACAAAGTTAAAAATCAATTAGTGAGGACTGCAGATGCTGGGATCAGAGCCAAGAGTGCGTTGCTGGAAAAGCACAGCAGGTCAGGCAGCATTCGAGGAGCAGGAGAATTGACGTTTCGGGCATAAGCCCTTCATCAGGAATGAGGCCAGGTACCTGAAGAAGAAGCAGTGCTCTGAAAGGTAGTGCTTCCTAATGAACCTGTTAGACTATAACCTGGTGTTGTGTGATTTTTAACCCGGCTCTAACAAGCCCACCTTCTCCAGTCTCTCCCCATTCACTGACATTCCCCAATACTGTTGCCATTCTAGCAAATTTCCTCAGCCTGTGTTCCAAATAGTTGATGCTTCCTTATCTCTTACGCTGACTGAATTGAAAACCTTTGACAAAGAGAGCTCCTGAGACACTGTGGAACAGTGACGTTGATTGCTTTTGGATTATTAGCCACCACATTGTGCTGAGTTGTGTTTAGAATACAGTCTGCAAAAACAGGCTCCTCTTTCCAATCCAACTGGCATCAGAAACTCAGGTTTCAACTCCTTCCAGCTGGCCAATTGTTTATTTTTGTAAAAATGCTGCATTTCTTTGTTTCTGTAGAAGTGCATTTGCTCAGTGTTATTTAGGAGTAATTTAGGACTATAATACGTGTGCCTGGGACAGACCAAATCAATAGGATTTGAAAGTTAATGGCTACTGTTTGCACGTACTTGGCAAGTGTATTATCTCTGAGCAAGAACGGAGGAAACTGAGGACAGCAGGAGGCCATTCTACCTTTCATTCAATTCCATCAGGCCCAAACACAGCTCTATTTACCTGCTTTGGTTCCCTATAATACCCTTGTCTGACCAAAAGTCTCCCAATCTCCTTGTGAAATTTCCAAAGCCCCCACCACTGTCCAGTTTTGGCAGATTTTACAACAATAGAATTTTGGGTTTTCCAGTGGTTTGGTGAAGAGATGTTTCCTGACATGCCCTGACATCTCCCCCTCCAATCTTGATGACCATGCTTCCAGGTTTGGGACAGGTTGGTACTCAGGATTAGAGGAGGCTAATAAATGCTTCCAGGTTTGGGACAGGTTGGTACTCAGGATTAGAGGAGGCTAATAAATGCTGGCCGAGCCGGTGATGCTCACGTCCCATGAACACACAAGGAGAAGAATAACCCCAGAGACTTGTGCATGCAATCTGGGGAGGGGGTCTGAACTTTACTCATTAGTTATCCATTTCTAGATCCACCAGGGACCTTCAACTGACTCTACGTTATCAGGCTACTTGCATATTTCTCCAGGCTGTGGGTGTTCAGGCATGTATTCTGAGAGGCTCCTTGCCCTGTGGTGAGGCTCTTCCATTGTATTGAAATTGTAACATTCTCACAACATTGCCCAGAACTGCCCTGTTCTCCACAGTTCCCTGTATATACTGCACTGCACTCACATCAAACTGGGAACAAGCCAGTTTGATGTCAACTGCACAGTGTGACCAGTGTATAAAGCACCTCAAAAGCTTGCTCAACTCTGGACAGTTCCCTGGCTTGTCCTTACCACCTTTCTTGAATATTGGCACCATGTTAGCCATATTCCTGAAGAAGGGCTTCTGCCTGAAACGTCCATTCTCCTGCTCCTCAGGTGCTGCCTGACTGGCTGGGCTTTTCCTGCACTACATGTTTTGACTCAGCTCTGGATGTGGTGGTCAGTGTTGGGGGGGGGACACAAAACGGCCTCTCTCATGCACTGCTTGCGTAGGTCTCATCTCCAGTGGGGGCTCAGCTATGCCAGTGATGTCTGTCAACACGCGAAGCTCAAAAGCAATGTACTTGCTGCTGATGACTGTTCACTGATTGAAATACGACATCATTGGGCAAGGCACTCTCGTTTGATAATGGCACCAAGTCAATTGATTCAGGGGACAGGGTAGTTATTATGGCTGCAACACTCTGCCAACGTCAGACTTTGTATCTCTGCGATTCACTGAGCGTGAGGATTAATACGAACATCAGTAACAGCAGAGTGCAAGGCCGTCTTGTTTGACCGTGAGCAGTTCTCTGCATCTGCTCGAACATTTTGGCTGTTAATCCTTGTATTATTCATGTTTGTTTCCAAGAGTCTGTGCAGTAGAGTTGGATCGAGGCTGTTATTCGATAGGCTGTTAGCACAGTATGCATACTGCAGCTGTGGATATCATTGGCTCCAGTCCTGGTAAATCCAATTCCAACTCAGTCTATTTTTTTGTATGTTTATGTTTATTTTTAAATTTCATTCAAGAGTTGCGGACATCACTGAGCAAGCTTGTTCTGGCTAAGGAGGGAGTGTTTACCACACATTCCGAGGATAGAAGGACTGGTGTATGAAGAGAGACTGGATTGGTTAGGAGTGGATAGCATGTTTAGTGAGCTGGTCACACCATAACGTAAGAGCTACACAGGCAGGAAAGAGTTGGGTGACCACCAAGAAGACAAGTAAGCATGGGAAGGCAGCAGCCATCCCCCTATCAATCGGATATACTGTGTCGGATACTGCTAGGCTGCGGGGACGCCTCTCAGAGGGAAAGCAGCAGTAGCTAGGTTTGGGGCACTATAGTTGGAGGAAAACAACTGGGAGAGCTTTAGTGGTTGGGGACTCGATTGTAGAGGGAGCAGAGAGGTGGTTCTGCAGCAGGGAACAAGGCTCTCAAATTGTATGTTGCCTCTCTGATACCAGCTTCAGGGACACCAGAGAACGGCTGCAGGGCTTTCTGAAGGGCCAGTGTGAGCTGCTAGCAGTAAAGTACATGCGTTAAACAAAAAGAAATTAAGTCCTGCAGGAATTTAGAGAGATAGGTAGTAGATTAAAGACTACTAAAGTTGTAATCTTCAGATTATTTCCAGTGTGACACATTACTGAGTATGGTAATAGGCATGATGTGGAGGAGCTGGTGTTGGACTGGTGTGGACAAAGTTAAAAATCACACCTGATGAAGGAGCAGCGCTCCGAAAGCTAGTGCTTCCAAATACACCTGTTGGATGATTTTTAACTTTATAGGAATAGGAAGACAAGAGTCAAAGAGTGTGGTGCTGGAAAAGCACAGCCAGTCAGGCAACATCCGAGGAGCAGGAGAATCGACGTTTCGGGAATCCTGATATGCCCCGAAACGTCGATTCTCCTGCTCCTCGGATACTGCCTGTGCTTTTTCAGCACCACACTCTTCAACTCTGACTCTCCAGCATCTGCAGTCCTCACTTTCTCCTAGGAATAGGAAGATTGGTCAAATAAACATGTGACCGTAGGGATGGTGTAGGAGGGAAAGATTTAAATGTTTTCATTGGGATGGGTTCTGGAGGAGGTGGGTCCTGTACAAGCTGGATGGGTTGAACCCAAATCAGTATGGGTCCCAAATCCTTCTGAGGAGGTTTCCATGTGATGTTGGGTTTGGCAGGGGAATGAGGCAGAGAGTCGATGGAAAATTGGGATCAAGGTCCTATCAGATATTGATGGGATGTTAGGACTGGCCAGTAAGTAGAGAAGTCATGGGCAGGATAAGTCACTTGGGAGACTCGGAAAGCTAAATTGTATCCATTCTAATGCAATGAGCTTAATTGGTAAAGCAGATGAACTTAGAATCTGGAGTGGAGTGGTGCTGGAAAAGCACAGCAGTTCAGGCAGCATCCGAAGAGCAGGAAAATCGACGTTTCGGGCAAAAGCCCTTCATCAGGAATACAGGCAGAGAGCCCGAAGGGTGGAGAGATAAAGAGAGGAGGGTGGGGGTGGGGAGAAAGTAGCATAGAGTACATGGTTGAAGAGCTTCAGGGCAGAGGAAATGACCTGGGAGTTGCAGTGGGAGAGGGACTCCCTGAGATTCTTGTAGAGAAAGGATCTCCCCACCCCAACCCTCCTCTCATTTATCTCTCCACCTTTCAGGCACTCTGCCTGTATTCCCGATGAAGAGCTTTTGCCCGATATGTCAATTTTCCTGCTCCTCGGATGCTGCCTGAACTGCTGTGCTTTTCCAGCACCACTCTAATCCAGAATCTGGTTTCCAGCATCTGCAGTCATTGTTTTTACCCAGATGAAGTTAGAATATTGATCAACACATGTAAATATGAAATTGTTGTAGTCACTGAGACATGATTGAGGAAGGACAGGTCTGTTGGATGTGATTCTGAAAGGTAGGATTTATATGCACTTTGAGAGGCAAGGAATGATTAGGGATAATCAGCATGGTTTTGTGTGAGGGAAATCAAGTCCCATAAACACTGGGTGGCACGGCAGCTCAATGGCTAGCACTGCCATTTCACAGCACCAGCGATCTGCATTCAATTCCAGCCTCGGGTGACTGTCTGTGTGGAGTTTGCACATTCTCCCTGTGTCTGAGTGGGTTTCCTCCGGGTGCTCCGGTTTCCTCTCACAGGCTAAAGATGTGCAGGCCAGGTTGAAATGGCCATGTGGAATTGCCCACAGTATCCAGGGATGTGCAGGCTAGGTGGATTAGCATAGAAAGTGCAGGATTATGAGGACAGAGTGGGATGCTCTTTGGAGGGCCAGTGTTACTTGATGGGCTGAATAGCCTGTTCCCACATGGTCGGGATTCAATGATTCTGAACGTATTTGAGTGTTTGTGGAAGTAACCAAGAAGATTGATGAGGGTAGAGCAGTAAACATTGTTTACTTGGATTTTAATAAAGCCTTTGACAAGGATCTGCATGGAAAACTAATTCATACAGTTATATCACATGAGATTCAGGGTGAGCTTGCCAATGGGATATTCAATTAGCTTATTGGCAGGAGAATGATAGTAGAGACCTTCAGTTTGTTGGACTGAAGGTCTGTCACCAATGGTGTTCCTCAGGGATTGGTGCTGTGTCCAGTTTTGTTTGTCATTTATATAAATATTTTCGTGAGAATGTAGAAAACATGGTTAGTAAGTTTACAGATGACACCAAGATTGGTGGCGTATTGGACAGTGAAAAAGGTTATCTAAGATTACAAAGCAATCTTGATAAATTGGGTCAACGGGCTGAGGAGTTGCAGATGGAGGGTAATTTGGATAAATATGGAGTATTGTATTTTGGTCAAACAAAGACAAGACTTATACAGTTTAAAAATAGGGCCTTGGGCAGTGTTGTAGAACAGAGAGACCTGGGGTCCAGGCACATAATTCTTTGAAGTTTGCAACACATAACGATAGGGTGTTTAAGAAGGCACTTAGCACATTTGCCTTCATTGCTCAGACCTTTGAGTATAGGAGTTGGGACATCATGTTGAGGTTGTACAGAACATTGGTGAGGCCTGTTCTGGAGTACTTGTCCAGTTCTGGTCACCCCGTTAAAGGAAGGATATTATGAAGCTGGGGAGAGTTCAGAAGAGATTTACCAGGATGTTACCAGGAATGGAGGGTTTGAGTTATAAGGAGAGGCTGGACAGGCTGGGGCTTCTTTCACTGGAGCGTAGGAGGTTAAGGGGTGGCATAATAGAAGTTTATAAAACCATGAGGGGTATAGATAAGGTGAATGACTGGTGTCTTCCCTGAAGGTGGGATTTCAAGATGAGGGGGCAGATTTTTAAGGCGAGAGGAGAAAGATTTTAAAAAGGCAGATGGCATCAAGGAAAACTCCAAGGCTTTTTATAAGTACCTTAAGAGTAAGAGAATTAACAGGGAAAGCATGCGACCTATTAGAGTCCAAAGGGGCAACCTGTGCATGGTGCAAGTGGTTGTGGGGGAGGTCTTAAATGAATACTTCCCATCTGTGTTAACAGAGGAGAAACACATCGTGGCCAGAGATTTCAGTTGGGATGGTGAGGTTCTAGAACATGTGAAGTTAATAAGTACAAGGTATTGGATGTTTTACAGGGCATAATGGTGCATAGTCCCCAAGACTTAATAATGTATACCCCAACCTGCTATGGGAGGCAAAGGAGGAGATTACGGGGGCCTTGGGGGGTGAAGATATTTAATACATCGCTGGCCACAGGTGAAGTGCCAGAAGACTGGTGGGAGGGGAAACATTTCTGGCTGTAATAGGTTGCTCCTATTTTAGGTGCTGGAGGTGAGTTCCTCAAGTTCCAGGAGCAGCAATTACTGTTTATATGCTGTTGCATTGTTTTGGAACTTTGGAGGTAAAAATAAAGTCAAAACAACAGCAGTTTTAAAAGGGAGAGGAACAGACAAAGACAGCACATAGTGAGGTCAGTGCAAGAGAGCGAGAACGAGAGAGAGAGAATTCATGTTTGACTTCATGTATCGCTGGACGTTGGAGTGCATCTGGGAATATTAAAAAACAGTGAAATTCACAGCTAATCTTGGAGGAAACTGTTTGGGAGAGGTCACAACACAGAAACAGATAAGTGAATATTTTTAAGTGTGGCCTTACAGTAAGTCTGCAGTAGTGTGTAGATTGGGTTCTTTCTCGATTATATGTTTTATTGAGATATGTCTCTTGATTAAACTTAAAAATATAAGCCATAAGTGCTACATTAGCCTGGAGCAGTGTTTTGTAGAGGAATAAGACAGTGCTATTTTCTGGGTCTGCAGATTGGAAGAAGCAAAAATGGCTCTAAGTAGAGTGATATGTTCTTCTTGTTGGATGCGGGAGATTAGGGAGAGTTTACGTGTTACTGAGCATTATATCTGCAATAAATGCTGTTGGTTGCGAATCCTGTCAGATTGAATGGATCAGTTGGAGCAACAGTTAGAGGCAATGAGGAATTTACAAGAACAAGGGGTTGTGACGGATGTCAGTTATAGGAAGGGGGAAAGGTCGCAGATACAGTCACATAGATGGGTTAACTCCAAGAAAGGTAAGAGAGGTAGGCAGGTTGTGTAGCAGTCTTCTGTGGCTATCCCCATTTCAAACAAGTATGTTGTTTTGGAAAATGCAGGTTGTGATGGATTATCAGGGGAATGTAGCACAAACAGCCAAGTTTCTGGTATCGAGACTTGCTCTAATGCAATGAGGGGTATGTCAGGTTCCAAGAGATTGATTGTGTTAGGGGACTTTCTAGTCCAAGGCACAGACAATAATTTCTGTGGCCAACAGTAAAAAATCAGAATGGTGTGTTGTTTCCCTGGTGCCAGGATCAAGGATGTCTCAGAGAGGGTGCAGAATGTTCTCATGGGGGAGAGGGGCCAGCAGGAGGTCATTGTACACATTGGAACCAATGACATTGAAAGGGAAAAGGATGAGATTCTGTCGGGAGAATATAGAAAGTTAGGCAGGAATTTAAAAAGGAGACCTTCGAGAGTAGTAATATCTGGATTACTCCCAGTGCTACGGGCTAGTGAGGGCAGGAATAGGGGGATAGAGCAGATGAATGCATGGCTGAAGAGCTGGTGTATGGGAGAAGGATTCACATTTTTGGATCGTTGGAAGCTCTTCTGGGGTAGAAGTGACCTGTACAAGAAGGACGGGTTGCACCTAATTTGGAAGGGGACTAATATACTGGCAGGGAAATTTGCTAAAACTGCTTGGGAGGATTTAAACTAGTAAGATGGGGGGAGGGTGGAACCTGGGAGATAGTGGGGAAAGAGATCGATCTGAGACTGGTACAGCTGAGAACAGAAGTGAGTCAAACAGTCAGAGCAGGCAGGGACAAGGTAGAGAACAAAGTAGGACTGATAAATTAAACTGCATTTATTTCAATGCAAGAGGCCGAACAGGGAAGACAGATGAACTCAGGGCCTGGTTAGGAGCATGGGACTGGGATATCATAGCAATTACAGAAACATGGCTCAGGGATGGGCAGGACTGGTAGCTTAATGTTCCAGGATACAAATGCTACAGGAAGGATAGAAAGGGAGGCAAGAGAGGAGGGGGAGTGGCATTTCTGTTAAGGGATAGCAATACAGCTGTACTGAGAGAGGATATTCCCGGAAATATATTCAGGGAAGTTAGTTGAGTGGAACTGAGAAATAAGAAATGGATGATCACCTTATTGGGATTGTATTATAGACCCCCCCAATAGTCAGTGGGAAATTGAGAAACAAATTTTTAAGGAGATTTCAGTTATCTGTAAGAATAATAGGGTGGTTATGGTAGGGGATTTTAACTTTCCAAACATCGACTGGGACTGCCATAGTGTTAAGGTTTAAATGGAGAGGAATTTGTTAAGTGTGTACAAGAAAAATTTCTGTTTCAGTATTTGGATGTACCTCCTACAGATGGTGCAAAACTTGACCTACTCTTGGGAAATAAGGCAGGGCAGGTGACTGAGGTGTCAGCGGGGGAGCTCTTTGGGGCCAGCGACCATAATTCTATTAGATTTAAAATAGTAATGGAAAAGGATAGACCAGATCTAAAAGTTGAAGTTCTAAATTGGAGAAAGGCCAATTTTGACAGCATGAGGCAAGAATTTTCAAAAGTTGATTGGGTGCAGGTAAAGGGATGGTTGGAAAATGGGAAGCCTTCAGAAATGAGATAACGAGAATCCAGAGAAAGTATATTCCTGTCAGGGTGAAAGGAAAGGCTGGTAGGTATAGGGAATGCTGGATGACTAAAGAAATTGAGGTTTTGGTTAAGAAAAAGAAGGAAGCATATGTCAGGTATAGACAGGATAGATCAAGTGAATCCTTAGAGTATAAAGGGAGTAGTAGTATATTTAAGAGGGGAATCAGGAGGGAAAAAGGGGGACATGAGATAGCTTTGGCAAATAGAGTTAAGGAAAATCCAAAGGGTTTTTACAAATACATTAAGGACAAAAGGGTGACTAGGGAGAGAATAGGGGCCCTCAAAGATCAGCAAGGCAGCCTTTGTGTGGAGCTGCAAGAGATGGGGGAGATATTGAACAGATAACTTTCATCAGTATTTACTGTGGAAAAGGACATGGAAAATATAGAATGTGGGGAAATAGATGATTACACTTGAAAAATGTCCATATTACAGAGAAGGAAGTGCTGGATGTCTTGAAATGCATAAAAGTGGACAAATCCCCAGGACTTGATCAGTTGTAGCCTAGAACTCTGTGGGAAGCTAGGGAAGTGATCGCTGGGCCTTTTGCTGAGATATTTGTATCATCAATAATCACAGGTGAGGTGCCAGAAGACTGGAGGTTGGCTAACATGGTGCCACTGTTTAAGAAAGGTGGTAAGGACAAGCCAGGGAACTATCGACTGGCGAGCCTGATGTCGGTGATTGGCAAGTTGTTGGAGGGAATCCTGAGGGACAGAATGTGCATGTATTTGGAAAGGCAAGGACTGATTAGGGATAGTCAACATAGCTTTATGCATGGGCAATCATGTCTCACAAACTTGATTGAGGTTCTTGAAGAAGGATTGTTGAGGGCAGAGTGGTGGACATAATCTATATGGACTTCAGTAAGGCATTCGACAAGGTTCCCCATGCGAGACTGATTAGCAAGATTAGAAATCGTGGAATACAGGGAGATCTAGCCATTTGGATACAGAACTGGCTCAAAGGTAGAAGACAGACGGTGGTCATTTTGAGGCTGTACAGGATATTAGTTAGGTCAATTTTGGAATATTGCATGCAATTCTGGTCTCCTTCCTATTGGAAGGATGTTGTGAAACTTGAAAAGGTTCAGGAACGATTTACAAGGATACTGTCAGGGTTGTAGGATTTGAGCTATAGGGACAGGTTGAATATACTGGGGCTGTTTTCCCTGGCGTGTTGGAGACTGAGGGGTGTGAACTCCACACAGACAGTTGCCTGAGGCTGGAATTGAACCCAGGTCTCTGGCGCTGTGGCTCAGTGCTTATCACTGCTGCCTCACAGCACTAGGGTCCCAGGTTCAATTCAGGCCTGAGGTGATTGCCTGTGTGGAGTTTGCACATTCTCCCTGTGTCTGCGTGGGTTTCCTCCGGGTGCTCCGGTTTCCTCCCACAGTCCAAAGACGTGCAGGTTAGGCGAACTGGCCATGCTAAATTGCCCGTAGTGTTAGGTGAAGGGGTAAATGTAGGGGAATGGGTCTGGGTGGGTTGCTCTTCGGAGGGTCGGTGTGGACTTGTTGGGCCGAAGGGCCTGTTTCCACACTGTAGGGAATCTAATCTTATAGAGCTTTATAAAATCATGAGGGGTATGGATAAGGTAAGTCAACAAGGTCTTTTTCCTTGCGTGGGGGAGTCCAGAACTAGAGGGCAGAGATTTCGGGTGTGAGGGCAAAGATATAAAAACGACCTAAGGGCAACATTTTCACATAGAGGATGGTACATCATGGGCTGCCAGAGGAAGTGGTGGAAGTTGGTACAATTGCAACATTTAAAAGGCAGCTAGATGGGTATATGAATAGGAAGGGTTTGGAGGGATATGGGCCGGGTGCTGGCAGGTGGGACTAGATTGGGTTGGGATATCTGGTCGGCATGGACGGGTTGGACCGAAAGGTCTGTTTCCATGCTGTACATCTCTATGATTCTATGTTGGATTGTTAATGCGGTTCCTTTGTTCAAGAATGGCAGTAGGCACAGGCCAGGTAATTACAGACCAGTGAGTTGGTTTTTACCCAAGATGGAGGATTTTAATACCACAAGGGCACATTATTAAGGTGAGTGGAGAGAGGTTTTAAAAAGACATGAGAGGCAAACATTTTATACCCAGGGTGTTTCATGTGTGCAATGAACCTCCTGAGGAAGTAATGAATGTGGCTACGATTACAACGCTGAAATGACTGTCTGTGTGGAGTTTGCATGTTCTCCCCATGACTGCGTGGGTTTCCACTGGGTGCTCCAGTTTCTTCCCACAGTCCAAAGGTGTGCAGGTTGGGTGGATTGGCCATTCTAAACTGCCCTGTCGTGTCCAGGGATGTGCAGCTAGGTGGATTAGCCATGGGAAATGTGGGGATTGGGTGAGGTTTGGGACTGTGCGGGATGCTCTTTGGAGGGTTGGTGCAGACTTGATGGGCCAGGTGGTTTCTTCCGCACTATAGGGATTTGGTGGAATTCTCTGCCACAGGAAGTGGTTGAGGCCAAAACATTGGATGTTTTCAAAAAGGAGTTACAGATGGTTCTTAGGGCTAAAGGGATCAAAGGGTTTTGAGTTGGATGATTTGCCATGATCATACTGAATGGAAGAATGGGCTAAATGGCAGCCCCTGCTTCAATTTTCTATTTTTCTGAGGGAAGTATATCACTGAGTTCAGGACCTAGACAGTGGCAGATACGACCCCCAATAGTGGAGCAGTTAGGACTGGGAATATAAAACGCCAGCTTCCGAGGAATGTAACCTTTGCGAAAGGTTTGGGTGTTGGAGGAGATGACAGCTGTGAGGGGTGAGGCCGTGAAGAGATATGAAAACAAGAAAGACCCCTTTCAAATCGAGATGACCCAGGGGCCGGAGTGAGTCAGTGAGCAGAGTGACAATTCCTGAGTGGGACTTGGTGTAAGTAAAGTAAGAGGCACCGAGTTCTGGATGACCTGAAGGGGGCGGGGGAGGGTGGGGGTGGGGGAGGCTGTCAATCCAACTCCCTCGCAGGTAAGAAAGCTCGCTCGATATTTTAACAGCCTCAATCTCTGCACAATGCTCTCCATTATATCAACATTTCCACTTCTCAGTTTGCTGGCACTGAGTTGATGCCAGGTTCCTGCCAGTTGTGTGCTGTAAATGTATAGTGACAAGAAGCCACAGTGACAGTCATTGGATGCGGGCCACTCCCAATCAGCAGAACCTGTGAGGCCTTCAGTTTGGGGTGGAACTGAAGCCCATTTCCAGAGTTGGAAGATCCTAAGCTCAGGCAGTCATCTGTCAGTTTCCCTGAAGCATCAAAAACTCTGTGTTGACCTGAATTCTTCAAACCAGCTAGAGACTTCTCAGGTCTGAAATGCTTGGAGGCTTAGAGAGACATTCCTTCACCATTCGGAAAGAAAAAAACCTAACAACCTCCTGAAATGGTTAACTTAATTTGATTGAAAACTGTGAGAGGAAATTATTTATAAAATATGCGGAGACCAGAAACATGCGATAAGAGCAGAAAGCGCTGGAGAAACTCAGCAGGTCTGGCAGCATCTTGTGCAGAGAGAAACCGAGTCAACATTTTGAGTTTGATGACTTTGCACCAGAGCAGAGAGGCAACTTAAAGAGTCAACAACATCTTGCATTTGTGTAGCACATCACCAACTAAAACATCCCAAGGTACTGAATCAAGAAAGGAAATGTTAAGACAAGCGAATGGATGTCTGTTCGTGGAAGTCGGTGCTAAAGGTATAGATTTTAGATTTTATTGACTTGTGAACTCAAGTGTAGGAACACGTGAGGACAGTGAGAAATGTACTGATTGTCTGGCACCATCTTGGTTACAAACCAGGATTTTTTTTTTAAAAAGCTGCAAATAAAAGAAATCCAAAAGGTAAGAAATAATGTCCAGATCTTAAAGTCTAAGTCTCATCTCCACAAAGGCATTTGGAACCAATGATGCAGGCACCTGGGCCTAGCCATAGGTGAGGAGGTGAAGGAGCAGAGAGATTTATCAGTATATGATGTTAATAAATATATATTAACAGCTTGACTGTACCATCAGTGATGTTACAGGACGTTATTTCACACAGAACAGAAATCTGAGGCAAAAAGACTGAGTGATATCCTCCTGCATCTTGCGATGTAAATATTTATTAATAATAATTCACTTTATTACACTAATGAGGCACCCAGTCCTCATCTGTCTAAGGCTGTTGGGACATTTTTGTGATACCTCTACAGTGTTGTTTGAGAATTCCCAGTGTAGACAGTTGTAAGCATGGCCACCAGTGGTGAAGTGATGGAGCCTGAGGTACACAGCGTGGTCAGTGGAACACAGGACTCTCTGAGATCCAGAGCATGTTCAAAAGGGGAGCGAAGGTTTGTCCAGAGATGGTTGGTGGATGGCACTTGGTGCAGGTCAAGATGCCAACTGCATATTTTGGGTCATCTGGTGTTCATCACGAATGATAGTGGGGAGGCTGACCAGGAGATACCAGACTGGTAGTTACAACTGTTTGGATTAGAGAGTACCCTTCAGACAGCATGAGTTCAACTCATTGTGATCTAGTCATAGAGTCACACAGCACAGAAACAGACCCTTCAGTCCAACTCGTCCATGCTAACCAAATTTCCCATACTAAACTAGTCCCATTTACATGTGTTTGGCCTATATCCCTCTAAACTTTCTCTTTTCATGTACTTTTAAATGTTGTAACTGTACATACATTTATCACTTCCTCTGGCAGCTCATTCCACATATGAGCCAGATTAATTGAGGAATACGTTTGCTGACACCACTAAAATGATCATGGAGCTGAGGAATTGTTATAAAACTCTGGCACAACGGTGTTCAGGGAAGGAAGCCTCCTGATCTGATGTGTTCTGGACTGTGCTAGCAGGTGGGACTAGATTGGGGTGGGATATCTGTTCGGCATGGATGGGTTGGACCAAAGGGTCTGTTTCCATGCTGTACATCTCTATGACTCTATGAATGTGACTCCAGCCCCAGGGCTAGGATTAGTTCTGCCTGCTTCTTTATTGGGCACTATCAACATCCTGGGATCTCCAAAATGGTTCTCACAGAACACATGTACAGCTTAAGGCTGAAGTGCACCAGACATCATATGGATGTGGGCATATGATATCCGGCTGGGAAATCAAACTGGGAAAACCATGAAATCAATCAACATGGAATTCCAGCACTACAGGCACACAATCCTTTATCCGAAATCTGAAAAGCTCCAATATCTGAAATATTTTCATGGGAGTGTGGAGTGTCATTTTGGCGTGCAAACACGAGACCCAACTCCACACCCACTCGAACCACGTCACTCAGATGTGGTGTGGCGACATGGCCCAGCACTGGCAAGCATCAATTGTATCTCAGCGCTCGTACTATTCAAACGTGCGTGTGTTGTTAGGTAATTTTTTAAAAGTTTCGGTAAAAAATTGTCATTTATTTCGAAATCCGAAAATTCTGAATTCCGAAAAACAACTGGCCCCAAGGTTTCCAGATAAAGGACTGTGTACCTGTACTTTGGGTTTTCAACACTCCAGCTGACGCATTCTGTTTGCATTTTTGCTGTTCAGAATGTACTACGTTTTCTCCAGGGAGTGGTGTGCCGGGTGCTGAAGAACTTCTTGTTGACTGCATGGCTTTTGTACAAGTCAGTTGCTCCCAGACGTGGGTGGACCGGAATGTGTCCACCTTTGCAGTAGTGCGCGGGAGAAGGTGTAGAGGTTGCACGCATCAGGTCAAGCAGCTGGAAGATGGAGGAGGAAGAGGGGGGGAAAGAGAATGCTCAGTAAGGCATCACGACCGCCTAGCGTGTATATCTAATATATACTGTATGTGATATATTAGCACAAAGTTTTAACATAATTGACAAAGGAAGCAATGGAGTCATGAAAAGAAGATTTTCATGCAGCAAGCAGTTAACATCAGGAACGCGCTGCCTGAGATTATGATGGAGGCAGGTTCATTTGAAGCATTCAAGAGACAATTGGATAATTATCTGATGACAACGGATATGCAAGGGAATAGGGAAAAGGCAGGGAACAGTGACTCTAAATGTATTTCTCATCTGGAGAGACTGTGCAAACACAATAGACTAAATGGACTCCTTCTGACTTGTAACAATTCAATTATTCTGATTCTGGGCATTCAGGCTCATCTCAACTAGTTGTGTTATTCATGAGCAAAAGCCCAATTCTCCGTTCACTGACAGTCTCATAGTCTCGACCTTCCCTCTGTAACTGACCATCACACGTCCACTCTGTCACCACATACACATAAAACTCACCACAACACAAACATTCCAAACCAAAGTTTTCAATCCTATCCTGTCACGTGAGTATATGAACAAGGAACAAGAGTAGGCAACTTGACCATTCATACCTGCTCCATCATTGTCCGATCTGATTTTACTTTCCAGAACACCCCGAAAATCTTTCATCCTCTCAGTAATCAAGAACCTATCTACCCCTGCCTTACAAATATTTTACGATCTTGCATTTGCTGACTTTAAGGAAGGAAATTCCAAAGATTCACAACCCTCCAAGAAAAGAAAACTCCCTCTTCTCTGTTTTAAATGGGTGACCTCTTATTTTCAAACTTGACCCCTAGCTCTAGACGCTCCCACAATCCACCACTTCCACATCCACCTGCTTAAGTCACCCTCAGGATCTTATACATTTTAATTAGGTCACCTCTAACTGCTCGAAACGCCAGAGAATACAGGCCCAGCCTTTCCTCGTAAGGCAATCTGCTCATTCCCGATATTCTCTGGACTGCTTCTGACACTGTCATATTGTTGGAATTGACTGAGCAGCAAATTTTAATTACTCAAGACTTCACTACTCAGTGTAGTGTGAGGAAGGCAAGTTGCTTGTTATTCAAGTAATTTTTCTGCTTTGAATGGAAAGCAAATTGACTAAACTACCCCTGTTCTTCATTTCTAATTGGTCTTTTTCTTGAGCAGATAGCCCAGGGGGTCCTTGCTTCCATGAGTCAGGTGTCTGGTTTTCAAATGAAAATTGAATTTTTTTTCCTCAACTTTTGGATCATATTGTTTCCTCTTTGTAATTTCAGTTGATATATAATGGGGGTGTATTTCATAGACACTCGGCCATTCAGCCCTTCGATGCTGTTCCACCGTTCCATACAACCATGGCTGATTCTCTCTCTTTCGATGCCATATTCTCACTTTCTTTCCATACTCCGAGATGTCTTTAAAATTGAAACATTTATCAATCTCTTTCTTAGGTATATTCAGTGTCTTAGTTTCCACAGTTTTCTGTGGTAGAGAATTCTCTGAATGAAGAAATATTCCTCCATCTCAATCCTAAATAGTCTATCCGTATCCTGAGACTATGCCCCTTGGTCTAGATTCCTCAACCAGGGAAAATATTTTCCCTGTATCTAATCTGTCTGACTCTGTTAGAAGTTCATATATTTAAATTAGATGGGAAATGTAATTGGATGTGAGAGATGCCATAGGACTATGGTAGGTAATTAATACTTTTGGTATGATAGGGTGAGAGTACTCACTAGGCCTCATGGCAACAAAACCTCCAAAGGGACTTGGTGTAGCTTGAACTTAGTCAAAAATCATATGATTCAGCATATTATTGCCTGCGGCCTTTCAACTTCAAGACTTTTGTTGTGCTATAACCTGCTGGAAGTATGAGGTGATGTCTAAACCAGTATCTGCAGCACCGGGCACACATCAGGGATGATGTCAGCAGATATCTCCTGGTGAGGGCCGTATAGGCACTGGAGGAATACAGAACAGGGTCTTACCCAATGCCAATCAGCAGGCAATATGGTGACAACACTACCACCTCAAAAGTTTTGCACACTTAATCACAACCTGTCTAAATTCCTGATGAACAAGTTACGCTCGAAAGGTTGACTCTCCTGCTCCTTGGATGCTGCCTGACCAGCTGTGCTTTTCCAGCGCCACCCGCTTTGACTCTGATCTCCAGCATCTGCAGTCTTCACCTTCTCCGAAGCCTCACACAGACAAGCATCTGTTCAACAGTGAAGGGATGACCCACTGACCTCCCCTCACCAGAGTTGTCTAGCGGGATCGCCAACCACTTTGCACTGACTGATGTTTTCTTGCAGTTGCTTTGATTCTGCAATTGTTTGGCGGTTCCTCAGTACACTGAGGTTGCTGCAGCAAATGGCACAGGTTGCTGTAATGATGAGCCGAATGTGTTAACACTCGTTGAAATCAGATATAAAGGTTGTTCCTTCATATGTAGGATCTGTGGGTTAATGCGTAGAACATGTGTTTGTTGTCACATGTCTGATACCCGAGTCAAAAAGTGTGGCGCTGGAAAAGGACAGCAGGTTAGACAGCATCTGAGGAACAGGCATTCAGGCATTCCAATGATTCCTGATGAAGGGCTTATGCCCGAAACGTCGACTCTCCTGCTCCTCGGATGCTGCCTGACCTGCTGTGCTTTTCCAGCGCCACATGTTTTGACTCTGATCTCCAGCATCCTCACTTTCTCCTTCACATCTGATACCCCTTGAGAACGTGGTAGTGAGCTGTCTTCTTGAACCGCTGCAGTCCACGTGTTGTATATCAACCCATAATATGCTAAGGGAGGAAATTCCAGGATTTTAACTCAGTGACACTGAAGGAACGGTAATATGTTTCCAAGGTAATGCATTCACATTGATTGAGGATTGATTAACCTATAGAAGACAGAAAGTAGGGATTAATGGGTCTTTTTCAGGTTGGAAAAACATAACTAGTAGAGTACCTCAAGGATCATTGCTCAATTATTTACCGTGTATATAATAGACTTGAAGGAGAGGGCAGAATGTAACATATGCACAGTTTCTGGCGAGACAAAAATAGTTAGAAGGGGATATTGTGATGAGGGAGTAAGGATATCAAGTGGTTGAGTGAGTGGGAAAAACATTAGCAGATAGAGTTTAATTTAGGAAAATGCGAGTTCATGCACTTTGATAAGAAGAATAAATAGGCAGACTATTATTTAAACAGAGAGAGAATCCAAAAAGGTGCAGAGGGACTTGAATGTTTGTGTGCATGGAACACAGAATGTTAGCATGCAGTTGCAGCAAGTAATTAAGAACTCAAATGGAACTTTAGTGCTTTTTATTAGGAGGTTGGGGTTTAAAAACAGTGAAGTCTTGTTATAATTGTATAGGGTGCTGGTGAGGCTTCGGCTGGAATATTGTGTATAATTTTGGACGTTGTATTTAATGATATACAGGCATTTGAAGGCAGTTTAAGAGATTCATTAGGCTGATTGTTGTTACGGAGAGATTGATTTATCAAAGAAAACTAGATAGACTATGTTTTTATTCATTTATTTAGATTTAGATGAATGAGGAGTGATCTTATTACAATATGCAAAATTCTGAGTGGGATATAACTGGAGAGAGACAGAATTACTGTTTCAAGTTAAAAACCTCTCCTCAGGAAATATTAGGCACTTACTGTGAAGAGGAGGTGTTTAGGGCCTGACAGCTGTTGAAAAGTTGTCCAAAATTGGAAAAGTTGAGAATTTGGTTTGGGAGAGACTGAACAAGGGGAGAAAAGATGGAGTCAAGATGGGAAGAAATAATGCAGTGCAGCGGGAGTAATCTGAAACCATAAGTCTGTCCTGGCAGTTGTATTTGTGTGAGAAAGTAGAAATAGTTTATTTTGGGATTGTGAAACTGAGGGCAGAAACAATGAAAGGAAGATCCTTGACAGTCCTGGGAATAATGGCTTGATGTCCATTAGTAGGGTCATTTTCCAATAGAAGGTGGGAGAAAGCTTTGGAGAGATGAAATTCAGCATGTGCCAGTGTGGGGTGTGTGTGTCAGAGATGAACAACACCACTCTAAGTCAGCAATGTATCCCAATGCCGCAGTCCAGCAGCTATGTCCTTCAGGACTCAACCAGCTCAGTCAGCAGTGGCATTGCTGAGCCACTCTTAGTGCTGGGTTTTGAAATCCCCCACCCAGTTGTACATTCAGCACCCTTCCCACCCTCAGTGCTTCCTCCAAGTGTTGTTTGCCCTGGAGCAGGACAGCTTCATCAGCAGATGTTGAAGGGGTTCAGTGCGAAATGGTACATAGTAATCAGAAGAAGATTTTCTTTCCCATGTTTCACTTCATGCCAGGAAATTCATGGCATCTGGAGTCAATGTCGAGAACTCCCAGGGTCCCAGAGTTATTGCCCTAGAAGTATAGCTTGCTAAGTGTGACTGAATCAAGCTATTGCTTGGCTAGTCTGTGGGATAACGCTTTCAATTCTGGCACCAGCCCAGATGAAGAGGACTTTGCAGGATGAACAGGACTAAAGGTATTACTGTCAGTGGCAGATGGTCTGTCTGAGACCATTCTTATTGTCCCTTATGTTCTGATACAGAGTGTCTTGTTTGGCTTAGTCAGAGGACAGTTAAGATTCAGTCACATTGCTGTGGGTCTGAAGTCACGTGTAGGTCAGAGCAGGTGAGGATGGCAGATTCCCTTCCCAAAAACCAGATCGGTGTTTATGCGAATCCAGTAATTTCTGAATGAACCATATTAACTGACCTTATTATTCCAAACGTATGTAATCAATTGAGTTTAAATTTCACTCAATCCCATAATGGGATTGAAAACAAAATAAAAGAATAATAGAGCGGGAGCTAAATCAACATCAAAACAGGTATTGAAATAAAATGAGAGACAGATAGGAAATGGAATAAAATATGTTGCAATTTAACTTTTGTATTTTGTACTGATGTGTTAATTTTAAGAATAAACTCCATGGCTTATAGATTCATAGATTCATAGAGATGTACAGCACGGAAACAGACCCTTTGCTCCAACCTGTCCGTGCCGACCAGATATCCTTGAATGATTCAATTTCTCACTGTGAGGAGTTGATTGTCACTTTCTGAACAGTTACCACATTGTTTAAAAGGTAATTACACTAGTCATGGTCAGATGTAAATTCTTACAGAGTGTTTTGTCTAATCAAAGAATACATCTAGCAAGTCCTTCAGTATCATGAGGAAGCCAGGGGCACGCTGTAAATTTGGCAGACTCCAAGCAAACAGTGTGTGTCTTCAGCACTCGGCCTTTCATGTTGGCCTTTGATTGCTTTCCCGGCCATCTTCAACCATAAAGAGATGTGAGTTTACGAAAAGAGATGAGGCTAACAATGGGAATCTCTCTGCCTCTCCACATCTCCATTCACTAAAACCCTGACATCCTCCATCTTCTCCTCAGCACCCATCACCCTCTCTGCTTCTCAATGCAATAACCCTCCGACTTCCTTCAATCTCTCCTTTCATAGATATACTGTTATATCAACAGCACTGCTCATTATCACATTACCTTGTCGGGGATTTGGTTAGCTCAGTCAGTTGGAGAGCTGGTTTGCAAAGCATCAGTGAAATCAACAGCAATCCCCAACAGACTGAGATGACCATGAAGGACTCCTCTTCTTCCATCACCTGAAGCTGATCACCCTCAGGTTAGAGACTATGGTGACCTAAAGTTTACACTTTTAAGGGATCTTGCTTTGCATAAACTATCTTATCTATACTAGACCTGTAACTATATCTTAAAATTGCCTTGTTTGCTGTAAAGCATTTTGAAACAACTGGTGGTCCTATATAGCTGTTATGTAAATATAAATCCTTTTACCCACATATCAACAGTCACTTCTGTGATCTTCCAATTTCCTTGTAATCTCTCTGTTCCCATAATGTCAACCATAGACTAGGTCAACTCTGATCACTCTACCCATTCCCTCACTTTTGCAAATTCTGACCACTTCTCCCGTCCCCCTGCTCCCTCAAATTCTGACCACTCCTCCCCTCATCACTCCATCAAACTCTGACCACTTCTCCCGTCCCCTCACTCCCTCAAAATCTGATCACTCCTCCCCATCCCCTCACTCCCTCAAACTCTGACCACTCTTCCCATCCCCTCACTCCCTCAAACTCTGACCACTCCTCCCATCCCCTCACTCCCTCAAATTCTAACCACTTCTCTCATCCCCTCACTCCCTCAATTTCCAATCATTGCCCTTCCTCTTACTCCCTCAATCTCCATCACACCTCCCTCCCTCACTCCCCAATCACACCTCCCTCTCCCTCACTCCCTTAATCTCTGAAACACTTCCCTCTCCCTCACGCCTTCAATCTTTGATACTTCTTCCTCTCCCTCACTCCCTCAATCTGCAATGACTTCTCTCTTTTTCCAAACTTTAGCTGCGACCCTCCTAGGGAAAATGGATCTAATACCCTAAAGTCAAACTCCACCCATTGAACCTCTCCTCATATCTGAAAGCAAAACCATCATCCTCCCCCACCATTGCATAGCCTCCATCTTGACTTCCTCAGTTCCAGCCAGGAGGTGGTCACTGCCCCACCCACCCAGAGTAACCCCTACATGTATTTCCATTAACAGTGCCTGGTCTCAGCCTTGATTCTGTCCTAAAGTCCTGAGAATGGGTCTTTGAGCCCTCATCCCTCAGAGTTAGAGGTGAGTGCATTACCGTTGGGCAAGATTGCCAATTAGCATTTGGACTGAATAAGACAAAGGTTTTAAAGAGATTGAACTGATACCTTCGGCAGTTGGGGTCGATCAAAGAGCTAAAATTCAGGGTGAATTTCGGTAAATATTTTCTTCCCTTTGCTGTGTTATTCCATGTGGGTTCAATCGATTCAGTGCAGACCAGGAATCCAGCACAGTCTGTATTTTAACAGCTCTCTGAATACACCATTAATGAGTGGACCAATGGGAGAACTAAAAGGAATCTCTTTATTCTGTGATGGATTGAATTTACGGCGATATTGCTCAGGATGTGGAGAACACCACATTGGAGAAAAGACCTTCCGACTCTATCATTGGAGACTTTCCTCAGTCATTCTGCAGCAAACAAGCAAACAGACTGATCCTCTGGGGAGTTTCCCTTCAGACTTCGTAATGTGACGGTATCATTAAGAAATGCACAGACACAATTCTCTCTGCTTAAATACACCGGGAAAATGTCAATAGGCATATACACACACACACACACACGACAGATAGACAAACACCTCATAAAGATACACACATATATACACACACGCGCACATACATTCACACAGCCAGGTATACACATATCCCCACACCAACACACAGATAGACACACACACACACGCGCATACACACTTAGCCATAGACACATTTGTACATACACAGAACCAGACATACCAATATAGATAACACACAGATAAGGCACCTACACAGATATACACACACTTAAACAAACACACACACAAGCATACCAATACACATACCCCCACACACAAACACATTGATATACATACACACATGCATATATAAGCACACACAAACACATGCAGAGACATATACACACCCCCACACACATATACAACAGACAGACAAATATCCCATACAGGTATACACATACCCATAGACAACACACATACACAAACGTACACACAGACAGCCACAGACACATTTATAGACACACGCACACTAAAACAAGTACACAAAGTCATAAACATGTGCACAAACACAGATACATACTTATACACACAGAAACAATCATACACACCCAGACTTACACACACACAGATGCAAGCACAGTTTGACACAGCCACAGGCACCAACACAGATAGATACCAACATTCACAAGAAAAAGCAGGACAAATACAACCCAGCCAATTAAATCACCCTCTATTAGTCTACTCTTGATCATCAGAAAAGTGATGGAAGGTGTCATCAACAGCACCTGCTCAGCAATAACCTGCGCAGTGATGCTCAGTTTGGGATCTGTCAGGGCCACCCAGCTCCTGACCCCATTACAGCCTTGGCTCAAACATGGACAAAAGAGCTGAATCCCAGAGGGGAAGGGAGAGAGACAGCCCTCAAAATTAAGGCAGTGTTCTTGGCCCAGCCACCTTCAGTTGCTCATTCAATGACCTTCTCTCTGTTGTAAAGGAGAACGTGTTTCTGCATATTTTCATTTATTCATGGGGTGTGGATGTTACTGCCCAGGAGAAGTTGCTGGTGAGTTACCTTCTTAAACCACAGAAATCTATTTTGTGTAGGTGGGCCCACAATGCCGTTAGGACAGGAGCTCCAGGATTTTGACCCAGCGACAGTGAAGAAACAACGATATATTTTCTCATCAGGATGGTATGGGCTTGGAGGGGAACTTGCAGGTAGTGGTGCTCCTTGGTATATGCTGGCTTTGCCCTTCTAGATGGAAATGGTTGTGGGTTTGGAAGGTGCTGTCTAAGGAGCTTTGGTAAATTTCTGCAGTGCATCAGTACGGTGGTGGAGCGAGTGGATGTTTGTGGATTTGGTGCCAATCCTGGATGGTGTCAAGCTTCTTGACTGTCATTGGAGCTGCACTCATCCAGGCAAGTGAGGAGTATTCCATCACACTCCAGACTTGTGCCTTGTAGATGGTGATCAGGCTTTGGGGAGTCAGGAGGTGAATGCAGCATTCCTAGCCTCTGGCTTGCTCTTCTAGCTACTGTGTTTATCTGACTTGTCCAGTTCAAGTTTCTGGTCAATGGTAATGCCAAGGATGTTGATACATGGGAATTCAGCTCTTTTGCCCATGTTTTGATGTCAGGACCTCATTTGGCCCTGCCGATCAGCATCTGCTGCTGCTGGTAGCCAACAGTGCCTCATGGATGCCCAGCCTTGAGTTGCTAGATCTGTTCAAAATCTGTCCCATTTGGCACAGTAACAGTGCCACACAACACAATGGAGGTTATTCTCAATGCGAAGGTGGGACTTTGCATGCACACTGACTGTGCAGTGCTTACTCTTACTGATAATGTCAGGAACAGATACATCTGCAGCTAACAGCTTGGCAAGGATAAGGTCAAGCGCAGCAGGTCAGGCAGCATCCAAGGAGAAGGAGATTGACGTTTTGGGCATAAGCCCTTCTTCAGGAAACTCAATTCTCCTTCTCCTTCTCCTTGGATGCTGCCTGACCTGCTGCGCTTTTCCAGCAACACATTTTTAAGCTCTGATCTCCAGCATCTGCAGTCCTCACTTTCTCCCAGGATAAGGTCAAGTATGTTCTTCCCTCTTGGTGGTTCCCTCGCTACCTGCTGCAGACCAAGTCTAGCAGCTATGCCCTTTCAGACCTGATCAGCTCAATCAATATTGCTGCTTCTGAGCCCGCTCTTGGTGGTGGACATTGAAATCCCCCCCCCCAGAGTGCATTTTGTACCCTTGCAACCCTCCAAGTATTGTTCAACATGAAGTACTAATTCACAACTCAGGGGGGAGGGGGGGGGGGGAACGTATGGTTGAAAATCGGGGTCCTCTTTAAAACTGAAACTCTTTCTCTATTTCATATTCAGCATTTCCTGTGTAGCCTGAGAGTTACTGCAGTAACCAACCTCCTGCAAATAGAAACGGATCCCCAGGATATGTGAATCGCCAGGGACATAGTTGATGACAAAGCTTTCTTGGGCACCACATTACCTTATCATTAATACACTTTTTTGCTACGAAAGATTGTGTTTGTTGTTGGAAAGATTGTTGCTAAATTAATCCTCAGCTGGAGGTGGGCATGGAGATAGTGATCATCCTGGCATTACGAACAGCTGCCCATGGGCACTGGCCAGGAGTGTTTCGACAGGTGGTTCACACAATGGAAATGGTCAGCCACAAAGTCATGGGCACCAACAGCGATGGGAAGGGAGAAAGCTGAAGACAGACATCCAGGTAAGGACGGCTGATTTCCTTCCCTGAAGGATATTACTGAACGATATGGGTTTTTACATTAATCACCAGTGGTTTACTGATCAGTCTAAATTCTGACCTGACAAAGCCTGCACTGTTTTGTTCTGGGAGATTTGCAATGTTGACAACTTTGTCCCTCCTCTCTCTCAGTTGTATTTTCTTTCAAGCATTGCCACTGCAACAATGGCCATCCAGCCGATTTCCATAGTAACCCCCCCCCCACCCCCCCCCCCCCCAGCCTCCCCCACCCCCAATTAACAAAATCCAAATGTTTGAAGATATTTATAACATGGTGTTCTGTAGCGTTTAGTTTGAAATCCAATCTGGCAAAGCCAAATAATAAAAAAGAAATCCTTTCTCTGCAAACTCAAAAGTGTGCTTAAATCTTTAACACCTGCAAAGTCCTACAGGACAGTTCCGCACAGAAACTAATTGCCTGTGATTTCTGTTTCCATGTCGAGCCCAGTGTGGGGGGTTGGAGTTGCCAGCTCGGGTTGGATGCATTCCTGGAGTCTTTGTCACATGTTCTCCAGCCTTCCTGTGCTCTATTCAAACAGCTTGCCCTCCACCAGTCCCCACAAGGTCTTACAGCCTTTGACAAAATGAACCAAAGGAATCTGTAATCATTGTCCCATGTTGCTCACTGTCATGTTTCGGGGATTAGCCTTTCAGTCCCAGAGATTCTGCAGGGTTTCCAACTCTGTTCCCAATGCATTGTCCCATTGATCCTGGCCAGCTGAACTAGTAAAGAGAGGCGAGGGAAACAGAGGGATGGCTTTTCCATATGGAAGCCTGAAATACGATGCAGTTTTTAGTGCTGTACAGTAAATCTCGTCAACTCAAACCACTTGCTTATGGGACCCATTGGCTGTTGTCCCTCTGTGAATATCCGACTTCCCTGTACAGTACAGACAATGGAAATGGTGGATTTGTTCCCCTTTTTTAACAACCATGCAAATTTCAATTCCCCGGCAGCAGCCAAACATGACCGGACTCACCACAAGTGTGAATCCCGAAAGTCTTTAACACAAAACAATTACAGCGTAACGCGATACTGTAGTGTTCTGCGATTGTGGTTGTACTGAGCTGGCAAGAGGGCTTTGCAGTTTTAGTTCAGTTTGGTTTTCACTGCAGAGAGAGAATGACAAATTGTTGGCAGGTGCTTGTAGCACTGATTTATGCCAGACCTTTTCTTTAATATATAAGCAATCCATTATGTTCACAAATGCTGGCACCCACTGAGATTGTTAAGTGTAATTGCGTATAATGTTAAATGCAGGGTTTCGTACACCTTTCTCTTAACCAGGTCTATTGAAGATATTTTCACATTCAGAGAGATGCCTGGCAAACGTCTTTCCGATTCTGAAAGGGCCTGATGGGGTCAGACTTAAAGAATATGCGTCTGCTTCCTGGTCAAGACCAAAGCTAGAGTTCATGAGAGCAGGATAACCACAAAATGTGTCCACTTAGGAACTCAGAGGAGGAACCCAGAAAGTTACTAAAAGTTACAGAACTGCTTTCACAGAGGATGGTGAAGCCAATAACTCTCAGGGATGGGGTTAGAGGGAAGGTTGATAAACACATAAAGGAGAAAGGTATTAGCAGGAAGTGTTGATGGGAGGAGTTGGAGTCAGGATGGGTAGGGAAGATGCATGCACAGTTGGGTCAAAGAGGCCTGTTTCTGCATTGACCATTTGACTAAATCTTCAGAGAACTTCAAGGTGTCAGAATGCAGGTTTAATACTCTGAGCAATCATTTAGTGTTTTATTTTCTTGTTAATCTGAGTTTACTGCTGATCATTCCTTTCTTTAGGAAAAGGGAGAGGTCATTAGAACCTGAAAATGTCACCCTGGTTTCCAATCACAATGCCACCTACCTACGTACTCACCATATGATAAAGGAATTGGAAAAGTAAGGAAGATTTGCATTGATATAGCACTTTTCATAACCCAAGGATATCGCAACAGCTTCAATAAACAATGAAAATATTGGAAGTGCAGTCACTGCAGTGACATCCACAAAATGCAGCAATCCATAGGAGCACACCAAGCTTCCACAAACAGAAATGTGTTCGCGGTTGAGTGATAAGATGGTAGCAATTGCAGGGAGAATAGCTATTGCCCTTCAAACAGCAACATGGGATCTCTTATATTTGCTCTGATACTCTCACTTCAGTGTCCAATCCAATAACTCCGAGTCCGTGGTTGTGTGGCACTCCCTCAGTAATGCTCCAGTGTGCCAGCTTCCAGTCCCAGTTCCAGGAGTGGGAATTTGAACACAAGAGTTTTCTGACTCAGAGACAGGGACAGTGTGTGTATATGTGTCTGTCTCTGTGTATGCATGTGTAGTCTGTGTCTGTGTGTGCGTGTGTGTATGTGTGTGTATAAGCGCGTGTGTGTCTGTGTGTATATGCGTGTGTTTGTGTGTGTGTATATGTGTTTGTGTGTGTGTGTGTATATGTGTTTGTGTGTGTGTTTGTGTGTGTGTTTGTGTGTGTGTTTGTGTGTGTGTTTGTGTGTGTGTATATGTGTGTGTGTGTATATGTGTGTGTGTATATATGTGTGTGTGTATATGTGTGTGTGTATATATGTGTGTGTGTATATGTGTGTGTGTATATATGTGTGTGTGTATATGTGTGTGTGTGTATATGTGTGTGTGTATATGTGTGTGTGTATATGTGTGTGTGTATATGTGTGTGTGTGTGTATATGTGTGTGTGTGTATATATGTGTGTGTGTGTGTGTGTGCGTGTGTGTGCATGTGTGTGTATGTGTGTGTATATGCGTGTGTGTATATGCGTGTGTGTGTGTATTTGCGTGTGTGTGTATATGCGTGTGTGTGTATTTGCGTGTGTGTGTATATGCGTGTGTGTGTATAGGCGTGTGTGTGTGTATAGGCGTGTGTGTGTGTATATGCGTGTGTGTGTATATGCGTGTGTGTGTATATGCGTGTGTGTGTATATGCGTGTGTGTGTATTTGCGTGTGTGTGTATATGCGTGTGTGTATATGCGTGTGTGTGTATTTGTGTGTGTGTGTATATGCGTGTGTGTGTGTATTTGCGTGTGTGTGTATATGCGTGTGTGTGTATATGCGTGTGTGTGTGTGTATTTGCATGTGTGTGTATTTGCATGTGTGTGTATTTGCATGTGTGTGTATTTGCGTGTGTGTGTGTGTATGTGTGTGTGTATGCGTGTATGCGTGTGTGTGTATGTGTGTGTATGCGTGTGTGTGTATTTGCGTGTGTGTGTATGTGTGTGTATGCGTGTGTGTGTATTTGCGTGTGTGTGTATTTGCGTGTGTGTATGCGTGAGTGTGTATGCGTGAGTGTGTATGCGTGAGTGTGTATGCGTGAGTGTGTATGCGTGTGTGTGTGTATGCGTGTGTGTGTGTATGCGTGTGTGTGTGTATTTGCGTGTGTGTGTATGCGTGTGTGTGTATTTGTGTGTGTATTTGTGTGTGTGTATTTGTGTGTGTGTATTTGTGTGTGTGTATTTGCGTGTGTGTATTTGCGTGTGTGTATTTGCATGTGTGTATACGTGTGTGTATATGCGTATGTGTGTATATGCGTGTGTGTGTGTATTTGCGCGTGTGTGTATTTGTGTGTGTGTGTATTTGCGTGTGTGTGTGTGTATTTGCGTGTGTGTGTGTGTGTATTTGCGTGTGTGTGTGTGTATTTGCGTGTGTGTGTGTGTGTATTTGCGTGTGTGTGTGTATTTGCGTGTGTGTGTGTGTGTATTTGCGTGTGTGTGTGTGTGTATTTGCGTGTGTGTGTGTGTATTTGCGTGTGTGTGTATTTGCGTGTATATGCGTGTGTATTTGCGTGTATTTGCGTGTGTGTATTTGCGTGTGTGTGTATTTGCGTGTGTGTGTATTTGCGTGTGTGTGTATTTGCGTGTGTGTGTATGCGTGTGTGTGTATGCATGTGTGTGTATATGTGTGTGTATTTGCGTGTGTGTGTATATTTGCGTGTGTGTGTATTTGTGTGTGTGTATATGCGTGTGTGTATATGCGTGTGTGTATATGCGTGCTTGTGTATATGCATGCGTGTGTGTGTATTTGCGTGTGTGTGTATTTGCGATTGTGTGTGTGTATTTGCGTGTGTGTGTGTATTTGCGTGTGTGTGTGTATTTGCGTGTGTGTATTTGCGTGTGTGTGTGTTTGCGTGTGTGTGTGTGTATTTGCGTGTGTGTGTGTATTTGCGTGTGTGTGTGTATTTGCGTGTGTGTGTGTGTGTATTTGCGTGTGTGTGTGTGTGTATTTGTGTGTGTGTGTATTTGCGTGTGTGTGTATTTGCGTGTGTGTGTATTTGCTTGCGTGTGTGTGTATTTGCGTGTGTGTGTGTGTATTTGCGTGAGTGTGTGTATTTGCGTGCGTGTGTGTATTTGCGTGTGTGTGTATTTGCGTGTGTGTGTATTTGCGTGTGTGTGTATTTGCGTGTGTGTGTATTTGCGTGTGTGTGTGTGTGTATTTGCGTGTGTGTGTATTTGCGTGTGTGTATTTGCGTGTGTGTGTGTATTTGCGTGTGTGTGTGTATTTGCGTGTGTGTGTATTTGCGTGTGTGTGTGTGTATTTGCGTGTGTGTGTGTATTTGCGTGTGTGTGTGTGTATTTGCGTGCGTGTTTGTATTTGCGTGCGTGTGTGTATTTGCGTGTGTGTGTGTGTATTTGTGTGTGTGTGTATTTGTGTGTGTGTGTATTTGCGTGTGTATTTGCGTGTGTGTGTGTATTTGTGTGTGTGTGTATGTGTGTGTGTGTATTTGTGTGTGAGTGTGTGTGTATTTGTGTGTGTGTGTGTGTGTATTTGCATGTGTGTATTTGCATGTGTGTATTTGTGTGTGTGTATTTGCGTGTGTGTGTGTGTGTATTTGCGTGTGTGTGTGTATTTGCGTGTGTGTGTATATTTGCGTGTGTGTGTATTTGTGTGTGTGTATATGCGTGTGTGTATATGCGTGCGTGTGTATATGCATGCGTGTGTGTGTGTATTTGCATGTGTGTGTATTTGCGATTGTGTGTGTGTGTATTTGCGTGTGTGTGTGTATTTGCGTGTGTGTGTGTATTTGCGTGTGTGTGTATTTGCGTGTGTGTATGTATTTGCGTGTGTGTGTGTGTATTTCCGTGTGTGTGTGTATATGCGTGTGTGTGTGCATTTGTGTGTGTGTGTATTTGTGTGTGTGTGTATTTGCATGTGTGTGTGTATTTGTGTGTGTATTTGCGTGTGTGTGTATTTGCGTGTATATGCGTGTGTATTTGCGTGTATTTGCGTGTGTGTGTATTTGCGTGTGTGTGTATTTGCGTGTGTGTGTATGCGTGTGTGTGTATGCGTGTGTGTGTATATGTGTGTGTATTTGCGTGTGTGTGTATATTTGCGTGTGTGTGTATTTGTGTGTGTGTATATGGGTGTGTGTATATGCGTGTGTGTATATGCGTGTGTGTATATGCGTGCATTTGCGTGTGTGTGTATTTGCGATTGTGTGTGTGTGTATTTGCGCGTGTGTGTGTGTATTTGCGTGTGTGTGTGTATTTGCGTGTGTGTGTATATGCGTGTGTGTATGTATTTGCGTGTGTGTGTGTGTATTTCCGTGTGTGTGTGTATATGCGTGTGTGTGTGCATTTGTGTGTGTGTGTATTTGTGTGTGTGTGTATTTGCGTGCGTGTGTATTTGCGTGCGTGTGTATTTGCGTGCGTGTGTATTTGCGTGCGTGTGTATTTGCGCGTGTGTGTGTATTTGCGCGTGTGTGTATTTGTGTGTGTATTTGCGTGTGTGTGTATTTGTGTGTGTATTTGTGTGTGTGTGTATTTGTGTGTGTGTATTTGTGTGTGTGTATTTGTGTGTGTGTATTTGCGTGTGTGTATTTGCGTGTGTGTATTTGCGTGTGTGTGTATTTGCGTGTGTGTGTATTTGCGTGTGTGTGTATTTGTGTGTGTGTGTGTGTATTTGTGTGTGTGTGTATTTGCGTGTGTGCTTATTTGCGTGTGTGTGTATTTGCGTGTGTGTGTATTTGCGTGTGTGTGTGTGTTTGCGTGTGTGTGTGTGTATTTGCGAGTGTGTGTGTGTGTATTTGCGTGTGTGTGTGTGTATTTGTGTGTGTATTTGCGTGTGTGTGTATTTGTGTGTGTATTTGCGTGTGTGTGTGTATTTGCGTGTGTGTGTGTATTTGCGTGTGTGTGTGTATTTGCGTGTGTGTGTATTTGCGTGTGTGTGTATTTGCGCGCGTGTGAGTGTATTTGCGCGCGTGTGAGTGTATTTGCGCGTGTGTGTGTATTTGCGCGAGTGTGTGTATTTGCGCGTGTGTGTATTTGCGTGTGTGTGTATTTGCGTGTGTGTGTGTATTTGCGTGTGTGTGTGTATTTGCGTGTGTGTGTGTATTTGCGCGTGTGTGTGTATTTGCGCGTTTGTGTGTATTTGCGTGTGTGTGTATTTGTGTGTATATTTGCATGTGTGTGTATTTGTGTGTGTATTTGCGTGTGTGTGTATTTGTGTGTGTGTGTATTTGTGTGTGTGTGTATTTGTGTGTGTGTATTTGTGTGTGTGTGTGTATTTGTGTGTGTGTGTGTATTTGCGTGTGTGTGTATTTGCGTGTGTGTGTGTATTTGCGTGTGTGTGTGTATTTGCGTGTGTGTGTGTGTATTTGTGTGTGTGTGTTTTTGTGTGTGTATTTGTGTGTGTGTGTATTTGTGTGTGTATTTGCGTGTGTGTTTATTTGCGTGTGTGTGTGTGTATTTGCGTGCGTGTGTGTGTGTATTTGCGTGTGTGTGTGTGCATTTGTGTGTGTATTTGTGTGTGTATTTGTGTTTGTGTATTTTCGTGTGTGTATTTGCGTGTGTGTATTTGCGCGTGTGTGTGTGTATTTGTGTGTGTATTTGCGTGTGTGTGTATTTGTGTGTGTATTTGTGTGTGTGTATTTGCGTGTGTGTGTGTGTGTATTTGTGTGTGTGTGTATTTGCGTGTGTGTGTATTTGCGTGTGTGTGTATTTGCGTGTGTGTGTATTTGCGTGTGTGTGTGTATTTGCGTGTGTGTGTGTGTTTGCGTGTGTGTGTGTGTGTATTTGCGAGCGTGTGTGTGTATTTGCGTGTGTGTGTGTGTATTTGTGTGTGTATTTGCGTGTGTGTGTATTTGTGTGTGTATTTGCGTGTGTGTGTGTTTGCGTGTGTGTGTGTATTTGCGTGCGTGTGTGTGTGTATTTGCGTGTGTGTGTGTGTATTTGTGTGTGTGTGTATTTGTGTGTGTGTGTATTTGTGTGTGTGTGTATTTGTGTGTGTATTTGCGTGTGTGTGTATTTGCGTGTGTGTGTGTATTTGTGTGTGTGTGTATTTGTGTGTGTGTGTGTATTTGTGTGTGTGTGTATTTGTGTGTGTGTGTGTGTATTTGTGTGTGTGTGTATTTGTGTGTGTGTGTGTATTTGTGTGTGTGTGTATTTGTGTGTGTGTGTATTTGCGTGTGTGTGTGTATTTGCGTGTGTGTGTGTATTTGCGTGTGTGTGTATTTGCGTGTGTGTGTATTTGCGTGTGTGTGTATTTGCGTGCGTGTGTGTATTTGCGCGCGTGTGAGTGTATTTGCGCGTGTGTGTATTTGCGCGTGTGTGTATTTGCGCGTGTGTGTATTTGCGTGTGTGTGTGTATTTGCGTGTGTGTGTGTATTTGCGCGTGTGTGTGTATTTGCGCGTGTGTGTGTATTTGCGCGTTTGTGTGTATTTGCGCGTTTGTGTGTATTTGTGTGTGTGTGTATTTGTGTGTGTGTATTTGTGTGTGTATTTGTGTGTGTGTGTATTTTTGTGTGTATTTGCATGTGTGTGTATTTGTGTGTGTATTTGTGTGTGTGTGTATTTGTGTGTGTGTGTATTTGTGTGTGTATTTGTGTGTGTGTGTATTTTTGTGTGTATTTGCATGTGTGTGTATTTGTGTGTGTATTTGTGTGTGTGTGTATTTGTGTGTGTGTGTATTTGTGTGTGTATTTGTGTGTGTGTGTATTTGTGTGTGTGTATTTGCGTGTGTGTGTGTATTTGCGTGTGTGTGTGTATTTGCGTGTGTGTGTGTGTGTATTTGCGTGTGTGTGTGTGTATTTGTGTGTGTGTGTATTTGTGTGTGTATTTGTGTGTGTGTGTATTTGTGTGTGTATTTGCGTGTGTGTTTATTTGCGTGTGTGTGTGTATTTGCGTGTGTGTGTATTTGCGTGTGTGTGTGTATTTGCGTGTGTGTGTGTATTTGCGCGTGTGTGTGTATTTGCGCGTGTGTGTGTATTTGCGCGTTTGTGTGTATTTGCGCGTTTGTGTGTATTTGTGTGTGTGTGTGTATTTGTGTGTGTATTTGTGTGTGTGTGTGTATTTGTGTGTGTATTTGCATGTGTGTGTATTTGTGTGTGTATTTGCGTGTGTGTGTATTTGTGTGTGTGTGTATTTGTGTGTGTGTGTATTTGTGTGTGTGTGTATTTGTGTGTGTGTGTGTATTTGCGTGTGTGTGTGTATTTGCGCGTTTGTGTGTATTTGCGCGTTTGTGTGTATTTGTGTGTGTGTGTGTATTTGTGTGTGTATTTGTGTGTGTGTGTGTATTTGTGTGTGTATTTGCATGTGTGTGTATTTGTGTGTGTATTTGCGTGTGTGTGTATTTGTGTGTGTGTGTATTTGTGTGTGTGTGTATTTGTGTGTGTGTGTATTTGTGTGTGTGTGTGTATTTGCGTGTGTGTGTATTTGCGTGTGTGTGTGTATTTGCATGTGTGTGTGTATTTGCGTGTGTGTATTTGTGTGTGTGTGTATTTGTGTGTGTGTGTATTTGTGTGTATTTGTGTGTGTGTGTATTTGTGTGTGTGTGTATTTGTGTGTATATTTGCGTGTGTGTGTATTTGCGTGTGTGTTTATTTGCGTGTGTGTGTGTATTTGCGTGCGTGTGTGTGTGTGTATTTGCGTGTGTGTGTGTGCATTTGTGTGTGTATTTGTGTGTGTATTTGTGTTTGTGTATTTTCGTGTGTGTATTTGCGTGTGTGTATTTGCGCGTGTGTGTGTGTATTTGTGTGTGTATTTGCATGTGTGTGTATTTGTGTGTGTATTTGTGTGTGTGTATTTGCGTGTGTGTGTATTTGCGTGTGTGTGTATTTGCGTGTGTGTGTGTGTGTATTTGCGTGTGTGCTTATTTGCGTGTGTGTGTATTTGCGTGTGTGTGTGTGTTTGCGTGTGTGTGTGTGTGTATTTGCGAGCGTGTGTGTGTGTATTTGCGTGTGTGTGTGTGTATTTGTGTGTGTATTTGCGTGTGTGTGTATTTGATGTGTGTGTATTTGCGTGTGTGTGTGTATTTGCGTGTGTGTGTATTTGCGTGTGTGTGTATTTGCGTATGTGTGTATTTGCGTGTGTGTGTATTTGCGTGTGTGTTTATTTGCGTGTGTGTGTATTTGCGTGTGTGTGTATTTGCGTGTGTGTGTGTATTTGCGTGTGTGTGTATTTGCGTGTGTGTGTGTGTTTGCGTGTGTGTGTGTATTTGCGTGCGTGTGTGTGTGTATTTGCGTGTGTGTGTGTGTATTTGTGTGTGTGTGTATTTGTGTGTGTGTGTATTTGTGTGTGTATTTGCGTGTGTGTGTGTATTTGTGTGTGTGTGTATTTGTGTGTGTGTGTGTATTTGTGTGTGTGTGTGTATTTGTGTGTGTGTGTGTGTATTTGTATTTGTGTGTGTATTTGCGTGTGTGTGTATTTGTGTGTGTGTGTATTTGTGTGTGTGTGTGTATTTGTGTGTGTGTGTGTGTATTTGTATTTGTGTGTGTATTTGTGTGTGTGTGTATTTGCGTGTGTGTGTGTATTTGCGTGTGTGTATTTGCGTGTGTGTGTATTTGTGTGTGTGTGTGTATTTGTGTGTGTGTGTGTGTATTTGTATTTGTGTGTGTATTTGCGTGTGTGTGTATTTGCGTGTGTGTGTATTTGTGTGTGTGTGTGTATTTGTGTGTGTGTGTATTTGTGTGTGTGTGTGTATTTGTGTGTGTGTGTGTGTATTTGTGTGTGTGTGTGTGTATTTGTATTTGTGTGTGTATTTGCGTGTGTGTGTATTTGTGTGTGTGTGTGTATTTGCGTGTGTGTGTGTATTTGCGTGTGTGTGTGTATTTGCGTGTGTGTGTGTATTTGCGTGTGTGTGTGTATTTGCGTGTGTGTGTTTATTGCGGTTGTGTGTGTATTTGCGTGTGTGTGTGTATTTGCGTGTGTGTGTATTTGCGTGTGTGTGTATTTGCGTGCGTGTGTGTGTATTTGCGCGCGTGTGAGTGTATTTGCGCGTGTGTGTGTATTTGCGCGAGTGTGTGTATTTGCGCGTGTGTGTATTTGCGTGTGTGTGTGTATTTGCGTGTGTGTGTGTATTTGCGCGTGTGTGTGTATTTGCGCGTTTGTGTGTATTTGCGCGTTTGTGTGTATTTGTGTGTGTGTGTATTTGTGTGTGTATTTGCATGTGTGTGTATTTGTGTGTGTATTTGCGTGTGTGTGTATTTGCGTGTGTGTGTATTTGTGTGTGTGTGTATTTGTGTGTGTGTGTATTTGCGTGTGTGTGTATTTGCGTGTGTGTGTATTTGCGTGTGTGTGTGTGTATTTGCGTGTGTGTGTGTGTATTTGTGTGTGTATTTGCGTGTGTGTGTATTTGCGTGTGTGTGTATTTGCGTGTGTGTGTATTTGCGTGTGTGTGTATTTGCGTGTGTGTGTATTTGCGTGTGTGTGTATTTGCGTGTGTGTGTGTATTTGCGTGTGTGTGTGTGTTTGCGTGTGTGTGTGTGTATTTGCGTGCGTGTGTGTGTGTATTTGCGTGTGTGTGTGTGTATTTGTGTGTGTATTTGCGTGTGTGTTTATTTGCGTGTGTGTGTGTATTTGCGTGCGTGTGTGTGTGTATTTGCGTGTGTGTGTGTGCATTTGTGTGTGTATTTGTGTGTGTATTTGCGTGTGTGTATTTGCGTGTGTGTATTTGCGTGTGTGTGTATTTGCGTGTGTGTGTATTTGCGTGTGTGTGTATTTGCGTGTGTGTGTGTATTTGCGTGTGTGTGTATTTGCGTGTGTGTGTGTATTTGCGTGTGTGTGTGTATTTGTGTGTGTATTTGTGTGGGTGTCTGTATTTGCGTGTGTGTTTATTTGCGTGTGTGTGTGTGTATTTGCGTGCGTGTGTCTATTTGCGTGTGTGTGTATTTGCGTGTGTGTGTATTTGCGTGTGTGTGTGTATTTGCGTGCGTGTGTGTATTTGCGTGTGTGTGTATTTGCGTGTGTGTGTATTTGCGTGTGTGTGTGTGTATTTGCGTGTGTGTGTATTTGCGTGTGTGTGTATTTGCGTGTGTGTGTATTTGCGTGTGTGTGTGTGTATTTGCGTGTGTGTGTGTGTATTTGCGTGTGTGTGTATTTGCGTGTGTGTGTATTTGCGTGTGTGTGTGTGTATTTGCGTGTGTGTGTGTGTATTTGCGTGTGTGTGTGTGTATTTGCGTGTGTGTGTGTATTTGCGTGTGTGTGTGTGTATTTGCGTGCGTGTGTGTATTTGCGTGTGTGTGTGTGTATTTGCGTGCGTTTGTATTTGCGTGTGTGTGTGTATTTGCGTGTGTGTGTATTTGCGTGTGTATTTGCGTGTGTGTGTGTATTTGTGTGTGTGTGTATTTGTGTGTGTGTGTATTTGTGTGTGTGTGTGTATTTGTGTGTGTGTGTATTTGCGTGTGTGTGTATTTGCATGTGTGTATTTGCATGTGTGTATTTCTGTGTGTGTATTTGCGTGTGTGTGTATTTGCGTGTGTGTGTGTATTTGTGAGTGTGTGTATTTGCGTGTGTGTGTATTTGCGTGTGTGTGTGTATTTGTGTGTGTGTGTATTTGTGTGTGTGTGTGTATTTGTGTGTGTATTTGTGTGTGTGTATTTGTGTGTGTGTATTTGTGTGTGTGTATTTGTGTGTGTGTATTTGTGTGTGTGTGTGTATTTGTGTGTGTGTATTTGTGTGTGTGTATTTGTGTGTGTGTATTTGTGTGTGTGTATTTGTGTGTGTGTGTGTATTTGTGTGTGTGTGTATTTGTGTGTGTGTGTATTTGCGTGTGTGTGTATTTGCGTGTGTGTGTATTTGCGTGTGTGTGTATTTGCGTGTGTGTGTATTTGCGTGTGTGTGTGTATTTGCGTGTGTGTGTATTTGCGTGCGTGTGTGTATTTGCGTGCGTGTGTGTATTTGCGTGTGTGTGTGTATTTGCGTGTGTGTGTGTGTATTTGTGTGTGTGTGTGTGTATTTGTGTGTGTGTGTATTTGCGTGTGTGTGTATTTGTGTGTGTGTATTTGTGTGTGTGTGTATTTGTGTGTGTGTATTTGTGTGTGTGTGTATTTGTGTGTGTGTATTTGCGTGTGTGTGTGTGTATTTGTGTGTGTGTGTGTATTTGTGTGTGTGTGTATTTGTGTGTGTGTGTATTTGTGTGTGTGTATTTGTGTGTGTGTGTATTTGTGTGTGTGTGTATTTGCGTGTGTGTGTATTTGTGTATGTGTGTGTATTTGTGTGTGTGTGTATTTGTGTGTGTGTATTTGTGTGTATGTGTGTGTGTGTATTTGTGTGTGTGTGTATTTGTGTGTGTGTATTTGTGTGTGTGTATTTGTGTGTGTGTGTATTTGTGTGTGTGTATTTGCGTGTGTGTGTATTTGTGTGTGTATTTGCGTGTGTGTGTATTTGTGTGTGTATTTGCGTGTGTGTGTATTTGCGAGTGTGTGTATTTGCGTGTGTGTGTATTTGCGTGCGTGCGTGTGCGTATTTGCGTGCGTGTGTGTATTTGCGTGTGTGTGTGTGTATTTGTGTATTTGCGTGTGTGTGTATTTGCGTGTGTGTGTATTTGCGTGTGTGTGTATTTGCGTGTGTGTGTATTTGCGTGCGTGTGTGTATTTGCGTGCGTGTGTGTATTTGCGTGCGTGTGCGTATTTGCGTGCGTGTGTGTATTTGTGTGTGTGTGTGTGTATTTGTGTGTGTATTTGTGTGTGTGTATTAGCGTGTGTGTGTATTTGCGTGTGTGTGTATTTGCGCGTGTGTGTGTGTATTTGCGTGCGTGTGTGTATTTGCGTGCGTGTATGTATTTGCATGTGTGTGTGTATTTGCGTGTGTGTGTGTATTTGCGTGTGTGTGTGTATTTGTGTGTGTATTTGCGTGTGTGTGTATTTGCATGTGTGTGTATTTGCGTGTGTGTGTGTGTGTATTTGTGTGTATTTGTGTGTGTGTGTGTGTGTATTTGTGTGTGTGTGTGTATTTGTGTGTGTGTGTGTATTTGTGCGTGTGTGTATTTGTGTGTGTTTGTGTGTGTGTGTGTGTGTGTATTTGCGTGTGTGTGTGTGTATTTGCATGTGTGTGTGTGTATTTGCGTGTGTGTGTGTGTATTTGCGTGTGTGTGTATTTGCGTGCGTGTGTGTGTATTTGCGTGTGTGTGTATTTGCGTGTGTGTGTGTGTGTATTTGTGTGTGTGTGTGTGTGTGTACTTGTGTGTGTATTTGCGTGTGTGTGTATTTGCGTGTGTGTGTATTTGTGTGTGTGTATTTGTGTGTGTGTGTATTTGTGTGCGTGTGTATTTGTGTGTGTGTGTGTATTTGTGTGTGTGTGTGTGTGTATTTGCGTGTGTGTGTGTATTTGCGTGTGTGTGTGTATTTGCGCGTGTGTGTGTATTTGCGTGTGTGTGTGTATGCGTGTGTGTGTGTATGCGTGTGTGTGTGTATTTGTGTGTGTGTGTATTTGCGTGTGTGTGTATTTGCGTGTGTGTGTATTTGCCTGTGTGTGTGTATTTGCGTGTGTGTGTGTATTTGCGTGTGTGTGTTTATTTGCGTGTGTGTGTGTGTATTTGTGTGTGTGTGTGTGTGTGTATTTGCGTGTGTGTGTGTGTATTTGCGTGTGTGTGTGTGTATTTGCGTGTGTGTGTGTGTATTTGTGTGTATGTGTGTATTTGTGTGTGTGTGTATGTGTGTGTGTGTATTTGCGTGTGTGTGTATTTGCGTGTGTGTGTATTTGTGTGTGTGTGTGTATTTGCGTGTGTGTGTATTTGCGTGTGTGTGTATTTGTGTGTGTGTGTGTATTTGTGTGTGTGTGTATTTGTGTGTGTGTATTTGTGTGTATGTGTGTGTGTGTATTTGTGTGTGTGTGTATTTGTGTGTGTGTATTTGTGTGTGTGTGTATTTGTGTGTGTATTTGCGTGTGTGTGTATTTGTGTGTGTATTTGCGTGTGTGTGTATTTGCGTGTGTGTGTATTTGCGTGTGTGTGTATTTGCGTGCGTGCGTGTGCGTATTTGCGTGCGTGTGTGTATTTGCGTGTGTGTGTGTGTATTTGTGTATTTGCGTGTGTGTGTATTTGCGTGTGTGTGTATTTGCGTGTGTGTGTATTTGCGTGTGTGTGTATTTGCGTGTGTGTGTATTTGCGTGCGTGTGTGTATTTGCGTGCGTGTGT